>NC_046316.1:44822971-46022971 GCF_009819535.1 Lacerta agilis | reverse complement strand
CAATCCTCAACAGTACACTGTTTTACAACTGAATGAGCCTGTGATAGAAATTGATGAATCTGATACACATATCACCACTTCTCTGCCCTCTGATTTCACAATCATCCTCACTAAGTTATTCACGACCAGCTCTTCACGAGCACTTTCTCTTTGCGCTTTCTCAGAGTGCACATTCAGCAAATGCATTCTGGGTGGCTGCCAAGACTCTGCGCTTGGAGCACCCTCAGAGTTTTAAAAAGGATAGCCCCTATCAGGACCCTCCCCTCTGCCAGCAACATCCAGTCTGCCTCTGGAGCTAGGCCATCCTTGCAGGAGGATGGTGGAGCTGTATCTAACACAACAACTGTTTTTGCAGCAACGCCCACAGCCCACACAGAATTCACCAGGAGTTTTAAAATATCCTCCAAAGAAACTGGCAGAGAATGATTGAGCTCCATCTTTCAGCCCCCAAGGCCAGAGCAATAAGAAACAATCTCTGTTGTGTATTCAGCTCCTGGGTTTTTATAGTTCACTTTGGCTTAGGTCCTGAGAGGCAGAAGGGTAAGGGATGCCACATTCCTACAAAATCTATCTCAGGCTTCCTCAACCTTGGCCCTCCATATGTTTTTGGCCTACAACTCCCATGATCCCTAGCTAGCAGGACCAATGATCAGGGATGATGGGAATTGTAGTCTCAAAACATCTGGAGAGCCGAGGTTGAGGAAGCCTGATCTATCTGATGGTGCAAAAGGCTGCAAGTGATCTGTAGAGCAACGGCTCGCTCATCAGCAACATCTGTGGCATGATTTGTGGGACTGTTGCAATTTATTCTTCCTATGCCAAACTGGTGGAAACTGGACTTCTTTGTTGCAAAACTCAGATGGGACATGTGCCCAGGTTGTTTCCTTTAATACTTGAAGTGAACAAGTGTTCCTAAGTATACAAAATGTTCCACCATTAGAAACGAAATGCTTGAACATAATCAATGGTTTGCAAGTCATATGATCACTGATGTAAAGTGATTAATAGTGCTGTCTCAGCAAATGCAATCATTACATTTTTAATTAACCTCTTCAACCTCTTTCACCTTCTACTTTTGTTATACATTAGCTCTTTGCAGTTTTGCAGTTGTTTGCATTTGATTAGGTTAAAACAATCAAATGAAAAATTATCCCTCCAATTTGTAAAATAACCCTTGCTACTTACAAATTAGAAGGTATTGTACATGTTTCTGAAGAAAGTGCTGTTATAAATCAGATCTAGGACACATATTTTGAACTCTGTGGCTTTGTTCCCACCTAATTTTTGTTTTGGCAGCTTACTGCTAGTTAATGGCTCTGGCTACCAGGAAGCTGGCTTTTCAAAAATTTCTCTCTCAACCTAATTATAATTACACCATATAAATCATACAATGATCAATTATACAAATCTTAGGTTCATGCATTATTTAACCTAGCATTTGAATCTACCCAGCAGGACAGGAAATTCCAAAGCTTCTCAGCTTGCAAGTGCTTCATGGACACGGTAGTAGTGCCAAGGATGAAAATATGGAGGGCCAAGCTTGACCTGAATAAGGACAGGAAAAACTGAAATGACTCTATAAAAACTGAACACGGTCCACAACATTTCATCATCCACATAATGTGCTTAGTAGCTATAGTATTTTGATTCTGCTTTCACGACCCGTGATTATTCAGTAATTCTCTGTAGTACTACAGGAAAAAGTTGACTTGGATTATTCTGAAAAGGGGTTGCATGAAGAAGCGAACCAGCATCTAGGTATTTGATATAGATTTTCCTGCAATCTTGAAATACTCAGAAAAAACATTCATTTCAAAGATAATAATCTAAAAACAGAGCACACTGCAGGTAAAGGTTGACAAGAGAGCTGTGTAAAAATGGCCTCTTGGAATTCTTCAGCCTAATCATGGGAGAGAAGCTGAGGGGACCATTTCAGCAATTTCTCAAGAGGGAGGAGAAATTCTTCAAACAGTTCCTCAGAGGTGGGCCTCACCATTAGCACTGGCACTAGGAAAACTTCATTTTTTGCCTCAAGGGCAGTGTTGTTTTTATTTTTCTACCGTGGACACAGGGATGGGAGAATCTCATGAAAATTCACCCTACTTGTTCCTTGGCTTGTCAAAGCGAGCTTCAGGAGGAGCAGAAGGCAGACTCAAGGGGTTTGGGGAATTAGCAGCGGGCCTTTCCAATGCAATGGGATGTGGGACTTGGCAGATACCCAACAATGCTGATCCCTAACAGTGACCCCAAGAAGCACATTGGCAGCCCCTGAGCATATTCCCCAAGGTGGCTACAGTGCAACTAGTAACTCCTGCATATTACATAGGAGGGTCAAGCCCCGAGCAAATAATTACCTGCTAGCTGTGTCTGGACAAGTAGACTGAGCCACCCCTAGTCAACACAGTGACACAAAGTCTGTATAAGATTTAAAAATGATCTGTCCCAAGCATCATCAAAATAGATGGGGCAGATGCTGCACTGATGGCAACAGGCACAGAGGTAGGGTGATGTCTGTCAAAGTGAAACAAGCATGAGACAGAAATAGCAGCAGGTACTACAGCAGCTGTTGAAGAAACAGATCCTTCATTTTTCTCCTGATAACTGAAAGAAACTGTTTTTGGGGGTGGGAGTAGGCAGAGAGAAGTTTATTTCCTGCAATGTATGTTGCAAACAGCAACTGGCTGTTCTGTACTCAAGCTGGTGTGTGCTACTGCAAATCTATTACATCTTATAAAGCAACATATACAAATATATGTTATATATTTTTCTTGTAAGAATCATAGTGATACATTCCATTTATCTGATTTGTTAACAATGGAATTTACTTTGATGTGGCTTGTGGCATGTCTTTAGCCACTTCAAGCATTTCCACTGGAAAGAAAAGTGGGATAACTTTTTTTTTAAAGTATAAATCAGGGGTGGAAAAACTCTAGCCTGTGGCCCAAATCTGGCACAGCCTGGGCTCCAATCTGGCCTGTGAGACCATTTCCCCCCAAACCACACCCACCTGCCCCACACTTAAAGTCATACGTGACGTCAGGTGTGAGGCAGGTAGAGCTGTGACTGTGGGACTGATTTCCCCACGGAAAACTTAGTTGTGCAGGCTATACTTGCAGAAGTAGGAAGTCATGCCTCCTGGATCAGCTGCACAGCCATGTTCCCTGTGGAGATCTCAATTGCACAGCTGATCCCTGCAGAAAGCAGCGTTGCCAGCCCTGCACTCAGTGCCTGGAAACTAAGTAGATAAAGTAGTGTGATCACTCCACTCAGGCCAGCACCAGCAGCTGGAACTTCTAAGAGGCTGGGGAAGAAGACTCACTATCATCGCCCTCCCATGCATTTCTCTTCCTCAGCTTCCTCAGCAGATGCTTATTTTTGCCCTATTTGAATGTATTAATGTGTTTTGTAAACTGGTTTCTCTTCAGCTCCCTGTACAAATGCTTGTATTTTGTTAATAGGTTGACATTTGCTACAAGCTGCTTTGGGCACAGCTCATTTGGTAAGTCAGCATATAAATAAACTACCTGTAAAATCAATCCAACACCAACTTTCTCCCCCATCAAAATCATAACTCCATAAATTAATTACTTCTACTCTTTTAAAAAGGAATAATAGTGAGGCATGGATAGGTGTGCAAACCTAATATCCTTTAAAAAGAAGGTAGCCATAGCTCTGTAAATGAGTCACCTGAATCATGTACCAATGAAACACAATTTTAAAAATAATGAAAAACAGAAACAAAAACACCATCCTTAATATCTGGCAAGTTCATCACAATACCACTGGATACATTCTTTTAAAAAAAGCAGCAGCTTGAATCCTAAGGTAAGTTCATGCAAGGAAAGTTTCTCACCCACTCTCCCTCCTGCAGCCTCAGAAGCTTTTTCAAGTCTGCTCCTGAACAACATTTCAATTAAGAACACATCTTTCCACTTAATGTCTGGTATCAAATTTGTATATGGTTCTTATTGTATGGTTTTATGTTCTATTGTTGTATAAATAAACATAGGATGTGTCACATGGGACTGCTGGGGGCCGTAGAGATGAGAAGCTTCCTTCTGTAAACATCCTTGTCATATAAGATTCAAGATTTTGGGTGCCCTTTGCTGCTAACCTTCCAATCCCCATTCCACATTGTTGAGGGGCCACAAACATCACGAGAGGGGCAGGAAAGATGAAGAAATGATAATGTTTTTCTTTTTGTACTTCTGTGAGTAAAGCTCTTATAATCCAAGCCATCATTGTTACCATAGGGCAATTTTTCAACTTAAGACTCTGCCCCATAGTAATATTTCATTCAGGTAGAATATATAGTATTGAAGTGCCAGAAGTCATTTTCTTTCGTTGCATTCCTGTCTAAACTATATAGCCAAAACAAGTGTGTGCTCCTTCACATTGTGACATTTTTTCTTTACTGATTCGAGGCACAGTTGGCACATGATGAGCATTCCCATTGTTCTTTCCTTAAATGTACAGAGCAAGCTTTTTTGATAGGCCACTTAAATTATCAACAGGTGCTCAGTTTGTGGAAACCAATAAAACTGCAGCACAACATGTCATAAATTGAGAAGACAGGAGTGTTTGTGCTTAGACCAGAGATGCTGAAATCTGTCTATTCTAAGCATGACAGGCTGAGCCATAGTGAAGTGTGAGGGGTGTAGCTCTAAAGGAGAACATCTGGTTTGCATGCAGAAGGCACTATGTTCCATCCCTGGCATCTCCTGCTAAGGCTGGGTGAGACTCCCTGCCAGCACTCTGGTGAGCTGCTGCCAATCAGTATAGACAAGACTGAGCTAGATGGCACAAATGTTCTGACTTGGGAAAATGGCAGCTTCCTATGTTCCTATGCAGTATAGCCACTGCTACTTCTGCAGCCCCTTGCTCATACCACCTGGGGCAGGGGACAGGCAAAATTCTGTCCAGGATATACCCAAGTGATCGGGCCCAGAATGAGGTGTGATACTGTCAAGTGACAATAACGGGGCTGTCTTAGGATCCAGTTGATCTCAGGCTGACTGAACAGTTCCCTATCCCTGCAACGTCTAATCTGGGAGTCTTCCATGGGTTACCACTGGCAGGAAGCCCACTAACGGCCAGAGTAGGGAAGCTGTTGGAGTTATTCTGGGCAGAGAGAGACCTCCACCCCATCCATCCTCACCTCACAGTAAAGCAGATATGGGTTTGGACTGCACCCTGAGCCTGGATTCAACCCCTCATATTTGAAAAGATAACCAGAAACTACCATGTCTGCTAGAACAGCAGGCCTGCATTTGCCTTCCCTCTCCATTCACACAATATATCTGAGCATTTTAATAAACAATATTAATACTATAGAAGACTGACATGTCATTGACCTAGGGCCAGCAGGATATGAGGAAAAGAGAAGAGAAGTGAGCGGTATTTCTCCCCTCCAAAGATTTCTTCCTGGTTGTTGTTTTTTAGCCGTAAGATTAATAGCACATGAGATGTACACTTTCCTATTAACAGAATGCTTTTGACAGTAAAGGGCCATCGTTAAAAATGAGTTTTCAAATGCATCATGTCAGAGTCTCTACACATTGCCTTTTGAAGCTCGGCTGCCTTTGTATTTGTTTGCTCAGAATGCAACAGTGGACAGGGTTTTGGCAACATATGTTCTGTTCGCATTTGCAGCTGGGAAGGAAAGAGTACAAAACCACTTTTCCACAGGGGGACTCCAATTATACGGCAATCTACGTTGCTCAAAAATATTCCCCTCTTCCCACTTTGACACTGCAGTGCTAAACCAGACGTATGGGCAATGTCCCTGAAATAGCCAGAAATGCTTACGGTTGTCACACACCACACTACCTGCATAGGATCACCCCTGCCAAGTTACTCCTGTCTGTAGTGTAAGCTGGTGAGGCTCTCAACTGCACACTGAAGACCCACTGGGCAGGACTGGTTGGGGTTGGATGTGCATCTGAAGCCTATGAAAACCTCTGTGCAAACCCATATTGTGCAAAAGAAATACAGTATCAAAGATGCAGTTGCCTGTGGTCCATTTGTACCAAAGGCCCTCAAAAGACATGGCATGATTAAGAATACTATTAAATGCGGCAGAGACTTTAAACAATATGAATAATGATTACCTACTAAAGCAAAACACAGTGGAGAGAAAAGGTATCCCGAGTAGATTAGTGGGTCAGTAAATATATAGAGCATAGAAGTCCCACATATTTGACATTTGGAGAACAAAGTGATCCATCAATGTCCCAGGAACTGATCGATCAAACAGAATACTGCTACTGAAACCTAATAGTATGATAGTAATAATGTAGCCATAAAGCCTCTAGTCTATAATGACTGCTTCCACTTCCAGCTAGCATGTCTAAAACAGTGACTAATGTTCACCTAAATATTTCACTTGCAGTGGACAACGATCAGTTACACCTCGCACTATCTTCAGCAGATTGCTTGTATATGATAATGGACTGTGTGGACAGAAGACAGAGGGCGGAAAATCTATTTAAACACGGAAGCTCAAGCGGAGCACAGTATAGGACTCGAGAATGTAGTGGATGGGGGGGGGGGGAGAGAGAGAGAGATAGTAGCCTGACTGCAAATTATAACAAAAAATGGGGGTATCACACAATGGCTATCCTAAGTATGATTACATCAACCTTTTAGAGCTTTGTAAAAAGCTTAAGAGTGTAGTCAAAAGAGAGAACAGCCCAAATTTATTTTCTGACTGGACACAGGATAAAGGCACAAGACACATGAAATGAAATGGGTTTTACTAGGGCCACATTTTATTAACATGAGCAGTGAAAATTAGTAGTGCAGGACCACACCTTAACATCAACCTTTGTAAGAATAAATGCCTACCAATAACAATGAGGCTGACAGGTTCAAAAGCACTGATAAAGAGGAAGGGGAAGCTGTGGTGTGGGGTGTGGCTGTGGTGTATTTGTGTGATTGGCATCTGCCTGTCATCGGAGAGACAATGGAAAGCTTATCCAAGGGTGAAGTCAACTGCTGCATTAGCAGCACCAAAGTGACCTCTGCAGGGTGCAAGCCAGGGCAGTGTCCATAAATACATACATGTATACAGTATACACAATTACCACTGCTCCATTAGAGACTTAAGCCGTCTCTAATGCCGTCCCCAGCCATATGCCGTCCCCAGTCATACTCTTCTTCCTAGGACATGCCCCTCAGCAGACTTGCTTCACACACCCTTGTGTGTTTTTACTCTTGAATTCTGACCTTGCTTCTTGCTTGCCTTGATGGGAGGGAGTGAAGGATATGTGAATGTGTGTCAATATAGCCTACTGCTGCAGGGCAAAAAGTTTAGATTCTTTTCTTTGCCCACTTTTGCCTCTTGGCCATGCCCTTCACTGGCATGTGACACACACCCCGGACAATTGTCCATAATGAAATGCAGCCTTTGGGCTGCAAAAAGCTTCCCGCCCCTGGTGTGCAAGATTCATAAGTGGCCAGGGCAAGAATAAGTATGAGACCACCCCTCCAAATCTTATGGAGGCACTGCCCTCATATTGCTGGCTATTGTTGTCAGCAGCATGCTAGTGTGCGCCCAGAGGTCTCCCTGACCTCACACTTCACTTTAGTCTGGTAAGGGGTAGCGGTTCTCAGAGTAGAGGTTCTCCCTGGTATCATGCTTAGCTTTGGGACTTCAAAGACTGCAAGACCTTTTGCTGCTTTCCAAGACTTATTCCTGCTCTCCAAGTAACCCCCCCCCAAAGCAAAGCATGGCATCAGGGGGAGACCCCGCCCTTCTCCCAGCTCAAGAAATGGCAGAGAGCCTGTCTCTCAAACTTTACAGTGAAATTTCATCAAGGAGAATTGTGTACTCCATAGCAGGATGGTGACTGCATTTGTGGATCCTTCCTGAGGCTATAATAAAATTAACACCCTAGAATTCAGTATCTAGGAAGCCAAAACCAGATTATAAATCAGATGAGCCTATGAAGACAGCCAGATTTGTACTAGGATAGAAAAGCTCACTTTGACTTTGGCAATTGTTGGAGCACTCTGGGGCCCTTTCTGCTCCTGAAGATGATGTTTCAGCTTACTCTGAGACCTGGTCTCTCTCCAGCTGTTTGGTACTGGCTTTCCCACACATGTCCAAATGCTGAACTGCACCACTGGTGATATTTTAGCTTTATTCGCTCTCAAAAGAGGATCTTGTATTATACCCAGCATACCTCAAGTGTTCAAAACAGAAAGGAACAATCGCTGCCGGCGACCTCTAAGGGATGAATATTGACCAAGGTTTAAAAGCCAATGTGCGTTGCCCTTCTGCCTTCTCACAAGACTTGCCATTTTAGGCTTCAAATAGGAAAGAAGCATTGCCATTTAAATGCATTGCCAGGGCGAACCATATATTAGGCAGAGTATGCCAAATATCTCATATACGGGCTAGGGGGAGGGTGGCAGCACTGACAGCACCCTCCAAGCATTCCTCCAAGCCAATTCTCTAAGTTGGGGATCACAGCTATAGGTGTAACCACTTAGCCTGTTGCCCTCAGTTGAAGTGGGGGATGCTACCCCACTGCCAATCGTTGAAAAATATATTCAACTACCAGTCCAGTCAGCATCTGAATATGGAATAGGAGGAAATGGCATCTTGTCTTTTCCCTCGGGCAGCAAAATGTTTTGTGCCAACCTGTGCATTGCATTTCTACTGGGCTGTGTGTGTGTGTGTGTGTGTGTGTGTGTTGCTATTGTGGGGAAGGCTGGGTAAATGGTGTATAAAGACAAAACCGGGATATAGGATATAAGATTGGGTTGTAAAGTACATGTCTAGTAACCGTAGTTTTGCCACCTGCTCTGTTCGCACAACATTCTATATATAGAGGCCCCACCTATTACTCTCCCCTGTTTGTGCCCAGTAATCACTGCTTTCTTCCTAACACCTGCTCTTTCTGGACATCACAATATCATTCCATCAATACCATATATGAATAGAGGCCTGCCAAGTAACAACCAATGTACTTTTAACTTCTGTAACTTAAAAGCTGCAATCCACACACCACTTACTCCCAGATAAGCTATTAAAGTAACCGAGATTGCTTCAAAATAAGTGGTTTGTCGATTGCAGCCAAATACCTGTCAAAATTAAGGCAGCCTTTGTACATACAAGATAGGCCAAATTCTGTCTTGCTATAGTGGTGTGAATATAGAATAACTCTTCTGAAACTATTGGGAGTCAATTAAGGGCCATGAAAAGCAAAGCATCTCTGTAAGCTTCAGCGGAGCTATTCTAGCTTATTGCTTGGGTACTGGCCCTTTATCTCTATAATCTAAATGTGTATATCCTTTATTCAGGAAATGGACAGGGGTGATCATGTGGCTAAATGGTTTCAGAACCGGGTCTTGGTTTGAGAGGCAACCAGGCTTGCAATTCTTCATGCCCAAAGAAGGAATTTTAAATTGCTTTGTTAGGCTCATGCAGCTTTAAAAAAAAATTATAAGTTAAAATGCCTGATATTCTCTAATGGACCATGAGTGTACATCAAATTGCTCTGTGGCCTTTGATATGTACTTAAAGGCAATTGGCTAGTCCTTACTGATGTATTTTTAAAGAGCTACTTATTGATTAATAACGTTTTCCGTATTAATATAACCACTTGTGGGGAACTGAGAAACATCAATAGTAGAAACCCATATTTATCCACAAATTAACTGTATATAGATCTGCTGCTTTAAGCCAAATGGGGTGCATCCATTCATCCCTTTACAAGAGAATGGCAACTAATAGTAAAGCAGATGAAAGCAAAACTTGGACTTATTTGTCAATTGCATAAAATGACTGGCTGCAATTCATGTCTTCTTGCCTAGTGGAGCCGAAGAACAAATGACATAAAGCATACACTCCGACTTGCTTATACTTTTGACATGCTAATAACTGTAATGCTTTACCTGACGACAGCATTTCATATCTTTTTAAAGCCATAGTGGCTGCAGAAGCTGATGAAAATGAAATGAAATTGCTCTTAAATATGGGAAACAAGTGTTGGATGTGCAAGAATTAATGAATACTGGAAGCCAGAGCAATGCCACCAATCTCCTCCATGATAAACACACATTTTCACAGCTAAATTGTAATGAAATGAACATTAAAGGTCTGATTGTGCAAGCCTTTCCTGCACAACTGCAGTAGAGAGTCCAAGGCACAAAGTAGCTTGCAAAAACGAGGTAGAAGATCTCTTGCTGAGAATTTCTGAAACATATTTCACAATAAGAATCGTGAATTATCTGCATCAGTTACAGTTTTCCACACCTATCAGCTGATCACCCATTCCCACCACCCTTCTGAGTAATACCCCTCCCCACTCCCTCACTATATTTAAGGATCTGGTGACTTTTGTTTCAGTGTATCTGAAGAAGTGTGCATGCACACGAAAGCTCATACCAAGAACAAACTCAGTTGGTCTCTAAGGTGCTACTGGAAAGAATTTTCTATCTGTATCAGGAATCGGAAACCTGTAGACCTTCAGATGCTGTGAGATTCTAACTCCTATTAGCCCCAGGCAGGAGTTGTAGTCCAACAGCATGTGGAGGGCCACATGTTCCCCATTCCTATACCCCAGTGCACCACCATCTGGATAGCGAGCAAAATCTAAACCACTCCACTTTGCTTTAGAGAATGCTATTATTATTATTATTATTATATTATTATTATTATTATTATTAGGGGGGTCTATATCCAAAGAAAGAAATGATTTAGTAATTTTAGACCCTAGCACTGCCAATGCAAACAATTTGGTCTTTCCTTCATACCAGATCTGAAGGCAAACCAAATAAAAGTTCAGAACAGGCAGAAGGTTGTAACCCATGTCTGACCTAAACATGGAGCACAAAGGTTGAATTATGCTGAAATATGGACAGATCTGGCCTGCCACAATCCTCCATTCTCCCCGCTGTATCTCCCTGCAAGCTTCACACTGGGAGCCAGTTCATACATTACTGCCTACTGAGGAAGAATGTATAGGCTGTAGTGAGGTCCTTGAACTCTGGAGGTCACCTGGGGAACCAAGGGCAATTCCATGTCACATTTCTTTGCCCCGCTAACTCATGGAACATCACAAAGGGCTCGCAGAAATGCTATGATTGGGTCACTTCCAGACATTCTATCTTAATAGGTGATATATAATGCTTTTATGTCTCCTATCTAGTGCATAGGTGAAAAAAGTGCACTAAAGCACTGCATAGCTGCACTTTTCTATGGACACTTGGGGAAATATTCCATAGGATGCACCCTGACTGTCCCTAATGACACATTCACATGGAGAAGGGCAGCATGTGGGCTAAGCTCTCCAAAACTATACAAGTAACTTTCTCAGTGGTCGCTCCTTAAATTGTGGCAGTATATTTTTGGCAGATGAGAGAAATCACTGCTGGAGGGCGGTAGCTGGATCCTCAGAGAGTTTGCTTCACATGCTATGGCACAAATCTCTGTACTAGCAGAAGTAGTTCATTGAAAATTGCCTATTGACCAGGGCAATTTTAAATCTGTATACACACGCGACACATGCAAATGAACAATGCCCATTTTCTTTTTCTCTCAGGGAAGGTGGTGGCAAAGAACATTAGTTCCATATTAGGAGGCCCATAGTCAGAAACCTTTGGGTGCTTTCAAATAAAGGCATTACAAAAGGCACAGAGAGAACGATTTGTTTGGAGGGAATGGCCATTCAGTGCTGTCCTGGTGAAGAATAGCTACCAACATGACCAGATTAATTAGGCTGTTAAATTGGGTTTTTTTTTTAATGTTAATGTGCGTGGCAGCTGGAGCCATGTGATTAATCTAGATCGGTCTTTAATGGGCAACACAGGTTTCTAAGTCTTACTATTGTGTCCGATGACCCATTGCACCCTCATGTCCTTAAAGTGAACTCAGATCAAGGTAACGGGTGGCCTTTTAAAACATGGACATTTTTAGTAGTCACGAATCATCACCTTTAACAAACTGCTATGCTGTACAGAAGTACAATAATACTATTGTAGCCACACAGTGAGGTCTGCCTTCTCTATTTCTCCTGAAGTATTCAGGGAATTGTCATGGTACTGACACTCTGCGTTGCCACACTTCTCCCACGAATGCCTCTGGAACAAGCCACATGTAGCCCAAAGGCTGCACATGGGCCTGGAGGCATTTGTGGTTTCCTGTCATGATTCGAAAGTATCTGCCTTTAGTAAGAAGCAAAGTGTGAGAAGACATTTCTAGCCTTTGTGTGCGAAGATAACCTTCAAAAGCAGGGAGCGATCAGCTTGAAGAGTCAGTTAATTGAAGTGCAATACATTTCCACATCTCAGGCTGACTATGCAGCTCTGGTTTTTGAGCATCGAATTGGAACATATCAAGGATCACAGTGCAGCAGTTCCATACCAGCATATGCAAAGACAGGATTTCAGCCATTTTTCATTTAAGTATTTGTAAATGAAGATGTTACTTACAAGCTCTGGAAGGTTATCAGCAGCTGTCTGAAATAATGACCCAAGGAAAGTCCGAAGGCTGTAGCCTTGGTCCACCATGCATCTCTGGACACAGTGGTAAACTGGATAGAGAACAGCCACAATCGCTGGAGAGCTTTCCTTTCAATCAATTGAGCAGATGCTTATGGTAACTGAATTTGTTTTTTAATGTTTACATCCCTGTTCATCCTAAAGGCCATGTACATATATGGTATCCACAACCAAGGCACAAAATTTTTGACAAACACAAACTTGTGGGAAAAACAAACTGTGAAATACAAAAAAATGCAGATAGGTTAAAGAAATGGAAGGCATGGAGAGTTAAAAGATATTACCAAGAAGAAGAAATGAAGAAATCTGAGGTGAAGGGTAAGAAGAATTTGATATAAACATAGAAGCACAGGAAAAAAATGTCAAGAGGAAGAGATGGCTAACAACTGGTATCAGAGGGAGGGCAAGTAGGAGAAAGAGCAAAAGAAGTGAATGGAACAAGAGTAATATCCACGCATTAGGTTTTCCTCAAGGGCTGTAGCTCAGTGTTAGAAGGCCCCAAGTTCAATCCCTAGCATCTCCAGGTTGGAATGGGAGAGCTCCTGCCCCAGACTCTGGAAAGCCACAGCCAGTCAGTGTAGACAATATTCAGCTAGGTGGATCAATGGTCTGATTCAGGATAAGGCAGTTTCCTACATTCCTATATTATGATGATGAGTGGAAACATGCTGGTTGGTCCCAGTCCCTCCATCACATTGTTGTGCCCATCCCCACTGCCCTCCATATGCAGAAGTCACATTGACTCCTCGCACAATTTAGAGCCCTGGCTGAGCAGGGTTCTGAATCACAAGCTCCCCACTTAAGAAGTTACCATATGAGGAGGGTGGTAGGAATGGACCTAGTTATGCAACAGAGGGGACAGGGTCAGACAGCGCATCCCTGAAGCAATTCTAATAAAAATGAACACTCCTCCCCATGCCACATTTCCTATCCCTGGGAACCCTAGTCCTCATTAAGCAACCAAGGATGGAATGTTGAAAGTGGCCAGTGTCAGATGGGTGGGGGGAAGCCCACCCCCTACCAGGGCCCCCTTTAAGCACCACTCATTGCTCATTCAAGTAAAGTTGATTCAGAGATGTTGTTGCAGGGTTTACTGCACTGACAAAAGAAGATGATATAGTACATGCAACTTAAGAGCCCCCCACTTTTTAGTGCACTTTGTGGGGGAATGTAACATGGAATGGCATTATAAACAAGGGAGATACAGCATTGTATCCCACACATTGTAATCACAAGAAGTGTGTTTGCCAAACTACTACTACTACTACTACTACTACTACAGCAATGCCTTCACAAATCAAAGGGTCTTCTAAGTGGATTGGACCAAGATTTACTTTATGTATGTTTGCTCTGGAAAGTAAGCTGCTATTCACTACAGATTTAGAAGCCTGCACGTCCAAGAACTGAAGCCAATCAAGACCCATTGTAATAGTCCAAATAAAACACCAATGCAATACAGATTTTGGTTTAAGTCATTCCATGAGAGATGAAGCAAGCATAAGGATGTGTGTTATTGGATTATACTCTGTTCAGAAGATCTCCCTACTTTTCTCTTATTCTCTGGGATCAAGGCAGCAATGATACTGTATGTGAATATATCCTTCCCCATTTTTGCAAAAAAGCCCTGACAATTATCATTCAAGGTATAGTTCTTGTGTAAAGCGTTTGTCAACACCCCAGCACTCATTAAAGGTTGAAATGAGGTTTCCTTCGAAGACAAACATCACTTTGAGGTGCAATAAATGTGTGTGTGCAGAGTACACCCTAAAAAAGCATCAACACTAAAGGCAAGAGACCTTAGGCTGACCACACTGTTCTACAAGCCCTGTGATTCTTTTCCATAAAACCCTAAGTCAGGATGATCCACATAAAGTCTCAATGGCTTAAGTGAATGCACAGTTTTTATCAAAAACAAAAAAAAGATCAGAAAATAATCTGTAAAGATAAGGGAAGAAACATTAAGCATGCAGAGAAAGCTTTTACTGACCAGAGAGGTAGGTAGAGTTACAGCAGTCATGGTGAGTAATACAAGAATGTCAAGAGCAGCTTAATGGCCTTAACTGCATCAGTATATTTAAAAAGCTCCATCTCCCACTGATTCCCCCAGACAGAGAAAGGGAGTCGACTCCAACTAAAAGCTGCTATATATGAGCTGGACAAAGACGAAGCTGTTGAACAGCACTTACATTCCTCATAGCTTAAGTTTATGGGAAAGCACACACACAACCATCACTTTTAAAAATATATATATATTCATATTAACATAGTGGAGAGAAGTGTGTGTTCTACTTGTCCCATTATCAATTTATTAATCACATTTCAGAAAACTACTCCATCTTACTTATGACAAGATGCAGCTTTTGTATAACAATGAGGTTCATTTCTCTTTTAATATCCATGTGTTCCATGAAAGCAAGAAGTAGAAGCATAATAAGAACTTTTCATAACACTTGATTAGTAAATACAGCCTGCAGAAAGTCTAGCTCTCGTTGCACTTTGCACATTAAAATCCAAATGCACTGGGAGAGCTGGGATTTTAACCCCCCATAGCTTTAACACAAAGAAACACATTAATAAGATACAATTTAGATTTGCATTTTTTAAGCAAGGGGATCAAAGAACTGGAACGCTGAAGGGGTGCAAATTCAGACTTCACGGCATAGTAAGGATTGAGACATGCAATTGTACTAAAACAAGACTGGCATTATTGGAGAGGTTGCTATTTATGTGTTGATACCGAGGCTCAAATTAGCACACTCCAATCACACAGAAAGTATGTATGTATGTGGTTGAGAAGCGTGAACCTCTTCCCTCCCTGCCATGAACCTCCCGCCAGCCTTTTCCCCCCAGGCACGTTTTTCCCAGTCATGCTCAATTCCAGTTTAAGAATCCAACTGAGGGGAACACAACATCAGGAGATGGTGGGCAAGGAGATAAGCTACAGGGAGGGAGAAAGTTCAGCAACCTCACCCCATACACTCTTTTCCTCCCACCACCTCCCTAAATTGGAGTCCTGGCCCAGGACATGGGCTCCCTGCTATTAGAGGAGTTGGATGACAGAGGATGAGACAGACAAGGGGACAGGAATAGCCCCCTGAGAGTGCCTCAAATGTTTGCCAGAGACTCCCATGGTAGGAGAACTCCAAGAGGCAGGGCTGCATTCATCTGTTACGCATGGGGACGTCATTCTGAACCCCTTCTCTAACTCTGAGAATTCGTCATGAGAACTCTTGGAAGTACAGGGGGGAATGCCTTGCTGAAAAATGCTCCCAGGAATGCTGAAGTCAACAGTCAAGGAACAGGGCACCACCTCTTCAAGTCCCAAAAGCCTTTCTAAGAATGGAGGGATCTCCAGACACCAATACTATATTTTTATATATGCTGTAAGTCACCCAGAGTGGCTGGGAAAACCCAGCCAGATGGGTGGGGTATAATAAATAAATAAATAGTAATCGTAATAATAATTTACATGCCGCCCATCTGATGGAGTTGCCCCAGCCACTCTGAGAGGCTCCCAACAATTTATAAAAGCACAGTAAAACAACAAACATTAAAAACTTCCCTATACAGGGCTGCCTTCAGATGTCTTCTAAAAGTCCGATAAATGTTTATTTCCTTGACATCTGATGGAAGGGCGTTCCACAAAAACTCCCAGTTGACTCCCGGCTGTCTGGAGATGCATTCCTATTCTTGTTGGTCATGGATGTCCTTTCCTGCCAACTTCATGGTGAGCTGACCATGGTCCTGGCCGCATGTGCATAGCCTGGGCTAGTGCCAAGCTTAGCCAGCATCAATGCAAGCCTCAGAACAGGCAAGTTGGGTCAATCTGAGCTTTAATTCACTGTTCTACTGCTGGTGGTAGTTGTTTCAACCTGTCTGACACAGGGTAAGGGAAGTGTAGCTCAAGGAAACAGGAAAGCCAGTCACTCTGTTGCATCAGATTTATTGGTGAGAATGGTCGGTCACTCACGGGAGGGTTAAAAGAATGCAGAATTCTCCCTGAAGATAATATTTGTTAAATATGTACCTTATTGTAAGAAATAGTAGTTTGTTAGGTAAAGGGTAGCTGTTGGTTTAGGAAGGGATAGATGTTAGTTTAGTCAGATATATTCATTGCCAGTCCCAAACCTCTTTCTCCATCTCTGACTTGTACATCTACCATGGAGTGTAAGCTCTCTGGACAGGAGCTATACCATTTTCATGCTCACTACTATTCAACATGTATTCCTGACATTAAATATATGTAGCAGCAATAGCTGTCCTGACCCCTTTTAGTTTGCACCTGTAATTTGTGCAGACAAGCAAGACAATAACATGCTGAATTATTCCAAACAGTATATTTGGCACAGGAATTGACATAATGTATATGCACTTACAATTTCACTCATGTTTTCTGTGATTAAGGACAACCCTCTCAAATGATTTGGAGAATGGCTGGGAAGCAGCTCAAGGGTTACACATATTAATCTTCTTTTGCACTATGCCATGAACATTTGGAACTGCTAGTATAGTAACTTCTGTCCATGCTTGCTGCAAACTAAACTTTCACACTGACTTGGGTGGAAGAGGGGATGCTTTTTAAAATCTGTATGAAACTGTTGGGAGAGATCATAGGGGGTCTGGGCTGAGTGTTCATCAGCATGTAGATGATACTCAGCTCTCGCTCTCTCGTTTAAATCAGAACCAGTGATGGAGAATGTCCTGTGTAAGTGTCTGGAGGCGGTTGGAGGGTGCATGTTGGTTAATGGATTGAAACGGAATCCCAACAAGACAGAGGTACCATTTCTGGGGGACTGGAGGCAGATGGGTGTGGAGAATTCCCTGGTCCTGAATGGGATAACTCTGTCCTAAATGACCAGATACGCAGCCTGGGGGTCATTTTGGACTCACAGTTGTTCATGGCGACACAAGTCAACTTTGTTCCCAGGGCAACTGTTTCCCTACTCCATCTGGTACACAGGTTGAGATCCTAGCTACATCTTGCCAGAGTGATACATGCTCTTGTTAGCTTCGGACTGGACTACTGCAATGCGCACTACGTGGGGCTACCTTTGAGGGTGACTTGGAAACTACAATTTATCGAGAATTCAGCTGCTGGACAGCTGACTGGGAGTAGCTGCTGGGACCACATAACACCAGTCCTAGAATATCTACATTGGCTCCCAGTACCTTTCTGAGCACAATTCAAAGTGTTGGTGTTGACCTTTAAAGCCCTAAACAGTTTTGGTCCAGTATACCTGAAGGAGCGTCTCCACTCCCATTATTCAGCCAGCTCTGAGGGCCTTCTGGTGTTTCCCTCACTGCAAGTAGTGAAATTACAGGCAACCAGGCAGAAGGCCTTTTCGGTAGTTCCACCCCCACCCCATGGAACACAGGCCGCAGAAGATTACAGACTCCAATGTACTCCTTTCCTGCGTGGTGTTAGTACCATTTGTTGGCCTGGAAAATTGGTACATTAATATTATTTTTATTTATTTATTAAATTTGTCAGTTGTTTTATCTTGGCCAGGGCAACTCAAAGCAACTTATAACAACAACAACAACAACAACAACAACAACAACAACAACAACAGACATACAATAATCCCCACAGAGATGCATTAAAACCAAGAGGGAAGAGAAATACATTAAAACCACGAGACAAGGATAAGTTTCCAGTTTCATGTTTATATGGTCAGAACCTATACATTGCACCATATGAGATGGGAAGGGGAGAAAACATGTGTGCCACCTTGAACTTCTTAGAGGAAAAGTAGTGGGGAAATGTAACAATAAGTAAAATAAAACAAAGTCTCCTTAATTCTGTGGTTGCCCATCTTCTGCTTCAGAAGCCAAGGTTTAGAATTTGCCTGCTACTGTCCTCTACCCAACCTTCACTTTACAGTGAAGGCAGTTGAATTGTTGCCTAGCCTTTACAGCCTTTACCCTGGACAGTTGTCAGCTTAAAGTCTCGCCTACATATGTTATTAGAACTGCAGTTCTGGCTATGTTTTGATGGACTATGCCTGTGGATTGACAAGCGAATTATGTCCTATAGGTCATACTGCACCTTTTAATAAACTTCTGTAATAGTGCCCATGAGGTGTTTGTTGATGGCTTCACACTGGGACATGGCAAGTGTTGTGGAGCTATTCTTGAGTGCCTCTGCTTGTTCCTGGCAAGGAAGTAACAGACGTCAACCTTGGGTGACTGCACATCATCACACACACACACACACATTTGTACTTCCTACAGCTACATCCCGGGCAATTCACAAAGAGAGAAATCCTGCAAAGTCCTACAAGGTGTCCTCTTGTTTATTTGTTTTTTTCTTTCTGGAAGGCCACTACACTTTCTGTTACAAGTTACACTAGCTTTGTTTCATCCTCACACACCTCATTCCTCCCATCTAAATTAGACCACCATTTTCATGGGCAGGCACCATGTCACTTCTGCACTCTCTCCATCAACCACGATATTGTTGGCATTAAATACAGTGGTACCTCAGGTTACGCTTTAGGTTACAAACTCGGCTGACCCAGAAATAACGCTTCAGGTTAAGAACTTGGCTTCAGGATAAGAACAGAAATCGTGCTCTGGCGGTGCAGCGGCAGCGGGAGGCCCCATTAGCTAAAGTGGTGCTTCAGGTTAAGAACAGTTTCAGGTTAAGAATGGACCTCTGGAGCGAATTAAGTACATAACCAGAGGTACCACTGTACTGTACCAGGTAAAATAGAGTAATAAGTCTTATATATTGTAGGAGCACCTCGCAGTTTGGAAACCAGAGGCAGTCAAATGAGTAAGAATGACAAGTATTTCTCTCTGTACAAATATTTTTAAAATATCGTGAGGAATTGGGTTCAGAAGCTAATTCTACCTCCAGGCATAACCAGCACTTACTCATCAGATCACTGCAGGCCTCACTGACCTTGGCAGTCTTACAAGGATCTTATTTTCACACGGATGAGCTGTTCAAGAATGATTTTCCCAAATAAGATATCTATCAACATCAGCTATGCTCGTCTTCTCATCCCACACACATTTTTCTTGATTAAACATATTTGCTTTTCTATTTAACAACTACAGTAAACTTTCCAGTAACGTGGGAACTATTTCAATCTCTTCTCTCTCGGCAGAACAGCAGTAGAAAATAATGTTTAATTTAGTATTATTAGACGCGCCACTGCATATTACAACATTAATGCTGGAAATATGCTCTCAAGGCTTGTACAGGGATACCAAATACTTAGTGCCTAGGTCTCTGACTAACAGCAGCTCTCCTGAGTTTTACTATGAAGTCTTTCCTGGGCTTCTAGAGGTGCCTGATTAATTTGATGGTTTCAAGCGGGATCACCTGATCTGCACCTCCTCAACTAATGTGCAGAGTGCCTGGAGTATAAGTAAAGGTAAAGGGACCCCTGACCGTTAGGTCTAGTCGCAGACGACTCTAGGGTTGCAGCACTCATCTCACTCTATAGGCCGAAGGAGCCGGCATACAGCTTCCAGGTCATGTGGCCAGCATGACTAAGCCGCTTCTGACAAACCAGCAGTGCACGGAAACGCTGTTTACCTTCCCGCCGGAGCGGTACTTATTTATCTACTTGCACTTTGACGTGCTTTTGAATTGCTAGGTGGGCAGGAGCAGGGACCAAGCAACGGAAACTCACCCCGCCGCGGGGATTCGAACTGCCGAACTTCCGATCGGCAAGCCCTAGGCTCTGTGGTTTAGACCAAAGTGCCACCTGCGTCCCAGATGAATTGGTCTGATGGCTGCCTTAAAAAAAAGTTTTCATAAACATGTAATAGCCACTTGAAGAAGCTAGCCTAGTTTTTCCCAACCCAGAACCGCCCCCCCCCCAGATGCAGCTGGATACGACTCCCATCATCCCTGGCCATCAACTATACTGATGTTGATGAGAGCTAGAGTTCAGAAACATCTGGAAGGCACAGACTTTGAACTGAACATATGAAAGCAACATGGACTGAATCTCAACTTCATGGAACTAGAGATCCTTTAACTTGGGAGAGCCAGCGTGGTGTAGTGGTTAAGAGCGGTAGACTCGTAATCTGGGGAACTGGGTTCGTGTCTCCGCTCCTCCACATGCAGCTGCTGGGCGACCTTGGGCTAGTTACACTTCTTTGAAGTCTCTCAGCCCCACTCACCTCACAGAGTGTTTGTTGTGGGGAGGAAGGGAAAGGAGATTGTTAGCCGCTTTGAGATTCCTTAAGGGGAGTGAAAGGCAGGATATCAAGTCCAAACTCTCTCTCTCTCTTCTCTCTCTCTCTCTCTCTATGCCAAAAACTGAACACAGAACCTAGAAAGCACATTCTACAGGGTTAGAAAGAAGGAGGCTTAACTTTGGGAGGGGGGCCATAGCTGAGTGCTGCATACACATCTTGCCAAGGTGTAGGGATGGAAAAGATTCCTCACTGAAATCCTTAAGAGCTGCTGCCAGTCAATGTAGCCAATACTAAGTTAGATGGCCCAGTGGTGTAATTTGAGATACGGCAACTTTCATCAGTTTTGCTCAAATTACTGCAAGCATAATTCAGCTGAGCTTAGCCCATCTCAAGTAGCCTCCCACCCTCCATTTTAATAACACTCCCAAAATCTCCACTGGCCACTGTCCTGTCCCCCTGTTCAAAAGGAAACAAATTCACCGCAGGGAAGGAAACCAGGATAGCAGTCAACAAAGCATTCCTTCAGGTAAGTGATGTGAGCTGCATCTTTTACCACCAGGGATTGTCGAGCTTGTAGTTCCATCCCTTGGTTCCTGGAGGCACAAGACAATGTCATAGTCACTTGACTGAAGGAAAAGAGCCTCACTGGACTTCTCTTTCACCACAGATATTCTCACAGAGCCAGTGTGGTGTAGTGGTTAAGAGCGGTAGACTTGTAATCTGGTGAACCGGGTTCGCGTCTCCGCTCCTCCACATGCAGCTGCTGGGTGACCTTGGGCTAGTCACACTTCTCTGAAGTCTCTCAGCCCCACTCACCTCACAGAGTGTTTGTTGTGGGGGAGGAAGGGAAAGGAGAATGTGAGCCGCTTTGAGACTCCTTCGGGTAGTGAAAAGCGGGATATCAAATCCAAACTCTTCTTCTTCTTCTCTTCCAAACTGATTCGCCTCCAGCCACTTGCCTAATCCAGTGTGCTACTGTTCTACGGTGTATTTACAACATAGTACAGATCTGCTCAGCTGACAGTACTATGTGTTGTTTATGTAAGGATGTAACCTAAAGTTCAGTTTTCCCAAAGGAAATCAGTTTCGGAAAAGTTGATTTTGAGGGAAGAAATGACAAGGGTGCTTATTTCCACACCTGTTATTTCTGCTCCAAATTCATCCTTCCAAATGGCACCCACCCCCCATCGCCGCCCATGAGTTTCAAAATACTTATTTGGTTGAAAAAATGCACAGCTGAATCCATACATAGGGAAAGCAGCTGGAGGGGGTTGGGTTGACATGGGATGTGGAACCTGTGCCCTTCCCAATGTTGCTGGATTCCAGATGCCGTCAGACCCAGCCAGCATGGGAGTTGTAGTCCAGCAGCATCTGGAGGGCCACAGGTTCCTTACTCCTGAATGATAGAAATAGGAAAGGGTCTAATATTGCCTCCCCATACCGTTTACCCTCTCCTTAAACTGCTTTTCCTTAGAATTTTTGCTAGAACTGTTTTCTGTCACATGCAAACACAGCTCATCTGCACTGGTCACAAAGCTTGACTAAAAGTCTCTTGAAATGTCAGCACATGAAAGATGTTTCACTAAGTTGTTCATGACAATGATTGGGACCAAGCAAGCAAAAGTTATAGAAAGATCACAGATGTTCCAAAATGGTCACCAAGGCAAAGATGCAGATGTGGAAGAGAGAGGTGGAAAGAAAAGGAGCAAAAAGGACCATATGTTCAAAGGAGAATGGCTGCAACAGGAGAAGATATTAGCAGGAATAAGAGAAGCACCAATATCTCCCCTAAACCTTGAGCACAACAAGATCCAAGATAGCCTTTGCTTTCCTTTCTCAGTGGAAGTCAATGTTTTTTGAGTTGAGAAAGCAGGAGGAGAACCACTGATGAGAACCACACTGTGCTCATATTAATGTTGCAAATTGTGCCAGTGAGTGGGCCAGTTCTACTGATGTGATAGCATAGAGTCAGGTGCTGCACAGGTAAGATGTTCCCCTAGCACCAGACGAAATTCCCCAGTCATCCACTGTCCAGAGCAAGTGTGGTAACAATGATGAAACAATATTTGTACCAAATTAGTGCACATGAAAAAAGGGCCATGAGGACAATCCTTAACATTGTCTCTAATTCAACAAATCCTTGGTTATTAAAAAATACTATGGAAGCATTGTAATAGGCTAAAAGAACTTGCATAATTTAACAATAGTAATCCAGTGAGCTATACGATTCGTGTTTCATGAATCAAAACAAAAAACTATATGAACATTAAGCCCGACCCCAAGGAAATTGATTAATCTTTGGTTAGTCTCCCAGATATAGTGCCCTAATGATTTCTACAAGAATGTTGCTCAGGTCATAAATGAAAAATGCAGGACCATTTTTAGACAACAAAATCCACACAATATATGGGATTTAAATCTTTGGATACAACAGCACTCCTTCTAATGCCTTGTAAAATATTTAAAGCTTAGCTGCCTGATAAAATGGCACTGCTAACATGCAACGACATAATCATCATCTGGAAACACAGTTCAGTTGTGTTCTGGGCCAGATCTATCGAGCTTTATTGACTTGGTAAAAACAATTGGTCATAAAGATCGGCTTTCGGTTATGATTTGGCCCACACAAACAAATCCACCATTTCCACCCACATCTCCTTCCAGTTTTACAACTGTAAAATCATCATGAGAAAAGAAAGCAAATGGATTCAACTAGTTCCTGTTCAATAAAACAAGACATATTAGGTTACAGCTTATCTTTTTCTTGTGCACATTCTATTTGGTTGTTGATGCAAATTCTATTTAAAGCCTTATTCTTGGCTTGTCCTAACTAAACTATGTTAGCTATATAGGCATCATCACTGGTAAGGATTGTCTGGATATGAAAATGCTAAATGTAACATAAATGTAATATATCACAATGCCAAATTGATTAATGCAACAGAAGCACATTTCAGGGAGAAAACAAAGTAAATTACAAGTCATTAACTGTAAATTCAAATTGTGTTATGGATTTGAATGATTTCCTTCCTTTTCTAAAGGATTGGTTATTTTGTTTCATTTTTTCCTAATCTTTCATTTTACAATTCAAAGCATTCTTCTTGCTTCAGAGTTGAATAATGTTTTAGCTGACATAAACAAAGCATGTTCTGTCAGTCTTTAAACCTCTGATAAGAAAGAAAATGTGAACCTGTATAAAGGCGACTGTAATTGCTATTGCTTTCATCATTTTAATTTTATTATTATTATCATTATTATTATTATTCAGAAGGAATTGTTTAGCTCTTCAGGTTTTCTCAACATTAGGAATACGCAATCCATGCATCAAATAAATCGTTACACTAAAACAAATGCATGGCATGTCACTACAAATTCAGACTAGAAAAGCCGAACGGATTATTCAAAGACAAAGGAAGGAAGGTTTGCTGGGGGGGGGGGGGAGGATTGGGTTTTAAGGAAAAGCCGGAAGAAAAGAGGACATCTGGCTGAAGCCAATGCGGCTATTCCAGACACAGAAAAAGACAAACAGGAAGACTAGCAGAATGAAACAAAATAAGCAACAGAACAAAATGGTTGGGGAGAACAAAGAAAACACAAAATGGCACAGATAAATAGTTGGGCACATTTATGGAAGGTGCTGCAGAATGAATGTGAATGAGGACCATTTCCACTGCATTCTTTTCTCCACATGTTTTGAAAAGGAAAGGATGGAAGGAGACAGATAAGGGTATCCTTGTTTGTTTGTTTGTTTGTTTGTTTGTTTGTTTAAACCATTTATAACCTGCTCTTCATTGTTCACACAATTTGAGAGTGAGAAACATTAAGTTTTGTAAAGTGCTTTGTGAACCACTTTGTGCCTTTTTTTAAAGGTATATAAATACTTGAAATAAATGAATGACAATAAAACAATATTTCATTTAAATGCAACAACTTAAAACATACAATATACCAATATGGGATGGTAGCGATGTCTGACATGGGATTGTAGAAGTCCTACTCAGAACAGACCCACTGAAATCCTGAGTTAGCCATGTCCATTTATTTCAATGGGTCTATTCTGAGCAGAACTGGCACTGAATGCCACCTAAGTGCCGTTTGTATGTTGCTGGACTCTAGCTCTCATCAGAGGGAATGATGGGAATTGTAGTCTGACCATACCAGAGGTTACCACATTGGCTACCCCTGTACTAACAATGAAAGCCACCACTTCAGTAAAATGCTTACATGTAGAGTGGCATTCTTTACCTTGTGTTAAAGAATCCATCAGCATTGCTGCTGCTCACACCTGAAAGGGGAAGACATTCCAGAGTCAGAGTGGCACCAATGAGAAAAACTTCTCAAGAGCCATCACATAGCATATCTCAAAGCACTGTGGTGGTATGAGCAGGGCATCCTCTGATGCCCTTAGAGTTCAGGCAGGTGTATAAGGGAGCAGGCAGTCTTTCTGCTCTCAGTCCTGAGCAGTCTAGGGCTCTAAGCAAACACCCTAAATCTGGCTTAGTAATGTATTGGTAGCCAATGCAGAGATTTCAACGCCAATGTTACATAATGATGGTAAGGTGACGCTGGACGCAGTCTCGCTACAGCAGTTTGCGCTAACTATGTATTTCCAAACAGGTTCAAAGGCAGCCCTACATAGTGAATTGTAATGATCCAGCCATGAAATTACCATCACATTAACTATGCTAACCAAAGAGGCTGCACTCCCCTGGAAGGAACATGTTCACAGTTTGGGGGTGCTCCTGGGTTCAACACTGTCACTGGAGGCTCAGGTGGCCTCAGTGACTAGGATCTGGTTCACCAGTTACGACCCCTTTGAACAGAGAACTGGCCACTATACTCCATGCTCTGGTAACTTTCAGATTGGATTACTGCAATCCAATCTACATGGGGCTCAATCCCCATCCCAAAAAATGGGACATTCGCAGCTGGGCGATTAAGATCGTCCAGGTCCAGGGAGGGCCTTTTAGAGGCAGCCACACTGCTGTCTCCTTCAAGGGAGTGGGAAGCCACCCCTCATGCAGGGGTGAACTGACTAGTCCTTGGACCCACCCAGTCTGTCCCACCTGGCTAGATTTTTGTGCAATGACAAACGGATCAAGAAGGCATGCAGCTGGCTTCGCCATTCCAAGCATCTTGTCCACATTATGAAGCCTCAAAAGCTGACACCAAAGAATCTGGCCAGTCAGTGCATTGGATGTTTCAGCTAGATATTCTAAAATATGGGCAATTCCCTGTTTATACAGGGCCCATATGTCAAACGTCAAGTGCAAGTTTCACTGGTGTGAGTAGCAATTAAGCCATGCCAACATTCCAAACTTGTAAGAAACACTGCCGCCTAGCATTAGAAGAAGCATATGCATAAGAAGAGAGGTCCAAATGTTAAGCTGAGCATCTATAGGATTGCGGCTGCTCCACACAACTATTACCAGCCACTATTACCACAAGTATGGCCTACTGAAGCATTCTCCAATCTGGTACTCACCAAAATTATGGAATCCCACCATCCCTTACCATTGGCTATACTGTCTGGGGCTGGTGGGAGTTGCAGTATCTGGAGAGCACCAGGTTGGTTAGATCATTCATATTAAACAGCCACACTGGGGTGGATTTCGGTTCCAGTTTTAAACTGACTACGTTATGCAGCCTGTCAACCACAAACACAACTTGAAAACAAAGTCATTTTTGGTGTCACCTGTGAAAGCTGTTTCCAATTGACACCTGCACTTGGAACAGGAGATACATGCAGCCATTCTTGTGGCTGCTTTCCTACAATAATAACAATAATACTGGCCAAAGAGCACAGTGAATTCAACCACATTACATACATTCTCTGTGAAACAGCCCAATAAGATGGAACATTATTATCTTCAAACCCAGATTGATTGGTATATTAATCGAAATGTGCTCTATGGGTAGCTGGCTTCAGGCACAAGGCCCGTTGACAGACCAACTCTGCATTACAAAGATGTCTCCAAATGTGATATGAAGGCTGGCAACACCAACCCCGTTGTGTGGGAATCCCTTACAGACCAATGCAGTGCCTGAAGACAGACAGATTGTGTATCCAGAGCGGTGACCAGAGGAGGAGCTAGGAGGAGCATAGAGAGAAGAAACGCCACGGTATACCTGCATCAGCACAACCGGACACCTTTGTCTGGCCCAGCTGCAACAAAACAGGCCTCTCCTGTATCGGCCTCTTCCCATGGAACTCTTGGAATAGTAGACTAGGGGCTTCCTAACAATTCTCAGTACCCTTAACAAACGACAGCTCCCAAGTGCGGCTAAGGTTTTCTGATCCGAGTACCACATTCACCTTTGCACAACCTCTGGGATGTATGACATCTACACTCAAACATGTACTCCTGCATACATGCACACACACACAGGCACATGGCTCAGGGCCCCCTCAGCTGACTCAGTTATCACTTCTCACTCATCAAATCCGATGACCAGGAAGTGGGCAATCTGCATCACTATCAGGACCCAGGGTTTGGTAGAGAGGTTTAAAAGTACTGGTGGTGTCTTGCAGGACAGAAAAAGTGCTTAGGGGCCTGAATTTCTGGAGTTACCCACCTCTGGTGAGCTGACGGTTCAAATCTTACCTCAAAGATATCCAGATGTATTTTCTCAGCTTCAGCTCCCCAGCTGCAATACAGGAATACTAATACTAGCCAACTATTCAGGCATATTTTAAAAGATTATTAGATTATATATGAAGTGCTGTGAATACTTAGGAAAGTGATTTATAAATGCTAAGTAGTAGTGCATGTATGCAAATGCCCAGAGCACTAAATCTCATTCTATCAATGGCTATCAGCAATTTCATATTGAATAAACTGTCAGAAAGGGTACACAACTCTGACCATTTAATTAATGGAAGAGCTTTTTCTTCCAAGAACATTCAGTGGATTCTTTTTAACCGAGTTATTTGTTGCCCATTACTTCACTTATGGAACATTTCCTTTTCTTTGTTCAAACTTGTTTGCTAAGGTTGTTTTGCACATTGCACAACAGAAAATCAAGGTTTGCCACAAAGCGAACACTGTGCAGGATGCTATAGTTGAGTATAGTTTCCTGGTCAGTGGTGTGTGTGTGTGTGTGTGGTGTGTGTGTGTGTGTAGATCTTAGGTACACACCTAACAGCCATGATGCATGACGTGGCTCTTCATTTATTAAGCACACTCAAATTCTTCGGTCCCAACTGCACTGCACTTTTAAAGCACTATCATAGCATTTTAGACAGTCATGGCTTCCCTCCAAAGAATCCTGGGAACTGTAGTTTGTTAAGGGCACTAAGAGTTGTCATACAACCAATCCCTCTGGCAATCGTAGTTTTGTGAGGAGAATGGGATCTCCTAACTCTCAGCACCCCTAACAAACTAAAGTTCCCAGGGTTCTTTGGGGAAAGCCATGTCTGTTTAAAGTGGTATGATACCACTACAAATATAGAGGACAGATGGGGCCTTTGTTTCTGTGTGTGATGTACTCTGTAACAATTCTATCTTTTTGTACTGTGTTGTATTTAACTTTTGGAGGCATCATATTGGCTGGTACTCAATGCCAACCTGATTTCTCTCACTTGAGAAAAGTTTTATGTTTTAGGCCAGTGAATATCCTCACATCCTTTTAAAATCTATTTCAGAAAGGCAAAACTGTGACACACACACAAAGAGAGAGAGAGAGAGAGAGAGAGAGCACTTTAAGGGTTTGTCGCCTGTATAATGTTGCTCTTCCCATTACTTCATTAGGCTATGAATATGATCTGGTAATGGTTGCTAGATGAGCAATGTACAGAGGGGAAAAGAGAAATAAAATTAATGGGGAAGGCAAAAGGCTGTTCTAATAAAGCGGTCCTGGGCAAATGAAACTACTAGCAAAGTCCCATGGGAAGAGTCTTCGAAACTGTCACATCTGGAACTCATGTTCAAATATCATTAAGGGGGTTTGTTTTCAAAGAGAGGATATAAACTGAAGTACTCTGAAATCACAAGAAGATTGTTTACACAGTAGAGAGGTAGGAGAGTGGGTTTTTTTTATCTTTGAAAGAAAATCTGGTATGCAGATAAACTGCATATTGGATGGCTTGGAGGATCCCTTGCCTCAGACAGAAGGGATGTTCACAAGAACAAAGCTGCCTTACATCAGGCAGTGCACATGAAAGATTCAGTACCCAGTTCCAGAGCTGTCAGTAAAACAATTGCCAAAGAGTTGCTTGTTAACATTTCAAAGTATTCCTTTCACATTCTCCTTCTCTCGCTAACCATGCCCTACTGTAGTGGCGAGTGGTGAATCTTGCCCCTGGAATGCATCTCCAAAGGGGAGTGAATAGAAAGAAATAATATGATGAGTGAAAAACATTTAGCCAGCAAAAGGCCGCCTTTATGTGTAAATTATTTACTGTAACATAGAGCTCCAAGACTTAGAACCCCACCCCCCCCCCCCCGGACTGAAACTATCCAAGCATTTAGGTGATTTGCCTCAACTGGCTGCAAAAATTATATATATTATGCAGAATGGCCTGTTTTTAATACAATACACACAAACGGGATTTAGCCCATTCCTAGGCAGCGTATACAGCAAGTTTATATAAGCTACTAATTTCCAGCCTGTAAGAAGTGGAAGGAGATCTCGAAGGCTTGCTGGAAAAACAAATGTAAATGTAACTGCTATGGCTAATCTCTTGCCATTTCAATTTCACTTTACATGGTTAGGCCATATTTCTTTTAAAGAAAGAAAAATTAAATTCTCTATTTATCTATAGTCGCAGAATTGTCCTTCTTTAAGCACACGGCTGAACTATTCAAGTGAAGCGAAGATTGAAATGCTAATTGAATTTATGCCCAAGCAAAGCATTGCTTAGATCTTTGACAATGACAAAAAATGCTGGTTAGTGAAAATATATGCAAGAAGAGTTCTGTTCTAGCCTGCTAGAGGGGTTAATTAAAAATATGAAAGGGTTTTGGGGTTTTTTACTTGGGCGTGAAAGGAAAGCAGTTCCTAGTGTCATATCTGGACAGGTGGGTAAGAAATACAAAGAAAAGAAATAGGTAAGTAAATAGCAATGTAAAAGAAAAAGATAGCAGGCATCATACTCATGCTTTTATATATTTAAGGAGGTTTGCCAAAATGGGCAAATGATTCCCTACACATAGGATAAAAGGAGTTCTCACTAGCATTTGTGGTCGCCACCAAGCCTTCCCTCTCCCCGAGTCCTTGGCACGTGCCAGAGGAGAACAGTCTGGGTCTCATTCCATTTCACATGGGGCTTTTGCATGGTTTCTGCTATCTGCAAAAAGTGCAGCCAGCTCCAGGAAATCAGTGGGGCTACAATGGAGGACATAGGCCTGGTGGGGAGGGGGGAATTAACTTCACAGTGCATATTTTGATCAGAGCATGACAGCTTAGCATGAATAGATCCTGGCAAGGTATACTGAGCTCAGTTTATGCTAGTATTATTTCTGTCACTCAAGAAACAAAACAAAACAAGAAGATCCTCCAGCCGATCAGGCAGTGGTATGGAGCACCAAATGGTACATCATATGCTGGGGAAGAGGGCATGTGCACTCCTTCACTATAACAGGAGAGCAGCTTGATTTATATGGGCCGGGGCAATGTTTCTGCAGTCTATCCCGTTTCATCTCTTTTGAGAGTCCGACAACCAATGCAAATTACCACGTGGGAGAGGGCAATTGTGGCGGAAAGCCCATGCATCTAGCTGCATCCCCCCAAAGTTGTGCATCTCCTCCTGCCGTTGGCTGCATGGAGCTTCTCCATGCAATTTAAAAACCCTGTTCTAAATCAGACAGAGAGACCTGTGTGTAGAGCAGGCTCCCTTCTTCAGGCATTATAGTTCCAATTCATTTGGAAGCGGGACAAGCCACACAACTTTGAGGGTTGGGCTAAATACACAGCCCTGCTGCTGCCTCCCCCAGCCATACTTGCACCTTTCACACTAAGGATGGACAACTTCAAGTCTCCTAACTTTCTCGTTTTTCCAGTCTTAAAACTGAGCTCTCAATATTTCTGCAGCAATTTTAAAAATAATCCTCATGAACATTTGCCAGAATTTAATGCAAATTTATTGGCAGTTGCTCTCTCCTAGCCTAGCCTACCTCACTGGGTTGCTGTCAGGATAAGACTGAAGGGAAGAGGGGAACAATGTATGCTCCATGAGCTCATTGGAGGAAGAAATGTAACAACTAAATATGTAAATTGCCCAGGAAGTCCTGGTTAATTAGCTAAGTTTTATAAACTTTTTTTTTTTTAAGAGCATAGTATTCTGTCACATAAAATGTTTGCCAGCTTCTCTGGAGCCTTAAATTAAAGTAACAACAAAAGCATGTGCTGCTTGTTCCACACAGAAGGTCTTACTTTTCAAGCATAAATTGTATGTGACTTTAACAGTATGAATTCTACCAAGTGGCCCACAGTATACATTTGCACACAGTTCAACACAACATGAGCACATTAAATAGGATTTGGCATTAAAAGACCCTACACTGAACGGGAATCGAAAATAAATGCCCACATTCTCCCCAGAAGACTATTCACCCTGAGGCCTAAGGCATTAATTTAACTGATTGAGGAAGCCACTAGGGCAGCTGTCGCTAGCTTATTTGATTTGTGAATAAACAATAGCTTCATTTTAAAGGCTATTCACTTTTACTCCATTCCGAGGTAGAGTCAAAAAAACCACAAAACGAAATAATAATTCAAACATGGAACACATACACATACTACTTTTAAAAATGGAGTTTTAAAATGTAACAGTTTTTCTTTCTTTAAAAAATCATGTCGTGACGGGAAACATGCAACAAAAACAACTTGCAGTCACACTATTAATTGTTAACTGCTTCTAATGGCAAGAAGCCCTGAGGCTATATCTTACACTTAATTGATATTGTGCATTCGTCTGTATATTAATGAGGAGTTAGGGTTTCGAGGGTCATTCCAATAAAATCTTTGTACTTGTCAGCTTGAATTATGTATCTTTACTTGTTGCAGAAAACAGTGACAAATACGATAATTACAGTCATTGATACACGTTGCTGCGGTTTGCTCAAACAATCAGGTACATCATGTCCAAAATGAGATGCCAATCTAGCACAACACGAATGATCCATCAGTGTGGTAAACATGAACAGTTTCTACTCAAAGGGAAAATACAATTTCACAAGACTGAATTTTCATGCACAAACAGACCCACACTTCTCTGATCATATTCAGTGCTATTAATGTTAGTTTACAGGTATATCTGTCCAGTAGTAATGCATCATTCTAGTTTTCTGAACACCTGTCTTACAGTTATGTCAAATATTGTAAAGTTTGTAGTCCAAAACAACTGTTTCTGCAATCAGAAAAAAATGCATATACTCCAGATCTATCTTTTTCCATGGTTAATTTCATATATAGAACTTCTGAGTGACTGGGGAGAGTGAAAAAACATTTTATATGGACTTGTAAAACTGGAACATATTCATGAAGCAAACAGGTGGTTGTTGGATAAGATTTTGTTACTAAAGTTCAACCCTTGCACACCTGGACAGCACTGGCAGACTGTGTGATGACAAATCCATTTCCAACAAAATTAATAAAGTAACAAATTTAAAACAATGCAACGTAAGTAAAATATCAAAGATTTGACAATAGCAAAAATCCTGTGATCCAGAGCAAGCTTAACCAGATCCACCATAAGCCTAGAGGAACAAATGTGTTTTAAGAAGGTGACAGAAACTCATCCAATAAGTAACCATCCATGTTTCTAGGGAAAGGAAGCTCCATTGTCAGGGTGCAGCTATAAACAAGAACATCTTGCATCCCTAAGCAGAAAGTAACACTCACCAGAGGAACAATGAGAAAGGCCCCCTCCACAGATCTCAGCACCTGGGTGGGCTAGTGTGAGTGGAGACAGGTGGAATACCTAGGTCCCCAGTCATTCTGGGCTCTGTATATTAACAGCAACACCTTAAATTGGGCCCTGTAACATACAGCCAGCAAGTGCAGATCTCATCAGGTAGGTGTTCTACAGGTAGTGACCATTTTGTGCAGGGGTTCTGTTCCTGGCCCCTGCAAATGCCAGCAGAGTGTGCATATTCCCATTCCACCCTGTTCCCCCTCCCCCTCCCATTCTGCCCTCTTCCAGGTCCAAAAGGACGCATGCGTCAGAGGTCACGGGTCAATTGGACATACGCAAAACGGTCTCTGCCTGTATAACTGCACAGAGAAGTCCTACCTAGCTGGATGGTCCATTTCTGGATGGTCCATTTCCAGGCACAATTCAAGCTGCCATCTTAAGTAAGGAGTGTTGTGACTGGAGACAGGGCCTTTTCAGTTGTGGCACGCTGTCCCTAGAGCAAAGACAGTCTGGCACAAACTCTCAAGCAATCTTTCCCACGAGTGCAATACTGCAGAGGGAATTTATTTCGTCATCGGTATTTATCCTCTCCAACCTTGGAGATGTTTATGAGACTGCTTCCAAGATTCCATTTTCCTCTCAGATGGATTTTGGCTACCCGAGAGGCCTAGGGAGGTGGCAGCAGTGTTACTCACATGCTTCTCCCTTGGTGGGCACACAAGGGCTTAAAGTTCCTGCAGGTTTATTTCCAACTGAGTCACTTTATTTCCAACTGAGTCACTTAGGCCACAGGTGGCATGGTTCCTGTCACAACCTGTAAATCATTTGTGCTACGGCTTGTCACAGCATGTTCAACAGATTCCAGATGTAGGCTAATATCTGAACATGGTCCCTGTGCTATAACACTATAGAACAGATGGACTTATGCTTTGGCTGTTACTTCCAAGTAACTACGTATTTCTTTACGTTATAGTTTGATCTGGGTAATTACAGAAGTTCAGGTGTAAAGAGAAAGGAGAGGGATATAGGCGGAAGTGAAAACAGACATGAAGGGTAAAAGAAGTTGTTTCTTGGCTAGTTATGTCATATATAACAGAAATGAGCACAAAGGAGACCTTCTAAAGCTGAAAATTTCTCTCATATGTCACTAAGATTGATTTCCTCATATTGCTACATAGAAACTTTGACCCTAACCCAAAAAGAGCCAAGAACTGTAAAGAATCAAGTGTCTACCAAACATGGCTGTAGACACCAGATGAGCATCACTAAAAAGATGGATAAAATAAATTTAAAAATATTAATTATACAAAGATCCAGGCTTAGTCATGTTTAGAGTAAAACCAATTAATAGTGTTAACCTACTAATAACTAACTTAATTCACATTAATCTCAATTGATCTACTCTAAGCATTACTAAATCTAGAGTCAGGCCCAGTGTCTCTTTTTAAAGCATAATCTGGTTTCTAAAAGAATTCTGAATGCCATACAAACATGATAAAATGCATTTATATAATCTCATAAAACTCAGTCATGATCATCTATCAAACCTAGTGAATATAGGGCTGAGTTTCTTTTTGTTTTTTGTTTTAATGTAAAAGAGCACAGATAAATGGGGAAGTCAATTATTACTGAATTATATTTATTTTGATGTGCTCCTAGTGGCTCCAGGGACTAGAGATGTCATAAGGTTGAGATACCAGGGGCATCCACTTGACTCCTCACTTAGATGATCTGTATAGATCCACATACAGTCACTAAAATATAATCATCATCATCACCATCAGCAGCATCATCCAAGTCCAATAAGTTATAAGCAGCCTACTAAAACATTTTATAGGTTCTGTAGGACTCATTTGGGCTACAACTGGGTAAATGTATGCTTGTCTGCAGTGCATCAGAATATGTAATCACTACTGGAGGATATTAACATAGAAGAATGGCACTGAGGGAGCATATGCCATAATGTATTAAAAGCACAGGAATGCAAAAGCTGAACCACTTCAGGAAAATAGTAAGATTAGCTAATTTAACTTTTTCTAATCATCATATTGCTTAATATTTAATTTCTCCACGCTCAGTGATTAATTGAGCTACTTAATCTCTCACTTCAATTCCCCAAATCCTGTTTTTGTGTGCATCAAGCATTTTGTTCCTTTGCATTTTGTTCTGCTGGGGAACCACGATCACATCCCATATGCAAAGCCACATTAGAGTGGTGGACTGCTATTACTTATTAGAAATTAATATTTTCCCAAGCAACATAAAATTGTTATTACTTAATAATTAGAAATATATAAAAAAAATCCATGGGGGGATACTTATGTTTATAGAGCTATTTGAATGACCCCTTCCATTGCAGAGCTGCAATCTTAAAGATTAGTGGAAAGAGACTCACTGAAGACAAATGTAGAGCCACTGAGTATATTTAGAATCACAGTACTATATGCATCTTTGCCTTTAGCTCACAAAATTTTCACTGGAGCTACTCTGCTTCCTACAATGTTGTGTATATTGCATTTTGTAATAGTGAGAAAAGGAAGGTTAAGGATATGTCATGTATATCACCAAAATGCATTCAGGAAAATCACGGTGTTTACAAATGGAAGCTTGATATTCATAAAAACAGTATGGCTGAAACCTAAACATAAGAATTAAGAGCCATTGAACACAATAGGACTTACTCCTGAGTACAGTTGGGAACCTGAATATGTCCATTTTGGTCACCCTCGGCTTCTCATTTTTTTTCATTCTTAAGTTCAGTTCTCCACATTTTCACATCAATTTGTGAATTGTTGTTAAAAGTTCCCATGAAAAAATGTTCAGGATTTTATTGTGAATTCTTCCAAATATACACATTTTTGTATGCAATTTTGCCTTATACATATTTTTGCAAAGCAATACTCCCTAATATAATGCATTTTGTGTATTATTTAACTAATATAGTCATTTTCATGCATGCTTTACCTACTACATGCATTTTTGTATGCATTACTTGAATGAATAACTGCACTGCAAAATTTGGAGATGGGTGAATTTCAAAAGAATGTTGTATTTCAACTCATGTATCATTCCAGAAAGAACAAATTTGGTAAGTTCACCCATAACTGAATCAAATTTCTCCTCCATCCATGCTTCTGAGTAAACATGCACAGAGCTGTGCTGTACAGCTACCAACTTTTTCTTGAAAGACTTCTAAACCGTTAAATGGTACCAAAGGGAATCCATTATTCCCTCACCTCCCACCCTTTCTTCTTCCCCCAGTTCTGTGGATCAAATAGAAGTCCTTCTTTCTTCAGAGGTGGGAGCAGATGGTGGCTGAAGGGTTACAGGAAGGAGAAGTCATGGTGCATCCTTTTTCATTACAGCTGAAAACAGAGCTCCTTTCCTGTAACTGTTGTAGGAAAGCACTTAGGCAGACCACAAACGGGACCCTCTAGAAAGCTGTGTTAAGTTTATTCATGCTCACTCGTGTGCAGCAACATTCCACACATGGCATGATACACAATGCCTTCCCAAAGAGTTCCTTTCTGACCACACAGAAAGCACTAGGTGAACAGACCTTTTCCCCTAGAGAGTCATGCGTTGTCTCACTTCATTTTCTTTCAGTATTTTTCCTTCTTTTAAAGATCCTTCGTATTTGCCACATCCATTCTTGTTCACATTACAGCAAAAAGTCCTTTCTAAGAAATGTTGTGACTGTGAAAATAATAGCCCCAAGTCATACACCCACGAGTCTTGTCTACCAATGCTCAAGGACTTTGTCCCACCTGAACCAATTTGATTCGTTCTTCCTGGAATAGTATGAGGAGATTGTGTTAGTTACTTGTGATGTCTAAATCAGCCAATTCAAATTCCTCAAAATCCAGATCCCTGCCTGCTATATATAACTCCTTGTATAGTAACCCGACAAGTGTTGGAATCTTCTAAATCCCAGAATTCCAACCCTCCCCTGGTTGCCTGAGTTCCATGGTCCCACTGACTAACTGACCAAAGTTGAAGCATGATGCTACTTTGCAGCTACTGTCCTCTCACAGTATACAGTTGGTGAGCCTCTTTAACAGCAGGATTTGGAGTATCCCACTCACTACAGTAAACAACCTTTTTAGGTCACCATTGCCCAACCTTTCGCACATGAGGCTAATACTGAATTTACTGGGAAGATGCATTTGCATGATCTTAAGCCTACTACAAAGGGTGGCGCTGTGGGTTAAACCACAGAGCCTAGGGCTTGCCTATCAGAATGTTGGCGGTTCAAATCCCCGCAATGGAGTGAGCTCCCATTGCTCGGTCCCTGCTCCTGCCAACCTAGCAGTTTGAGAGCACGTCAAAGTGCACGTAGATAAATAGGTACCGCTCCAGCGGGAAGGTAAACGGCATTTCCGTGCACTGATCTGGTTCGTCAGAAGCGGCCTAGTCATGCTGGCCACATGACCCAGAAGCTGTATGCCGGCTCCCTTGGCCAATAAAGCGAGATGAGCACCACAACCCCAGAGCCATCAGCGACTTGAACTAATAATCAGGGGTCCTTTTACCCTTTACCTTTAAGCCTACTACAGTCTTCAGTGATTAATCTGTACCCCTTCATTTTACTTATTTTACATATGTGGGACTGCATGGAACTCGTGAAGAAGAACTGCCAAGATAAACACAGCATCTCCAGGATGCAACTAGCAACTTGAGAGACCACAGGTGCAATGATGGAGAAAGCTTCAGTCTGAACATATTTCCCCCAAAAAGAACATATCTGCGTTGGATACACCGTTGTGCTTTGGCTATTTGTTGCTGCTTCCATTCATACTTGTTCCTACTCCCATTCTTAAAATGTAACCTAGCACGGAATCCCCATTTCACTCACTTTGCCCAGAGGGACTTTAGTGTACCTTCTCTGTAAGAAGTATTTAGCAAACTTTGTTTTCTTACTAGACCCACATTTCAAGGATGTGCATCTTGATCCATTTTGCCAGCCCAGTTCATTGATTTTGAAATACGAGCAGGGAGAGGTAGCATGTGAGGCAGCTTTTAGACTATCTGTACCAAAATATAGTCACTGAAGTTAATTGATGAAACATGAGCAGAGAAATGAAAAACAGCAGGCCGCAGCACTGCATTAAATGATTTCAGTAAGAGGCAGGAGGGGGGCAATTTTAAGCCATTAACCAATTTATCACCATGTTCATGCATCACTCATATTCTCTCAAATTCCTTGTAATGATCAAATGGGTTGCAGCTGACACCACAATGTTTGAAGAAATTTGATAATGACTGGCTCACTTTTCAGTATGTAAATGCCTGCTGAGTTAAAATCCAGGTCAGTCACCTGCCATGTTTAATTTCCAAAGTTAGAAGTCCTAGAGTGTCCATTAACTCATCATTGTGTTATACAGCCATTGCCGCCGCTGCCACCATCATCATTAAACTATCCGCCTTTCACCAGGGTCACAACTATTTCGAATTCAGAATTAAGAACAGTTAAAACAGAGTGCAGGTGCAAGAATAGGGTGGGCCCTGAAAACACACATTTTAGGTGTCAGAGGCCAGGGTACATCTTCAGCATTTGCTGAAAGCTGTATATAAAAAAATACACATCTCTGCGAGTAGGGAAATTCACAGCTTTGGGGCTGCCCCAGAAAATGCCCTCCTCTGCGCCACCTCCTTAGAGGAAATATGAATCCAAGGAGATGTGCATGCAATGCCCTTGTAGAAAGGGACACACACTTTCTGATTTATCTTCCAAATGCTGGTATGTCACAAACAATACAGCAAAGTTTCATTCAACGATCTTACTATTCCCTGGAGGGAAGAGCACATTTTATCTTGTTCCCTCAAGAACCCTAAAGCCATCTTTCTACAATATTTATATTCTAATCTTTCTATGTTCACTTGTAAAAGCTGATAATTAGGAAAGCCTCTTTGATGGTCAGAAGCTGTGCACTATTTCTGTATGCATGGTAACCAGATGAATCACTGGCGGCACTAATCCTGTAAGAGTGTTAAAGGTCCCCTGAGACGGTTACTGAGAATGCTAAACCTGCCCTGTATTATGCTCTTTCCTACTAATCCCAAGAAAATGAATGTTAATTTCTCATGAAAAGGGGTTAATTATACATTTATTTCTGATTCAGCCATATTAGCCTACTTTTTTGTGGGGGGAACACCCAGCTGAATTTATTTCTTCAAAGAATATGTTAAAGGTTGCACCTTGAGCATTTGATCAAACAATATTTACTAAGAAATAACAGCTCTTGGGGGGAAAGAGACAGCATAATGAGAAGTAACAATGATTATCTTAATTTAACTTACGGTACAATCTTTTGCTTCTTCTCTGCTTTTTCTCTTTTTGCTGTAAACCTTGAAGTAACTATTTTTCTTCCACTTTCTCAAACAATAGTTTCAATATTTGTGCAGCTGCCAAGCCTGATCCAAGATACTGGCTTTTCTTTGGTTCCTTATTATTAAAGTAATAACTTGCACAATAAAACATTGTTCTCTTCTTAAATATGTTACAGAAATTAAATTAAAAGATCTAGCTGTCTTAAAGGGAAATGGCACACAACTCACGCTTTGAATGATTTGCAAAAATTAGCAGATGACAAATGGTTGTAATTTTATTGAGTATCATGAATTGTTTTGCATTGCTGTTTTGTTTTGCAAAAACCATTATTGAACATTTATTGCAAAGTGAGGCAATCGGCATAGTCTAACAGCCTGACCCTAAACCATTTCTACTGCCAAAGTAAGGCAACAAAAGCAGCATCTTATCCTGGCAACTGAGGCAGAACCTAATTGAGGCTACCACTCTATACCACAGATCAGAGGGTGGGTGTCCTGACTTTAGTGGAAAGGCATTCTATGAACATAACGTATATCTATGAAGTACATATTTACTTCCTATTATGTTCATTTCTGCACTTACATGGACAAGCAATCAAGCTCACAAGTAAGGTTGAATTTTAAATACAAAAAATCTCAGACCCCTTGCACTTGACCCGGAAACTGCTGTTAGTGCAAAAAGTTGTAGCACAGTTGCGACAGCATATAGTACCAATGTCCCAGAGTAGAGATGTAAAATTGCCGGAAATTTTGAAGCTAGGAAAAAACCCCAGTTTTTTCCCGGTTTCTTTCGGGGGTGTGTGTGGAAATTTTCAGAAAAATTGAAAAAAATGCTACACTAGCACTTCTTTTTGTTTTCCAGATTGAAAGTCATTCTGTTACTTTAGAAACGTAAATATAACTATGGACAATTTTAATGGGCATAAAATTATCACAACTAGCATATTAAAAATATAGTGTATCCAAACAATTATTACAAACAGAATTTACTTTTAAAATAATATTTATTTGTATTTGTAACAAATGGAGCAACAATCTCCTGAACTTTTTACTAGTTTATGTGGAACAAAAAAACCTCCACAAAACAATTTTTAAAAATCCAGAAGTAACAATTATTCATATTTCCTCCCCACAGTATTTTTTTTAAAAAAACATTCTCATAAAAAGAAGGAAGTGGGACTAAGTTTCAATGAATGGGAATGAAATTTAATCAGAATCATTTTCTGAGCTGTAATGATCAGTATCAGTTTCAGTCTCTGTTTCTGTATCTACTCTGTTGTGTCTGTCATTATTACAGTTATTATGGACTTCTAAAAACTGAAGGTTTGCTCAGCCTAGTGAAGAGGAACAGAACCAATGCATACCACACACATGCAAAAACAAAACTGAAACCTTTTTCTTTTCTGGGGACAACAGCACCTCCTAAAGGAAGAAATGTATCTCGTTCTTGCATTGGAGAGTTCAGTTTGTAACCTAAGACTAGCTTGTCCTCACAGAAATTAGAATAATCTGATACCATACATATTTTTTTAGAAATGATTTATAAAATATTTGAACCCCTTATCTTAAAATATTTTATTCATGATGCTAAAATGAAACATTCCATAATCTATTTTTTATTTTTTCAATTTTTCAGAAAACAAAAAAGGCTTCAGGAAATAAACGGGGGGAAACTGTCCGTCCACCCTGAATTTTTCCGGTTTTTTCCCGGGCCTTCACATCTCTATCCCAGAGAGCTGTACTAGTTGCCCATTTGTTACTAGACCAAGTTCAAGACGTTACTATTGGTTTATAAAGCATTTAATGGTTTGGGACCAGCTTACTTGCAGGATTGTCATATATGCGCACTCAGCCACTGATACAAGTGCCACATAATACCCATTTCACAGTTTTAAGAAATCAATATTTTAGTGCAGTTGCACCTGCATTTTAAAACTCCCTGCCTATTGGCATCAGGCGTGTGGCTTCTTCATACCCTTCTCAGCCCCTGCTTAAAATGCTTTTGTTTGGCAAGCCCATACAGACACGTGGCTGTTGATGCATTTTAACCTATCCTACTGTTTAAAACAATTTAAAACAATTAAGATTAACTGTTTTGTATTGATAATTTTAATATTTCTTGTAAATGGCTTAGACATTTTACTACAATGGTTATATACATTTTGTTAAATACAAATCCAAAAGAGATGAGGACCTAAAGCTGTTAGTTCAGTGTGAGAAAGGGAGGATAGGTTAGCCCTATTGTGCATCATGTGTATAGCTGTGCTCCTGCTCTACCCTATCTTTGTGCTGTGCAACAGCTTTGAACATGGCTACAGTACTGCTTCCAGCAATGTAATTGGAAATGCCGATACAATTTCCTGAATCTGCTTGTTTCATCAGGAGAGCACCATAGGCTGCAATGTTACAATGGTATGGAAGTAATTTTCCAGCAAGAACCACCTGTGTGCTTGCTCAACAAACCATAAAACCAGATATTTAGAATGTACTGTACGCTCTTTTAGAGCAAGACTGGCTGTTCGCTCTATAAAGAGTCTTGTACATCAAGGGTACTGCATACTGGAGGAACTGAATAGTGCTTCAACATCAAACCACTGTTTTTTAATACAAAATAAAAATTTAAAAAATTGCTTCCAGTAGCACCTTACAGACCAACTACGGTAAGTTTGTTCTTGGTATGAGCTTTCATGTGCACACACACTTCTTCAGATACACTGAAACAGAAGTCACCAGACCCTTATATATAGCAAGAGAGCAGGGATGGGTATTACTCAGAAGGGTGGTGGGAATGGGTGATCGGCTGATAGGTGTGGAAAACCTGTTGACGACTGTTAACGATTGCAATTGGTCTTACAGGAAAAAGCAAGGGGTGAGATGGCTAAAAATAGCTTTGTCATGTATAATGAGATAAGAATTCAATGTCTTTGTTCAGACCAGGTCTCTCCATGGTTTTAAGTCTGGTAATGAGTTGCAATTCAGCAACTTCTCTTTCCAGTCTATTTCTGAAATCCCTTTGTAATAAGACAGCTACTTTGAGATCTTGTATAGAATGTCCTGGGAGATTGAAGTGTTCTCCTACCGGTTTCTCTGTCTTGTGATTCCTGATATCAGATTTATGTCCATTTATCCTTTGGTGTAGGGTTTGGCCTGTTTGTCCAATATAGAGAGCTGAAGGGCGCTGTTGGCATTTGATGGCATACACAATGTTAGAAGATGAGCAATTAAATAGTCCTGAGATGGTATGTTTGATGTTGTTGGGGCCAGTAATGGTGTTGTCTGGGTGTATGTGGCAACAAAGTTGGCATCTGGGTTTATTGCAGGTTCTGGTACCAGTGTCCATGTTAAGTCCTGTAACTGCTTTTTAATAGTTTACAAAGATTGGGTAGCTTACATCAATGAAATGAGAGGAGTAAATGATTTTTGAGAAAAGATTTATAATAAAGATTTATAATAAAGTTTTGCTTTATCAATTTGGACTACAGAGTTTGGGAAAGATTATTACTGCCATCATAGTCCAAATGAAAAGTGGACAATAATAGTAAGGGAATAATATCAAAATTTGACCTAACATGTAATTGACACATAAATTGATGTAAAAAAGATTATTGCCAGGATCTAGTGAATAACTAGTAAGCCTAGCTGGACTCTAAATTTTGATGTACTGTGTCTCCTGGACAAAAGAGTGGTTCCTGAGAACTTTAAGGGGGCACTGGCATTGATCAATTACTGGCGGGGAGTTTGTTGTACTGTCACTTCTGCCCCCATGCTATTGCTACAGGAAACCTCTGTATGAAGCCATTTGAAGGCTTGGGCTAAAACATCAGCAGCAAGTTGATAGCATGCAGCTCTACCTTTCTTTTCCACCTTCAGATATCAAATAGGCTACTGAATCTGGGAAGCAGTGCTGGAGGCACTGAACTGGACAAGGACAAACAACCTGAGGTTAAATCAAGGGGAGATGGAGGTGCTGTGGGTAGGGAGAGTGCCAGTTCAGGAACGAGGACTACAACTGGCATAAGATAGGTCTTTTAGGGGAGGTACTACCCTAACCTGAAGTTTGGGAGTGATTAAGAAGCCTAGATAACATTGGTAGCCAAGGGTTTTATTCACTTTGGCTGCTACACCAACCACACCCCTCTCGAGAGGGGCAGACCCAGACACAGTGATCTTTACAAGACTAGACTATTGTAAAGCACTCCATGTGGTGTGCAGCAGTCAGCTTCAACAATATCTGTATTATACCAGCCATACCATTTGCCAGAACATTTCCAGCCCCAATTTAAAGTGCTGGTTTTAACCATTAAAGCCTTGAACTGTTTTGGCTAGAGCTACTATCATACCATCCTGCCTGCACACTGAGAACGATTGGAGGTCCTCTGGTGTCTCCACCTCCTGGGTCTGTGATGTAGGCAGGGGTGCCAACTTGAATAAAATATTTGGGAGTCCTGGTAAGGCCCACCCTGAACAATCACAAGACACGGTGCACACACACCATTTCAATGGCAATGCCCATCAACTTGTCGGCATCCAGGGGTTGAACGGCCTGCTGGCTAGACCCCAGCTGGATCGTCTCCTTCCAGCCGTCACGCTGTGAAGATCCCTCGACCTCTGGTGCGACATAAATCAGTGACCCAAGTCTGCTGACATGGGCACACTTTACTTAGCAGAGCAAACTGCGCAACAAAAAGAGGCTTCAGGCTTGTGAAGACATACTAGCAAACTACGGATTTATTATCATAAATCAAAAACAATGAAACATGTTGTCTCTCTCCTTCCGTCTCTTCCGAGAGAAAGAGTAAAACAAAAGCAACAACAACACAATGGAAGTTCCGCTTGCGCCAGCGAACAGTGCTGGAATATACCGGTAAACAGACACGTGACATGTAACAATCCCATGTCTGTAACTACAGTAAAGGTGGAATGAAAAAATTCCAACACAACTTTGGGGGTAGCCCCCTCAAATATTTTATTGGAGGGCCTGAAGGGACCTTGGCTCCTATGGATGTAGGCAACCACAACAGAGGGCTTTTTCTATGGTGGCTCCACACTTTTAGACCTCCCTCCCAGCAGAACTGCAGTGTGTGTGTGGGTACCATTCAGGTTTTTCAGAAGACTAAATTTTTATGTCTAAATTGCTGTATGGTGGCTGGAGTATTATTATGCTGCTGGACTTCTGAGTGTGTTTTATTCTTGTGAATCTGTTTTATTCTTGGTTTTGGTAATGACTTCTCTTTTTTATTGCTGTAAGCAGCTTTGAATGGAATTGACCCCCCCCCCCCAAAAAAACAGGCACATAATATTTTAAAATAAAATAAAAACAAATAAATAGGACACTCTTGATTTACCTCACATTTGATAAACTAAACCCAGTTCCTTTCAACAGAACCACTGTTAATTCCACAGCTTTTCTAAATGCAATATCCAATTTACTAAAAGGCAAGAGCAAATTAATTCCTTGCATCATCCAACCAACCTTTTCAACACATTCTTCAGCTTAATATGCTATGCATTTTAATTTTTTGAGAAACATTTTTCAGTGTCTTACTCTTGTGTCTGCAATATATTATGCTCCATTTTCTTCTTTTAAAAGACTCCAAAATGAGTCAAAACATATTTAGTTTTAGCATTCAGAAATCAAACTAATAGGTTTTAATTGAAGGGAATGTCTGTGGCTGAGGATAGGCAAACAAATGGATTCAATTCCTCACCCCAAGTTCTATTACTTGACCAATGATCTCTCAGTAGAATGCCAACATAATATACTATGATAGATTATCAAAACTGACTACTCAGAGCTGTAAATTATTCATTTGAAAGGTTATGCACCAGTGATAACATAAATTATAGTTGAAAAATATTCATGTTACATTTTAATAAGCTTTAAAAAATGATTTATCTGCAAATATTTAAAACTAAAAATAATAATGTTAAGAACTGGAAGAGTTGTGAGTTTATCTCACTTTTTGAAAATCTCCAGGCAGGTTGATTTTAGAATTCAGGAAAAAAACTAATCATTGGCATATTGACTCAAGATTTAATTATTCTGTCAATCAAACAAAAATAATGCATATATGAATGTATCAGCATCATTACTATAGATGTAATATCAGCCATCATTCTTGCATACTCAATGAATACGTAAAATTTATTGGACAGCCTATATATATTTCCCCCTTTGTAATTCAGAAGGTCAGACACAACCAGTGTAGGATGTAGTTCACTCAGTCAACTACGTTGATGTATATCACTAAACTTATTATTATAATGTATTTGATGGTTGCTTTTAATTTAATTCAATGTGTGATCGACTAATAAGACATCTCCCTATAAGGGTGTATCCTTTTCTCTCATTCTGCTTCTATTTCTAAATTAAAACTGAGGATCAGGGATCCATAAACCATGGCTTGGCCACTAACTCTCACTGCCCCAGCCAGTCTTCTTAACACATGCAGTTGGTCTGGGGAAATGCAGGAATTTCTCATTTTTGCACTGGAGTATGGAGAAAGAGTGGAAAAGACTCCTATTGTTTTGTATCTTCCCCACACCTCAGCACAACTGAGAGGAAACACCTGTTTTCCAACTCCTTGCCACCAACTGTTTCCACTGACAAAGTCCTTTAGGATGTGCTAAAGGTTTAAACAAGTAGCAGCATTTCTCTCATTTTTGCTTCTATTTTGAAAATCTTAGAATCAATCATCAGCTCCTGTCATCATCATCATCATTATTATTATTATTATTATTATTATTATTATTTTACATTTCTCCAATTTTCATCACAACTGAAAATATCTCTCTGCCAGACAACAAGAAGACCAGGAGAAAGACAGGATTTCATTTCACCTGCACTGAAGTTTGACACAATAAGGAACAGGAGGAGACACAATTGCTGCTTCTCATTTTCTTTGGACCAAAGCACAAATGAGAGCCTGTGGGGAGCTACTGGATGCCTTTCAGGGACAGTTGTGCCCAGCAAGTGGGTTTCTGGATTCCTGCTAATGATAGCAGGTTTTCCAGTTCGTGTTCCTGATGGACATGTCACATCCATGACTGAATACGGAGAAATTTAGTCCCAATGTTATCCTCCAGCCACAATTTACTTTTTCTCCCCCATCGCATTTCCACAACTGCTGACACCAAATGCCTAAGGGGGAAATGGGGCAGAAGGTGACCACTTAATCTCTTATAAACTATTAGTTGTTATGATGGTGCATTCAGAGCTTTCCTTCTGTTGGATGGGAGGCAATGCATGCTCATTTATTGTAATCCATTTTGTATACTCGGTAATTCTTTCTAATCAAACATCTAATCTAGTCAGACAACAGCATCCTGACCCAAAGCCTTTCCAGCTGAGAGAGGGGTGTGAGAATTCAGGAAAGGCCACAGCATTTACTAAAGGAAAGGCTTACCATTCATGTTACTTCTTTTGTAATCAGACACATTTCACCATAAATTTTGTGCATATGACAAGAAAGCAATTTGTGAAACAAAAGGCAAGGAAATAAATACTGCTCATACATTTCTACTGACCTTCTATAGTATGCATTCACAAACACCCAACCTCCAAGATATTCATGTATTCCTAGGTACAACCTCAGAAGTTCCAGTATTAAGTGTTTTGGTCCAAAGACTTTGTTACAAGTCAACAGCCCTTCCTTTTAAGCACTAAAGTAGAATAATATCCTTTAAAAAAAGAAAAAAGAAACCGCACAACGAATAGATTGTGCTAGTTATGCACCATGACCTTTAGTACCATTGTTCCCTTAGTTCCATGGAGCCAGCAGATTCTCTCTGTGCATTCTGAATTATTAGGCCACGTCAGTGCATATTTAGAAAAACGTAATGGCCATAATCCAGAGTTTTATATTTTTATATGTAGGCTGGTTTGCAGTAGTGAAAAGGATTTACACTGTTGGAAGCAGCGGATGAGAAATGGCTAGATAGAAGGCTCTTTGTGATGCTGTATTTCCTAGGAAAGACAATTCCTGCACTAAGGTGGATTTTTATTTTTAAAAACCTCAGACGGAATTGCTTTAAACTGAGTCAGACCACTTGCCCATCTGACCCAACAAAGTATGTTTCTGATTCACAGAGTAAGATGCGGTGGGGGTTCAACGCAGGGCCAGCATGAACCAACCTGGTGCTCTGCATCAGTCACAATGCTGGTACTGCAGTACCAGCTGCAGTACCAACCCTGTCACCTGGTTGAAAACTCACTGAGCTGACCTGCAATTGCCAACCCCTGTCCACTAACTTCTATTAAAGTCCCAGCCTCAGAACTTGCTCCTTATTCATTCCACTGGAGAAGGTGCCACCCATGAGGAATCTATGGTTATGAGGAATCTATGGTTATTGCTGCTTTTCGGAACCCAACTGCCTGCTTTTTCTTTCCTTGAGGGTCAGATCAGGTCCTGGGGGGCTAGTCACTGTGCTGAACTGGTTGTCCTAGTCTGTGAAACCATATTACTGCAGCAGCACGCTCTTTTCATTGTGAGTAGTTCGTATGCAAGTTAATTTACATAAAGCACACATATAATAAATATTTTAGTGTTCATGTCTAACTGTCTGCAAATTGTACAGTCTCCAGGCATTTCATTCTAGATGTGACAAGCAGTAATGCTCCAGGTGGAAAGTAAACTTCCATAGTGGGATGATGGCAACATCTTGAACAGCACAAGAAATGAGCCAGACAAACCATGAATTCCTTGGAGAATTGGTATAATATACTTCCTGAACAAGCTGGCAGCTACACTACCTTTTCCTACTACCTGTAGCTTCAAAATGCCATTTAAGGATCACCCTATGTAAAAAAAATGGACTGCCAAAAATACAGTCACACTGGTATGAACAATTCACATCAAAAGAGTTCCAGCCACATTGTTACAGGAAAGGAAACAAATGGAAGCTTTGGACAACTGTTGCCTTTTAAGACCCCACACAATCATGATTCTTAAAATCCTCTTTCAATTACCTGCATGTCTTTCAATCACCATGAAGAACTGTGATGCATTTGTATAGACTCTACAACATCTCTCCAGTAAGCAGCAATCCCCTCTGCCAACTATACCAATAATGTATTTAGCATTCATGCTCTGATGTTGTCCAGACAAGCAAAGAGAACATAATATTTGATTTTGATGATGTATACTAGAGCACTATGTCACCTGAATAAAAATAAAAAATTTACCGAATGTCACATGTCACATGAAATAGCTGTTGGCATCCGTCTGTCTCGAGAGTCAATGGAGAGCGTCTCCAGGGGTGAAGTCAAACCACTGTGTTAGCAGCACCGAAGTAACCTTCCTAAGGTGCAAGGCTGGGCCGTGTATATGAAGGTCCTGGGCTGCACAGACCTCGCTGATGTGGTCCAAAGGAAAGCGAAGCAATACGTTTGGCACCAGCTTGGCTGCAGGAGTTATTGGAAGGAGGCGTACAAGGTGCCACCCAACTGTCTTAGGGACTCCACTCCGGATTTGTGTAGAGTTTACTCCTTAGCCTTTTCTTCTCCCAAAGATGTCCTGCAAGGCTGCGGAGGTTTAAGATTAGAGCTTTCCCTCTTCTAGATGGGCTGCATTCCCAGCCTGATGAGCTCTATCTGTCCCTTGCTTCTCTCTACAGCATGTGCCTGCCTTTGCATGCAGGGGAAGTTCCTAACTCACTGAGAGTTTGAGGCTCATTGGCTACTCTCCCCTGGCTTTGCCAGCCAGCCAAAGTCATTTTCCATGCTGTGGCCACTGTGGCATGCTAACAGTTTCTAGGAGCCACAGCTGATGAATACAGGGTAGGGACCAAAGTGGACAAACTACCCCAGAAAGAGCATGATGTGTCCCCCATCAGAGGAACTACCCCTCCCTTAATACCCCACACACGAGATGGTAATAAAATGATGATTAGGAGGAGGAGAATGGAGGGCATACATCCTTAAAGAGTGCCCTTAGTCCCTTCTTTGTTTCTGTGCACAGAGGCCCAGTGCAAGCTGTTGACTCTTCCTGATCTCTTAGCTGTTTCCGCCTCCCTGTGTAAATTTCCCCTACCCTTCCCCCTTCACTTCTCCTTTCATCTTAAGTTTGCAACCAGATTGAAACCCTGGTTTCAGACTCGGTTTAAAGTTAACCACAGTTAGAACTGGCATCAGTGAGAGAGAAAAAAGCTGGCTCCACCATTAGTCAGAATGCAGCATGTGCCTCAGGGAGCAGGTTTTGGGTATCATGAAAGGTTAGTAACACCATTTATTATTCTTGCATTTTTACTGCCACGGAGTGAGAGACACAATTGTGGGGTTTAAGAGATCAAAAAACTTTAGATCTGCACCCAGCCATAGAAAGCCACCCAAGGCAGTGTGTAAAACTCTTCCATTTTGCTTACCCACGTGCCAAGCTTGTGAAATAATTGAGTGTGTTGCGTTTAGATGGCAGTCTAAAGCCTTATCTGACCAAAACCTGGTTAAAAAGCCAGTCACTCGTAAGATAGTTTATATGGCTAGCAACAATTACAGGTATCACTCTTGTCCCTGGATAAAATCTGGTGTTGTTTTATGATCATGTTACGATCATACAACGTGTTTTCCACTTATTGCCAGGAGGAAGGTTGAATGGCTTAGGAAATGGTGGAAATGGCTGTGTACTGAGTGCCTTCAACACATACAAGGCAAACAAACTGGATAAAGCAGAGACATTGTTTTGCCTTAGATCACTTTCAATTATAGTTATCTTAGGTGTTAGAAGTAGCATTAGTAACACGTTTTCAGGCAGAAGTGTGATCCTCCCCCCCCCCCCGTTGATGGTGTCACTTAAAGCTGCTCACTTCTGGTTCCGACAAAACGGGTTATTTCAGGAACAGCACCTCCAAACAACCGCAAAGAATGGTTGGAACAGTATTTTTTAAGGTTACAATGAGAACTTCACCTGATGCTTTTATTATTATTATTTTTTGTTAAAAAAATTAACAATGGAATAAATTTGTACTCTCAACATGGTATTTAACCAATTAATGTGGTTTTTTCACTTCTATAATCAGTGATGCACTGGGCTTTATCCCAGTGTTTCGTTTCTGAATTCCACAGATTATTCAGATCATTGTAGTGAAATGCAGGTTAATTGATAGCATAGCTCATAGAGCAGAATCTCTATAATTATTTTTGTAAAAAGCAGACTTTCCAATGATATAAAACAGCAGAAATAAATAAATATTTTTGTATAGTTGTATTTTGGGATATCATATACACCTATTCAGGCCTGGGGTTATCTGTGTTAAAATAAACCTTAGAAGAGGTGATGTGACAGTACACATGTCACCTGCCCCCAAACACCCGTCACTCACCTTCACTTCCCACTTTTGGATTAACAGGGTCCCCAATTGTGGGGAAGGTTTCGAAAGCCCCCTTTGGGTTTCCATAAGATTGGAAATGGAACAGACAGGGACATTGGAGTGGGGACAATGTGTGTGTCTTTGTGTCCCCTACATGAATTGATTGAAACCCAGATAGTGTCTGGGAGGAACGCAAAGAGAAGAAACACCATGGTGCACCTTTAGCAGCACAACCAGAGTCTTCATTTGTTCCACCTGCAATATAACACTGTCTTTCCCATATCAGTGTCTACAGTCACAGCAGGCACTGTAACTCTCCAACAGTTAGACTTTACCCCCAAAGGTACACTCTTCCATTGTCTCCCAAGACAAGCAGATGCCAATAAGTGGCTGAATAGGGCTTATTTCTTAAATCTATTATACAACCATCTAAATAATATCAATAAGGGACACGGGTGGTGCTGTAGGTTAAATCACGGAGCCTAGGGCTTGCCGATCGGAAGGTCGGTGGTTCATATCCCTGCGACAGGGTTAGCTCCGCGACTGGACCTAACGGTCAGGGGTCCCTTTACCTTAAGCTAAATACCACCAATAAAACAATATATGGTCAAACACCCTGCGCTCCACAGAATTAGAGCTTCACGTGATTTCTTCTCCTCATGTGATGTCACAGATGTAACAATGTTTTTCTGAGCTAGGTTGTGCCTCCTGGGCATGCACTCCTTGTTCTTAAAGGTAAAGGGACCCCTGACCATTAGGTCCAGTCGTGTCCGACTCTGGAGTTGCGGCGCTCATCCCGCATTACTGGCCGAGGGAGCCGGCGTACAGCTTCCGGGTCATGTGGCCAGCATGACAAACCCGCTTCTGGCGAACCAGAGCAGCGCACGGAACCACCGTTTACCTTCCCGCCGGAGTGGTACCTATTTATCTACTTGCACTTTTGACGTGCTTTCGGACTGCTAGGTTGGCAGGAGGTGGGACTGAGCAACGGGAGCTCACCCCATCGTGGGGACTCGGACCGCCGACCTTCTGATCAGCAAGCCCTAGGGCTCTGTGGTTTAACCCACAGCGCCACCCGCGTCTGACTCCTAGTTCTTACTAGCTGTAATTTAAACAAACCATAGTTCCATGAGTTCAGGTGTCACAGGGTACACTAGTGAGGGGAGGGGGCACATGAGATCAAGGATCACCATAGGCCACTTATGCATTTTTTTTTCATTTTGCTTCAGCTGGGTCAGTGTGAGGTTTTTCTGTTGAGAACCAAACTAGATGTTTAATGGCACACTAGAGTTCAAAAGGAACCATCATTAAATAGTTGAAAAATACCAAAAGACAGTATGGTTTGGAGGAGAATAGTGACTGTTGCAGAGTAGGTGGTGCTCAATCATTGTCCAGACTGCCACAATGGAGGAGCAGCATGAAGGTGAAGCACCTTGCCACCTTTCTGTTGCTTCCATACTCCAAAGTGCACCCTTGCCTTGCCATTTTTTTTCAGCAGTTTGACAGTAACTAGGTTGATCAGAAGAATTGATGCTTTTGAATTATGGTGCTGGAGGAGACTCTTGAGAGTCCCATGGACTGCAAGAAGATCAAACCTATCCATTCTCAAAGAAATCAGCCCTGAGTGCTCACTAGAAGGACAGATCCTGAAGTTGAGGCTCCAGTACTTTGGCCACCTCATGAGAAGAGAAGACTCCCTGGAAAAGACCCTGATGTTGGGAAAGATGGAGGGCACAAGGAGAAGGGGACGACAGAGGATGAGATGGTTGGACAGTGTTCTCGAAGCTACTAACATGAGTTTGGCCAAACTGCGAGAGGCAGTGAAAGATAGGCGTGCCTGGCGTGCTCTGGTCCATGGGGTCACGAAGAGTCGGACACGACTGAACGACTGAACAACAACAACAACAAGGTTGATCAGACCTGGATTTTCTGCCAAACAATTAATTTAACCTTGAAATACAGAACATGTGAGCCAATGTGAAAGTTAGATCTGTCATGGCTTATCTGCACATGTAATTTGCCAATTAATGCTGCAGTGCTCATGTTACGAGCATGTGTATGTGAACCAGATGTGGGGATTGATTTGCATGTTATACTCATCACAGGTGTGCCATCACTTGACCACATTAAAGCTTTCTAGATCCTCACTAAAGGGTACTGACATAGAGACCTCCACCACAATCACAGTTATCTGGGTCTTTTTTTACTAGACCAACAGTAGAAAAAGTCTGTCCATCAGGCAAGGCTTGCTAAAAAACAATGGCAAACAGTACAGTGGTACCTCTGGTTGCAGATGGGATCCGTTCCAGAGGTCCAGTTGGATCCCGAGGTTTCCACAACCTGAGGACTTCTGTGCATGTGCGCATGGCAAAACCTGGTGAAATACTTCCAGGTTTGCCGCACGCGCATCCCAAAGTTTATGTAACCAGAGGGTTACATAAACGGAGGTACGACTGTATAGGCATAAAGCTGCTTATAATATATTTAAGAGGCTTCTGTAATATAAATGTCCATTTATATCTGCTTTACTTACACACCACAAACTGCAAACTATTGAGCTACACACATACTCACATGCATGCACACAGGAAATTAGGAAAACAACCTGTCCTCTTTGCCTGCTTCATAACAAATTTTATTAGGACTTTTTTTAATTACATTTCTAAAAATGCCACAGAATTAAAAGTAGTCCAGAGTTATATTAATATGTGAAAATATGTTTGTATAGATAAAATGTGATATACACGTTTTATTAATAAGGGACAAAACAGCAAAGGGAGAAAAAGTGTTATTTCATATATAGACTGTGACAGTTTCTAATTATTGATGCATCACTAAGCAAAGCTTTGCTAACAGCCAAATGAGTTATTGCACTTACAAAATGAGGGCATGTGGCATATCTGATTAGCTTTACTTGTATGTTATGATATTATATAATTCTAGGAGACTGATGTCTCTTTATCTCTTGGAGGGGGCATGTGCCACTTTAGAAAAAAAATTGTGGCATTAAAAGCCATACTGTTTCCCATCCAATTATCTTTTGAATTCTCCATGCAAATGAAAAGATGCTGAATGCTCATATTAAGGTGCTATCTATCATGATCATCATTAATTGTAAGCACAGCTCCCCTAGCACTTCAGTGCCATACAAACCATACAGGAAATAACATGTTTTTAACAAAGGAAGAGCACTATAAGAAACACGTTTTCTTGCAAACTAAATCAAATAAGCACAGTACCATAAGCACCTGCAACCAGCAGCCACATAGCTTCAGACAATTTGGTTCTGCTTATATTACTGAGTTCTAAGCTGATGTTCCTCAATCTGTGCCTTTATTTATTATTAGCACTTATTAACTAAAGGATTCAGAACACAGTACAGCATTGAAACACAAGTAACAATAAAGTTTAAATACAAGAGAATGAAATAACCTACTCAATAAAAACCATATAAAAACAACATAACACCCCCCATACACACAAAAGCCGCGTTCACATGTGGCATGAAGCCATAGCCTGGGCTGACCCACACCATGGTTTAGACTTCCAGGTGTAAAAAAAGGAAATTCTGGTATTGTGCTACTTGTCTTCTTTTGTTTCCCATCTGCTCAGGGCTCAGCTTCATAGGTTTACTCCCATCCCCATGATACAGCAAGCAGGCTGTTGAGGCACATCAACTCCCATGTCTATGGTTCAACACCTTCTTGAGGCAGAATAAGGCCCTAACCATGGGTTGCCAATAGCCTGGCTGTATGAAATGAGACATAACTGCAAACCACTGTTAGCAATAACTCTGATCTACAAACCAGTTTCGGACTCCAGAAAGGCCTCTCAAGCAAGTTTTTGGGGGGTGGGGAGTCCTAAAACGTTCAAAAACCAAGGTACAGCTTCTGGTTGACTGCAGGAGCTTCCCACACTCAATCGGAAGCCGCTTTGGACATTTGGCTTCCAAAAAACGTTCACAAACTGAAACACTTACTTCTGGGTTTGTGGTGTTAGGAGCCAAAATGTACGAGAACCAAGGTACGACTGTATATAACCTCCAGGACTGTCTGTTATGCTTACCTGAGCAACCTGGGGTCAAGGAAAAACACAATAATGTCATGGCAACCTTCCAGTTCAAAATCTGACGGAGATTATTATTTTTTCCATCAGTGTGGGCAAATATCCTGAAGTTTCTTGATGGCCAAATCTATCCAATTTACTTTCTGCCATGGAAGGCTGGAAGGCAGGATATCAACAGGTGGACAAAGTGTTGCACAAGCATGAAGTGAGAGAAGCTGAACACACATTTCAATATGCATTGGGATGTGCATCCAAATGTGCATTTCCATATTTAAGTTCAGCATATGTGATGACAGCTAGAGAATTTGGACAAAACCCAATGCACAACATAAACTGGAGAAACCATTTTTTACCCTGCAGGTGGAACTTTCTAGTATGGTCTGAATGCACATGCCTGCATATACTCCTTTGCTCTTGTCAGATTGCACATGTGCGTGTGCACCAAGGCAAAGTGGCAAGGTGTAATGGAAACTGCAGCACAATCAGCAAGATTTTGCATCCTTTTGTGAATGCTAAATCTAAACTTGTACCTATCCACTTGTGTAAGTGCTATTTTCAGGGGGAACCTCCTTCAAAATACAGAGGTCCACAGGAAAAACAAGCATATCTGAAATGTTCTATTAATTTTCTGGAAGTCTCAGGGCGCAGCGGGAGGCAACACAGAAAACTGCATGGAATTAAATGAATACAGTTTGTACATCCTCAGGAAGCACTTCATAGCTCCTCTACACCTGTCAGACAATCTTCACCCACCCTCACTTGGCTGGCATCTATGCCTGTGTACCTGCCTGGCTTATTCTGCCTTGACCTACCTTGCCTTGCATTCTAATAGGACCATTTTGATATCTCCCCTGACCATAGCCTTCATAACAGCTTGCCCCCATCTACCTCAGTCCTCTATAATTGCTGAAGTCTGCTCCTGTCAAGGCCCAGAGACACAGCACCTGACAGAAAGATTGAAATCTGTTATATTAAAGGGTGCGTTTTGGCCCGTCTTCAGTGACTTGAAATGGCACAGGTATTCATGACCTGTAAAAGCCCAGCAACAGCTCGAGTAGCTTCTTCTTCTTTTTTTTTTTAATGGAGATTGGCTATAAACCTCCAGGTCTGACAGTCTACTTATTCATGAGCTCAATTGTTCTTCCCGCAAGTGAAAGAGGGTTGGGAGCATTTGGCTTCGTGAGACTCCAATAAATATATTAATGGAATCTGGCTGACATCTTTATACCGTGGATTATGTCTGGCTGGTGGACAAGAATCCCACAGCATGAAAGAAAAGCAGGGACAGCCACACCCACATTCATAGGCCAGAATCTTGAAAGTACCATTATTACCAAACAATATTATTTATTTATTTATTTATTTATTATAAACATTTTATATGGCTTAATAAATAAAAAGCTAAGCTGTTTACATGAAAACAAACACAACAAAAATCAACAAGATAAAAACAAAACACAGCTGTGTATCACAAACAAAACTGAGCCATGTACAAAACAAAAACAAATTAATAGTCAAAACTTCAGTCAGCATTTAGATCTTAAACAGCACTTGAAGGTCATTAGTGCCTTTGCCTCACAAATTACCAAAGGGCTGGTGCTATCATCGAGTCAGATACAAGGAAAACTTGGGCAAACATATCAAAGGCATTTAAAGGCCACTGCTGTCTCCACCTCACAAGTTATTCCAGAGGGTGGAGGACAATCACTGGGATGTTGTCACCAAATGGCAATTCACCAGTCACAGAATGACCAACAGAGTCTCTTTGAGAGATCTTAAAGATTGGCTTGGTCAGTACCAAGGGAAGCAGTCCACTAGCTATCCTGGTCCCAAAGTTGTTTGGGGGTTTACTTTTTAAAAAATAAAACAAAAAATAAGATTTTTTAATTAAAGTTTTTCACAATACAGTAAGATAACAGCTACAAAAACACAACAGAAACAGTAAAATATGCAGCCCTCTCCTAAAGGCATCTCTCTGTCCCCACCACCCACAGAAAGTAGCAGCCCCTCCCAGCTCTCACTTGGGATCCTTCCTTTCTCCTCCCAGCCTCTCACCCTGGAAAACAGACATTGCCCCATTTCCCACCCAGGGTCCTCCACCAACTATCTACCACCCTTATGAGTACACAATCATTTAGGGCTTTACATATCAATAACAAGAACTTTACTTGGTAGCTAATGTCAGGGACCAGCAGTCTGAATCCTCTTCAGAAGATGAAGGAGAGGATTCCAAAACAGAAGAGGAAAGGCATGCAGGCCATTCTCCATAAGCATTGACACCTGATGATCCTGGAGGGCCAGCGGCCACACCCTCCACCCCAGCCAGAGGACATGACACTGCCATCTTCAGACTCAGATGACTCCATAGAGGACTCAGTGTGACCATAGGACTGCCCGTCCCCATCACAGTAACTGACTAATGGAAAGGGCTGGTGGGTGGGGAAGCACTATCACTTATTGCAGGAGATAACTGCTACACTCTTATGCAATGCTTCTCAAGTTTGCCTGAAAGCACGTCAATACTATCATGTGAGGAAACCTTACTGAAGAACTCTGCAAGCCAAGCTCCCAGGGAGTTTAGGAGAGAAGCCAACTGGGAACAGCTGCACTGAGAGGAGGCAGTGAAGAGAAGAGATGACTGTCTGCTGAGCCATAGAGAGAAAGAGAGGATATTTCCAAGGAGAACGTCCAAGCCTATGCAGCCTGTTTACAGGAGGAAATACAATACCAACTGGGACCAATCGGGAGAGGGTTATGTGTTTTCTGAGATAAACATCATAGAGTGAAAGTTGAAGGCACTGAGGTTTTTTTGTGAAGAACAATAAGCCCAAAGCTGACAAAAGAATGGCAAAGTACAGCAATGCAGAGTACCATGACTGGCTTTGTAGCATTCTGCAGCTGTTACTGCTCCACCCTACATTGCTGACTTCTTCTGTTGCTACTGCAGGGATGGAGAGCCTGTTATCCTCCAGACCAGGGTTTCCCAGATATGGGTCTACAACTGTTTTTGGACAACTCCCATCACCCCTAGCCAGCAAAACCGGTGGTTAGGGGTGATGTGAATTGTAGTCCAAAAATAGCTGGAGACCCAAGTTTGGGAAACTCTGCTCCAGACATCACATCAACCACAGCAGGAATGGCAAATAACCAAGGATGATGGACAGGAGTAGGCAGCAGTGAGGGTTCATAATTACAGACCTGGCCTCCCAGCACCAACATCACTGCTACTTCCTGTGACTGTGCTGGGGCAGGACTCCTGCGCCCCGTCCTCATAGCTACCCTGCTCTGCCCCAGAATGCTGCAGTGATGTCAGTGCCCTCTCTGCCAGCCATTTTTGATGATGAGATCTGTCATCCAAAAATGTATCTGGAAGATTCCAGGTTCCCCATCACTGTGCTATAGAAAGAAGACCTAATCCCTCCATGCATTGCCGCAGTAGCTTTTATGTTGTTCTTTCCCTTATGCTGGTTACTCTTTTACGCTTATTGTTCAGGCTAAGCTTAGTCAAACTGGTGCAAACCACCCCCACCCCCCACAACAGAAATCAATAAAACATGTTCCTCTCCCTTTCAGAAATCCCCCCCCCCCGGCTTTCTAATTGAATATTGTGCTTCTATTAAAACTGTGAAAACACCAAAATAACATTAATCACACATACACACCCCAACACACCCCAAGCCACTCACCACACACCAGTCATGGAAGCACATTTCAGACAGTTTTTTAAAAGAAAGAAACACCCTTAAACACATTACAGTAATTTGACAATTTAAATTTACATTTAAGATCTTTTACTTTTCTAGGCTGGAGCAAGATCCCACCTGTAGAACTCAAGCTTCTTTCAGAAAGAAAGTGAAATTTCTTTCAGTTTCTGCCTCGTGTATTCCAACAATAAACAGTTTTCTTAGGCTGCAATAATGTCTTTTATTTATATATTAAAAGGTGTTTCTGTCAAAACGCATGAAAAGTTAGTATTTTTAAATCCTCGCAAATACTGCAAATCTTTCAGTCTTTCAACATACATAACCGACAGCTGGAAAAGCAATCGTAAGATATGAAAACTACAGAGAAAAAATAGGGACGGCATGCTGTTCTTTAAAATACAACTTTAGCCATTATAGCTTGCAACTTTCCCCAAAATGGTGCTCTGCAGAGAAATTGAACTATAACTCCTATCAACCCTGATCACTGGTCATGCTGGCGCAGGCTGATGGAAGTTTGGAGTCTGGAGAGCAGCATATCTTTTGGTGTATACCTTCCCCACTCAATATCCTCTGCCACAGATTAAAAATAAGGTCCCCAACGTTTACCACTGTTTAGAACCAGATTAGGATAACTCTTGGACTCCAACTCCCACCATCCCTATCTATTAGCAACACTGGTTAGGGAAACTGGAGTTCAACAAAAAATATTGAGGGCACCATATTAGCCACTGCTGTGCTCGAATTCATTGCGAGGAAACAAAAATCTCACCCAGTTTTCCATGATGCATATGACCAAGCAAACGTGTGGCATAAATTCTGACCACTTGGTACACTGGTTGCTTCCACTGCTCTCTTATACAGTGAGAAAACAGCTGACAAATCTTTGAAGACTAGATTTTCAAAGAGGCTGTTTTAGAATCAATCATCCAGAAAATGCAAAGGGTGCTGGGGGCGAAATGGGCTTTGAAAGTCCACTACTGTTTTACCCAAGGTCACTACACAGGAGAGTGTCAGAGCTGGAACAGAACCTAAAAATGTCTTAATCCCAATTTAGAAAGCTGTCTAGTGGACACTTCTGCTTCCTAAGAAATAGACCGTACACACTTCCTGATAGCTTGACCCCAAAACATAGCTTAGATACATAAACTGGATCCAAAGCTTGTCTCCTTGTATCATTTCAACTAAATAGCTTCAGAAGTTCCATACCCTCCAGTGATATAATGCTTTAATGAATATTAACTGAATATATTCATAAACATATAGTAACAAATAAAAAGGTTTACAAGTACAGAAGTCACTGCAGCGCTATTTGAATTACCCACACTACAATTTAAGCCAAGGCTTTTAAACCAATTAAATCAATTACAATGAACAACATTCAAGCTGAATATTATCAAGCAGAGCTTATCCTTTGTTAGCAAAACCCTAACTCTATCAAAGAAATTAAATTCATATGAGCCACCCTTAGAACGAGCATTATGTTGGCTCCCTACATTCTAGCAAGCATGGAGCAAAAAAAGAGGTTGAAAGATGTTCTTATCACATAAAACACAAGAGGTGCAGGGAGAGATAAACTTAAAAATTCATTTGTTCCCAATACAGCCCAAAGGGCACAAGGCTGGTGCAAAGCGCTTTGGTATCAATGTAATAATTTCTGGATAGCTGCCAGCACGAAGGTTAAAAAGCAATATTACAAGGCTTCTGCAATGACAGCCTACTGGGAGACATTTGTTGAAAACTGCTTTGCCTATCATTTAGTCAGCATAAAAGCACACAGTACTAGTTATGTTCGAGCCGTGTTGAGTGTGCATCTATAAATGATTCAGATCACAAGCTTCTAAAGCCCCCATACAGGTGCAATCATCATAAAAGCCTCATTTTCTTGTTCTTATTCTTAACTCTGATAAGCTTTATACATTTTCACCATATGCTGCTCAAATGAGTACATATAATTATAACGGAAGTACACGCCTAAGATTTAAATTCTGGTTTCAAAAATTAAATTTAAATGACATTTGTTGACAACAGGTAATAAAGTTTTCAGCCATTACAATGTGAATGAGGAGAGGCCTCATATATCCAGCAGCATCAACTAAACTGGCACAGTTCTAACTATGCCCTTTAACTCTGTAGGAAATGGCAACATGCATTACAAGTGCTAAATTGCAGCATTTTAACTGCATTATATATACATCTGTCCCCTAAATTAATGGAAACATTTTAAAGCAATTGGTAAGGAGCCACCATTCATTTTTCAATTCTGTCTTCGGACTCAGCTACACTGGTAAAGAAAAAACGATTTATATGCGTTGTATATGCAATATAACATTGTGCTTCCAGATGGCGATGTGGAGTCCCGTTTTTCTCTACCTGTTTTCCCTATTTAAATTTACAACGCTTTAAACTGAAACACTTCTTTGATGTGTCTAGATCCAGCCTTTGTGGATGTTTCCTTGTGACACTGATTCAAAGTCCTGAAGTTCACTTGCTCAATTCCCGGTAACTGGCTTTGGGATGTGTAACAACACCAATTTATTTGCTCTATTATAATAAGCAGGCCCAATGGACATCTCATTATTCCAAACATCTTGACATATTTTTCATTATTGCTACATGTGAATATGTCCACAAAATGCAAGGATCATGACCTGATACAGGAAAAGTTATACTATTGTCTTTATTACTCAGCACTATGGTGCTACTCTGCACTCTCCTTGTAATCCTATTTAGCAGCTGATCTTAAAAGTCTTTAAAAACTCAAAATGTCCATTTAAGAGGGTCCAATCAGGTGAGTTCTATTAAGTAATACAAAATATAAAGGAAACAGACTTCATTTTACTTTGAACAGCACTTCTAGATTTTAATTCTTGCAAAATTAACCTTTCCATCTACTCATATTCACCACTCTCCCCCAGGGTCTTCCTAGTTTTCAAAGAATGGCAGGATAAACTGGGTCATGGTTGAATTCTATACGAAGTCAATAATAGAACAGTGGTAATAACAGGGCCTTAAATTCTAGCAATTTTATTTTTTCTTTCCACAACGGGATGGAGGCCCAGTACAAACTCCTACTAAAGAAAAGGCTAGACATCTAAAAACTCAAATGAAAGGAGCATTGTTCCCTAAACTGTTCAAATGGAGAAATTATCCATCACCCAATTAGCTACCTTCGTGCTTTGCTCTAAATTAGGGGTCGGCAAAGTTTTTGTGGCTTGGGCTAGTTCATGGTCCCACAGACGCTGCGGTGGGCTGGAGTGCGCATCGCGCACACGCATGCACAAATGCTATTTCCGGTGCTCCTTCTGGCATGGAGCAGTCCTCGCTCTGCTCCGTGCCTGTTTAAGCATGGCGCACAGGAGTCGATCGAGTGGTTGGCAGGGGTCCATGGGACAGTTAAACACTTGTGGCCCATGGGCCATAGTTGCTGACCCCTGCTCTAAATGCTCAGGGCTAGATCCAGAGAGGCCCTTGAAAAGGTAAGAAGAGCCTGCTGGATGAGGCCAATGATCCATCTAGTCCAGTCTCCTGTTCTCACAATAGCCAACCAGATGGCTGTGGGAAACCCTCCACTGACTGAAGGAGCTGTGGTCCTGGGGAGGCATTTCTCCGTTCTACTTTAGCCTTCCATGTCACCTCACACACTTAGGAGAGCCCTCCATTCCTCCAGAGCAGACTGTGGTGGCACTAGTGTCTGCAGGAGGGGTGGGATTACAGGCCATGATGACAAGAAGCATTGTAATTGCACGTAGAAGTCCTTGGGAGGTCCTATGGACCACACAGTAATTCCCTCACACGATAAAGAAGCATTCATAGCCCTGCAGAAGGCAGCATGCGAGATGCAGCAGTGATGGTACAAAAGCTGAAATAGTGCTTACATTCCCTGTCAAACAAAGTATACTTGTCAATAAAACCTCTAGATGCATCCCCCTTTTATTGGTTTGGAGGGAACATTAAATAGACTCAGAAGAATCAATCTCTTGAGTGACATACATTTTATATGTTGTTGACTGTTGTGGCTTGTACGATTAAAGGATTTAAGCTTACGTATAACAGAGCGCAAATGTGTGCCCTTTTAGAACTCCGATAGAGGTATTTACATCTGGAAATGCTGGTTGTGAGCCCTCACTGTAATAGCATAATAGAAGAAAATGAAGAGGGAAACCCATTTTTAACTGTATACACTGGAGTGGTTTTCTGTTTGTTTGTTTTTTTAAGGGCTGAAATTAAATATTAGGAAGGACTGACTATTCAGTACTGGAACAGTCATCCTATAGAAATGGCAGCATTCCTTGAGAGTTTTCAAAGGAAGTCTGAAAGGCCAACTGTTGAGGATGCATCCAGATTGATGGTAACATATCTTATAGAGGGGCACCTAGTTCTGGACCAGATGACACATAGGTTTTCTTCAAACTCTATGGCCCAAAGCTAGGAAAAACAAATTAATTCACATCAAATTTCCATTATTAACTAACTGTATCTGAGTGGATAGAGAGGTGGAGACATTAAATGATCTGACTGTTACTATCTGATGGAAAAGGATGTCCCATGCAAAATCCACTCTTCTTTTAAAAGCATAACTAAGCTTCAGAAGCATATGCTCCCTCATCTCCTGTACCGAACTGGGCAGCCTCCTAATCAATTACAAAAGAAGCTCCAAGAAGTTTGTGGCTCTTTGATATACATCTGCTTCCTTTTCTGAGCTGGGAGCACAGCCCATACATTCTAGAGGACATGTGCAACTCTCTGGAAAGGGGACAGAGCAAAGAAATCTGTGGTGCAACCTCCCTGCATGAATGCTGCTCCTGTCATCGGGGTGGGGGTGGGGGTGGCAGGCTTAAAATCCATCAAACCACAGGCTTTGCACATAAGCACAAAAATCTACTTGGAGTTTTACATGAAGTGGCAAAACAATATTGCGCGGTGTTGTGCTTTTCTAAACGAACTGATACCCAATAGTACTCAAGCCAATACCGGTGTGCCACCATAAAATCCAGCCCAGTGGAATTTCTTGAGCCCATTGCCACACACCAAAGATCAGATAGAAGAATTTGGGCCAATGGGTAGCAGGTGGCATGTGCCTGGTAACCAGGGAACAGAAGTGAATATGCCAAACATCTCTGTATGTGTGCACTATCTCTTGGCTGAGTAACTGACAGATATTGCTAGCAGCTACAGAAGCTGAACATTACGCACACTGGCCAGGAGGTGAAAACTGTGCTGGCAACAGCAGCTGGGAAAGGGGTGGTGTATGGGAAATAAAAAGCACATAGGAAGGCTTTCACCAGCCAAAACAGATAAACACACTCACACTTACATAACGTCAAGAATAATCACTGCAGAATAATCCGTCAAAAACAGCATTCAATGTTTCCTGGAGTATTGCATCTTGTTCCCAGAAGCCAATAATCTAGCTACAGCAAAGCTACTGTGGAAAAAGTATTTAAACACCAGTGAAAAAACACCAACACACAAAATAGTTATTTAGACTCACAGAGACAAGGGCAATTAGAAAATGTTGAGGCATGCAGTCACAAAGCCATAATTTATGCACCATTCTGAAATATTAGTGGTCATGCTGGATCCAAGCAGCCTTCTCAATGACATGTTCTTCATCCTGCATAAACTTGGCACATACAATATATTTAATTCTCCCCTCCAAATCCCTTGCAGTCAACTCTTAGTGATCATGAAGCAGATTGCTTAAACAATGCATCTCAACATTTATTTTGCTTTGCCCCTTTTCTCTGTTTTCTAATTTTATTGTTTGGCTTATTGGAGACATGGGTTCAAACATTATTCATCATATATTAGGCAAATTCTGAATTAGAATGGCATTTCTTGTATTAAAATGATTTAAAGAACTGATTAAATCTGTTTGCCTTCAAGTTGCCACATGACTCTTGGCCATTTTAGCTGCAAGAGTAACAGGACCACCCCTCCAAAATTTATTGTATTCATACTTGTCTCCATGGGATGTTTCCACACATGATGTGCAAAATTTGCACACATGAGATGTATGCTTCATAATCACATATATTTGGAGGCAAGTGTTTTCAAAGCAGATTGTTCTTTGAATCACAGTACTGGGGTTGAATCAATCTCTGTTCTGTCTTGTTGTTGTTGTTCAGTCGTTCAGTCGTGTCCGACTCTTCGTGACCCCATGGACCAGAGCACGCCAGGCACGCCTATCCTTCATTGCCTCTCGCAGTTTGGCCAAACTCATGTTAGTAGCTTCGAGAACACTGTCCAACCATCTCATCCTCTGTCGTCCCCTTCTCCTTGTGCCCTCCATCTTTCCCAACATCAGGGTCTTTTCCAGGGAGTCTTCCCTTCTCATGAGGTGGCCAAAGTACTGGAGCCTCAACTTCAGGATCTGTCCTTCTAGTGAGCACTCAGGGCTGATTTATTTAAGAATGGATAGGTTTGATCTTTTTGCAGTCCATGGGACTCTCAAGAGTCTCCTCCAGCACCATAATTCAAAAGCATCAATTCTTCGGCGATCAGCCTTCTTTATGGTCCAGCTCTCACTTCCGTACATTACTACTGGGAAAACCATAGCTTTAACTATACGGACCTTTGTCGGCAGGGTGATGTGTTTGCTTTTCAAGATGCTGTCTAGGTTTGTCATTGCTTTTCTCCCAAGAAGCAGGCGTCTTCTAATTTCGTGACTGCTGTCTCCATCTGCAGTGATCATGGAACCCAAGAAAGTAAAATCTCTCACTGCCTCCATTTCTTCCCCTTCTATTTGCCAGGAGGTGATGGGACCAGTGGCCATGATCTTAGTTTTTTTGATGTTGAGCTTCAGACCATATTTTGTGCTCTCCTCTTTCACCCTCATTAAAAGGTTCTTTAATTCCTCCTCACTTTCTGCCATCAAGGTTGTGTCATCAGCGTATCTGAGGTTGTTGATATTTTTTCCGGCAATCTTAATTCCGGTTTGGGATTCATCCAGCCCAGCCTTTCGCATGATGAATTCTGCATATAAGTTAAATAAGCAGGGAGACAATATACAGCCTTGTCGTACTCCTTTCCCAATTTTGAACCAATCAGTTATTCCATATCCAGTTCTAACTGTAGCTTCTTGTCCCACATAGAGATTTCTCAGGAGACGGATGAGGTGTTCTGTCTTAGTGCTCCTTTTGTGTGCCAAGTTAACTCATTCCACACATACACACACACACCTCTGAGTCATCTATTTGTGATAAAACACGGCATTCCTCTTGATCTTGTGAATGCAATTCCAGTTGCTATGACACAGCTTTCCCTTTTAAGCAGAAACTTATAGGGGTCAACAGTAGGTTTATCTAGAATAGGTGGTCAGATTTGGCACTTAGCATTGCCGATTCATTCAGCAATATAAAGCAGCAACTAGAGGCTTGGAGGAGAAAGGGTAGATACAGGTGAAGTCCTATACAGTGACAGGGGTAATTCTGTGATGGAATATAGAGTAACACATTGCAATACTGTAGCTGAAATAGTCAAAGCCAATTTAAGTACTGTACCAGATAGCATGTCAATGTCAGATACCAGGGAGTGTGCTAGAGGGACTGTTCTTCATTACACAGTAATGATGTGTGGTGCATTTTCTGTACTGAACACCATGCCAAATCCAAAATGGTCACTAGAAGAACAGACTGAAGCTGAACAAAAAGGTGTGGTGCTATGATGGAAGTATGTGGAGAAAGGCTTTAAAAAATATTGGTTTACTTTTCTTTCTGCATTTAAGGTTTCTTCAAGCTTTCTTCTCTGCTGGCTGGCCATATTATCTTCTCATTGATGGATCACACACAAACAAGACAGAAAGTCTTTGCGTAAGTCTGTCACTTGAAAGCGGAGCCTCGCAAGGTGATTTAAACCTTGGCAAATGCCATTTTCTGTTGATGGTTATAGAACATCAACATTTTCCCTCTTGCATTGGAAGGGAGGAAAGGAAAGGGGAAGAGAGAAATTACAACAATCAAAGAATAACACATGGCTGTGTAGCTTAACATTTTAAAGGGGAGCAGAACTTATGGACATCTTCCAGCACTTGAAAGTCCTGTGAATTTTAATGGAGCAATGTAAAGACGTACTTAAAACTCCCATTAAAGGTTGTCAACTGGATTGTGCCCTGTATTTTCAGTTTAAGGAACATTTTAGGGAAATTACTCTAGTTCAGCGTAACATTTCTTGTATTCATACTGGTCCTCCATGAAGTAGCATGCATCTCCTCTCCAGTTAGGATGCAAACAGAACCCATGTAATACACAAGATGCAGATGATGCTACATGAAAAATAGAGTTTTGCACACATAAGAGGCACATTTTCATTTACCATATTAACATTTTGTCAGTTTTACTAGGCGTATGATTAGATTTCATGTTCATCCACAGCCTGCCAGAAATACTTACTGGATATGGGGACAGTGGGGTGCACATTTGTCAGTTGGCAAAGGTTAAGCTACGCTGTTAAAACACACACACACACACACACAAAGCTTTACATGTCACTATGAAGTCACAGCTGTAAAATAAACTGTCTGCTAAATAGCACAAAAACATATGAAGACTTTTTAAGTAGTAAGTTAAGATTACTTACATCAGCCGTGGTCAGGATTATTACAACTGGCACAATTTTGTTTTTGAGGTAAAAATGAGTTTCCACTTTTGCTCAAGTGGGGTAGAAATTAATCAGGATTCTGTGTTTTATATAATTTCAGCAAGCACTGTGTGTGGGGGGGGGGGTGTATTTCTAACTGATTCCCCATGAGAAAGAACAGGAACCCAATCCTATTGACACGGGCAAATGACATTTTGCTGACAATGGCTGTCAATCACTGAGGCGCCCCTTAGGCACCATCAACTCTTCTTGGAAATAACTTGCAGAGATTCAGCACCATTAGAGAAAGTGGCGTTGAGGTTGATGACAGGTCTAAACTACTTTTGACTCTTCCACAGCATCTCGGAAAATAAAGTTACCATGTGGTGAAGGGCTGAGATATTGTCTAAAAATGGCAGCATAAGCTATGTTCCCATTTATCACATGTGCTATACCCCCCCCACCCCCATGCATCTTGTCTTTGGAGTGATAATGTAATCTAAGGCACTCACCAGTCAAGGTTGTTGTTGTTTTTAATCTGACAGCTTTCTTTTTCTTTAACAGCCAGTACTAAGGATGGGAGAGAAATGTGACTGTTTGCATTTAAAGGCAAACTTACTTAATTCACTTTTTTCTTTTTGATGGTCCCAGAAACCAAAACAGCCATCCTTGCAAATTCACACTTGCAAAGTAGTTCTTCAGCCAAGTAATGTGCACCAAAATCCATAAATTAGGGTAAAGGATGTGTATAGATGCAATAACATACAAAAATGCTCTGCAGAATGTGTATATTAGAAGAAATTCATATTAAAATACTGACAAATGTTCAAGAGAATTTAAGAATTGCAAACTAATGTGGAAATGTGAAGAACTGAAGATTGGAAAAATGAGAAAATGAGAGAAATCTAAACTGAAATATTCACTCACCCCTAGTCAGCACCACTTTTGTACAATGCTTTGAGGGGTTTATTTTTTTAAACAACCAAGCAGTATATAAAGTTTATGTAATAAAACAAAATAAAAATAAAGGTATCTCAGGGCATATGAAGACCAACAGTTTACTGATGCAAGTACTATACCCTCCTCTGTGGATGGGTCTTCTCCTTCCTGTGACCTTAGAATTTCTACTCTTTTCTTTCTCCTGTGAGCTCACAAGTTTCTAGCCATCATGTTTGAGGAAAGAAAGTTTGAAAGGTCAGTGCCCACAACAGACTTGCAACCTCAAAAAGAACATTAAGCAGAGTGAAAGGTGGATATAGGCCTTCTGAGTAATACACCAACACAGAGACATTCCTCTCGTTTGACACTCTCACAAATAGCACTATGTATGGTCTCAACTACAATGTCAACGTAGCCCCTTCTGCTTACTTGTCTTGCCACCCAGCATTCAAAACAAAAAGAAAGCCATGTGCTAGGCATCTACTCCAAATCTCCAAAACACTTGCTAGTAAAGAAAGCCACCAATTTCCATCTAGGTATCTGGAAGCTCTCAGAGGAAATAAGGAAAAGGGGAGATGATGTTTTTTAGATATGAGCAACAACTGCTAGCATATTTTTTCCCTGTCAACTTCTTGCCATCTCAAGAGTGATTTCTAGGACAAGCGCAGGCAGTTGCAAAATCATATCCACTTCTGGAGCAGTTTGATCAAATAACGCTCACTTCACTGTTACTGCTAATGATCCTCTCTATGGTACTATATCTCACTCCAAATATGGTCCAAAAATATTTAAATATTGATTAATTCAAGACATTGCTCACCTTTCTATACCCTTTTTCTAAATGATTCTGAACATGATAAGAGTTGATGCAAAATTAAGATGTGGGAAATGTGGAATGAAATTACGAACTCATCCAAAAGCTAAATAAATGAAATAAGCATTTTATTAATATAGTTCAATTAATATTTAAAATATACTTTATAATCCACAAAAGAAAATATAATTCTGCTTTGCTTAATTCACTGTCAGTTAATTTTGAAATAATTGATCCAGATGAGTTATTATAATTTAGAAATCAACCCTACATCTTGTGCAGTGCTCTTTTTTAATCACACATGGATTATAAAACAAACTGTCAGCAGAAAATTCTTGGATCAGTTACTCGCCTGTATGCAAACTTTAGATTACTGAATAACTGCAGTAGTGGGGGCTGTTTCGTTCATATTCGTTGGCCCCATGTGCACAGAATGTTGAAATTGCTTTTACTGCAGGAATGTGCTGCATTAATTCTTTAGAGCAAAGCGTATAGGGTTGATTTCTATTTTCCCCCATTCTGACCTAGTAATCAAATGAAGTAAACATTTGTTAACCTGTGTGGTTGCTGAGAGGCAATCCTGTGCACATGAGATGCTAAAATTAAACTATCGATTTCTTGTTGAATGGTAGGTTATTTTGCAGAGAATAAATAGGTTTGGCATTTTTAAAGGTTTTTTTTTTAACCCACTAATATAGTTGTGAGGTAGGTGGCCAGATGTTGAACATCTGATGTGTAGATTTCACAAGTTACTTCTAGGCTAGGGCATGCATGGCTTTAGACTTGCACTTTACAAGTGTGTCTGAGGTCAATGTATGGCCAACTTCTCACTACAGTGATGAATCCACCAGACAATTACACTCTCCTTAAAGCTGACTTTGGTTCTGTGGCAGTCAGAGGAGCCTTTAAATTGTTTCAAAGGGGCTTTTTCATTGAGGACTAACTGACATACTATGAAGACTCTTTTATATACATAAATGATTCATGTAGCTTTGGCCCAATTAAGACTGCCAGTTTTAATATTTCCTGGTACCACCTTGGTCACAATATTGTCAATCTCATATTGTCAATATTGTCAACCTCAATATTGTTAATCTCATATAACTTGTCACAAAGGGGGTTCACAAGTTCTAAAGTGATTTCTATGGTCTCTGAAACACGGGTGAACCCTCTAATGTTTACACTCTGGACCTGTAGATTCATGGTGGCTTTTTACTTGTTGGCAGGTCTCGTATACCACCAACCTGTGCATATTCTTAAAAAGTCTTAAGAGCTCTGGCACTACAAGCAGGAAAAAGCTATCAATGGATGGAATTCTTGCAAACAGCAAGTTTACAGAATCTGATTGTTCTGAACGTTCTCTGAAACATTTACTGTTTTATTAATGTTCAGTTTTCACTATGTCTGACAGGAGCAGCCATAAATAAAAACTGACTGTTTCCAAATAGCTATGCACTGGGAAAGTATAGCTAGCCCTCCTGCAAGTGTGTTCGCACTGCACTGACCTTGCTGCCACCTCAAGCCTCCTTCTCACCCTTCCAGTGGTGGTGATGGAATTCAGGTAAACACAGCGATACTGCCCTGCCAACAGCTACTAGGAGCTACATTTTAACAAAACTAGTCTAGACTGCAGTAGACAGTAACTTCCCTAACTACTGAAAACTGGGAAATACATTTAATAAAGAATACATAAATAAAAACCTGAAAACATATGAAACAAAGAAAACTAACTTCTGTTGCAAACATAAATGGGAGCTAGCCTGCTTAAATGAGACTTCCTAAGGCTAATTGGGAGGGAAATGACTTTGAATAAGAACAATGGACAATTAATTGTCATGCATGCATGCTATCCAAACTCAATTGGTACAGACGTAAGAAAAGAAACTGTTGGAATCCTGTGAGATTTCTTCTAAAACTGCCTAGAATAAATTGTGTTTTAATTCACTTACAACCTTGGTTTATTGCAGAATTGACAACTTTTAAAAACAAAATTTGGAAACTTTTGCCTCAGTTTTCAGTCAGGTGTTGGGGAAGAACAGAGACAAGAGCAAAGGAAGTGAAGATACAGGCTTGCACTAGGAGAGAAAAACTACAACGACAAAGAGACACAGAGAAGAATGAGAATTGACTTCTAAATGTGTGAACCAGTCAAATTGTTTTATAGCATTTTTCTCAATGCCAATGTTCCATGTTTTTCAAGGTAATTTTTTTCCTGAAGACAACCTTCTGAAACTTGGTGACACTGAAGACTGTGGACAGAAAAGTACAGCTTTTTTAGATCCTCGTGTCTAGTTTTTGCAAGTCTTATAGATCAATTATGACAGTATTGTTCCACTTTTGCTGCTCAGAATCCCTTTGTGAAACGTGTTTTGAACTGTTTTGCTATTTCTTTAGTTGTTGGCCTCCTTTCCCTTATTAGTATTAGGCAAGTCTTGACTTGCCATTTCCCCCCAGTATTTATTTCTGCCTTTGAGAAGGATATGAAATTGGAGATGTTTTCCTGCGCCCAAATCTGAAACTATTGTTCCGAGTGATTTTACAGCTCTCTTCACATCATATCTATCCATTTCAAATAGTCAGCCTTAATCATCATTTTTGGAATGATGCAAAATGGACAGCCAGTCTACTAAATCTCAGTGATTTTCTCCTTCAGGTGCTTTCTGAAGTGCAATGTTCCCATAACAGCTGAGTTTAAAGAAATGTTGGAAAAACAACAAATGAACACAACAGAAAAATGCAAAATGAATGATACAAATCTGTATGGAAGGGATAAGTCTAGATGGTTCGCCCCCTTCCTGGCCTTCACCAGGTCAAATTAGGAGAGACTTACGCAACTTGACCAATTAGTTATTAACTATTAAAGAGTCCAATCCATAAACTTGGATTTATGGGACTCAACTGGCTTAAACCCAAGTACTCTAGCTCAGCGGTATGCTGATCAGGCAGACACTGCACTCCACTACATCCATGTGTATTTAAAGTGCACATCCTTAAATAATGCCACTTATCACAGTTACCTGGAACAGATCAGTTCTAAATTATAGCCCAACACTCTAATCCTGTGATCACCTGCACCTATAGTATCAGTGGAACTGCTGCAAGAACAACACAATTCTTTATCGGGCTCTACTCATCTTGCTAGAATACCTCTAACTTCCCCAAGCCCCCCAACTGCCTTACTCCAACACTAGCTATGCAGCCAGGCTTCTACTCTAGCATAGGTGGCTCCCCCATATGATGGGTAACGCCCCAAAGTGCCCATCATCATGGTAGCCTGGCACAGATAGATACCTTTTATGTTAGATGGGGAGGGGTGGGGAGGGATCCAAGTCACACAAATCCCGTAAAACTTCAGGTCTGCAATGTAGGAGCCTAACACAGCCAGCAACCACATCACAAAAAGTTAGCCTGAACTGGGCTCAAGAAGAAGCATCATTGCTGCAACTTACCTAGGTGGGGCCGGAGCAGGATGGCAGAGGCAATCCAGTGTTCTTGCTGTTGCAGCCTTTAGCCCCAACCTCGTTGCTGCTCTGCACCAGCTACATCATGGAAAGCTGCAGTACCGTCTGCGATGCAAAGAAAATTCCACAGCTCTTCCCCAAAACACAAGCCAGTACTGGGCTCAAGTTACAGTTAACCCAGCTTTGTGCTTGGCTCTGCATATTCTATGGGCCCATAAGAGGTTGTCCTATCCCTTTCCTCATCCCAGTCACAGTACCAGACCACCCACGAGTACCAGAAAGAGTTTCTAGGAGGTAATTTAATTATTTTTTGATTTTATACTAATGTTATATATTTGATGTTAGCCACCCCGAGCCCGACTTTGGCCAGGGAGGGCGGGATATAAACAAAAGTTGTTGTTGTTGTTGTTGTTGTTGTTGTTGTTGTTGTTGTTGTTATCATCATCATCATCATCATCATCATCATCACACATGGTCCTTGGCACAAGACAGCAAGATCTAGGGGGCTGCTGACTCATTAGGGAGATCACAGGACTGGGATGCTGGGCATCCCTTAAGTACATGAGCACTGCTATCAAAACAAAAACCTATTTCAACGTTATGGAAGCAAAGCCACACTCAGTTAATTTCTTTTTATCATTTTTAGGTTATAATTAGAGAGTCGAAATATTTTTTATCATAAAAGTTTATATGTAGAAACATTCACTCATCTCCTTTGTATAAGCAGATGTGTCTCAAACTGCTTTTAAAGTCATGTCTCCTACTTTGCAAATCAATATTTTCAGACTTCTCTAGATAAATGCTCTTTGAGTTGTATTTATGAGTCCACTGGCTAATTTAATCATAAACATACATACTCCCCATGGAGAGCTCATAGGGTATATGACAGGTCTTATTGAATGCTAACAGCTAGTAAACTCAAATGCAAACATCTGCTGAACCTGACTGTATAAGATATAACTCTCCGGTAAGGCTTTTATTTCAACTTGCAAATTTTAAAATAATATATAAAGGGATGTCAATAGCCATTACACAGAGAGCTTGGTTCCAAAGCATCGTCTAGCCAGAGAGCCTCTGTGTGTCTGCAGTAATTAAAGCTTATGCCCTGAGACTGGGTTTTTTGGGTCCATACTGCTGACTGGACTGATTCCTAACAAATTCTTTTGAGCATTCCTAAGTGTCTTAAAAACTAGTATTAAAAAAAAAAAGATGAACCGCAATTTATGGTTTTCAAGTATACACGAATACACTTTATACAAGGTGACTTCTTCCACGCAAAATCCTTTAGCAAAAACAATCTATTGACATTTTACAATTACACTTCATTCAAGTGCAAGTCCTGTTGCTGTGAACCATAGCAACTCAGGTGGGAGGAATGAAACAGTGGTGCTACATTACAAGTTTAGGAAAGGAAGCGAAGAATACCCAAAGCTATTAAAATTAAAAAGAAAACCTTTGAAGCACAGGAGTAAATAAACAAAATTGGATTTTTGCCAGAGCATCAAGATTAGCTGCCTGGAGAAAGATGCTGTAATAATGTTAGTGAATGCCTTGCCTGACTGGCAGGAAGGACATACAAAGTGAGAGAAATGTCTGCTGTTTCTTTCTGTTGCCACTTTCCCCTTTTGTTTCTTTTTTTAAAAAAGAGAATTCTGAATCAATGCAAGCACTTACTTATTTATGTATAAAAATTATATGTATCCTGCCTCTCAGACCTCAAAAGGGCCCTGTGGCAGCTTACAGCATTAAAATCACGCTACTCAGAACAAGAAGTGTGCATGCACACGAAAGCTCATACCAAGAACAAACACAGTTGTCTCTAAGGTGCTACTGAAAAGAATTTTCTACTCAGAACAGATAACATTTAAACAGAGAAAAGAAATAATTATCCATTTAGCAGGTTAAAAGACTTATTTATTTATTTTAAAAAGGTTTTGAGAGCCCTCCCAAAAATAATAATCACTGAGTGAACCAATCAGACTTCTCTAGGGAGAGATTTCCTGAGACAGGGTACCACAACAAAAAAAGGTCCTGTTGTGCCACCCAGTCAAATGCAGTTTTTCCAGTAGCAACACTTGGATGAAGGCTTCTGATGGTGAATGCAGTTCATAGGAAAACTGCCAACCTAGCGTCACAATCAGAAAAATTAAAGATGGGCTGCATGAAGACATTGTGAGAGGTCTCATCTCTCCTAATGTGTGATAACTATTAACATCCGTAAGTCTACAGTTATCTGTTTGACTTACAAGACTAGACTCTATCCATCCTCACTACCAAATCCATCCCCACCTCTGGGATGTGCAGAAGGCTTCTGGAACAGCCAATTCTCTAATTTGTGTTGTAGTGCAGAGAAGCTAAGAAAAAGCAGCAATTTATTCTGGTTTTTTTTTTAAAAAAAAAAAAAAACCTTCAACTGTGTAACTTATGACACAACTCTGCCTCTCGTTCAAGGCTGTCAGAAAGCAGAGAGGGCTTGGGAAAGTGGCAGAGTCTGATGTGACTTGCACAGAAGAATAGATAAGATCAGGATAAGAAATGCTTTTTGGTTCTTTCCTTATTCAAACCGCTGTTCAAGTGAGAAGAATCTCCAAGTCAACAGGCGTTCAAAATCATTAGAAGTAGGCAAATAGATTAGTCATTTTCCAGTTACCCTGCATCTCAAGTGACATTACTTTAAGCTAGAAAATAACAAAACTACCTGCTGAATTTATTATTATTAATAATAATAATAATAATAATAATAATACCTACCCTTCATCACAGGTCAGAATATAAAATACAACATTAAAAACTCTTTAAAACAAATTAGTAACAACTATAGTAGGTCCTTGAAAAATATACCTCAATGTCAAGTATGAAGAGGCACAGAGTGAACACTGTTGTGGTCCAAAAAAGTATGCAAGAAAAGAGCAAAATAATTTAAGAATTGCCTTGATATGGCCAAGGGTGAACCCAACATTGTATTTCCAATGGCAGCCAGCTAGATACCTCAGACTCTTGAAAGCAGGGCAGCAAATTGACAGCCTTCCAATGTGTATCCATATGAACACATTGCACTTCAGTCTGGGTATACACATGCAGTAGAATGAGGCGGTGAAATGCTGAGGTGGAAGAGTAGACTGAACCACTTCAGACTGTATCCGATGCTACCAATTCACTTGTGCAATAGATCTTCCCTCTGGAGCAGACTTTTGGGGCACACACAAAAAGGAACGGAAGTCCCGTTGTGTGAGTGGAACACCTCTTGTGCAGCATTAGATACATACAACACAGTTCTACACGTATGAGAGAAGCGGTGGAAAGGAGCTGATAGCATGCTAAAAGGGATGCAAGGATTGGCTCCGGGTTATGGGTGGGTTTTCCAGTTCTGATGGCTTTCCTCATTAAAAATAAATAAAATAAATAAATAACTTCTTACAAATGGAAACTGAGCCCATGAGGGAGCAATATTATATTATATCCAAGCCCTTTGCTCGCTGTTCCCATGCTTTACTTTTAGAGCATTTGTTATGTAGGGGAGCATTCAAAATAGGGCTTTTACAGCCTGGCACCCTACTTGCACTATGTACTTAAAGCAGGCATAGGCAAACTGGGCCCTCCAGATGTTTTGGGACTACAACTCTCATCATCCCTGACCACTGGTCCTGTTAGCTAGGGATGATGGGAGTTGTAGTCCCAAAACATCTGGAGGCCCGAGTTTGCCTATGCCTGACTTAAAGCAATATCACACCACTTTAAACAGTTATGGCTTCCCCTAAAGGATTCCGGAAACCGTAGTTTGTTATGGGCTCAGAGTTGTTAGGAGAATGCTATTCCCCTTGCAGAGATGCTTAACAGACAATCACTCTTCCCAAGGAACTCTGCAAGGGGAATTTCCTTCTGTCAAATGATATTTAATCTCAACACATACACAGTTAACATACACACAATTATACACACCTCTGTAATTAATTTTAGGAAACTGATACCTATCTCCAGACAGATGTACTAAGAAAAAATTCCCTGATGCAAGCATTGCAATTTGGACAACTGAATATTCATTTTTCTTGAGAACGTTATGTAGCCCATTATCACCTGTTAAGGAGCTACGGTTTTAAAAATGCTCTGTACGCTACCTTTAGTCTAATTTTATTACTTCAAAGGGTAAGAAACATGATGTATTGGTTGACCTAAAAATTAAGTCAACCATTTGAAAATGGGGTGAGGAAGTGTGGTCTTTCCCAAGTAAGAGCTATAAGAATAACCCCACCCCCATGAAAGAAACAAAATACTTTTGAAGTTCATACACAAAAAAACAGAAAAAAGACAGGAAGCAGCTCATCATTTCCTAACTGGGTCAATATTTTCATTTCTCTAACATATATTTGGGAACATAAAAGAAAAGGGGGAACTAAATGAGAAAACTGAAAATCTGACTCAAATCAGAAGGCACTCCATGTACATGAATACAAAATAAGACACAAAGCATCCTCCAGGAATTTGGGTTTTATCCTACAGTAATAGAAACACAGCCATCCTTTGTTAGTCCAATGACTGTTTGTCAGTGGCATTTCTATACCGCACATCAACCAAATCCTCTGAGTAGTATACAAACATACAAGTCAAAAAAATATTATAAAATGCAACAATATATCAAAAACTAACCAAGTGCAGTGTTTTGTCAGCAAAGGTGCTGAAGGTATTGTACATCTGAATATGGGGGTGTATACTCTTCCACAGAACTAGACCAAGACATTTGCACCAAACCAGCAATTCTTTGTATGCATTCTGATGTGAACAAAGCACTCCCACAAAGTCTTTCCTACTGACTTCAATGGAGGGGCAGCTCTATATGCAAAATAGCAGCTGGTATGATGGAGCTATGATCCCAACACTGTGGCACAGCAGCTTACCTGGATGGTGCTGGTACAGAGCAGTGGTAAGGTGAAGACTGGACAGGTGCATTGGTGAAGCCAATCTGGCACTCCCGCTGGTACATCCACACAGTCTCAACTTAACCACCAGCCTGCCCCAGGCTTTGTTGTGATGCCCAAATTGACAAATCAAGTTTCATGATCAAAAGACAGGCCAAAATCAGAAAACATAATAGGAAGTGGCTTTACAAACCATGATTTGTGCTAAGTATTTAGGTTGGCATGAGGGCTGAACTGACACGTCATAGTTGTGGCCATCACAATGCCTCCAGGTGCTGCAGCTCCATAGGTAGGGGTGAACATTTGAGTGAGAGCTGAGTAGATGTAAATAATAACAAGAAAGCAGTTCTAAACCGTGGTTTGCTATGCTGTATTTGTACAAACCATGGTTTATTATATCTGAATTGAGGCAAATTTCTGTTAGATAACTTAGCTGCTATCAGCCTCAATAAAGCATAACCATCATTCTCAGAAAAAAATATCAACGCAATCCTGAAGCTATGTGTAGCTACAATAGCACAAAGGATAGTTGACAGCAGAGCTACGAAGCAATTCCCTAAGTGCCAAGTACGAGATATCTACTCTCCGATTCCTGTGAATTGCAATCTTAACTAAATTGCAAGGTGCAAAAGATGGCATCAATTCTGATGTCTCTACGATGAGCAAAATGTCTTAAAGATGTGGCACAGGCAAGTTACCCTCGCTGTCATGCAATGCTTATTCTACATCATTTGGAATAAACTTTTCTACCTATGACTCAAAGATGGCTACTAAGCATTATTTCAGTTCTGTGTTGATAAATAACAAAATAGAAGGCTGTCAACCAGTAGAATCTCTTTCATTTCCCTCTTTTTTTAGGGAGAATTATCTTGTATAGACTTAAAATGTTAATTATCTCAGAAGTACACTCAGCAGTTATAAAATTCATGCTGCTCTGAATAGAGAGGTTCAAAAGGTCCCTTGTTTCCAGTATTACGTTTATTAATTCCTGTGGTTAGAGATGCCAATTCTCTGCACAAATTTTCCCAAATGACACATGGCTTTGCACAGGGTATTTAGAAGGCACACATTTTTCTGGATCATCTTGGTTCAGAAAGCATACTGAATTACAGAATTTAAAACAAATATTTGGAACATTAACAATTTTTACAATTATCTTTAAACAATGATTAAACATATAAAATCTAGAACACTAAATTGTCCTATTCAAACCTTTAATAATTTAGGGCATTGTTTAAACCTAAGAGATATTTCTGCTAGCAAAGTAATGATACCTTGGGCCTTTCTGCGCTTACTATTTATAGTAGTAGAGCTGTTGTTTTTTCCCCATTTTTGGGGCATGCTGCCAACATGGCATCCTTGTTATTCTTGTACTGGAGGGGGGGGGGGGAAACCTGACATGTGAAATATTAAAAATAGATCCTCAATATTTTCATTGTGTAGCAGGTGTACAAGCACCGTCTGTTTCTGTGTCAAGAGGACTGAGGTTGATGGGTGTGGCTTGGGAGACATCTGTTTTGAGCCTATGCTCTCTTACTGGTCAGTCTGCAGGCTCAGCCTCAGAGGAGAGATAGGGCAGACAGCATAGGCACCAGCTCTAAGGGGTGCCTATTTGCTGTTTGTCTGGGAGACTTAAACCACAAGTTCAGGTACTGCCGCAAGCTAAGACAAACTATCACTTCACTCAGTGCAGTGCAGCAGCAAAATGAACATGGCAAAAGAAAGAAAGTGGCGGCAATCTCCTGTCCCACAGTCTGTGTTTCTGTGCTAAGCTATGGTTTGGATAATGTGATGTGCAGAGCAAGCCAGAGAGAGTAGTAGCCTCAACCTCAAGAAGGGAACAAAGCATCTATAGCTTGTGACTAAATGTGTGAAATGCCTACACTAAAAAACATTGTGCTTGATGAAATAATAAAATTCTACCTGTGGTGTTTGCCCATGAAACATATGCAAGATACCACTGGATACTGCAGTGCTTAGGTAATGAACATACATGGATGAGCAGGACAAGTTTTAAAAAAATGCCAGTTGTTAATTTTGCTTGCAAAATTTTGGTTTACAACATTCTTAAGTTCCTGCAATACTGTGCATACAAGATATAAAAGAAACACACAAATCCCATGTACGTTGTCTCTGAAATAGCTTCCATATTCTCTATATATCAATATATCAATCTATAAATCATTTACTTAACTCTGAATCAATTCTGTTTTTTCATCATTTGGGAAGTATAATTAATAGTTCAATGCGAAGTTATACAAACTTAACAGTTATATATCACTGATTAATAGTTTAGCCACAATAAAATAGGCCTACATTTATGAGAAAAGCTGTGTCCCACTTGTTTTAGGGTAAGACTCAAATGCTGCACCTTCTTCTAATAGAAAAGAAATCTTGCCAAACTGTATAGCACAGTATTAAATGCTGTGGGGGTTTTTTATATATATGATGCAGGGAATAACAACAGGGGGAAAGCTTTTTCTTTCCCAGCATCAAAAGAAGTTATTTATGTAAACTATAAAATGTCACCTTCTTCTGTTCTGCCACCCACCCATCCAAAACATAAAAATGACACCTTTCATATTTACTTGGATTGATCTCCACATTTTCTAATCTCCAGTCAAGGAAAAAATGCTGAAAATATGCTTGTTTAAATTTTAACTATAGTATAAAATGTAATGAAGCATGACAGACATCCTAGGATACATTTCAGAACTGCAATGAGAGATAGTACTCTTTGAATAAAATGTCTCTTGAAAGATTTAAGTAAAGGTTGCTGACGGAGATAACTTTGGTTCATTGAATGGCAGAATTCTGCTGAGCCATGTTCTTTGGAGCAATTGATAATTAAGAGTGGTTTGCTGTGGACTGTGATGATGATGCCAGTATTTCGGTGATGACTTGAACTGACTTTGTAACACTTTCTATAATACTTGGTACTTCCTGATCAACAGCCACCCAAAGAATGAAACAGAGCGCTCCTGGCCTAGAAATCCTATCTACTTCCCATAAGCATTTCAAAAGTCAGGAACACATATGACATCACCAAAGGAGAACAGAACAAAGCACCAGCAGGTTCATGTATCTTTCTGAGATAAATTTTGGCTGCTTCATTGTACATTATGACTATGGCTATATTCTACCGTTGCTGTGCGACGCAATGTGCCTCCATATATCAGCTGCTGGAAATAACAAGTGGGGAGAATGCTGTTCCACACATACAGGTATTCTGCTTGTGGCCTTTCCATAGGCATCTGGTTGGCCACTGTGAGAAAACAATACTAGCCCAGATGGACCTCTGGCTAATCCCACAGGACTCCTCTTACATGGGAAATTTCTTAACCTTCTGATGGAGGAGCCAAGTGTTGACTACCAACATTCAAGTTCAAAAGCATTTAACTTTTCCAAAACGCCAAGCAAGCATCCAGAAATATGTAACAGAAAATAGTTAACTGAGCTAGCTTCACAGAGTCCTCACATTTCTGTGCTTGGATCAGTAGCAGTTAGGACAGTGAGGGAGGAGTGGTCTTGCTCACCTGGCTTTTCAATACAGTGAGTCATTTCAAGTTACCAAGAGGGGGAGTGTGGATGCAGCAGCAGAGCCAATCAGCTGTGTACACCCCCACACTGCCACCTTGCCCCTCCTCCACTTTGTAATTGATGCCGATGTACAGCTTTAGGAAGCCAAGTGAGCAATGACACCCCATCCACGCCTGGCCTGGAAGTCTCAAAACAATGCTTAGCACCCCTAACTAACTATGGTTCCCAGGGTTCTTTAGGGGACATCATAACTATTTAAAGTGCTTTGATACTGCTTTTAATGTTGAGTGCAGTTGGGTCCTTATTGTCTTAGCAGCGGCACTACATTACCTCTCTTGATAAAAATGCATTAAATAAAAATTATACATGATTGTATCAGGGCAAAGAGCAGAGTTCTCATCAGTGCATGAACACTGTCAGTGCAAGGTTTCCCCAAGGCACAAATCATTCCTGTTTGGAGAATGGTTTCAAAGTGAAAGCAAGAAAGTATGCACAGTCCACCAGCGCGAACATTCCCATAACAGAATACTCTCTTTGCTGAACACAAGCTAATATTGCTTTATAACTAAAACATGCCTAACACAAAAGCACAAAAAGCGACACCTCTAACCTGCTGCTACAGTTTTATAAGCACGCACATGGGGGTCACAGCTAGAAGGCAGCCCACTGAATGCTTAAATCACCATGGCACTTTTTTTGAAAAGCAAAACCCTTACCACCACCACCTCCAAATCAAATCCTTCTATATGTTGTTGATAGACTGGATATTTTATTTATAGAGGTGGCCTTCCTCTACCCTTTCAACATTTATTTTGGAAATGATGAGATAAAACATTTAGCCCCAATGAGTTTCTCCATGACGACAAAAGACACAGAGGAGCAGAAAAGAACAGAATAGGTCAGAAGGAACAACTTTTCTTACACTATTAGAAATTTGGGTAAAAACTGCTGGAAATGAGAAATGAATGCAGAAGAGAAGATGTGAGGAATTCCCAAAATAAGGCATATAAAGAGGATAAGGATAGTTAAATAAGTGTGTGTAAGGCTTTTTTGTATTGTTTTGTAGTTTTTTTAGTAGTTTTTTTGTAGTGTTAGTTGTATTTTGTGTGTTTTTATTATTAAAATTTAATAAATTCTTATTAAATAAAAAAATGCTGGAAATGTTTTCTGAAATAAGGAGAAATATTTGCCCTTTAAAAAAAGTCAAGTTACAAACAAATTTACAACCTTCTCCCCGCCCAGCAAAATGGTCCCATCTTGCTTGCCCTGACCATCAGCCAGCAGTATTGCACCTAAAAGCACTAATATCATGAGGGTGCACTGCTCCAAACAATAAAATCAAAAATACAATTGACAGAGCTACCTTGGCAGCTTTCACTGAACACTGGTGAACCAGAAGCTACCTCTTTTGACTTGACTTCAACACGCAACAGTTGTTACCTGACAGCTTGTCTTACGTAGCTTGTTCCAGCTGAATTTATCAGCCCCTTGCTACTTGACAAGCAAGGCTTCTGCTTGGAAGCAGAGGTTGCACACAATCAAAAAATGAAGAATGGCTGAATGTTTCTGGATAGAAACTACAAGCATGGCTTTTTCTTCCTAAATGATGTTGGGGAGCAGCTTCCTCTTCCAGAAGCCCTGTTTGTCAACATGCACACTACTATTTCCCTGTACTATTTTATTATCCTGTATATGCATACCACTTTGTTACAGTCAAATGTCTGAACCCTCCCAATTTTCAAATTAAGGCTGTAGTCCAGGCATACACAAACTCCGGCCCGCCAGATGTTTGGGACTACAGTTCCCATCATCCCTAGCTAACAGGACCAGTGGTCAGGGATGATGGGAATTGTAGTCCCAAACATCTGGAGGGCCGGAGTTTGCCTATGCCTGCTATAGCCCTTTATGCACTTGTCTGAGAGTAAATCTCATTAAGTTCAATGAGACTGACTTCTGAAGAGACATGCATGGGACTGCACTATAAATGATACTATACTGTTTTTGCAAAGGATATGTGCATCCCAATTGCAGTCAAGCCTCTTACATCCCCATGTGGTCAAGCAATAATGGATCAATACAAAGCTGACAGCTCAAATCTTTATTTGTTCTATTTGGTCTTTGTTCCTATAACAACTTAAATGTGATTTAACAATTGCATTTTAAAAATCAAACATGCGCCCATGCCCAATTTTGTCACATACACATTAAAAACAAAAAAGTGATTACGATCAGGTTGTAGGCAGATGGCACAACTGCGTGCTAAAAAAATGATTTGCTTACCACCTGCTCTGAATCTCTGCATATGTTTACAAAATTTCCATTTTGAAAATAAGCCCCTGGCTTTTCTGTCTTAAATATTCTTGAAGTAGGTGGGCTCCATCAGTTGTACTCAGGCTTGCATTGCCCTGAAAAGCTTGCATCCTAACCACAGACAGTATTGTCTTGAACCCAAGCAGGTGAAAAGACACTCCAGTAGCAATTTCATGGTGAGCTTTCAAAAAGCTTTTGCAAAAGTTCCTTACCAGAGACACTCTGGTGGGTGTTTGGATCAGGTTAGCCATATTGATTTGTATGCTGTTGGTGGATTTTTGTCGTTGTCTTGTTGGGCTGTGTATGTGATAAAGGGGAGCCATACCAGGGTGAAGGCGTCTTCTTATATTTGTCCCCATGTCAGTTTCAGTTTATTGGTTAAGTTTTTCCTAGTAGTGCTGTTTCCCATACTATTTGGTACCATTGGTCCAATGCTTACTCCTGACAGGTCTCTCCAGTGTCTGGTTATGATGTTTCTGGCTGCTGAAAGTAGGTGGGTTATGAGTTCTTTGTGGTGTAAATGGGCATTGTTGTCTTGGAAGATGTTTAGTAGTGCCAATTCTGGGATGATTTCTAGTACTTGCTTAAAACAAAATCGAAAATTCTTTCTAGTAGCACCTTAGAGACCAACTGAGTGTGTTCCTGGTATGAGCTTTCGTGTGCATGCACACTTCTTCAGATACTTGCTTAGTTATTTTACATATTTCTTGTATGGCTGTTGTGCAGAGTAGTTGGATTTTGGGGCACTCCCACCACTTACCAGAGACTCTTGAGTCAGAACAAGTCCTCTTATGAATCAGTTATTGGTTACAGATCAGGGAACAGAAAATAGAAATAAACAGAGTTGTCAAAATATAGAGATATAAGAAGTTGGGCTCTCCAAGAATATGTGCTTTTTTAAACCTGTTCATAAATAGTTAGGAATTAACAGCAAAGTTCATTCAGTGTGGTAAAACAAATAGGGACTGCAAGCAGCTTCAAAAGAGTCCCTCCAAATTATGTGAACAGGCATTAAAATATCAAATGTAATTCAATGTAAGCAAGCATAAAGTGATACACATTGGAACAAAAAAAACACCTAACTCTAGTAATGGGGTCTGAACTGGTGACTGGCCAGAAAAAAATGATATTGGAATCATGATGGAAAACTTGATAAAAAAATATCAGTAAGTGGCAGCTTTGGAAAAAATGAATTCTATGCTAAGGGTAATTAGGCAAGGTATTGAAAATAATACTGCCAATGTCATAATGCCTTTATACAAATTTATGGTGCAATCATAACTGGAATACATGCACAGTTCTGATCACCTCCTATCAAAAAGTGTATTATAGAACTGGAAAAAGGGCAACCAGGTGATCAACGATTTGGAAGATCTCCCCTATGAGAAAAGGTTAAAAGATTTGGGGATGTTTAGTTTGGGGGGGGGGAGGTGAGCTGGGGAGATGAGAGGATAATGGTATATAAAATTATGCATAGTGTGCAGAAAGTGGATAAGGAGAGGCTGTCCCTCCCTCCTCCTGCCCCCACTCTAATAATACTAAACCCTGAGATCAACCAAGTGGGAGATTTAGGAGATAAAAGCAACACATAGTTTAACTTAGAATTCACTGTCACAAGACGATAATTGCCAACTTCGGCAGCTGTAAAATTCATGGAAGTCATCATGGACTAATCAATGGCTCCTACTCATGATGGTGATATATTACCTCCAGTATCAGAGGCAGCATGTCACTGAATACCAGTCTCTGCAGATTGTGGGCAGGAAAGTGCTATTTCAAACATATCCTGGTTGTGGGCTTCCCATAGACATCCCATGGCTATTTGGAGAGCAAAATCCTGAACTACATGGGCCTTTGGTCTAATCCAGCATGGCTCCTGTTCTTTAGGGGCCAGTTTGTATGTAACACTAAGCCAAACCATGGTGAAGTATGAACTACAAGCATGTTTCTGTTTTGTTCCTTCCTCAGCCTCAGTTTTGTTCCTTCCTCAGGACAAGCAGAACCTTAGCCATAGTTTCATACAGCATTAAAACTGAATGCAGACAAACCATGAGCTGTAACTAAGGTTTGTTCCTTCATGGTATGTCTGAGGGAGACACACCGCAAGCCTGGGTTCAGATATAACACTAAGCCATGGTCTGGATTAGCTCTGTGTAGTGCAGCAGCTGGGAAGGAATTTGCTTCCAATCAAGCTGGGCCCACTTGAGGGTTTTGCCTTCCTCATAGCAATCATCACAACTTTCAGTGGATAAGCCATTAGATGGAGTCTAATATTGGATGAGGGGGTGATTTGGTGCATCACCCCAACCCTATGCAGGTGCTAAACCACAGTGTATCCCGGTAAAAGGGTCTACACACTCTACAGTAAAGGACAGAAGTTTCTGTCCTGAAGCCAGGCAGAGGGCAGATGAATCATAGAAATTCCAACTGCAGCTTGGGAAGTGTCAGCTTAGTCGACCTGCAACTCGAGATGGTCCTTAACCTCATGACCTCAGGGCTGTCTTAAGTAAATCCGGCGCCCTGGCGCAAAGATCCCTCCGGCGCCCTTCGCGCTCCGCCGGGCAGGGCCAGGCGCGGTGGGCAGCCGGAGGGGCGGATGGGGATGCTGCCAGCTGTGCTTCACCTACACCTGCGCCTGCTCAACCAAAGCGGCGGCGCTGCTGTCCAGGGAGCCCTGGCTGAAGCACCGACGGGAGGCTCGCTGACAGCCTCCCTGAGTCCGCAGCCTGAGAAGAGGTGGGCGAGAGCGGCGCTGCCGGCGGGGCTGGAGGGCGCAGGCGCCCTCCTCAGACCATGGTGCCATGGCGCCTTGCGCCAGTAGCCTCAATGGCTAAGACGTCCCTGCATAACCTTGACCAAAATCTCTGCTTTCAATCTTAAGGCAAATTCAGGATACATACTCAAAGCCTACTGACATCTTTAATCAATAAAGTTGTGGCCAGTTTTTAACCCCATAAAGTTGTGGTGTCAATTTGTTATCCTTGTCAATACATCCATCTTTCATCCATGGGAGGAACACTGTTCCCGGGTCCACAGTAATATGGAAATGTGGCTTACTGGAGCAGAGCTGTGGCCTTTCTGGCCACCATGAATTCACACAGCACCAAACCGTCCTGCAGTTATCTCCCAGATTCTGTTGTCACTCTGATTTCAGAGTAAATCAAGTGGCTAGAAACACTTTACTTCAATATTAATTCCCACAACGAAATCCCAAGCTATTAAATTAGTGCACTTTACTGTTTTGGGGGGGGGGGGGAGACATTTGTCCTCTTTGGTCTGTGGAAAATAATTTCAGCAACTTGTAAATCAAAGCCTTCTTTTAAATGACAGCATCTTAATTTCCTTCTGTTTACAGTACTTTGGCCAAGACAATGATTATAGCCTGCATTACAGTCTTTTGCAATTGTTTTCTAAAAATCCCACTGAGTTTAGCTTTAGAGGAAAAATTGCTATTTACCAAATCAATTTCTTTTGCCTCAAGTCAGTGTCCTGGGTATAGTTACTTATTGATTAGCTTCTTGATATGCCTTTTGTTTAGTTTTCTTTCATCTATGGGATTACATGCACATATTTAAATCTCCTGCTCATTTAAAGCAATGAATACCAATCTCTTGTTTGTGCTGGGGTTTTGCAGATTTGCACCCTGATCCCAAGCATTTTAATTGGAAGGCTCTTTGATGCCAGTGGGACTTACTTCCAAGTAAATATGCTTGGGACTGCAGTCTTAATTTTGGAATAAGGCAAAATGGAACAATAGTGTATTACTGTTTTGTAGGCTTTGAAAAGGGATTGATTTATAAAAGTAGTTCCACAGCCCATTACTTTTAGAGTTTTCTATAAATGAAATAAAAAGCAATCTACTCTCCTATTGATACCATGAAGAATTTACAAGCTTAAGCTCCATTAGCATTAATGAAAGTTACCTACATACTGTGAAGCTGTGACAGAGGCACTGAAGGACATAAACCAAAGTTAGCCAGCCAACTGTGACCATTCCTGGCCTGCTATAAATTAACTCTGAAATGCCTAATTAAAACTCTTTAAAGGGAACACACACAATTACCAGTGTAACTTAACTGATCATTTTTTTAAAAAAAATGAAAGAAGAAACCTGACATTTTGCAGAAATGTAAGCATATTTAAATTATGCACCAGTTAACTCTGGAAAGCATAATTATAGTGTTATTAAAAAGGCTAATAACAAATAAAAACCCTACTGTGCAGGGTTTTGTCTGTCGTCCAGAAACACCATAGCTCCCTAAAGTCAATGTAGTACCCTCCAATTTTCATCAGTGTGCTCCAGAGTAAATGTTTCTGTCACAGTCTTATTGTGCCAACAACACTGTGTGGATGTACTGTACATATTGGAGAAGATGTTCAGGCCCTTTAAACTTGCATTTCACTGATAATTATACAAAGTTAACATAATGTTTATTGGGGAACAATGAAAACAGATTCACAGTAAATGAATTTGTTTGAGATGACTGAACCTATTCCCACCCAGCTGCATCTTCTCTGCCTGGTAGTCTTCCATCTTCCTTGTAGGCCCAAGGTTTTTTTTTTACATTCAAGGGGTATATAAATTGTATGAAATGAATAAATAAAAAGGATGAGAAATAGCACTTTAAAATGGACCATATATAGTCTGTGCAAAACTTACAAAGTGACTATTGCCCTCAAGGAAAGCTCAGAGGTGTGCTGTCAAGATCATTTGGAATAACATCTTAAACTGGACCATGACTGTTCTATACAAGAAGATGGAAGGGAAACATAACAAAATACCAGTGCAACCAGTATGAGACAGTTTCCTCTTCTTGGAAGGATGTGCCATACACCATGAATAATTCACTCTGAAATCAAGGTATCATCTAAGTTATATTACTGCAACTTGTTATATGTGGGGCTGCCTCTGAAGACAGTTCAGAAACTTCAGCTGGGGTGGAATTCAGAAGTCAGGTTACTCACTGGCTTCTTCTCAAATGAAGAACCAATGTAATGAATTATTCTATTTAATAGTTCTCTTCTTAAAAATAATTCTACTCAGGCTTTCAGCTGTTGGAATGGAAACATTACAATTCTTGCTTGAAAGGGAACCTAAAAGTGCATGAACTAAAATAAAAACTATAAAACTTCCACTTAGTCACAGCAAACATTATGAAATCATTGCTTTCTTTCTCACATCTCCCCTAGAGCACAACTATAGATAAACTCAAGTCTTCCCCCTGTCCCTCTGACAGTAGGCACTACAAAGCTGTCAAATAAACCCCACTTCTCCAAACTGCCAACAATTTCAACACCAAAATTACAGATAAGATTAAAGCCATAGTCATCTTCCTCATAGTATCCTCTTTAATTTTCTTCTGTGAAGGTGGGGCATTAACAACAGGAAGAGACATCTTGCACATCGTCTGCCTTGGGGAATGCTTGCTTAGAAACACATACAATTTGACCTCTCCAAGCATCAAAGCCATTTACTTCATCAGCTATCTGAACATTTCATGTTTTACAGTCTCCATTTCACTTTTAAGAAAACTAAAATTAAGTGAGATGGCTGTCAGCCAAATAAAATAATGCCACATTTTCTCTGTCTCCTTCAATTAATATAAGAGCACACATCATTTTCATGACTTTCTATAAGAGGAAATACCTTTGCTGTCCCTTAAAATCTTTTTGTAAATTTGCAGGGGGAAAGATGTCAGCTTTGACCCCTCACTTTGACTACGTGACAGAATGTAGGGATGTAAGTCTTTATTGAAACGTTTATTATAAGCTGGGGATACAGGAAACAGCTTTATACTGAGTCAGACCACAGATCCATTGGTATCTATGCCTGGGGTGGGAAGCACCCAGCTCCTGCGCCAAATCTGGCCCACAGCTAAATGTCATCTAGTCCCCCAAAACAGCCTGTTCTGGTGGTTCTCCTCCTTCACTGGAGAAGGCAGAAGGCTTTCCTCCTTCCACCATGAGGTGGCTGCAGTGCTTGCTGTCCCTCATCCCCCTCATGAAGAGGTTTCACAAGAGACTTGATAGGCCAGTCCCACCCCTCCAAAATCTAGCTCCTGCAGTGATTCTTCTGTACATCTTGGCTGCATCTGCACTACTCTTATTTTTCTGATTGAGGGGAAACAAGGGAGAGCAATCAGCAGATGGCAAGGATCTGTCCAGGGAGAAATGCATGCAACAGAGCTCTCAGATTGGTAATGTGCTTGGGCACTTTATGTTACTACCAAACGAAGCCTTTCCAAAGTGCCTGTCTCCCATGCTTAGCCTGCTGGAGAATGAGCTGGGCATTAAGTATAGCATCAGCATCTGTATCAATACAGTATCTTCTTGGTTTGGGCCAGGGGATTGATGGATTCCATTGTGTGCAGCACTGCACCCATCAGCATGCCCAAGAAACCTTCTGCACTGTGCACCCTGGTTGCATACCTAAGCCTAGCAGTGTGTGTGTCTGTGCGCACACACACACACACACACACACACACGAGAAAGAGATGGGGAAAAGAGGCTGCAGTAAGAGAAAAAGAGGCAAAAATGTCATTTTTTTTCTAAATGAAGCTTGTCATAAGCAGGAGCACATCTAGGTCTCATATCTGAATGTTGTTATAAATCACAAAAAGAGAAGACCATTTTATATTTGTCTTCTACATAGCTGCTTCTTAGATCTCATTGCTGGCTGCACCCAAATTTTGGCTCTGGCAGCTCATTTTTCCTGTGGGTATACAGTCCTTTATAGGGGGGGGGGGGAATATTCCCAGTCAGGTTTACCCTGACTGGCAGTGGCCCTTCAGGGTCTGTAACAGCCCTGCTAGAAGATAGAACTGTTTGATTTCTGCATGCAAAGCATGGGCTGTGCCACTGAGCTACCGGTACAACTATTCCTCCCTCAGGGTTCTCTCTTTACTTCAACACACCCTTTCACACAATTTTGCACAGCATCTGTGGTGCATTCATGGAGAGTTTGCAAAATCTCCATATTTTGTGCACCCATCAATGACAATTAACAAGGATTCCACAGACCCAAATGGGTCCACATCCAGTTATGCACATGAAAGTTAACAACAACAATTCAATGTAAATAAGCATGTACGATTGCTTTCCTGATCAGAACTTCATTCTGAAAGCTTTAAAAAGTAAAAAATTGAATAGCTTTCCTTCTGCTCAATCAAGCAGCATCCATAAATATTAATAATTATCAATGGGCTTGATTAGCTTTTCTGCAGAACGCTTGAGATAATTAATCTGCCACTTTAGGTATAACTAATGTAAATCTGCTAAGTGTTCAACTCAGTTAAACTCTATATATCTATGCAATAATATTTTTCACTTTGATAGCCAACGGGCAGGTAGCACCTTTTGTGGCTTTGTCCTTGAAAAGTATTACTTCTCCCATAACACTCCAAATGTCTCTTGTCTCCCCCCAAAAATTAGACCAGTTCCCTAATGATCTAAAAAAAGGGTCAGTGTTTTATCATAAAATATCCATACTTAAACTATTGATATGTGAATAGCTTTAATGTTGTTAGGGCACAACAGAAATTTTATTTGGAATACGTTTATTTAGTAAGATCTAAACACTAAGTAAACCATGCAGATCTGCCAATTATCTTGCTCTGAGCATTGATATAAGAGACAGCAAGCAAGAGACTACCCAAGTTTAAACTCTTTACTGAGGTCCACCAGTCACAAAATTGTGGTGCAGGGGAAAAACTAGTCATAAAATGGTGGGCAGGTGGAGACAGAGCTTGGCACAATCAACTGCAAATACTGACATCAGTTTCTATTACCATCTTAATCCATCTTTGGAAATTCCTAAATTCTTTGCCGTAGCATTTCTCTTGTGCCCAGGAGTTCCATAGCTCATATAATTAATGAGTGGCAGAGTGTTGCATTAATTGAAATAGGAAATGGAGGAGATTTGACTTATGCATCCTCAAAGAGTTCCCAGGCCAGTATATAAGAGGCTGGGGCTCTCTCTTTTCGATTTCAGTCAAGCAGCCTTCCCCAACTAGTACCCTCCAGATGTTTTGGACTACATTTCTCATCATCCTTGCCCACTGGCCCTGCTGGCTGGAACTGATGGAGAGTTGAGAGTCCAACTCTGAAGGGCACCAGTTTGGGAAAGGCTGAAACAGAGAGTGTCAGTACTGCAAATGCATTCTAGCCTAATTTCTTAGACCTTGCCAGTTAACCTCTCAAGGTGAAATGGAAACCCAAGAAATAAGATGATAGCAGACAAACTCAAAATGGAAGAGGGCCAAAATGGAGAGCTCTATCTGTGGCAGCAATAATCAATGACAATACATAACCAAAGGCACAAGGAACTATGGATCTGGAGTAATTAGATAGGTATATTTCCTAAAGAACTGATGGGAGTTCACTAAGCCTGGATTTAAAAGAGTAAGGAATGTACAGCAGAAGGGGAAAATAATGTCATGTGAAATCAATGGAATTATCCATTAGGACAATGAAGATGGACACTTGATTAAGAAAGCACAGAGAATTCTATGCTGACATACCCAAGCCTGAGCACTAGGCGTTACAGACAAGGTTTTTTTTTTTTTAAGTAATCAGAAACATCTTCTGCACCTCAGTAGCTGGTGTCAAAACTTTAATGGAAAAATGTAATTTTTGGATACTAGAGAGTAATAGGATTCATGTAGATTTTGAGGGCAAGGATGCATCTCTGCTGCTCAAATTGTCTGATATCATCAGCTCTTTTTTAAAAAAAACCTGTCACTTCTACACATTTCTAAAGCCAAAGTGGGCTATTTTTCTGCCATTACATTTTTTGTGCTGTGCTGCATATCTCTTACATTGCATTTGTAGCGGGAGAGCAGTCTACATAGGACAATAACTTGACATTTGCAAAAATTGCCTTTCATTCACTCAACTCTGCCATTTAAGTGCTTCTGAACAAGTAAATAACTGAAATTGTGTTAATGACTTATTTCAATAGCAATGATTCCAAGTAATTGCATGAGTTTTAGCTACAGAAAACTGCCATGTTGCTCATTTTACAATGTTAGCAAAATGCTAATGTGAAAACACACACACACACACATACAAACAATTGTCAAGCTCACTGTGGAAAAACTGCTCTGCAGCAAAGCAAAAACTGTTCATGAAATCATGCTTCTAAAATTTATATACTAGAACAATATTCTTTCCCAAAGCTTAAGCAAGATTAATCCCAGAATAGCCTGTTTACACTGCCTCTTAAAATACAAGAAATTTTATTTGTTTTTATTAAAACAGACACACACTGTGTCTAGTGTTCCTAACAAACCATCAACAGTTGATGTATGCTGCAAACTCTTCAATTGATGCCAGAGTAATTCCAGGCAGTAAATTGTAAATAGTATAATAAAAAAGACAGGAAAAAAACAGATATTTGAAACAAGGAAAAGCTAAAATCTTTAAAGTGTAAACACATAGCAATCTACAAGTCATGATTTACAAAGTTTTAACAACAGAGAAGTGACCTTTGTTCTGGATTGTCTTATTTCTCTCTTTCTGAAGCAATATTCTGTTCTGCAAAATTCAATGCATACACAACCAAGCAGCCAGGGGTAACCCATCCAAAAGTCTCCCACAACTCATAATCTGGAGGTCATTCAGCTGCAGAATTTAGGCTTGACATGTCATTGACACAACAGCACCCCTTTCCTCATGGAGAGAGGTAACTGTGTTAGCAGAAAAGGAAGACTGGACACTGGAAATGTTCCATGAGTAACTGCATTTTTTAAAAAAGGCCAAGAAACTCACAACATTACATAAAATATTCCGATAAGAACCAGGAAAGTTATGTAAACCCAAAGTATGCAAACTGCAAGTTGCAGAAGCAGTGAAGCAACAAGATTTCCTTCTCTGCAAGGATCAATCTTATTACACACACACACACACACACACACACACACACACACACACGAAAAGGCATCAGCTACTAGCATCCATGCACAACACTGATAATTGCTGTCTGCCTGGAAGCAAAGTTGGCTGCCTCTGCTACTAGAATCTACAGTCAGAAATGTCAGTGGACACAAACACTTCCACATATTCATATCAGCTTCTTATGTAAAACTACTTGAAAATGGACGCCTGACTTGTATGACAAAAAACTGTCATCAAGGTCAAAAGCATATTCTGGTTGTTGTTACTACAAGACAGACAGGACTGTTCTAAACAATGCAGCTACAATATGAACACCATTTCCAATATTATAGCTGCATTCAGACCAGCAGAACTGCTATTAATAGTGACACAAGAGTCCTATTCATACATGCTACACACAAGCAAGATCGTTAAAAGGGATCAGTCACACTGAGTAGCCCCACCATCAACACTGTGTGTGGGAAGCATTGGAAGCTCTTCTATTAGGGCAGAGCTTTCCAAACTTTTCATGTTAGTAACACACTTTTTAGACATGCATCATTTTATGACACAGTAATTCAGTTTTACTAGCAAACCAGAGGTTAAACTAACCCCTTTCCAGCCCCAGGAAGAGCACAGGGAGCATTCACGCAACACACCTACACACCACAGCTGACCCAATAACATATCGCAACACAGTTTTGACAGCTCTGTATTAGGGTTACCAGAGCACAGCTCTCCCAATAATAATGCCAAGATAAAAAACAACAACACCCCACCCCAATCTCAAAGCCACACACAGCTGCCTGTCCCACACGCATTATTTACTTCCGTGAATTTACAGAGGCTTGCAAAGACATTTCTGTCAATCAGGTGTCTGCGCCATTCAGTCAGTCCTAATCCAAACGCACACCTATTGCAAAAATGCTCCTCCCACGTGTCACTGAGCAGAAAAAACATTGTGACTGACATTTCAGTATTAGGACTTACCGCTTTTCAGCCCCCATTGTGAAGGTTCCACCTCCCTCATAGGGGAGCAGAGAAAGTTGCAGGGTTTGTGGTAAGCCAGGCTGGGCTGTTCCAGTCCCTGGCCATGTTCATTGTAGCCTCTTGCACCATCAGCCTGACAGTCTGAATATCCTAGTTGTATCCAAGATTCTTTTAAGCTAAGCTTTTTTCTGGATTCCGAATCTTATTTATCGGTATTACATGACCCCTTTCCTCCAAGGAGCTCAAAGTAGCATTCATGGGTCCCCTTTTCCCCACGTTATCCTAACAACAACCTTGTGAGGTAGGTTAAGCTGAGAAACAGTACTTGCCCAAGGTCAAACAGTGAGTTTCATTGCTGATTTTAACCCTGATCTTCCAGGTCCTAGTCTACTTAATGCCCCTAGATTTTTTTCCATATTCTGGTAAAAAGAAGCGGAAGTCAATAAGCTGGGGGAGGGGAATAATCATTTCCCACTTCATCCCGACTCTGTAGTTACAGAACAGGACCTTTTGCATAGTGGCACACACTCTGGAATATTTTCCCTGCTGATATAAGACATGAACCAATGCATTTTTGTTTACAAAAGCCTTCCTAGAGTAATGACATGTACCCCATATTTTACTTATCATTGTGGCACTGTAAAACTGTATTTGATCCTATTCCTGTAGGCTGTTTAGCTTGTATTTTTTAAATTCTTGTGCACTGCTTTGGAGTTGTTGCTTTTTTCAGTGTTATGAGTTTTATAACAACTCATAAATATATAAAAAGTGAAAGCAGTATAAAACTTCCCCTTTTCTGATCCAGAGAAATGTCCTATGCTGTTGTTCCCCTCCTCAGTCATTGCCCACAACATATTTATTATCGAAGATTTCTCCTTTCTCACAATTGCACCACTGCACTGATTCATCACAGACACCTTCTACTTTTGTCCTCTACTTACATTAGCCCCTTCCACTTCCCCATCATGAAGAATTCCCAGGGAAGCTCTGCAGGTAAAGGATTCCCCCACTCACTCTGCCTCCCTTAGATTTGAAGTATGGGACAAGTGAGATTGAAGCAACTGTGAGAAATCATCAGGTGTAAGGAGTTCTAATGGTGCCATCACTTGAGAATTCCCTTCTAATCCCCTGCAAATCTCCAATTTCTCCAACAGCCATAGAGCCGTAGCACAACACTTATCGCTGGAGATGGAGAACTGGAGGGGAAACAAATATGACAAGAGCCAGATGAAGGTGAAAGGTATAGTAAGGTGTTCAGCATCAGATTACAGATATGAGTTATTTTATGATGAGCTTGTTTGGTATCTGGCAACAGTAGCACTAGACAGGGTGGGAGGCTGGTTGAAATGATAACCCAAATATTGGTGGCTGAAGGATGGTCCAAAAGAGGCCAGCGCCCCCAAGTCTCTCCTTACTACCCATCCTCAGTGCCTCAACATAGCTCATATCCACTCTCATCCATCAAGGTAAGTCAAAAATACAAATGCTTTGGCTGAAAAGGACCAAAACAGTATGAAAATGCCTCTGAAAAGGTATAAACATAAAAAATTAATGGTTAGCACAGATACACCTTACAGAAAAGTAGTAACATATTGATCACATGCTAATATTCTCAAAAAGTGGACTTTCTTTCAGATTTTTGCACACTGGGAGTGGAGGTCTGCAGGAGGCTTCTATGATTGTTTCGCTGAATGTGTTTCAGAGCCCTCAAGGGATAGGGAAACCTGCTTCAACACAATTCTCGACAGCACAGAGGCTTCTAAGCACCTTCCCACTCAACACATGAAAGTATGAGAGGAGCCTGTGTGTGAAGGGGACACTGGGGTGGGGCTTGTGTGCATGGCTCCACCACTCTACCTACTTTTAACCCTTGCATATTCAGGCAAGTGAAATTTATACATCAATTTACTCTCGAGTATGCATATCTAACGTATTTGAATTTCGCACATCTTTAATTATTTGTTGCTTCCTAATAGGTTAGTATCAAGATCTGCCATCACCAGCAAGTAACCGGTTTCTCATTCGTAATCCAAATCAAAAATGTAAACTTTATATGCTTTATTACTGAAAAGACCTCAGTAAGAATTATTATGTTCTGTACATCCTGAGTTGTATTTATTTTTAGGAAGCCATATAATGCCACAATAATGCTGCTATTAAAAGCTGTGTTTCCCTGTGTTCCAACGCAGTGGCATTGTAAGAGCAAGCTCCCCACCATATCAAGTTTCCAGAATAAATTTTTGACAATGAAAATACGTATGCACATCCCCCTTCCAGCTCTGACTCCTGCATTCTAAACCACCCACCCCAACTGTTATCACACAATATCCCAGCTCAATTGTATAAAAGCAATACGAAAGTAGATGAATATATCTTCATTTTTAATTCACAGCACAATCTACAACCCACCTCTGTATTTCTGATTATTTCATTTCACACTTGTTTCAGAAGTTGATCCACTGGACACTGCCTCTGATCTAGAAATGTGTACAGGTGTGTGACCCACTCAGTGGGTCTGTTCAATTTCATGCTGCATCAGCCACCGCAAACGATACTCAAAAGACTCTGGTCGCCATGCATAAAAATCCCAAACGAGTCTTGCAGCTGCTGTCCAACATTCAGTAGGACAGAAAAACCCAAACTTAAATAGTCAGGGACCACCACAGTAAGCAATTATTGCCAATAAAGCAGGGTTGCTGCCTTGCAGGTGCTAATCTGTCGCCTTCGAGATGAAGTCTGATGTCCAAGTTGACCAATGGCAACAGATGATGGGAGTTGCAGTCCTACAACATCCTGCTATAAAGGTTCAGACTGACAGTTCATTCATGTGGCAAAAACTCTGGTAGAGCAGCGGGGACATGTCATGCGCATTTCCGCCCATGTTTTTGCCACGCCCGTCAACTGGGTCCAAGCAAAACTGGTCAGGATACCAAGCAGCCATTGCCAAATTTACATGCAAGTACAGTTTGAGATGACCGAGCTATCTAATATGCCCATGCTTAAGTGGAAGTCTACCTGGATATCCCTTGCTGACATTACTTATTGGTTTGTTTTCATTAATAGAAGTCTTCAGCAGGACTGCCAGTTTGTTGACAGTAAGTATTGAAACTAATGCATCAGAATAAAGTGGGATGAATTTAAAAGCCCTCTCCTCTCACATCCACAGCAGCATGAAGCCACTTGGCACTATCCTTTGCCACTGGGGACAGTATGTGTAGAAAGTCTTTACATGAATGGGACAGATCACATGGCTCTTTCCCACACAGCTATCCCTTCTGGCCCAGTGGTGATCAGGTGGGAAAGACCAACACATGAGATCTGCGGGTATAGTGTGGTATAGAATTTTAATAAATAATCATAATCATAATAATTTGCAAGACTCATGTGCCTTCTCCATTCACAGAATTATCATGATCACACCAAAGGGAAACAGACCCACTGCAGCTACTGAGAACCGCCCTGAGACCTCTGGGTATAGGGCGGTATATAAATTCAGTAAGTAATAATAAAGGAGGATATTCAGTGTGTGATTTTCTTGGTAAAAAGAAGAAATAGATATTCTAAATTGAAGTATACTTGGAAGATAGCTCCTGGTACTTTTCTGCTACATATCCAAATTCTGAAGACAAGAATTAAGTACCGGGTAAGCTGGGGTCTAGTTCTACACGGCTTGAAAATCCTTGGTGCAGAGACAGGATAATGGAAAGGATGCCAGGCAAGTCTTGTTTCAAACATTGGCCTTGTATTTAAGGTAGATGCAGGATAAAAATTAAGAGAGGACGTATTAAATGAGACCATTTCTCCACAATACCTAGCTATACCCCACTTCCTTCCACAACATGTCTATTCAAATACAAAATTCTAGCATTCTATATTTGAAAGACTGTTCAGGTTTAAAAACAACAACAACTTTACCACAGATTTGTAGGACTTGACTCTTAAAGTCTCAGAACTAATTCAAAGTCCCTCCAGATGTTGTTTGACTACAATTCCCATCAGCCCTAGCCAGCACGGCAAATGGTCAAGGATGATAGAAGTTGCTTTACACAACCTTCCCCATTCTAGATGTTTCCACAGCCTAGATGATTTGGATCAATGGTCAGGGATTATGGGAGTTGTAGTTCCAAACATCTGGAGGGAACTAGGTTGGGGAAGGCTAGTGTAAATGCTGGTGTCCCCTTCCACTTTAATATAAGAGAAGTCTGCACAGTCCAGCCTCCTTCACTCTTACCAACTATATCCCTCCACATGGAAAAGTAAATAATTTCTAAAATCAAAAGCTGCATAACTGTGCCCTATTTGCTTAGCACAATGTGCCTTTAAACTGCAGCAGCATACACTTACGACTACAGATAAAGCAACCATGCAGTCAGTAAAAAACAACACACACACACACACACACACACACACACACGAACTGCTAAGCTCATCATATAACTGACACCGGAAAATCATAACTTGCATTTATTAAAGAAGCATGCACTAAGTAAGAAGAGTGAACAATTCATTTTCATCAGTCTACTGTTCACTCCACAATTGTTCCAAAAGACAGTTATGGATAGTTCCCAAATTGATTCAAATAAATTATTAAGAAGCTTGATCTGCGCACAGTAAGGAAAAGCTACACAGAAGGCACACAAATTTGTTGTCTTATAAAAGGGCCAACATCTGACCTCAGTTATACTCATATATAACCCAAACAAGAGAAAGCATTGTCTGAAGTATGCTTAATATGTAAACACTGACCAGGTTTGGCAGAAGAACAGATATAAGCCCTGCCTTAAGCAAGTTTGCTAATCAGATCAGCAAAAATCAAAATCAGAATACAGCGCAAAAATTCTGGTACCCTGGTTAAATAGGCAATGAAGTGGAAAGAGCACAGTACAGGGAAGGGTTTGATAATTTAACTTTAGCTGCACAGTAAAGTATAATTAAGAGGTATCTACTGCTGTTCAATACTACCAATCTGTTAGAATAGCTTTATAACCAGGTTATAGCTGGAAGTATAAAAAGGCACTTATTTTCATATGTTGCAGTCAAGTGAATTAGCACAGAAATTCTGGAAATTTATTGTTATAAAAAGTGAAAAAATAACAGATATTAAACTTCATTTAGCTCCTTTGGTGCTTTTATTGACCTTCAACAAAAAACTGTGCCTTTGGCAAACCAAGAGTTAATATGAAATCTCATGGCTAGAGCAAAGATATTGTTGACAACTTACAGTATCTGGTGCACCATAACTAAATTATGTGAAGTAGAAAATACACTGCATGAACTAATTATATGTGTGTACAAGAAAGGAAGTAGACTTAACAATAATTTCATTCCAAACTGATAAATACATATTTATTACTGGAAAAATCAACCACATTCTTCAAGCAATATTATTTATGCCTTCAAGCAATATATTTATTTTGAGAAAATGAACACACATCTCTCTCTCACACACACACACACAAACAAAACACAACACAAACACACACATACATATATATACATATACAGTTGTCCACATTCATCATAAAGCTTAAGCTAATGAAACTTCTTCGTGATTCTACCCAAAACTAATCCTGCACATCTCTAACTTCTACTGAATGTGTGGAAATACCATACTGAACAGATCCAATTTGCCTAAGTAGATCATACTGATCAGTTATAATCACTGTTGCACCAAGTTCCAGGAATCTAACACCTAAAGAAAACACCTCCAACCCACTCCTTCCCATTTTGCTAAAAAAAAGAAAAAAAAGAAATCAGAACTGAGGCAGAAAAGAAGCCTATGTTCTGATCAAATTAATTTTAAAAGGCAGATAAACAATTATCTTAAATTGATTTAAAGGAACATTAAGAGCTCACTTTGCAAAGTTTGCATTGGCCTATTCAGATGAAATTGTCATATATTACTTATTTGGAAAGCCTTCAAGAAACCATTTCCTCTCTAGACCATTTATCCTGGCACTCTGCTACTCTAATATTTTAGGGCTCTCCTCCCTCCCCACCATTTCACAGTCTAGCCAACACAGTTCCTGTCTTCACCAAGGAACTGAGCAGTAAGTTTAAGTGCAAACATGCAAATGTTATATTGGCTGGTATCTCAGGTACTGTATTACCAGTTTTCAACAGAAATGTCCTATTTTGTGGATAAAGTGAATTATATAGTTGAATGTAACAGACTGCAAGATTGTGGCAATGCTTAAAATATATGGTGTCAGTAAATATTTCTCATCCACAAGAAATGTAATTTAAGTTTGGAAGCAAAAATGCATCCAGTCCCATTCCATAAAGGAGAAAGTACTAGACTTGCTCAGGATCATACAAGGGAGACTTTTGAAAGCAAAACTGCTGAAAGAACAGTAAGAAAATGAATCATTTATGCAAGCAGTTTAAAAAAGTCATTATAAAGGAGACACTCATTTCTTCCTCTCCCAGAAGTGATAGAGAATTATTTCATTTGTCTTAAGTGCTTAAGTGTCAAACGAGGTAATCTACACAGGCCACATTAACCACCAGGTGTTGCACTGTAAATTCTGGAGGCACAGAATTAGATTGCAACCTGCAGGTATACTTAGCTTCCCCCCCCCCCCACTTCTATTCCCCAATAAAGTAGTATAAGAAGTAAAAAATGCAATGTTACAAGAAGTATTGATCATTTATACACTGCATGCAGCAGTCTAACAATAGCTACTTATGCTGAACAAAAAGTAAATCATAATTTCCAATAAATACCAGTGACACATATCTTATTCATACACAATACGTGTTCATCACTGGATGTCTTAGTACTTGGTGATTCACAGATTAATGTATGGACTGTATTTGAGTTTATGTCAGCTGATGTGAATGCTCTGTATGTGGTATTTGGTCTGGGATGACTGTTTCACAAACTGATGTGATCACTTGATGTTGCAGTCATCCAGAGATGATACAGGCATATGCAATTTCACCCAGTCTGTCTATTAAAGAGTCAGGCATTTATAATGGACAAACAGTGATTGAGCTCACATCAATACATTTGCAATCCCATACATTTCTACTCGGACATAAGTCCCAATGCTTTCTGTGGGGCTCACACACAACTAAATGCATTTAGGATTGCAATCTTGGGCTATAATCCTAAACACACTTGCTAGCAATCAACCCCCACTAGACACAATCAAGTTTAACATCCAATGAAACCTGTGTAGGGCTGTACCATGTGTGAAAGTAGAATTCATGCTACAGTAGGCCCATATGGTTTTTCCATAGGTACCCAGACTATAACTTACATTTACTACAGAACCAGTTGTGCTCATTTTGAAATAGAAAGAAATACATTATTAAACAACCTCACATGCCATTTTGAAAGAGTTAGCTAGGAGCCCACAGTTCAGAAAAATAAAAATAAATCCATTTACCTGATACAATTGGTGCTAGCCTGAATATGTCTGATAACCTGCTGTTAACTGGTTCATAAGGCGACTCTTCAAGCAAGTCATTCCCTAAGGACAATGAAAAAAAATGCTTTGTTTTTCTCCCATGTTTATTACCTTCTGAAACCTCAATACAACCAGGAGTTCCAGCCTATAAAGCTCAACATACAAATCCAACCAGCCACTACTTATTTGCCCCAACTGGGTCACCAATTCCTCCCCAGGCCCTTTCTCCAAAACCTAGGCCTGCCCCATCTTCTTGTACCCTTTGCTTTAGGGCTGGCGATTCTACCATAGAAATATAGCTTCCGCAGAACTATCTCCTCCCTCCTGTGGCTGTAGTGAAGACAAATGCTAAATAGCATCATGCTGCATCACCCCAGCATATAGTCTATAATAATGTGGAAAGGTCTTTTTTTATTCCCATCCTATATCACCTATTCTTAAGAAGCTAGTGTTAAAATCTGGTTTCTTTTACATTTAGAAGCTTCAGGAGAGAAGTATTTTGCCAATAGCTCCTCTTCCTCTTCCACCATGAAATGGAATGATTATGGAACAGGTGGTTACCTGAAATAATCCTGATTTCAAGAGATATAAGGGGAGGGAAGTTTGTGGTGTGGTGTGGTGTGGTGTGGTGTGTGTATAAGACTATTAAGTAAATTCCCATATATCCAGTTGTGACTTACTTTGCATTTAGATATTATCTTCCCTTGCTTGGGACAAGGGTAACCAATGAAACTGAATCAAATGCTACACTCTTATACATAATTACCCGGGAGTAAGCCCCATTGAACTCAGTGGGCCTTACTTCAGTACAGATGTGCCCAGTAAAAGCAGCCACTCTTTTAAAAGTGAGAGGATGTAATATCCAGTAGAGACTATCCAGTAATAGATATAATTTAGTGTGAAAGCTAAAACCAATAAATCCAAAGTCATTAAATTATTCAGTGTTGTCATTGACTAAAATATTGATTTCAATTAGGTGCCACAGGTGTGGAAGCTTTAGAAGAGATATTATAAAACATATCAAGGACAACAGAACTGGGTCTTAAATTCCCAAATCAACAGAGTCAGATTCCAATACTGTATTGTCTTGCTGCATCAGGAATCAATGAACATTTTGTCAAGTTCAATACTCTAAAGAGTGAACAATTAGTAGGTTCTCTTCATCTGAACCCTTTCCCCTAAAGTATCTACAATCCTACAAGCCATATGCTTACGTAAGTACACAAGTGGAAAGGAGGCTTTTAAAACGAAGACCCTGTGTAACTTTTCAGGTCAGTTAGGAAACAATTAATTACAGTTTGACACAGTGGGTGAGGAGTGACCCCTCAACCCTGTGAAGTTTGATCTCATTAACAAGTGCTGAGGAACTTTTGGGGTAGAGAAGTAAAGTACCTAATGCCCTAAGCTTTTGACTTCGGTTTACAAAGGTCAGCTGAGTCCCCCTGGAGGAAATCTTTTATCCTGCATTTCCCAACAACAGGCGACTGCAGCAGCAACAGCTGCTCTGCCTGGGTGGCTGGAAAAGGTCCTTAAAACACAACGAGAACTACAAGGTCAGCTCATGGTAGATCAGAGGGGCAGAGGTGGGGAACCCCATGCTAATCGGAAATGGGGGGGGGGAGTGTGGAATGGTTCAGTGTTTTGTAACGTACCCTGTAAGCTTTGGTACATGCTCCAGTAAATACGTAGGCAATTTTTCTCCTTCTTCATGCCTCTCTTGCAGCGGCAATTGTAGAGAGATTTCTGCTTCAGAGCCTCCATGGCGCTCTTGCACTCGTCCTTTGCCTCCAGGCCTGTCGCCCGACTGAAGTTGCTCTCTTTGCCTGCCACGCACTGCCTCAGTGTCCTGTATTTCGTGCTGCAGCTCTGCTCCCTGAGGCACTGGTCGCTGGCTTTCACACAATCCAGGCGTTCCCCTCCAAGCAGCCCGCTCACTTCTGCGGACAAGAGGACTTCTACATTGAAAGAGAAGGAGGAGGAGAAAACACATTTCAGGCTGTGTGTAGACAGAGATGCCAACTTAGGAGGGACTCTAAAAGGACATAAATAATTGTACTGGGGAAAGAAAGGAAGTGGATGCTTTACTCGAGCTCCCTTTCCTCCCCCATCAAGCATATTAGAGGAGGAGGGAAACAGGGCTTCCCAACAGAAAATCCAGCTTCCTTCCCTACCCCCACCCTACAAATCAAGTGCTTAAAACTGCATCCCTACAAAATGAATGCCCCAATAGAACATACAGAGAGGTTCTCCCTATTACACAGCCAGTTTCTCCAGCATCAAAGGAGTTTGGGAAGGTAACTGAATTTTTGCTACACCTGGATCCTGGACCTTAGTTATTCCCAGAAAAGTGTTCATTTTATTTTCTTGGATTAACTACAACCAGACCAGGAATTCCCAGATTACTTCAATTTACAAGACAAACCACAGGGGTTCACTTGTGGAGTAAAAGACCTACTCCCTCTCTCAATTCAATGCTCTTCTCCTTCATGCTCTGCTGAGAGCAGCAACAGTGGGTTAAGTGCTTGCTCTCAGTTTTCACAAAGGGTTTGCTGTGATTTTAATGACAGTCGTGAACAGCTAGGCGAGAGAGATCTCTTTAAAAGGCTGTGATTACTACACTTTCTACAGGAAAGGTACAAATTGACAAGGGTCTTGTTCTGGTATTGCTCTCCATCCAGGACTTTTCACTGAAGCAGTCAAAGCAGATCGTAGCCACCCCAGTTCCTCTCCTTCCTTACCGTATCTCTTTTCTCGCTTATGGAAACACTGGCATGCACACACACATTTGTACATCATGTCTATTGTCAAAACAGAGCAGATTTGTGGCATAAACCATTTTCCCCAACAGAAGATGCAACCATCCATCTTATGCATAAATGTCCCCACTTCCCTACTCAGCAAGTTGCCAAGGTTGAGATGGTTTGAAAGTTTCCCTTCCAACTTGCTAACAGATAGTTGAGATCTCCTCTGAGCTTTTGATGAGCACTCTGTCCCTGTCAAAGGATATTTGCTAAAGCCGTGATTTAAAAACTACAGAAAACTTCAGGGATCCCTCTTTAAAGAGCAGGTTGGCAGACGGCAGTCCACACACATCTCAGATCCCCACAAAACAAAGCCTTGGACTTTACAGAGGCCAACTTCCCCCCCCCCCCGCTACCCGCCCGCCCGAGCCCTGAAAACACCAGACACTTACCCATTAAGGGCAAAACGAAGTATAAGGTGGCCAGAGACATCTTGCTCTTTTGCCGGTCGTCCTCCCCAAGTGCGCTCGGTTTCTGCCACTCCAAGAGGCGATCAGCACGTAGATATTCCAAACCAGCGCGGTTCCAAAGCCCCCAAGTTCATATCCACGGAATTCCTTAGAAAAATCCCCCAACCCGCCCACCTCTGTCCTTTCCGTCCAACAGCACCAGTACCAGCAAAGAGCGCCTGCTTTGCAAGAAGGAAAGAGGAAAGGGAGAAGAAAAAGACGAATGCTCTCCTCTCAGATCTTACATCCCAGCATCTTGGAAAACGGGAGTGTTTTTTCCTCAATGAGGGGAAAGAGCAAGAGGGAGGGAGGGGGAGAAAGGGAGACTCACGCCGGGGAGCGCGCGAGTGCGACACACAAGAGCAGCTTTCGCCTGCCTCTTAGGGAGGGGAGGCACTTTTTCGCCCCCGGGGAGCGACTCCAAAAAGAGGCACACAGGAAAAAAAAACCACAAGAGAGGGGGTAGAAAGGAATCAGTATCAATATCCAGCCGCTTGTCCCCAGTCCCGCGGCCACACACGATCACTCCGCCAAATCCGCTTTTCCTTCTCCTTTACAGGCGACTCCAACTCATCATGGTGTCTGTGCGGCTCCGGGCTGGCCCGATTGCGCCTCCTGCTCTCCTCCTCTACCACCACCCCTTCCCGTTTCTTTCCTGACGGAGTTTACACCTCCCCGAGTCCGCAGGCGCTTTTAGAAATGTTTCTAGTTAGCTTTGCCCATCACCACATTGAGCGGCGGCGTGGAGGGGGGGGGAGAGAGAAGAGCGGGAGAGACTGCGCCTGGTAAACCCTCAGAGACGCCTTTTGTATCGCTGCCGGGGTTTTCTTCTGAGCTCACGTTGCCCCCTCTGTTGGAGAACGAGGCGCACGCAGCGAGCAGACGGAGCTATTGATCCCGCGGAAGGGGACGGCGGAGGAGGCTCTTCCAGCAGGTGCAGCCGCACGCCCGGTGTCGCCGTTAGCCCAGCTTAAGGCAGCGCTGCAGTCCTGGCCTCGCTCACCTGCGTGTAAACCCAGTGAGCTCAACGGGACTTGCTTCTCTGGAGACGTATAGGGTCTATAGGGTTCCACTCTTTCGAACGCAAACGCGGCGGGCAACTTCACCCAACCTGCCTTCTTCTCTCCCCCAAAGTTTCCCCCCCCCCTCGCCCTCACAGCAAGCGCCCAAATCTGGGTTCAACGACGCATTTGGCGCTCGTTATGGCCAAAGGAAAGCGCCAAAATGCAGGCTTTTCTTCGCACGTGGAAGTGGGCGGGATTTTTTTTTTTTAACGACCCAACTAGGGTAGATCTTTAGCAATGTCGTCTCGGAATGAGCGGGAACTCTTCCGCAAGCAAAACCTGAAGGAATCTATGTGCCCTTTCCTAACAAACCAAGGTGGTGGGTGTCCATTTTGGAAAGGTGACTTAAGTTTCGCCGGGCCGCCTGCAGTTTTCAAAGTACCGCCCAGCAGCAGCTCCTGCCTCTTCGCTTTCCTTCCCCAACTTGCTTCGGATAGAAACTTTTAGGCCGCCCCACCTTTCGAGGGTCCTCGTGCTTGGGGGGACGCGCTCAGGCGCACAGAAGCACGCCGCCTTTCCGGTTCGCGCAGGGGAAGGAGCAGCGATCTGGATCGACGCCGCATGAGGGAGAGGCGTCTCTCAACTCCTCGCGCGCCTCAGAAGCCTCGATCATTGTTACTGATAGGAAGACTTCAAAGAAGTGGCAATTCCTCTCAGCCGTGGGCTATGAGGAAATCACGCAGGGGATTCGCCAAAAAGAAATGCTCTAGTGAAGGTTTTGCAACATTACCTTTCCCTCCTTTCAATGATAAAACTCCCACTAGCTTCAATTTACTGCGGCTGTTGATACCAAATGTTTGGTTAATGCCACACAGTTAAAGCTACCCATTAAACAGCAAAGCACTAACACGTTTTTATTATCGAAGATTTTATCATATTAAAACCACTAGAGGTTTTTAAAATCTAGTTATAGCACCCAGTGCAAGCGATTATAGAAAGCAAGCAAATGTCATTTATAAAGGCATGATCAGTGCCGGATTTATGCGTAGGCTAAGTAGGCTGAAACCTAGGGCCTCTTAAGTCTAGGGGGCCTCACCAGCCTGCCGTCTCCCCTCTCCCAAAATTGTAAACCCAAGACTTCATGCAAGGACAGGGGCACTTAGGCCCAGCAACTATGAAACTCAGGGCTAGCCAGTGGGGCCCAATTTGAAGCAGTGGGGCGCAACTTCAATTTTTTTATACGGCCCCAGTACACAGCCACAGTCTGCAAAATCTTATAAATAAAATCCATCTAGATTGCCCTGGTGCTGGGGGCCCCTTAGGAGCAGCACATGGGGCCCAATTTGGCCAAATTGCTCCATTTGCCTTAAGGTCAGCCCTGATGAGACTGCAGGGGTTGGACTGACAAGCCATGCACCTTCTAGGTCCTTGGCATCACTATTCAGAGTACAGACTCAAGGACTTGTTATGGAAATAAAGGGAGGGCACTTATTGGAAATCAGTTTTGTCATCTCTCCCCCCCCACCCCCACAAACCCTGAGACAATGAGCCCAGCTAGCTTTTATTCACAGTCGCATAAGCACTACACTACAGCATGGCCATAAACCTGTATGTTCAACCGCTGAAATAAACATCCAATATGTAGCAATGGAGATTTATGTTACTGCTTTATGAATGTAGACTGTGTTTTATGAATGAACCCTGCAGTTTGTGAATTACCTAAGAGCCACCAATAGGGAGCTCTAGAATCTGACAGCTAACCAATTGGTTAGCGACCCCTATTGCTGAAAGCAGGTAACCAGCAGGGAATGCTTCAGCTCAGCCTTTGCACTGTTGACTGAACACACCCTGCTGTGCAGATAATGGAGAAAGCTCGTAAATTGTATCCCTTCTGGCATCCTGGCGAACTCTATTATGCTGGTGTAAACCCTGGTGCACCAGTAGCCCAGAATAGCAGCAAATAAAATCTGCTCATACATCAGCGACTGGTAAGACTTGTCAATGAGTTCTTCCAAAGTTTTCCTAAATTATAAAGCTCCAAAATTATAAATTATAAAGCCAAAAGAGAGCAGGTCTGGGAAGAGCAAGGCATACAATGGGCACCACCAGTGAAAAGGCCCTGCTCCATGTAGCTCCTGCCTTGTCATTTGATAGAATGCCCACTTGCCCTCCTTCTTGACATGGAATGCTCTCTATTGGAGTCTCCAGATCCAGTACAAAGACCATAAGAAGGGAGAGCAGGGACCTTGACGTTCCCAACATCTGGCAAGCAAGCAAGCAAGCACACAGGTCACCTTTGTCACAGTCAGGATGCTTATGTCTTGGCCAGGCCCAATCTTGTTTTTGTACAATCTTGTTTGTCCTCAGTAACTAAAATTATATTCTCAACATATACAAGCAGAAAAGTTGTTTTCCTTCATTTGCAAGGAATCGTACAAAACATAGTGGTACTAATAAAGAAAAGTTCCAGGGTGGCAACAGAAAGCAAACTAAAAATGCTTTTGCAGTTCATCAAAACTATCCAGCAATAGCAAGTTATAGGAAAACTGCTGCTATTAACAGTAATCCTTCTAGTTGGTTAATTGCAAGTGTGTTGCATGTAGAAATACTGTTTGTAATGAAGTGAGAGCAGTAGTTTACTTGCTCGAATTAACAAATAAGAAAGTTTTGAGAATTTAAATTCTAGATTAAAATTGATTACTTAATTGAGAAGGGGATTGTAACAAAAACACTGGGGCCTAATTTGAATAGTAGAGTGCACGGTATCTGGTGGGCTATCTCATCCTTTATTTCTACACTGTGGCTGCAGACCAAAGCACTCGTCAGGAGAGCTATGAGATTCAGGTGAGGGTCAGATACCTTGTCAATCCCAGCAGGTATATAACAGGAAGACCTGACCTGCCCAAAGTTCAGTTACTGCAAAAGTTTTTCAGTGTTAATTTTATGCATTTTTTAAAATCACCATGGTATTTAACATTAATATCTTGTGTCCTTTAAAGGAGAAATTGTGAATTGCAGAGTTTTAAATATCCGTCATCATCTTGGCTTCACTCAATTTTGTTTATAACACTCTTCCATTTTCTAGTTGTGAGGGTGGGGGATAGGGAGGGGCCTCACAAATGGAGTAGCCTAGGGCCTCTCTTCATCTAAATCCAGCCCTGGACATGATAGAGAACATACATACCCCTTTTAGAGGAAAAGTGACTATTCAGAAGACCTTTGTTATTACCTACTAAGGCAGCAATTCTGTATCCACTTATCTGAGAGTAGGCCCACTGCATTCAATGGGACCTCTTACTAGACATTCACTGTAAGGTGCCCCACAATAAAATGGTGTGCATGCTCCATGTCTTGTGATTATGTGGGGCAGGGCTTTCCTACCCCCCCCATATTTTATTCAAGTTGGCACCCTTGCTAATCACTAGAATAGAATAGAATAGAATAGAATTTTCTTGCTAATCACCATTCCTAGGGACTGAGCCCTACTGAATACAGCGAAACTTCTTTTTGAGTGAACATGCATAAGATTTGACTGTCAAATCAAGACAAAGTAAGCCAACATGGTGTACTCCAGATGTTGCTGCACTACAGCTCCCATCATCCTAGACTATTGGTCATGCTGGTTGGGGCTGATAGAAGTTGTGGTCCACAACCTATCAAGGGCTGCACAATAGCCAGCCTGGCCTGAAGAGTACAAGGAGCCCAGAGAACAGTACTGCAAGCTATTCTGTGCATTTGGCTTATATGCAGAACTACACATAAAATATGCTGAATTTTCCATGAATGACAGATCTCTTGCAAATTTCATGAGGCTTAGAGATGTATGCGCAAGCATGCAGTTATGATATATATTCAGATATGCAATAATTTGAGCCAAATACTAGTTCAGTGTATCAATTTTCACTTGGCTGCTGAATACACAAAGCTAACATATGTCACAACTTCATGACAGATGGTTCAAGCAGAGAGCTGTTCGTTGTTTTCACACAATTGCTACTTATATAGAGATCCCCAAAAAGTCTAACAAAAATGCAAATTAGGCTAAAATTCCAGATTTTGTCCCCTTTGCACTTATAGCAAAACTCAAGTCAGCTTAATATTTACAGATGTTGTGGCGTTTGCAAAGAAGCAGGAAGGAAAAATCAAAAGTTTCACAAAGATCCTGGGCAGTAGAACAAAAACTGTCTCGTTTACTTAAAGAATGGAGTTCATATCATGGTGAATAGTGTCTATTCATATGCATAAAGCTAACAGCACAATCCTAAACTGTATAGGTTTACTCATCAGTTAAGTCAATCCAATGGGGCTTAATCCCAGGAAACTGTGCCTGGGACTGCAGCCTAAACTGATCAGTGGGAGAGGTAAATTATGACTAAATGGCAAAGGAGAGAACCTTTGACATTATTTTTAAAAACTCACAAATGCAGGTCACAAATTGTTTCTTAATAGACTTTTGAATGGAACAAGATGACCATATCATTAGCCACATGTTGTCAACTGAAGTCTTAATGGCGACTTCAGTGGAGCTTAACTTTAAAAAGTAACCTTACTTTGTCCTACCGCCTAAGGATAGGATCACAATATTGCTGCGCTGTACTGGTGCAACCTCTTCCAGCAGCGGTGCAGATAGCTGAATGCTACCCCACCCCATATATGCTGTGAGGGTACTAGATGGCCCATACACAGTTTATGATGCAGCTTGTGACTGGTCTTTGCTGTTGCAACAGGTCTCAGCTGGGAACAGGGCAACTTTTGGGTAGCAGCTGTTATGACTGTTCCTAATAGCCTTAGAGATTGCTGCGCAGGTGGTAAATCATGTGGTATCAAGACCCCAGATTTCTGTGGGGTTTCTTGGGCTGGAAGGCCTGGGGTGATTCAATGTAGCTTAGGACACAGCACAGCACAGGGGGAAGGGCAATGTTCAGTGTTAGAACACATGCTTTGATTGTAGAAAGTTTGATCCCTGGCATCTCCAGGTTAGGCTGAAAAATACACCCAGCTGAAACTGCCTGCCAGTGTAGAAATCACTGAGCTAGATGGGATGGGATAAGCCACTTTCCTATGTTTGCCCTTAGTGACACAGCAGGTTTATGGATCATACCCAGTATTCTTACAAGTTGTTAATATGTTAAATGTGGGAAACGTATCATGTTCAGAGGAAGAATGCATGCGATGCTATTCACACACTGCAGGGAATGTAATTAGGTGTTGCGGAGGGCTTTGAAGGTGAACTGAAATGATTGCGGGTCTGCTTTGCCACATGCTAAATGACTGGTCATCTCATGACGAATCTGCCCTAGCAAAAAAGATCATGAACTACTGCACTGTTTATATGAGGATCCATATGGAAAATCCTATTAAACTAAATGACTTTGGAACATTTAAACCTATGGATAGCTAAGCATTCCGATAAGCAAAAGAACCAAGGAGATGTTACACAGTACATACGCTGGTGTCTCAAAATAGCTGATGAGCTAATACAAATGCCAAATTGTTATAGTAGTTACAGTAATTATACTTCCAGAGCCATTAGAACTGATCAGCCTCTCCAAGCCTGGGGTCCTTCGGATATTTTAGATTACAGCTTCCATCAGCCTTGACCATTGGCCATACTTGCTACGGCTGATGGGAGTTGGAGTCCAACATCATCTGAAGGGCACTGTGTTGTGGGAAGCTGGAAGCACAACAATTTACTGATCATACTGCATCCCATTCTTCCGTCATAGAGATATCCCATTTCATCGTTCTCACAACAAAGCCCATGAGATAGTTTACGTCAGGTGTAGGTTTGTGATCTGATCAAAGCTGCTTCTGAGATTCGTGGCTAATCAGAGATTGCTGTACTCCCTGTTCCAAATCCAGCACTCAGCCCATTATTATTACACTGCCTTAGGGTGCAATGGGACATTAACAGCCATCCCATGCATGTCTACTCCGATGTAAGACCCACTGAGTTCAATGAAATATAATCCCAGGTAAGGGTGTATAGGATTCCTTCATTTCTCTGGATTGTGACCATAGGCAGCATCTAGTAATTATTTTGCCATTAAACTAAATTACTTTGGAACATTTGTGGTTAAGCCCACAATCTAAAGTGAGACTTGCACTTCAATTTTAAATATCTTATGTAAATAAAACTTAATTCCTTGTAATATCAATACAAGGATGTTACATGCTGCATAACCTGAGCTATTTTAAGTACAGTGGTACCTCTGGTTAAGAACTTAATTTGTTCTGGAGGTCCATTCTTAACCTGAAACTGTTCTTAACCTGAGGTACCACTTTAGCTAATGAGGCCTCCCGCTGCCACCACGCCACCACTGTGTGATTTCTGTTCTCATCCTGAAGCAAAATTCTTAACCCGAGGTATTATTTCTGGGTTAGTGGAGTCTGTAACCTGAAGCGTCTGTAACCTGAAGCATCTGCAACCCGAGGTACCACTGTAGTTTTCCAAGCAGGTAAGTGTGATCAAGTCTTCTGGAATGCTAATTAAATATAGCCACAAATTGACCTTGCAGATGTCTTCAAGTACAATCTGGATGATGTGATCCGGCTATCTTATTTTTTTGCAAATATAATAGGTTTCATAGAGACGGTATAAATAGCCATTCCTATCACTACTATAAATCAGCAATAACTCCTCTGAGGTATGGCAGCTGTGTATGAGAAATTACCATTTGCAAAAACATCAACAGAAATGTTAAATAACATAACAATATAAAGCATATGTTAAGAAGGTTTGAAAACTGATACTCAGCTCCATATTAATGGCAAAATAAACAACTAATATCCAAACAGACCTAACAAGCCAACAGTGAGTTTTCTTTTTATTTGGTATAAAACCAAGTCAGGACACAGGCTAAGAATTAGAAGCTTCATTACATATATAATTAATATAATCTACACTCATAGATGAGCAGAACATTAAATCTAAACAGTTTCCTGCAAAGATCCAGAAATTTACGTTATCCTTAGTATATTGTTTGATGTGTATAACTTGAATTTTGTCTATTGACTCAAGTGTCAAGATGTTTTGTATATGTCTATGTATTTTCCACCCAGGAGGTACACTTTACCTGGCAGTGGTCACTCCACCATCTCCTCCTGGCAGGACTGAAATCCTGACCTCCTGTTTTCCATATACTGTACTGCTGTTTCTCTCTGAACTAGCAGGCAGCTCCTGGTGCTTCCTATTTCTGCTCTTCTTCCTTGTGCATGTGGCCCTCTCTCACATATAAGTGCTTTGCCCCCTCACAAAAAAAACAATATATGGTGGTGATGTTGGCAGTGTTCTGATAATTGCCGATGTGGGACCATTATTTTGACAGCAGGAATTGATTCCTTCCGCTGTGCCCTAGGATTCTCTGTGCATTAAGGTGGCCACTTATTGCAAGAAAGGACACAGATATACCTAAAATTTGCATAGGCTAATTTGTGTGTAGATGCACAATTAGCTATAATTATTGCCATTTTAAAGCAGACACACAGTACATCTCACCATAGTGGGGAAGTCAGTGACCAGGCGACCTTTGTTCTTGCTCAGTCTGCTGTTTATGTGCTAACTATTGATGGACAACTTCAGTGTCCCTGTTATGTTCCCTTTTGGTTCTTTATCTTCAAACCAGACTTGGACCAAATACTACCTACTATGCATGCAACTGGAACAGCCCTTCCCTGTTTGCATCTAGTTGCTTTTTCTGGTAAAAGTGTAGCAGTTTGAAGGCTGTCTGAATCAGTGCTGACAAGGGACTATATTCTTGCATGCAGAGAATCCTGGAGATTAGAACACTATGTGTTTATTCTTGTTCTATGGTGGCTTGTTTTGTAGAAGATGCTGTGTCTTCTTTCTGATTACCTGGTAGTGCATTGGTGTGCATACTGGGATAGATGGTATCATTGGGTCATTTGGCCACCACCATGCCTTGACTGGTGTCCCTGTTGTCTTCACCAATTATCCATGCAATTTACAAGTTATAAGTGCCTGTGAGCATTGTTATGCTAGCACTTGTTTCTGTAGCTCTCTCTCTGTTTGCTGATATTGACCCACCACTTTTCTGCCCCCCCCTTTTTAATAACATTAACAGAAATAGTAACAAGCCATAAAACCTCAGCAGCAATAAAAAAACCCAGCTGCACAAAATAACAAAATATCAAAGTAAGAAAGAAAAACAAAGCTATTCCAAAACATAGTACAGTGGTACCTTGGGTTACAGACACTTCAGGTTACTGATGCTTCAGGTTACAGACTCCGCTAAGCCAGAAATAGTACCTTGGGTTAAGAACTTTACTTCAGGATGAGAACAGAAATCGCACGGTGCTGGCACGGCGGTGGGAGACCCCATTAGCTAAAGTGGTACCTCAGGTTAAGAACAGTTTCAGGTTAAGAACGGACCTCCAGAACGAATTAAGTTCTTAATCCAAGGTACCACTGTATGACAGACTTGCTTGTGCAAATGTCAACAAAGAGGGAGCCAGATAGGCCTCATAGTGGAGGGAGTTCCAGAGTATTTGAGCAGCAACTGAAAAGGCCCTGTCTTATGTCTTTACCCACCACACCTCTGTGGGTGGAGGTAACCTGAGCAGGACCTGTGTTGATTCCTTCCACATGCAGGCAAATTCATAAGAAAGAAGATAATCCTTTAAATATCCTGGTCCCAAACCATTTAGGACTTTAAAGGTACTGAATGACCAACATTTGTGCTCTGAAACTACGAAGAGCCAGTTCAGATCAAACAATAATGAAGCCTCATTTTCTGAACAATGGCTGTTGGCAGCACTCTGGCTGCAGCATTTTGCATTAACTGCAGTTTTGCGTCTTTTCAGAGCTATGTGTGTGTACAACCAGGCATGTGGCCAGGCCTGCCTTCTCCAGGAAACGTTTATGACTGCATTCCAGTTTCCTTCTGACTATGCTGCTGAGTGTGCATATAGCATAATGACTACTTACACCATCATTAGCTGCTGATGTAGAAGGACTATAGGATCAGCATGCCCATTTTTTGATACAATACAGGTGCAATAGTATATTTATAGAAGATGATTATATTTTTTTACAGCCTTTTTCACTTTGGACTCATGCCACAAAGTGCACTCAAGGTATGCAGACTTCCTTAGTGCCGTCATTCCTTAAATATACTCCCTACAAACTTATATTGTCCCTTTTTGTACTATATAGAACAGGTTTAAAATAAGCAGAGGGAAATAAAAGTCTATATCACATATCTGGCTACTGACAATTTGCTAATACACAGCTATGGAACAAACATTGGGAAAGGCCGCTGAATCCATGAGCTACATTTTGGACAATTCTTAAGACATCAAAATGAAATGAAATAATTTATACCAGTACCATTTTGGTATTCATTTATTTTTTTAAAAATGTTGTTAACTTGTCTCCATTAAAATTGCTCAAGGCAATTTACAACATAAAAAGGCAAGGTCACAAATTCAACAAACATATAAACATATAAAATTATTTTAAAATGCAAAAAATCATATGAGCATGGTTCAGAATAATATACCAGACAGCTTAAAACTCAGCACATTGGCAGGCCAATTGTTTGTTAAAAGAAAAAGAAAGGTCTTTGCAGTGGTGGCCATCGAAGAGATGCCTTCAAAACACCACTATGCTCAGAAGATTACTTAGTTTCATTCAAACACTGCATTTTTTGCTTTGATTCCTAAGAGGACCACATCACTGGTAAGCAATTATCAAGTGTAATCATAAACACTACTAGAAGGGTGGGGTAGGACTGATAACCGAAAGAAAAACTCCAATTTTTAAAGTGGGATCAATTATGTAAACTGGACATACTTACATGTTGTTGTTCAGTCGTTCAGTCATGTCTGACTCTTCGTGACCCCATGGACCAGAGCACGCCAGGCACGCCTATCCTTCACTGCCTCTCGCAGTTTGGCCAATATTGCTAATATTGATAGAATTTGGAAATGGTTTCACGTTTGCTTTAGAACTGGGGAAGGAATATCTTGAATATGGACAGAGAAAAATAGGAGTAGGAGAAAGGGAGAAGCACTCTGTGCATATAGAAGTGGATGCAGGAGAGAGAGAGGTGGGGGCTATTATGCTGGATATCAAGGCAGTTTCTTCCATCTCTGATGCTCCTCACTCCTGACCTGAGAGTCCTCTTCATAAAGGAGTTGCTGACAGAAGAACTCTTCTGACCTTTTGAGTCTAGGTATAAACACTGGTGGAGTTGCAAGGTACTAACACCATCACCTTTTGAACTACTTTGTGATACTGTAATCTGTATGATTACTTAATTTTGATATATTTTAAATGAATTGTTAATTGCTGAATTGCCACTGTTGCATTGTAGCAACATTGTGATTCTTATTATGCATTATGGTTACAGCTGTAGTACTACCATTGTATGTTTATTTTTTGTAAATTGCTTTGAGCAAAAAAAAAAAAAAATGCAGTATATTAATAAACTGTGACTTAGCAAAAGAATTGGGAGCCGCACAGAATTCTTTCTGATTCTCAAGACCACTGAAGATTCCATCAAGTATACTGAACAGACAGCATAGTTCTTCAACACACGCAAATCCATTCCAGGTTACCCCCAAGTGTTCTTCATTTTAGTAATCTAATTTAGAGGATGTTGTTGTTTCTATTGTTAAACAATTTGGAGTCAGATATTCTTGCTGATATAATGTGGTCTCCCTCATATGGGCTGAGATAGATTACACTGATTTCTCCGTCCATATTTTATCCCACTGTTTAGGTTCCAGAACACTCCCCACTGTCACCTTCCCATGCAGACTTTAGTCCATCAAATTATCCCATAGAATAGATAGTTCTTTATACAGTTCTGCAAGCCTATGACTTTGTTAACAGGCATGGTGTCCTGGGTGTGGATGTGTGAATCTGACCAAAGATTATTTAGCAACCATCCTATGTACAGGTCGCCAATGTGCAGAGGAAGAAGAAGAGTTTGGATTTGATATCCCGCTTTATACCCTAAGGAGTCTACCTCTAAGGGATGCAGGTGGTGCTGTGGGTTAAACCAGAGAGCCTAGGGCTTGCTGATCAGAAGGTTGGCGGTTTGAATCCCCGCGACGGGGTGAGCTCCTGTTGCTCGATCCCAGCTCCTGCCCACCTAGCTGTTCGAAAGCACGTCAAAAGTGCAAGTAGATAAATAGGTACCACTCCGGCGGGAAGGTAAACAGTGTTTCTGTGCACTGCTCTGGTTCGCCAGAAGCAGCTTAGTCATGCTGGCCACATGACCCGGAAGCTGTACGCCGGCTCCCTCGGCCAGTAACGCGAGATGAGCGCCGCAACCCCAGAGTCGGACACGACTGGATCTAATGGTCAGGGGTCCCTTTACCTTTAAGGAGTCTCAAAGCGGCTAACATTCTCCTTTCCCTTCCTCCCCCACAACAAACACTCTGTGAGGTGAGTGAGGCTGAGAGACTTCAAAGAAGTGTGACTAGCCCAAGGTCACCCAGCAGCTGCATGTGGAGGAGCGGAAACGCGAACCCGGTTCTCCAGATTACGAGTCTACCGCTCTTAACCACTACACCACACTGGCTCTCAGTGGTGTAGCTGCTTCTGAATAGTAGGTCTATAATTTCTTTTAATTAATAAATAAATCATGCTTCCTAAAGTAGCCTTCTGTTTCCCATTCTGAGAGAATGTTCCTTAAAGTTGAATCCAGAACAGAATGATGATAATGTAACAGGGGCAGTAGGGAACATATAGGATAAATGAGACCCTGTCAGTTCTACCATATCTAAAACATGTCTGAAATAAATAGATTTTGTATGGTTTTTTTTTTTAACCTGGCTAAATTAATGTTTAAATGGCAGCAACCACAAGGATGTCAAGCCCCACATTTGTTCATCCATAGCTATCGAACATTTATGTTTCTTCAATAGCATAAGGGGCATTTGGCAGATCTGTTATGTCTTGTAGTATAAAGCAACATCCAATAGTTCCCCTCCACCAAATCTGTTGTATGAGGCATTTAATGCCAAGCAATACCTTTTACCATAAAAAATGAATTTATTAATGGCTGCCAACACTTGAGAGTGGAATGATGGAAGGGGAAGGGGAGAGACTGAAATGGAAACAGAAAATGTGCAATAATTTTCATTTGCACCCTTGATTTGTTGTTGTTGTTCAGTCGTGTCTAACACTTTGTGACCCCATGGACCAGAGCACGCCAGGCACCGCTATCCTCCACTGCCTCCCGCAGTTTGGCCAAACTCATGCCAGTCGTTTTGAGAACACTGTCCAACCATCTCATCCTCTGTCCTCCCCGTCTCCTTGTGCCCTCCATCTTTCCCAACATCAGGGTCTTTTCCAGGGAGTACCTTGATATTTTCCCTAAAATGGAAAAGTGAAGCTTGTTCTATGCCCAACTATGTAAGTCTCATTTAGTTTCTTTCATAAAGGAGCCACAATTAAGATGGAACAATTTGGATTTTTTCCCCCTGGGGATCTGTACTTCCAGGTAACAAGCTTATAAAACAGATTGTCATAGGAGATTTAGCGGGGAAGCAGGGTAAAAATCCCAGGAATATATACATAAACAAACAAACAAACAAACAAAAAATGGCAATGCACAATAAAGTAATTAGTATATTCATCCACAGTAAGGGTTTGCTTTGCAAGCCATCTCCATGTTTAGATTCTTTTCTTATTAAGTCTTTTCCTGCTGGACACCATGAAAGTCAACGTAAGGTTAAATTGACAGGTAGGCTAAATTATTACAGTGGCTGGACCACATCCAGAGAACATGATACATATTTGCCAGACCTGGTTGGGACTCTTTGCATAGACTCAGTCTCAGTGAAATAAACAAAAAGGCACAGATAATATTTTCCTTTTAGCAAGAGAAGCCAGAAACTGAGGAGAGGGCAGAAGTGAGTGAAGTGAAATTGAGGGCAAAAGACTGTTTTGAAGTTGCCAAGTCACTTGGAGAAGGGCCTGCCCCTTGACAGGTGCTGGCAATGCCTTAAGACTGTCCTTTAGCAGGAGACAAGTAGGATCTGCAGTAGCATGTCTCAGTGTATCCTACTTCCTAAAAAGAGTGTTCATGTTCAGGGCTGCAGTCAGCCAGTATCTCCAAGCTGGACATTCCATTACCCATCCCCAGGTCCATTTCATTTTTCTTTTACAATTGGGACTCTACACTCCATGGTACATGCTCAGTTGTTGGGCCCGGGCTGTCTTCCTTAGGTGCTTAAATTTTTTGTTGTTATTTTTGTTACTTCTACAAACTCCAGGGTCCCAAGAACATGCTGTTACCTCTCTCTTGTAACTTAGTGGCCCTGTATGGGCTACCATCCTGTCACCGCTCACCACCTGAGTTTGCTATTAGGAGTGATAACAAATGCAAATGCATTATTGTTGTCTTACTCCCTTATGTTCTGGGGCTCAGCCTAAGCACAAATTAAAGCCGAGGGTAAACTACCGATGTAATATCAGGCAATCCAAGGCCTATGTAAAATGACACCGTTGAAAGCTTTCCTTTCATTAGTGACAGAGAGCCAAGATATCAAAATCACCAGAGACTGATGCCTGTTTGCCTTGCTTGCTCTAAATATCACAGCCCATGCAACTGCATTTGCTGACAGCATCTCTCATTTCACTTGCTTCCTCCCAAAAGAATTCCAATTAAAAGTTTTAGGCACTTCATATTAATGCAGCTATAAGGAAGTAGGTTAGAAGACAGCTTTCTCCTTCTTTCACCAATAAGATGCTCAACAGCTGTCAGAGGCGAGCCAGCAGTAAATCACACAAAGTAAGCGGAGTTAACTCTTGACTAGAAGAATCAGGATCTGCACAGGAGTGTCTAATGAGCATAGCAACTCTTCTTTTGTAGGTCTTGCCCCTATGAAGCAGTTGTAGCGACTGAAGATCCCCATCTTCCCACAGCTGTCAAAGTCTTCCCCCCCCCCCCGGGCTTCCCCAAGCAATCAGAGACTGCACCTGTGTCTTTGCTTTTCCTGCTTCATGCCTCGCAGCAGGAGGGGGAGACACCCATGCCTCTTCACCAGCCGAACTCCTCTCTGCCTCTTGGTCTCCCTCATGTCCTGTTTCAGCTTCTGATTCTGGACTTCTCTCGGACCACTCATCATTATCTCACCATCAATCTCCTGGCTCTAATCCTTCTTCCCTTGGGGGTTCTCCAGCTGGTTCCTCCCACCATTCCTCTGTGTTCAACCGGTCCCTGACATTAGCTATTGCCTCAACTTTGGTGTCTGGAGTTTTGGATAATCTGATTATTGAGATCCATTTCAAGCTGGTTTGGGGGAAGAAATGGCCTTGGTTGCTGTAGTCATTGAACTTTGCTGGAAGATAAACCGGCTGGATGCTCCCATGGCCTGATGAATCTTAGCAGATTTTGACACCATTGATCATGGTATCACTTGGGTCTCCTTACTGGGATGGTGGAAGACTGGTTTGCTGTGTTTAAAGTCCTTGCTTTAGGGTGGGTGTGATGCTAGGAGGCTGTTTAATCTACCCTATAGTTGTTGGCGTGTAGAACACCAAGAGGGCCTATCTTGTCTCCCGTGCTATTTCACATCACCATGAAGCCATGTGACATCATGCAAAGATTGGGTGACTGTTGTTAATCATTAGCAGGTAGATGACACCCAGCTCTTTGCCAGCTGACCCCAGGGAGGAGGCAGTGTATGTTGTAATACATTTGTTGGATTAGTGATGGACTGGATAGAGTGAACAAACTGACGTTTAATCCAGGCAAGACAAAAGTATGGAGTACATTGTTGATTCTGGAGTAGGTATGGAATTCACTTTAGATGGTGTTGCAGTCTCCATGATACTCAGGTTTGCATTTTTGGGGGTGTTTTGGATCCAGCGTTGCTCCTGGACGCCCATGTGGTAGTGGCGGCAAGGGTGCTTTTTACCAGGTTAGGCTGATACCACAGTTGTAGCACCCTTTCCTAGGCAAAAGTGCCCTAGCCATGCCATAAAAGGTGATGTATGGTTAGGTGGGCAGGACACAGGGAACACAGAAGGCCACTCTTGAAAAAGCTTAATTAGCTGCCAGGTAGATTTCAAGCCTAACTCAAAGTGCTGGTGTTGACTTTTAAAGTTCTAAATTAGGGATGGAATACCCCTGACTTTCCAGCTTTTATTAGACTGCAACTCCTATTATCCCTGACCATTGCCTTGTTGAATGGAACTGGTGGAAGCTGGAGTCCAACCAGCATCTGAAGGACCATCCTGTCACACATCCTAAATGAACTGGCTCCAGGATACTGAAAGGATCACTTTCTCCCATACCCACCCACTACGTTTTTAAGTTCTTCCACAGAGGCCTTACTCTAGAAGATCGCTCTACCATTGGTCAACTAGAGAAGACACAGGGTTGTTGCAGTACAACAGAAGATTTGGATATCTCTTCCTTGTGAAGCTTGTTCTCTTCTGTTAGCTTTTTAGCATCAAGCGGTTTAGACTGTATTGTTTTAAACATTCCTGCTTTCTCTGGATACTCTGCTGCTTTGTTTTGTTTTTCTTCATCTGGGATTTTGATGTTTGTTTACTGCTGCCTAATTACCGGTAGTTGCTGGCTGGTTTTCTGTGGGGGGTTTTATTTTTTTTTAATTATTGTTTTAATGGGTATTTTTTTCTTGTTCTATTCAAGTCTGTTACCTGTCTCGCAGACTCACTGGTTCAAAAATGACAGGATATAAATAGTGTAATAAACTGACATGCCTTTGGAAAGAGGTTTGAGAGGTGTTTTATTTTTATTTTATTTTTTAGCAAGCCTGGAGACAGATGACAAGTTGTGTGTTTGTTTGCAGGCATGGTAGCATGATTCAGATATTGTTCTATGTGATGTGCTGATCCCACTATCTAGCAAATGTTTGCATTTGTAATGTTCTGTTTGCATTTGTAAATGTTCCACCAGTGGATTGTAGTTAGACCTATGCAGTTTTATAACTTGCAAAAATAATTGTTCTCTAAACTTCCAAGCTTTATACACAATTAATTAAAATCTGTATTTTTCCGTGTATAAGACTAAGTTTTTTCCCTAAAAAATTATGTCAAAAATTAGGGAGCATCATATACACGGATACATCTCCCCCCATTTTCTTAAAGTCCCCCCAAATAGGGGCGCTTATAAATGGGGGGGGGGGGCGTCTTATAGACGGAAAAATTCAGTAATATGTTCTTTAAAAACGGATTCTCTTACACTTGAAACATTTGTTACCAATAGGGTTTAGACTGCAATTCTATATATACCTACAGAGTACTTGGAGGAAATTTACCTAGGACTTACTTCTGATGAAATATGCATAGATTACAGTGCTAGTTTCTAATTCCATTAAAGATGCTAATACAGAATACCTTAATAACGAAGGAACTCCTAAATCTTTCATTAAATAAAAACACACACATGAATTAAATATATAGAGAAATACCAAGTCATTATTAAAGTGATGTAATTAATGAGATCGGGTTGTTACTTAAGACTTTAGGACTTACTTTAAGACCTAGAGGAAGAAGTTACTTTTCAGGTGACCTGTTCCTATCCCTTTTGCCCAGTAGGACCTTGTTAGCTGAAAGATGGACAAGCAGAGCCCCCTAGCTGCAGTTTAAAGAATCTATGGCTTGCATAAAGAGGGGAAACATGCAAGTGGATAATGCAAACGATATTTTGAGAGGATCCTTGCTGTCTGCAGTGTTGCAGGGAATCTTGTGGTTCCTTACAGGAAGCTTCCCTGAAAGACCCCCATCACAGGCCATCTTCCCCTGCATCATGCAGAGTATGCTTAGGGAGCTCTTTCAGTTCCAAAGAAGCATCAATGAAGCCTCAGTGGCATGGGAAGCACTCGGTATGAACTGAGCATGCATTCCAGAGCAAACTCCAGCAGCATCTTCAACACAAAAGTCAAGGGGTCCCCTGGGTGTAGGAATATTGAAAACCACTAATCCACAACAGTTAGGACTCTGATTAAAGACACGTTTACCAATTATCCATATTGAGGGTTTTTAAAATCAGTTTATTGAATAATATTTGCACAGGGCTGGAAACAATGGTTCTGAACCGAGACACATGTTTTCTTTGTTTTTAGGCAATGCAATTTCTTTTTAGTCAATGCACACATCTATCATAGTCCTGCGTGTGAAAGGAGAGAGGATGTCTCTTTAGGTGCTTGTCATCTGCAGGTATCTTTTTATAAATTCAGCATTTTGTTTCAAATGCACATTTTTTGGGGCAGGAATTATTAGCTACAAAATATGTACAGTAGTTTTCAGCTAATGACTGTGATTGGCTTTATTTTGTGTATGTTCTTATAAGCGTATCCTATGTAATCCCCAAAGTTCTCAATATCTGAAGTTTCTGTGGCATGGACTAAAACAGCCTAGCAAGTAGATATTCTGTAATACAAGTGGGAGAACCATTTTTAATTTCTACAACTACCAGAGCAGTCTGATGAGTGGGCAATGCCTATCCATCAAAGCCCCCTGCCCTTTTAATAAAGTACTATTTTTATTCTCCATCTGGACATTCAGTGAAATTACACTGAAGAAAATCTTACATAAGGCATAAGATGCAAGTTCCAGCAACTCTTCATTGTATTAAAATCGAAACGAAAAGGAGGAGTCAGCAGGAAAGATGATGTGTCTGGAGAAAATGCTGTTTATTCACAGTTTAAGTGGTTGAGCCAGAATTGCACTTGGAGGGAGAGAATTGGCATGGGGGGGGGGGAGAGGAGAGGAAGCTTTGCAAAGCCAATCATAGCCATAACTGTGATTGAGTGTAGCAGACCACACCATCTTGAAACAGAACCATATTTTTTGCTATTGGTTCTGCACAGATTAATTTCCTGTATGTTTAATTTTATTTTTGACATGGCTTTCTCTATCTAGTGTCATTTATTTTAGTGGCTATAATAACTTAGTGGAAAATGTCACATTTCATTTCCAAGGCATAGAGCTCCCAGGCAGCACACAGTGGCTCTCACTAGTCTACAGAAAGTGGGCTTTTCACATGTCAGGGAATATATATGTATGTGTATATTTATGTGTGCATACATATACTGTATCTTGGGCATAAGAATTGTATTTAGACATAAGGCTAAATTATGATTTAATGGTATGAGAACAAACAAACGAGTCAAAGCTTGTACACTCTTTCCTTTCCCCTTCCTCCTTACCTTCCATTACTGGTTTACCAAAGGAAACTATAATTTGCCATTCCAACCAAACCTGAGAAACTATGATTTGCCTCAACACTAGGATTAAATTCATAGCTGTCAACCCTCCTTGCTGTTTCCCAATGCTATAATAAGGGAATTTCCCGCAAAAAAAGGGAAAGGTTGACAGCTATGATTAAATTATGGTTTGAAATCCTGATTTGCAAGCAAGTAATGGTTTATGTCAACCACAGTTAATTGGGTATGGCCAAATAGCAAACCAAAGTTTGCTACTTGCTTGTAACTGGAAGTTTCTAATCTCCATGCCAAGGAAGGAGAAAGGGGAAATAGGAAGGAATGTGTGGACGCATGGCTCAAGCCTGATTATGGTCATAATGCTAATATTTAGCAGATAAACCATGGTTTAATTCAGTGTTATGTGTAGTAGCCCCAAACTAGTTCATGCCATTCCTCTCCCAGAAGTTTTATTGTTTAAGTTAACCTGTGGACTGCCCATTTCTTATTTCCAGGCAGACTGTGGCAGAATGTAATAGTTAGATGTTATAACTCATATTACATGACACATACTTTCCATTGCTTTGGAGATTCTTCTTCTCTAGTAGCAGAATAAGGATGCAAAGGCTAGCAGTAAAAAATACAACCAACTGAGGCTTGCAGCACAAAATACAACTGGCAGATACCGTATTATCAGTGATCTCCTCTCCCTAGCCCCACTGGGCCTGGAACATTCGTGAGTGTCGCACAGAGCAGGAGAGTTAGTCAGCAGGAAAGCAGGTCAAGGGAGAATTGGGGGACATCTGCCTGCTAATGATTAGCAGCAATCACCCAAATCTCTGCATGATTACTAAATGCTGTCCTGTAGCAACACTAATCATTCTTGTGGCTTAGATCCTTAAGGGTTTAAAGTCCTAAGACTCATTAGGGTAAATAGACAAGGTTGGATCTGCCACAATAGACTGCAGCATGAAGTGCTCCCCATTCAGCATTCTAGATACTTCACTCCATTATATTCCCTGTCCCACTTGACTTTGAGTTCCCCCTGCCTCCCCAACAGTCAGCTAGCATTCCATGGCCACAAAGAATGCTCAGTCTCAACTGGATTACTATGAGCAGGAAATGGGGTAGAGTCCTCACAGCTTTAAGTTTTTTACTAAAAATTTTAACATAGTATTTCTTCAAGCGAACTTGCAAATTCTTCTGAGTCACCCAATACCTCCTTATTTTATTCAGGTGATGCCATATTTGGCTGCATAAGCCATAAAACTACTGAGAATTGATATTGCTATGGTGAGTGTACCTTATAGGATTCTATCACCCGCTGCTGTTAACATAAGATTTTTTGTGGTCTTCAGTCATCTTGATCCAGCAACGGAGCCCATCATCTGATTGCTGGATTGGAGTGGGAAACCAGAGTCATACACAAGGAGCACCAGGCATGTGTCCCACCGCTATATGAGCTGATCTTTGGCTTCAGGGCTCAAAGTCTGTTATCAAAGCAATCAAGATGGTGGACCAGGATAGAGATCTGTCCTATGTATCTAAAGCAGTATCATACTACTGTTAACAGCCATGGCCTCCTTCAAAGAATCCTGGGGACTGTAGTTCTTTACAGGTGCTGAAAGGTGTTAGGAGACCTCGTACTCACCACACAGAGCTACAATTTCCACAGTGGTTAAACAGTCAATCCCTCTTCTCAGGGAATTTTAGGAACTGTAGCTCTGTGAGGGAAATAGGGATCTCCTAACAACTCTCAGCACCCTTAATAAACTACCTTCCACATAATTTTTTGGGGGAAGCTCTGACCGCTTAAAGTGGTATGATACTGCTTTAAATGTGTAGTGCAGATGGGGTCAATATCATAGCTGTCAACTTTTCCCTTTTCTTGCGAGGAATCCTATTCAGAATAAGGGAATTTCCCTTAAAAAAAGGAAAAAGTTGACAGCTATGGTCAATATAAGCATGCTTTGCAATGTGATCCCCTCCAGAGGTCTTAATTTAATGTTTCATCATGCCATTTCCAATTTGCCAGGAATGAAATATGTAGAAGATTTTAATTTATTAGCTATATGTTTCACAGTTTCTTTTAAAAATATTATTTAACAGACAATATGCTTTTTATTGTGATTATTACCATAGCAGCACACAGCTACCAGAATAATGTCACCTTCTGCGGTATTTTGAATCAATTTACAATATGTGCAAAAATTTAATCAATAAGTACAATTAATATTGCAAATAAATGTCAAAATGATATACTTACTGCTGGATAAACGAGCACCATTTCATGAGTAAATGTTCTTTGTGGCATCAGTTCAACCCCCACATTCATCTACAGTAAGCAGATTAAATGGAATAAAAAACGACGTGCCAGTTTTTAAAGGTACAAATGGCACAAATTTCAAATTATTGATTGCTGACTATGCTTACAGACATCAAACAGTGCTTTCTTTTCGGGCAGCTGTAATAGCTTACTTCAATGTAGACAAGATCTATTAAATAAAAGTTGAAAATGTGGCGACTCCTGACAAGTCAATGTCCTTTTTAAATCACCCTGATTCTGATTTTTTTTTAAGGGTCAAAAAAGAAAGCTAATTAAGACAGCAATTCTATGCTATCTACCTGGGAGCAAGCCCCATTGAACTCTGTGGCACTTACTTCCAAGAAAGAGTACATACTGATAGTCTAATTTTAGGGGCATATATTATGTTAGGGAGTAATCTTGAACATAGTTATGAGGCTTAAATCCCATTGACTTCCATGTGATTTAAACAGCATGTGTGCAGCACTTGGAACTGTAGGTCTGTGACTGAAAATACCATACTTTCCTTACAGTGTAATAATATACTGTAGCAACCCTTTTAAGAAGCAAGCTATCACCCCATTTTATTCTCAGAACTCTAACCACTTAAATTCTCAACTATACACACTAATACTTAAGAATTCATTTCAGTTGGTGATGATCATCATAAGCAAATTTTGCATACCCAGGCAAGAAAATGGGTAATAGATTTGATAAAAGAATCTTGAGCATGTACACTGAAACCACCTCGGGGTTTTGTTGTTATTTTTTTGCGGTGATAAAAGGATCTAATTCTTTCATGTCTGTCTGGAAACATCTGTCAAAATGTTTTCATAATCAAAATTCAGCATGCAGCACATCCATTTATATACTATGAAAGCCCCAAACAAACCTGTTAGCCATCTGAATGCAGAGGCTGGTGATCCAATTGGCAGAGAATTAAATCCTGCTCCTCCTTTAGAGATAGTTTTTGAAACACCAAAGTAAGCAAAACAGTCAATAACTCCAAATCTCTGCTTTGTGGCTTGTCATCAAAGTATTAAAATAATGGACATATTATTCTGACTCGATTACTGTCAAAATAACGTTCTAGAGCAAAGATCGTTTTTTTAAAAAAAGAGAGAGAAAGGAAATTTCAAATTGAACACAAAATATTTCCTGTTATTTTCTATAAAATACAACTCTCAGTATTTGACTTCAGCTTCAACAAATACAGACTTCCTTTAATTTCATTTTTCTTATTGATCCAAGCGAATAACAACTCTCATTTTTCAGAAAAGAGTCTAAAGCTCAAAGAATTATAGAATATGACAGAAAGAAAACAGAAGAGAGATTGATGGTGCTTCCAAACTGGTGCTTATTGTGGCATCAGTGTGCCCATGCATGCAAGTTTCTTGCATGGTCAAAACAACATTGTTGGCATTTAAATGTCACCTAGTATCCTTCTCTTGCATTTAATCAGAATTTACCCTATTGGGGAGCAATCCAATACATTTTAAATATTATTAGTACAAAACAAAACTTATTGTCAATGACTATTTTATGATACCTCAGTGATTTGTTTGCACATTAAGGTCCCATTTTGAAGCACTGTGAATAACTGACATCCAAATCTCAAGCTGACACAGGAAAAACATATGTGACCAGCAGATGTTTGGCCATTTTCAGAGTCTGCAGACTCTATAAAACATAGGCCAGATTACCTGCTTCCATTTTCCTGATTCCTCTGTTGTTTCCCCTGTGATGAATTATCAGTTGGATTGTTCCTCAGTGCAGGGACTTCTTCTCTAATACTTTTTTGAAGTGTCATGCAGATAGTTGGAGTTATATGAACAAACAAGCCCAGGAAACACAGGTAGCCAGAGAAGCTGCAGAGCACTGGAGAACTGTTTAATGGAAAGAAACAGACACAGAGAGCAAGATGCTCACACATGTTGACTACTTTGAAATTATATGGTAAGCGCAACCCTACACCCACCAGAATTCTAAAGAAACACCCTGTGAATGAGGCAGAAAAACAGGAACCTCTTTCAAGGGAAAGCACAGTGCTTATCTCTCTCTCCTGGTCATTTTTTTCTACTCCAAATTAGCTGCTTTCTCCTGAAAGAGTTCCAAATGCACATGTAACAGTTTTTTCTCCCTCTCTTATAATACTGGAATCTAACCTAGGGCCATCAACTAAAGCTGACTGTTGGAAGGTTCAAGACAGACAAAAGAAGGTCTTCTTCACAGAGCACATAGTTAAACTACATATTTTGCTCCCACAAGATACAGCAAGGGCCATCAGTTTGGATAGCTTTAAAAAAGGATTAGACAAATTCATGTAGGAGAAGGCTATCAGTGAATAGCAGCTACAACGACTATGTTCTGCTGCAGAAGGCAGTATACCTCTGAATGCCAGTTTCTCAGAATCACAACTGGGAACAATGCTGTGGTAACTAAGGTCCTTTGTTAGACTTCCTATAGGTATCTGGTTGCCTACAGAATGTTGGACCAGGCAGCCTTTGGATCCAGCTGGACTTTTTATATTCTTATAGTTAAATGCTACTTGCCAGCTGCTCCTCCACTTCCCGAATCTGCTTTTGTTTTAAAAGAAAAACTATTTGGGCAATCTGGCATTATATGTAGTGGAAAGGAGTAGCAAAAAAAAAAAAAAAATAAGACCATTTGGGCTGGCCACACACATTTTCAATATCCTTTTACAAGAAATCTCGAAATGTTTTCGTTTTTTAAAAAGCTGTTCCTTTTTCCAAAGCCTCATGTCCTCCTCTTAACTCCTTGACAATCTCATTCTCAACACATGAAAAGAAGCCAGGACTTTTGCAAAAATCGAGGATGACTCACAGCAAGAGACACTTGAAAGGATAACTGGAAATAACTTAATAGGAGGAATTTAGTTCTTCCCTTCTGTTCCTCCCAGGCTACTGCTTGCAAGCAAGTCTCCCTAGTTTTACTAAAACATCCTGGGTTGCTTCACTCATCAGTTTGCTCTTTGAGTCCTTGTCTTCAAAGAAACCTATTCTACTTCTATCCTCTTGCAAGGTTTCATCAACTAAGTTTCCACCAACCACGGTTCACTGGGTTCTTCCGAAAATGTGAATTGTTCAGGTTCCATCGAAGAACAACTGGTTGCTATGCTGCAGCATCCTATGAAATTTGCTCAGAAGTATGTCCCACTGTGGAGGGAAGCGGGTGGCGTTGTGGGTTAAACCACAGAGCCTAGGGCTTGCCGATCAGAAGGTTGGCGGTTTGAATCCCGACGGGGTGAGCTCCCGTCGCTCGGTCCCAGCTCCTGCCAACCTAGCAGTTCAAAAGCACGTCAAAGTGCAAGTAGATAAATAGGTACTGCTCCAGTGGGAAGGTAAATGGCGTTTCTGTGCACTGCTCTGGTTTCGCCAGAAGCAGCTTAGTCATGCTGCCCACATGACCCGGAAAAACTGTCTGCGGACAAATGTCAACTCCCTCGGCCAGTAAAGCGAGATGAGCGCCGCAACCCCAGAATCGTTCGTGACTGTGTCCAGTGGAATTTACTCGCACGTAAGCATGCACAAGATTGCTCTCATAGGTTCAGATTCTAAAATAAGTGAACAGAAGGCACCTCCCCGAAAAGCCTCTCCAGAGGATTGTGGCCCTTCTGAATAATAATGTGGTGGGGGTACAGCGGGAGAGGAGAATCAGCCAAAATTAGGAGACTCTCTGCCTGATTTTGGTTGATTCCCCCTCCCTATTAGCTCCTTTAACCCACTCCATATTTTTCAGGGGGGGTCCCCACAGCCCTCTGGAGAGGCTTTTCAGGGAGTGCCAGTGATTGCAATGGGAAGGAAGCATGGGACACTTTCCTTCTGTGATTTCCTTCTATACAGTCATCTTAGGATCCATGCTATATTCTGTAACTGAAAATGGATTATTCAAGCACACCCACTTAGAGATAACACTTCCAATCTCAGACTGCCCCTGAGAAACAAGAGAGGTGACTGGAAGAAAAGGGAGTGACAGCAAAGAACAACAAACACAAACCCATTGTTATTCTACTGCCCAGATGCTTGCTCAGTTTGGGGGGGGGGAAATGGTGGAGTTAAAAAAGCAAAGCTAACCATACTTTAATTAAAAATATATATTCAAACTAATGAGCTTTTGGACTCAAATTGATTTCTTGCAAGGGATTAACACACAAATTAATTTGAAAGGGAAAAGCGTGCCAAAACCTTGGAAGACAAGCCAGTCTGCTGAATGCTAAATAGGTACTCTGAGCCTGATACATACGTACCTATATCACTAAAACGTATTTATTATTTGACATGGATGGACAAATTCATTACTGATATAATTGCTGTGTTTGGTGCTAAGTAACCTAGGGATCTAGGATACACACACACACACACCACACACACTCCTATATACATAAACAGCAGAGGTTTGAATAAGTGAGGCTGGAGGGGTAAAGCAACCAAACTTAGCTCTTAAATTATATGCAAGTGCTGTGTACAATGTTTATACTTGGTTGAAGTTTTGGACCTTCCAGGGTGAACTGTAGATATAACACCAGAGTAAATAATCAAGTTTGCTAACAAAGTATCCCAGTACCCCTTCTGTTAGTCTCTCCACCGATCAGTGCAAATATCTCTGCTATTTATATAAGAGTCAAGGGTTCCATACAATTGTATTTATATATGCAAACCAACTGTCAACAACTGCCTTTTGAAAACTGCACAACTCTAGTGACATAAAACAGGGCAAGAACAATATTTGTATCATCATCATTGTTAATCTCACCATAACACTCCATATTTTTTATTTGAGGGTTGCCAAGTTTGGAGACAGATGACATATCCTGTATGAATGATTGTGTTCTCTTCATGCAACATTTATATTGATGCGTAAAGACAGTGCTAAAGAAATCAGCCACAGATGAGATCTGACACAATTTCTGAATCTACCATATTGGCCCGAATATAAGACACACCCGCAAATAAGCCACGTCTTTGAAATTCAAGGCTTATTTGCGGGCGCAGCCCGTAGTGCCAGCACTACGGCACTCCCGGCACTACCTCCCCAAGCTGGCGCTGGGGGAGGCTTGGGAGTGCCGAGCAGGCTGCACACCATTGCCCTGCGCTCCTGGGCTGCTTCCTGGGGGGGGGGGCGTGGTAAGGTTGCGAATATAAGCCACACTTTATCTTTTCATGGCCCCAATTTGGAAAAAATTGTGGCTTATATTCAGGCCAATACGGTATTTCATTTCTCAGAATGAAATTTAAAGAAACAATAAACGGTATATGTTTTTCATAATTTATTTTGCTATGTAAAGTGTGTGGGGAAATACTCCTTGGGCCAGGCCTTAAGGAAGCTCATAGCAATAAATCTGCACTTCAGGAAGGAGCTCAACTTCAGGGACTGCTAGAGTTATGACATATTACTAATGAAATGTGTTCAGTATTGTTATAATTTGCCCTCTTGATGCAAGGGTGGCCAGAAGGTAGATCAGTATGTACTGGTAGATCTTGGGGTGATTTGAAGTAGATAAACAAGGATTTCCAACTCCCAGTTTTTTAAACAATACCAACAACTACCCCACTCCCACCCTACCCCAAAATTATACTGCTGAAATGAAGAAAGCAGTGGGGGGGACCAACCTGGAGTGGATTGTTATGCAGAAGTTCCATTCTGGTACTTGAAACAGAAATTCCTGGGCTCAGATTCTTTAAATTGGAAGTGAACCTCTTTTGCACCGACACCTGGTTAACGGAAATATTCAACTTATCTACCTACTTGAGTGAGGAGGTCCTCATTATGTAGAAGGGAATATCCCACAGCCGCCAGTGGTGATGTGGGACTGTACATGGTTTCATATATGAAGCTTTTGTTTTTATGTTTTCATCTGATTCTTATTGTTTGACAGAATGTGGGGGTCATTTTTAAATTTACATGAGCATTTCTGGACAATGTAAGTTTAACGTTTGCATTCTCAAGCGACTCAGTGAGCTGCTTTAATCTTTGTGAAGATGCCATAGATGGAGGCAGCCTCATGAATTGCAGTGATCTATTAGGCTAGATGGTCCATGAGGAGGCTGAAGCTTTCCCAGGGCTTTTATGTCCAAGAGTTTTGTCCCTCTCACAATTTTTGTCATTTCTCAACAACAAAATTATGGTACTCTCTTTTCAGTGTAATTCCACCACAAAAGGAGCAATCCAGAACACTTCTGACTTAGGCTCTGGCTCCAGCCAATATAAGCATCAATATAGATTCCCCCTGTCAGGGAAAAAGGTTGGCCAATCCCATTATAGAGTTTAAAACTTGGGTTTTCATATGATCAGTTTGCTTTAGCAGTGTATTCATGCTATTTCAAAACCTCTTGCATTATGGATACATGTGGTGTTGCACAATTTGGCATTTGTAAACGGATGACATCTGTTTCCTTTCTGCTGCATATGTGTTTGAGGAAATGGGATCACACACGCAATATTATCCAGTATTTCAAGTCCTGTGGAGCTACTAATAACTACTCAATCAACCACTCCTGAGGACAGGAATGTGGCCAATGCAACACAATTTTTTTTTCCAAAAAGGGACCCTGGGAGGATCTGGGAAATTACATGGCTGTTAGGTTAACATCTGTTCTTGGGAAACTTGTGGAAAGCATTGTTAAAGATGGAATTGTCAGGCATAATGAAGAATAAGCCCTGATTACTCTGAAAGATAGGAAGAAATGGTAGGATGAAGGATTCAAGAGACTAAATGGAAATCTATCTGGGCAAACCTGAATACAGCATCATCATCCTAGAGAACTCTTTAAAGTTGTGGACACCCTGGTATCTTATGCCACTTAGATTATCTAGTTATCACAGGCACCAACAGGTGTTTTAAGTGCGATAGGAACAGGGCAGATTTTATACAGTTGGTGAACATATCCAGTGGTTTTGGCAGAAAATTGCAGCTACTATTAGTTAGATCTTAGGACACAGTGTTTGATTAAACTCCGAGATATATGTGTTAAATATTTGAAAGATGTGTTACAAAATGAAAGAGAAATAACTAAACTATATGATAGTGGCTGCTGGGATATTGCACACTAAATATTGTGTCTTTACCTACCGCATTCCTGATGTCATATATGCTGCGAGGTGTGGAGAAGGTGGCCTTGGGAAGGTAGCCTTGGGGAAATGGCCTTGCAGGCCAAAACAGGGCCCCCTACAAGGCCTAATTGTGTCTGTGGGCCAGGGATTCCCCATGCCGGCTTTACTGTAAGATTTACGGTTAATGCAATTTTAAATTATGATTAGCTGCAGGTCTATACCACACATTTAACGCATGTCCAAATCACATTTAAAGCACATGACTTCCCCCAAAGAATCCTGGGGACTGTAATTTGTGAAGGATGCAGGGAATTGTAGGTCTGTCAGGAGAAATCTACAATTCCCAGCAAAGACACCAACTATGCAGGGCACTGGGTGCCTGGGCACCCACAATTTCTTTATGAAGGGGCCAGGGCCTCAAAGGTTCTATTTGGCAGCATGTGCACATTCCTGCTGCATGTGTGAGTGACGTCAGCACGCTGCAGGGTGTGCCAAAGTCATGTCGGCATGTGCACATACCATGGTGATATCAGCAAGCGCCGGGCACGAACTGTAATGGGGGCAAGGCAGCACATCTGATACCCAGGGTTCTTCGGGATAAGTCATGTGCTTTAAATGTTCATTGGAAGTGCTTTAAATGAGATGGACCTTTCATTTATTCATTCATGTGTTAGTTCAGTGCATGTTCGGATTCTACTTTACCTATGTTTCTGTTTGTTTACTTTTCCAGTTGTGACTGAATTGTTTAGGAGTATTCGTTGATTTACTTTACAGATTTATATCTGTTGCATTTTCTTTCTTTCTTTCTTTTTTTAAAGTAGTATTGCTGAAACAGAACCAGCTTGGCTTCTACAAGGGTAAGTCCTGCCTCACTAACCTTTTAGAATTCTTTGCAGAGCATCAACAAGCATGTGATAGCCCTAATCCAGTCTACATTGTGTACTTAGACTTTCAAAAAGCTTTTGATAAAATCCCTCGCCAAAATCCCTCCTGAATAAACTTTGCAGTTATCAGATAAGAGGAAAGGTTCCATTATGGATCAGTAACTAAAGCAGCATTTCTCAAAGAGTATTCTAGGGAAAGAATTGGCAGTTACAGATGACGGGAAGCCTAGGAGCCTTTTAATTTTTCCACCATCAGACAAGAGAGGTGCCATCACTCACATCCACCATGAAGTTCTACTGCCTTCTGAACTGAGCCTCAGGGTAGGTCAGGTATAGCACATTAAACCTATAATTCCCCAACAGCCAAGTAGGAGATGCATTCCCATATAATAAACAACAGTTCCTATCAAAGCAGAACCCAAATAAACAGAGTCCATTTTCTTCACAGTTCCCCTGTTCTGCAAAGTACTCTAAGGAGTTCTGTGAAGAAGAAGAAATTGTAATGATGGACAAGCGCACACAATTTGTTATCTCCATTGAGCTGCGGCCATGGAGATTAAATATGCTACTCAAGCAGTGGTTCTGGGCATCCCTTCTTCCCTCACTGCACTTCCTATGGATTAAATCAGTAGCAGCCAGCAGAGGAGTGCAGGCAGGGTGGTATTGCTTACCCAGCTTCCAACGCGTAGGTGCTGCTGGTGGCCTGGCGGACTTCTGTACCAGGATTTCCCACTACATAAGAACTGATTGTCAAACATACTATTCGTCTCTTCACCATTCCCAAACCCAAGATGGCTTTCCTTTTATAGGGTGATCTAGGAGCTGATGTTACTTGACAGAAGTAATTTCCACAGCATGCCAGCTCACGTATGCCATTGTGGAATAATAGTGGAGATCAGGTTTGTGGATGTTACGTGAAGGTGCCTTTGTTCTTTAATAAAAGGACACCATTCCTTTTATTCTTTGTAATACACTGAACAACTTGACAATATCAATGAAAAACACTAGCCTCAATTTTAAATATCCAGTTATGGAAATGTCTAAGAACTGCCTTCTTTTATCAGAAAACAAGAGGGAGAGGGAGATGTACTGTAATTAGATGGGTAATGTAGCTATTATCAGATAAAGAAAATCATTCATACAGATGTATGGCAAAAGCCAATATAAATACATATACATTTTAAACTTTAATCACATAGTGCCATCTTCTGCATTACTGTATTTAAAGAGAAGGTCACACACAGGTATTTTTTATGCGCAGAAATCTGAATGAGAATATGTTATGATTGGACAAGAAAATAGCATTTGTTGTTCATTACAATTTTGTTTCCTTTTCCTATTCCTCCTCCCCACCAAAACAAAATATTTCCAGTGAGATAAAACAAGATTTATTTCTATGTATCTCACATAAGTAAGCAGAACAGACAATCAAATGAACTCTCAAAAGCAGCATTTGGGCATAGTGAGAGTGCTTATTCTGATAAATAATACTTGTTTGTTTTTATCCGTGATGTTTTTCTGAAAAATGATGCTTCACCTATGCATAGAGCATGATGATGTGTGCCAACAGAGACCTGTATTTGAAAGAACCACTGAAATTCAGACACGAAGACACAGTCACCCACACATATATTTAAGAATCAAAGATTGAGGTCTTATTATTAGCCACAGCAGTGTCAACAATGGGAGGCCAGGAAAGCAGCACTACCCCGCCACTGGTAGTCACTAATAGTTGGACCTGGAGGTCAATGTAGCCCACAAAATGATAAATGCATAAAGAAATAATCCTGTTCATTCATTTTTGGATTTTTTAAAAAAAATACCATGGTCATATCCAACCTTATGCTTTTTTTCTCTATGTTATAATTGAATGTCTAATTTTACAACAATTCTAACTAACACTGAATATCTAATTTTACAACAATTCTAACTAAACATGTGATATGGTGATGAGCCTTCTTTTTTACTGTTTGAAAAGAGCTATAATAATGTATGAACTTACAAATGATTTTTTTTAAGAGCCTTGTGCTGAACAGATTTGAAAGGCTTGCCTTCTGGACACATTTCTAGGAGGGATTCAAATGTCAAATTGAATTAAAGCACAAGGAGAAGACTTTAAAGATGGGTGTTCTTTCCAAAGCTCTCCTTACATTGATTCAGAATTTATACAAATACTTCTGGAAAAGATTTGGAAGAGCTCTAGTGATTTTTCCTCATCAAACTGAGGGCTTGAAAAAATATCACTGTCTCAGAGGTAGCGAGAGGCTCTTTCTACCTGCATGTAGCTAAAGAGCTGGAAAGCAGTACTGCTCCATTACGTACCACAGGGGGAAACTGATGGGTTGAGAAAGTCAACCATTCTTCTCCGGCTCAAGTTTTGATCCAACTGGGACTTGTAAAGATCAGCTCTCCTTTGAGTCAGGTTTTAATGAACCCCCATTTTTTGTAGCCTTGCTCAGGGAAACCTCTCTATTAGATTGCAATTCACAAACTGGTTAGGCCAGAATCCAGTAGCACTAAATCATCTTTTGTCATCCATGGCTCCTCACCCAGTCCTCCTCAATGGCTTCACTTTCCTCTTGGCTCCCTGCCCTACAGTCCCCTTGCATTGAAATCTTACACCATTTGTGGATTGGGATGCCTGTCTTCTCCAGAGAAAATATTGCTCTTTTTGGGAGTTGACCTGGTCTGAACCCATAAACCATACATTTCAGTTACATTAAATGCCCAGATGTATTCAGTTCCTGTTCTCATTCACCATGACTGCCAATGAATAGTCCAATTTTTCTTCTTTCCATGCTGTGCAAATGAGGTAATGGAGCATTCTTCAGTCAAGATCTACTGTCACAAAAGAGGTCATGCTTCCAGTATCAATAGTTCAATTCAGCAAAAGGAAATTACAATAGTCAGACACATATTTCAGGATATTCAGCAAAAAACAAAACAAAAAACCCCCCAAAGAAGTGTCGCATTGCATTCATTGCTATCTCAGAGTATTTGTTTTTTGTTCAAAATAAAACAGACATTAGTATTGAAACCAAAAGGCATTAAAACATGTCGTTCTTGAGTTATGTTCGGGGCAGTCCCACCAACAGGATGCCAAAGCTCTGTTGACGCCATATGTACATACCAATGCCTTATGTTAACTATATCCCAGATTCTAAATATGAATTGAATTGGTTTGATGGCTAGTCCAGAAACCAATGTGAAATACTAAAAGCATCACCAGGAAGCACATCAAGGCGTTTTCTTTTGTTTTGTTTACAGGTAGCCGTGTTGGTCTGCCGTAGTCGAAACAAAATTTCAAAAAATTCATTCCAATGGCACCTTAGAGACCTTCTTATTCAATCCAAAAGATAAGTGGTGTGCTGTCCAAGGAATTTCTAAGGGGGCTCTTCCAAAATAGGTCACAAACACAATTTGTGCATATCATTGTCATTCTCAGTATCTTGGTTTACTAGCAACTGGGATCGTGTCATTTTAAATGTAAAGATAGATGGGGATTTTGAATTGGAGAGGACTGTAGGTGACATTTTGCCCCTTGTTCCTAAAAATGTGCATTTAGGTGACTTGGACTTCATAGCTTTGTGGGGTGTGTGGGAGTTCTTTAGAAAGTAATGTGTATTATTTCACTTCAAAATGTGGCAAGGCAAGCCTCCTGCTCTTGAGAGACCCCCGGTCACACCATCTTATACATCTGCCTACTCCTTCATCTTTGACACCTTTTAGATGGTAATGTATATGCCTTTGTTTACTTTAAAACATTGGTAAGGCAGTCCTGCTGTGTTGGGGGACGTCCTGTTCATCCTGTTTGATGGAACCCTGGGCATCTGCCCCAAAATCCTGCATTGAAAGCACCACTGCTCATTTGGGTGGGCATAAGGGGGTGGGAGAGACAGGGGAGGAAGAACCGCAATATTCCAGGCACTGTGCAATCATCAGGGCTTCTTGGTAGTGGCGCCTGCCCTGTGGAACGCCCTCCCAGCAGATGTCAAGGCAATAAGGAACTATTTTACTTTTAAAAGACAACTGAAGGCGGCCCTGTTTAGGGAAGTTTTTAATGTTTGATGCTGTATTGTTTTTAATATTCGGTTGAAAGCCTCCCAGAGTGGCTGGGTAAACCCAGCCAGATGGGCGGGGTATAAATAATTAATCATCACCATCATCATCTCCGTCTCCATCCAGGACCCACAAAGGCCTTCAGAGGCAGGAGGAAACGAGCAGTTGGTGGATCTGGTTATACCTGTAAATATTGCCAAGGTTAATTCAAATAGCCCTGGTTTGGGTTCTGTGAGATCAGACATCTAGACAGCACTGGTGACTACAATTGTTTCTTGTCTCTCCTCGGGATTGCAGAGACTTTATTCACAAGTCCCGAGCAGATCTGGCAGTCTGGGGGAACCACCACACCTCACAGTAGGACAACAAATGCACCACCTGAAGGCTTTAAGGGCCAGCCTTATTGTTTTAAACTGGGGAACATATTTCAGAACAGGTCAAGCACCGGGCATCTTGCTTTTCTTTCCTCACACTTGGAGTGATCTTGTACATAGTAAAAACCCCATTTAATGGGACTCTGTAGCAATGTTGTTAATTCGGCGCAAAGGCACACCCAAAAGGGAAGGCAATTGGACAGATCCAAATAATAGCCTCTGATTTTGCTGCTCCACCCAAACCTGCTGCCTAGGGCATGTGCCCCCTTTTGTTGCCCTTGCAACCACTTCCCCACCGATCCAACACTGCTGTGCATATTCATCTTAATGAGTGTAGACTGCAGGGTAAAAACTGCACCCTGCAAAAATGACAAGTAGAGATCTTTCACATACAAAACATTCTGATTTCAGGTGTACAAGCCCTTGTACAGACAAAATACATGGTAATTAAGGATGAGGCTGGCAGGTGCAATCCCAACACCCTCCTTTCCATGCACTCACTTCAAGCTGTGTGAAAAGGGCTGATACCCGAAGTAGTAGGTTGTAAACAAAATAGGGCAACATATTAGAAAGGTACATTGTTAATTTAAACAGAGGAGAAGCTGCAAAATATTTCAAACACACACAGTGCTCGTTTCTCACACACACATACACAGTAGGGTTGCCACCTTTTAACCTGGCCAATTATGGCACAGCCTAGCTATTCAGTGCATCAAAAGGGAAAATGAGTCAAATATCAAGGGGCTTATTGTGAACATACTGTAGTTATATTCGTGGGTGTCTATTCATTTTTAGCACAGTTGCCAAACAGTAATAAAACAGGTGTTAGTGTGATTACGAACAAACACAATAGACAGAAAACTCAAGGGTTTTCAAAAATCCTCACTTTTATAATAACCTACAGATGAAGAGAGCCAACGTATTTTCCCACAGATGGAATTATATAAAATCCTGGATGCAAGACAGAAATTGAGATATCACAATACAAAGAGCTGCTTCCCTTAACAAAAAACATCTGCTGAAAAGTTGTTTACTTCCTACAGAAATGCTAAGGACTCTAATTCATTCTGAAGCAAAACTAAAATGGTAGGTGCACTTCCCAGTGATTTTCGGAGACATTCATCAAGTTATTCAGGTGTTAAATGTTTTGAAACCATATAGATTTTTTTAAATGTCAAAAAATATCAGTTTACTACTTAACAAAGTCATTCCATTTCCCTTAATCTTGAAACACTGAACAGCCTCTTAATATGGAAAAGCACAATGAGACAAGTTCTTCACTGACATTTCACATCAATCACTCGAATTGCAATGGACATAAATTTCCATATAATCTGACACAATTATTACAAAGCCATATCACAGCTTCTAGAAGCATAAATACAATTTTCCATTTTAGCCAAGCTGAATAAAATATTCACTTGCAACAATACATTATTTTGTACCTTGTTTGGTTGTGCTATTTTAAACAATCTGGTGCTCTGATAGTAAATACACTAGGCTGTTTCAGATGTAATGCTAAGCCATAGTTTAGACAAAGCATAATTTAATTCTACAAGAATGAAGGAAGGAGGCCCTAAGATCACACACTCCACTGCCTGCCCTCCAAGCATGGACGTTAGGAGTTTAGGACCTTTCATCTGTTTAAATCAAACACAGTTCCATATTTCCAGTTACAGGTGGGTAGCCGTGTTGGTCTGCCATAGTCGAAGCAAAATAGAAAATTCAGATCCTCTGAAGAAGTGTGCATGCACACGAAAGCTCATACCAAGAACAAACTCAGTTGGTCTCTAAGGTGCTACTGGAAAGAATTTTCTATTTTGCTTCGACAGTTCCATATATCATCTGAATTTGGACAAACTGTGCTTATTTATAACTATGGTTTGCTGAAACAAGCTTTACCACAATTTAGAGCTCAGCCATGATACTAAACTGTTGTTAATCTAAAATGGTATTGCAAGTTTCTGATCTCTCTTCATGGCCACAGCAGAGGAGGTAAAGGAATGGGGAAGTACACAAGTACTGTGACTCATCCTCATAATGTAATGCATGGTTTAATATTACCTGTGAGCCCTTCAATTTACTTAGAAATAAGTACCATTAATTTCCATGGTGATTAATTCCAAAAAGGCAGTGATCCTAAATACACCTGAGAGTGCTATGACAAGTAAATGAAGCATGGATATAAAACCCTTCTATGTGTGGGTGGGGGACGTTTCTGCAAAGGGAGTTGAAGGAGGAAGTGATGGCCAAAAGGAAGGAGTAAAACCTCTCCCCTCACCCACAAATTTCCTCACAAATTTGGCTTCTTGGCCTCATTTGCAAAGAGAAGATATAAGGTAGAGACAGAGCATGTTGTCATGAAGTTGTGAGACTCAGCACATTCACCTAGACCAGGGATAGCCAAGATGGTGTCTTCCAAATAATTTGGACTCCCATAATCTCTTACCATTGGCCATTCTGGCTGGAGCTAATAGTAGTCAAAACATCTGGAGGACACCACGTTAGCTATCCCTGACCTAGATCTTCCTTCTATTGAAATTATTCTGTTTTACTTTTAAGTAAATGAAGTAAAAATAGGGATGTAAGCATGCCTTTTTATCTCTAATACCTTTTAAAAAAAACTTATGAAAAATGGTTAATACAGCATGCAATATAGGAAGCTTTTTTAAAAAAATCCAAATGATAGTTTTCCAGAAATGAAGAGTAATAGAAAGCAATAATTTAAATTAAAGATGAAAATTATTGGCTGCCAATCACTACTTTGTTCATGTCATAAAGAAACGAGACTCTTCTGTACTAGGAAATGAAAAAGACTTAATTTTTGGACACTTGCAATATCAGTGAGGATGTTATTAACACAGAGACTAGTGACCTTAAAAAAGGATTTATTTTTTGTGGGAAGCACCCTTAGATTTAAAGGAATTGGAACACACTAGCTTATAGTAAAGTGGATATAGCTCAGTTGTAATTGTCTGAGTTCAGCGGTTTCTGGGAAGCTAAAAAATGCAATTTAAAGTAATTCATTTCCAGTCCAAAGGAACAAGTTGATTCAGTGGCATGTTGTAGTACAAACAAATTTACTAACAAAGGACTAAGTTGTGGTTTCAGCCAATCAAATTCATTGGCAATGCACCATTGATTCTGGGAGTAGCAGAATATTGCAGTACATGGAATTAATCTGTTTCTGAAATTGCCCATAACAAACTCCCAATAAACCAAGTTTAGAACTGTCCAATCTAATCCAGACATCATTGATGACAGGGACCTAGTTCACATGTAACACTAAGCCAACTATGGCTTAGTGTGGATGAGAATACATGCTAGTGCACAGTGAGCAAAGCACAGCCACTTTGTTTCTCCCCCATTCCTGCTGCCATGCTACTAGGAGCTAAATCATGGTTTGGTTTAGTGTTTAATCTGAACCCAGATTCATTGTTTGCCTTAATCCAAATAAACCATGACTGGCAACCAAGTTTTGTTCTCTGGGGAAGACAAATCACAAGCAAAGGTTCAGAAGTAACTTGAAGCCTAACCACAGTTTAGTTCCCAGTAGCAGGACAGAAATGGGAGAGTAACAAAGCGCATTAGATTTTTCTCTTTGTGCACCACTCATTTCTCACTTTCTCATACACTCTAAGGCTAAAGCCATAGATTTATTTAACATTATGTGTAAATAAAGCCACTCCCTTCCTTTTTATTTATTTATCCAGATTTTGGTCCTTTCTGTGTTTGGCTGTGTACTTTCAAATGTGCAAAGTGTTTAGGATATCTTTGACACACATGGGTCTTCTTCTAAAGATAACACTATGCAGCAGTGGGCAGTTGATCAGATGCTACTGTTATTACTGTACATATCTGCAAGCTGCAGATTTCTAGAGCAGCTACCCATGGTTGGCTGAGCAGTTTTCAGGGATGGCTGAGAATGTCTGAATGGAAGCTCTGACCCCCTTATTGTTCTTGGCACACGCCTATCTTGGGAGACAATGGAAGAGTGCCCCTTTGGGGTAAGGCCAAACCATTGGAAAGTTGCAACACCTGCTGTGGCTGTAGAGACTGATATGGGACAGATAGGCTTCATTGTAGGTGGGGCAGATGACAGCATCCAGTTTTGCTACCACAAGTGCATCATATGGCATCTCTTCTCTCTGTGCTCCTCCCAGCAGTCATTCCTGCTCTGGTCACTGCTATGGACACACAACCTGTTTGTTTGTCTGTCTGTCTCCAGGTACTGCAATCATCTGCAAGGGATTCCCATATGGCAGGGTTAATGTTGCCAGCCTTCATGTCACATTTGCAGACATCTTTGTAACACAGAGTTGGTCTGCCAACAGACCTAGCGCCTGAGACCAGCTCTCCATAAAGCATGTTCTTGGGGATCCTGCCATCTTCCAAGCCAGCATGGACATCTCTAAGACAGAAGTGGAAACATGCTGGGAATATGGGCTTGTGAGAGCGCATCTTTGTTTGAGACTCTGTCCTGCCATGTGATGCCCAAAATCTTCCTGACACAGCACATATGGAAGGCATTGATGCATTGCTCCTGTCATGTGTAAGTTGCCCGTGACTCACTTCCATAAAGCAGCATGCTCAACACACAAGCCTGGAAAACCTTCATCTTTGTATTAGATGTTAGCATTTTGATGAGGTGAGCCATTTTAGTAGGCACCTTGCGAATACGTTTGTCCAGCTCAATGTCAATGGAGAGGTTGCTGGTTATGATGGAATCCAGGTTGACAAAATCATCTGACAACTCAAGCACATGGTCACCAATGCTGGTGCATGGAGTGCCATTGACATCCTGACCCACGATGTTGGTCTTTGCTAGGCTGATGATGAGGCAAACTCCAAACAGGCTTGGGCAAAATGACTGCTGCGTCTCTGTAGAGCTTCCTCAGAGTACACTGTCAAGGCTGTGTCATCTACAAACAACATCTCTTGGGTAAGACCCTGTCGTACTTTTCTCTGAGTGTTGAGACATACCACGGTGAAAAGACCCCCGTCTCTCCTTGAATGGAAGCACACACTATCTTCAGTTAAGCTGAAGGCATAGGAGAGCAACAGGGAGAAGAATATGCCAAAGAGTTGGGGAAAGAACGCAGAACCCCTTGAAAGTGAAGAGTTCTAGATAGAGATCCCAGTATCACAAAATAAATAGATGAAATATAATAAATGCTGGAACTATCAGACATTGGGCATGGAATAATTTTCTATCCTCTACAGGGATCACTCATACAATTCTAGTGCTGAATACATAAGCCTAGTCCTAAAGCAATATACACACTCTGCAAATATTTATTAATCCATTTCAGTTTAGAAATCTGTTTTGGCAGGTACACTGGATCTGAGTAGTAGTTCCACGAAACAGAAATATGGGAAGAGAGGCATTTGCTCCAGTGAACAAGGGGGAAATGGCATTTATTTATTAGACTGGATTGGTAAAAAGGCCCAATGCATGTTTTAAGTAATAACATTGGCAAGAATTATATAACAAGACTAGGTGATGTGAAAGAATATGAAAGGAAGCAAAGTTTACCGTAATAATATTACTATACTTAGCATTTCTGAGAGATATCCATTATTTTCTCAAACATTTGCATTAGAACTTGGTGCTATAAGTATCAAACATTGCCCTTGAAATAATCCATTACTATACTAGTAATAATGTACACATTGACCTGCTTTAATTGTTTATCTGAAAATAGGATGTTACACAACATAAGCTTACATTGGCTGACTGCAAAAGTAAATTATGAGTTCTAAAGTACATTAGGAAAAAACATGACCTGATTACAGCTCTTTGATTCAGATTCAGATATAGATGGTAGCATGGAGGTACTTTTGCAACCTACAAGATAAAATTGAATCATTCTTTGGGCAAGGCAAATGTTTACAAAAATCTTACTGTTTATTTTGAGTTGTACAATAAAATTATCATTAATAGCCTGCTATGCTGTTTTCCAAACTATTTGGCCACCAATTTGCAACCTTTTACATACCGTATATCTTTCATTATATATATATATATATATATATATATATATAAAATGAAATATATATTCCTGCTGAACTCAAAACAAAGATATACATAACATAAAACTGTAGATATATATGGAGTCATAAATCAGGAGATCCTTGGTTCAAATGTTGTCTACCTTTCTACAAGCAGCACATTTCATAACACTGCTTGCACATATTTCCTCTTTGTGTCTAAAAGTTCATTTTGTTGTTTTGGTAGCCACTGAAGAAGTGAACTGGACTCAGGGGCGTCGTTGGGGAGGGGCGGTAGGGGCGGTCCGCCCCCAGTGACAGAGTGATAAGTGGCGGGTTGGGGTGACAAGCGGCGGCCCCTCTCGCCACTCCCACGCGCCGCCGCTCCCTCCGTCACCAGGGCCGGTGCCTAGAGCGCCAAAATGGAGGGGGCGCTGGCCAGCCCACCCCCCCCCCCGCCGCCGCCGCCTGGTGCCGCTCCGCCAGCAGCAGAGTGGCGGGGGGGGAGCAGCCCGAAATCGGGCTTCTCCGCTCCGTCCCCTCCACCAGCGGCAGAGTGCTTGACAGGGAAAGAGAGCCCCGCCCAGGGGCGTAGCGAGGGGGAGCGGTCGGCTCCGAGTACCGCCCTGGGGGGGGGGTTTGACACTCCGGGGCCCGCCCCTGCGATTGGCGACTCTGAGCCCCAGCCGATCCCAAAACCTTGCTTGGCGCGTGGGGTGGCTGGCTTGTGCTTGCTCGCGCTCTCTCTCTTGGCCAGCTCGTGCTTTCCTTTATTTTTTTATTTTCCATTATTTTCGGCACTGGGGTGGGCGCCCTGGGCGGAGCCGCGGAGGGGAGGGGAGGGGTGGGCCAGCTAGGAGGGGGCGCCGCGTCACGCCAGCCTTCCGCAGCTCCGCCCAGCAGCAGGAAGGGAGAGCGGAGAGGCTGAGCAGGCACCGGCTGAGCGAGCAACCCGCGTCGGCGGTGGCTGCTGCCTGTCGGAAGAGACTTTTTTCCTCCGGAGGAGAGGTCTCCGTGCTGCCGGGGCGTGGACATGACTCTACGCCGCCGCCTCCTTCCCCCCTCCCCACTCTCGTTCGCTCTCCTCCTTTCCTTCTTTCTTCCTTTGTTTCTTTGGCTGCTTCCCTTCCTTTCAAACACGCCACACAAAAGAAAAAGCCAGGAGGAGGGTTGGAAGGAAAATATGCAAGGCTGGGAGAATTTGCGCTCTCTCTCTCTCTCTCTAGCTCCCTGTCTCTTTTTCTCTCCCCCCCACCCCCTTCTCTCTTTACTGCTGCTGGGTGGGAGTGGGGGCGAAGGAAACGAAGACAAACCAGACCCTTGACTGTTTCTCCCTCCCTCCCCCTCTCTCTTTGCTGCTGCTGCTCAGCTGCGATTTCCCTCCCTGCTCGCTGCCTCCTCCTTTTCTCTCGCCTCCTGTCCTGCCGCTTTGCTGCTTTGCTTTGCTCGCAGAAAGGGGGAGGGAAGAAAAAAAAAAGTTGGCTGAGGCTATCCTCGGCTCCAGCTCCTTTAAGAGCTGCTGTCGCTGCCTTGGCTGCCTCCGAAGCTCTCTGATTATATTCGCTTGTCAGCGGCAGGAGCAGCATCCAGAATACCAGGGAGAGACCTGCAAAGCACCCTGGGGTGTGTAGTTCTTTCCACTAGAAAGGGGAGCGTGAGGGAGGGAAGGTGGTGGTAGCAACAGCAGCAGCAGAAGACGACTTTAAAGGGGGAAAAGCAGCGCCTGCACGGAGGTCTGCTGGCGCACGCGCAGCCCGTCCTGACGTGCGTCGTGACGTCAGGACGCGTGACGCTGCGGAGGGATGCCCCGCCCCCAGGGGTGCCTCTTGGCGTCCCGCCCCCGGTGGCCAAGGGGCTAGGAACGCCCCTGACTGGACTATGCTGTCTGGGATTGATGAGGATTGGAGTCAAACAATATTTGGAGGCGCATAGGTTCCCCATCCATGAAACGGATGCTGCTCAACACAGCCAGTTATTTGTGTGATGTGACTCTCCACATGGCTTAATCAGTTTCTTGCATGCCAGAAAGTTACCTCCTCTGAAAATAGAGTGACTAGCTGCTGTAGTTGAAACTGTGTGAACCACAGTACTGGGGACATATGGGGCTCTATTCAGCTAAGGTCTAAGTAGAGGGAGGAATTCATTTGTTGGAAATCGCTCAGAGTGGCCAATCAGATGGGCGGCATATTATTATTATTCCCACTGAAATGAATGAATGTCATTTAGTTACGGTAGGTCTATTAACTTGAATGGGTCTACTCTGAGTAGGATGTACATTGAATACAAACCATTGCTTCCAACACACAAGGGATCCATGTGGTGCTTCATTCTGACAGCAATTGTGCTGTGAAAATAATGTCTAAAGCAGTCCACAGATATTTAACTTTCTTCTTTTACTGACAAGCTGTTCCTGTGTCTACCAAGCCCAGCAGGAGCAACCTTTTCACAGCTTGATCAAGGCACCAGTTGATCCCTTATCCCTTAGCAATATCATCTTGAAAATGTTGGAAAATGTCTCCTCCATCTTGAGCCAGGCGTACCGTTATGCTCTCTCCTAATTTTATGCCAATCTTTTTCAAGTATATCAAGACATCCTAAAGCTTTATTTTTGCCTATATTCTTCATTTGACCTTTTAGGGTGAAAAGCTTCACTGCTGGTTTTTTTTTTAATATAGTTTCCTACAAGTTCACCTTCTAAACCCTTTCCCTTACCTTGCTTGTTCTACTACATTTAAAAAAGAAAAAGAAGAGAAAACTTTGCTTCCAAGTAAGATAGGCAGATAGGTAGCAGGTGGGGAGTGGAGAGAAAAGTGCTCTCCACTATGAATTAATCCCATGTTCATATTCCTTTTCTCACACTTTTCTTTAAATTGAAGCACTGGTCTAACTAGAGTTTTCAATCAATTTAAATTGATCATGTAATTTATACAGCACAAACCTATGTCTATTCACAAATAAGTTCCATTTTGTTCTATGCCATTCACTCCGAATGTGTACAGAACTGCTGCCTTACAGGGCAACTCTGTACAAGTGTACTGAAAAGCAAATCCCATTGATCTCAATGGAGCTAACATGCAACAGGGTCACTCACATCCTTACAGTACAATCCCATATACAGTACGCCTGTTTCCAGGTAAGTAGATGTAGGGCTGCAGTCTTATCAGCTGAATAATCAGTTTAATTTGTATATGAGCAAAACAGACAATGGGAAGCAAAGAATAAACTAAAACCGTACTTTGTTTTTAGATGATATATGCTGTACATAAGAAAGGATGCCTCTTCCACGATAGTGCTTGCCATCTACCGTTTCTATCAGTAATTATTTAAAAAGTACTTCTTTTTTAACTACAACCTGGTATTTAGTTGTATCTTACTGATATGCTTTACTGTGATTTAAATTTAAGTAAGCCACCTTGAGATGAGCAGAAGCCTCTGGGAAAAAAGGTTAAGACACAAGACCATAGCTGTCAAGTTTTACCTTTTCTCATGAGGAAGCCTATTCAGCATAATGGAATTTCCCTTAAAATAAGGGAGAACTTGACAGCTATGCACAATACACACCTAACCTCGCAAATAAGAATGTAAATTGAGCAGGGAGAATTGCTGACTGTACCACTTCAAAGCAGCAGATGTAAAGCCATGTTTTTGAATACTCCCCCGTCATAAAAAAATAATAATTCCTGGATGTAAATAAATTAACACACCAAGGTGAGGAACTATGATAAAACTTTCTCCATCGTGTGCTAGTTCAGTTCATGCAGGGCATTTGTTTGTTTGGTGAAGGGAATATAAAAGGGAACCCCCGCCAGAAGTGTGAAGTGGCTCTGTCCAGACTTCTACCAGTTCAGCGCGTGTAACTGACGGGGCCGCCTCACGGGAAAGAGGAGGCAGCTGGGTGGTTCTGTGTGGGCGAGGAGCAAAGGAGCAAAATAGTAGCTGCCAAAGCGCCACTTTCAAGCAAGCTCCCTCATATTTTAGCTCGGCGCTCCGGCTGAAAAGGGCAACCCATCTCTTGTTTTCCCTTTCCAGGAGACTCAGCAAAAATGAGCCTAGGCTCCTTGTTCCAGCATATCTTCCTGACGGAGCAAAAAGTAGAGGGGATGAGACGTCTCATGCACCAAGGTTGGTGGCCACACCACCCTTGTGGAATTTGAAGCAAGCGCTTGCCACCTGTCCACACGTTAAATGAACCAAATTAATCCCCTCGACCCACCTAATGTGCTTGTCTTTTTTTGTTTTGTTTTAAATGCCTACCTCAGTACTGGGTTGCGCTGCATAATAAGTGTTCACAGCACCAGAAAACGAGAATAGCGCCTGGACATTTTGTCTCACAGCTCCAGTTCAATGAATCCTAGACTTGCGCTTTTTAAATGAAAAATGAGAACCAGGGAATTATGGGTCTTTTGGGGGGGGGGCTGTCCTCTCACCTCATCCTGGGGCATTCATGAGTTACAGTAAAAATGCAAAATAGGCAATTTAAATGGTATGCAAAACACTGGGCTCACTTCTGAGTAAGTATAAACAACTTTGGATTGTGTCCCCTTCTCTGGTTATCTTCTTTTGATTTTAGAGTAGTTGTGTGAGACTCTTAGTGAGTGAAGTTGAGTGAAGCAAAACTCTGGGAAATGAGCTTTTTATGGTTGGCCACAAATAACTAGAACAGCTTATTGAGTTCAGATGAGGCTGTGTGATTCTTCTTGGAATTGACTTCAGACTAATTTCATTTCACTTTTACTTTGTATACCATCTTTCTGTATATGCACAAGGCAATTTAAAAGCTGAAGAAACAACATATCCAGCAAACATCACTCACCTTATAACAGTCCGATCCCATACAAATAAGTCATAATAAAAATATGATTTTAAAATAAACAACTTGAATCCAATAATCAAATATTTAGTAATCAATATTTACATTTGTATTATTGTATTAATAATACAATATTACAATTGTATTATTGATTACTAAATACAAATATTTAGTAATCAATAATGCAATAGTACACAATAAGATTAACTCTCAGGCCATATACACAATACATAAAAGAAACATGCAACCTTCAACCTCATAGTGAATTTCCCACTGTAAGATGCGCCTCACTGGTGAAACTTTTGCAGCCCTATTTTTTACTTTTGCAGCAAATTTTATAATACTGCCTGCACAAATGTCTTCTTTGTGTCTAAAAGTTCATTTTGTGTTGCAGTTAAACAGGAAATAACCCTAGCTAATGAAAGAGCTAAACAACTAACAGAACAACTGGATGGAGAAAAAAGGAAGTTGGAATCTGAGGTACATAGGATAGCAATTAGAATGATGGATTAATTGATAATTTGCTATGATATATATTAGTACAGTGCATAACATATTGTTGATTTGGGCTTTTAGTAGTATTAAAAGTGCTTCCAAATATCTCATTGGATTTTTGAATTCCAAATTAACTGAATTTATTTCTGAAGTAGAACTGATATGTTAGGAATTTTGTATTGTTCCGGATTTTATTTCTGGATTCTGTATAGAGCATTGTGCACCCAGAGTGTTGTACCTTTCAGTTCTTTCAATTAATTTATATTTTCCTATATTCTCCCATAGCCTGTGTATATCAACTAACCCTACTAATAATAAATAAATCTTAATGTTATTTTTTGAATGGTTGCATTATGATTCATTTTGTACAGTGTTTTATAAACATGCAGGACACAGTGCATCACATATACATCCACTACTGTTTTGGAGTGTTTTATCTCTCCAAATATGCATGTGCATATTGGCAATGAGAAGGATAAAAGAAATGCAAGCAGAAACTGTCAGTTCAAATTTTGCAATTTTAGAAATTGTCCTAGTGTTAACTAAAATTTAGAAAGAATGGAGCCCCTGGCAGAGCAAATCCAAGGAAAATTAAAGAAACAGGATGCTTTTTATCCCTGTTGTTGTTCGGTTGTTCAGTCGTGTCCGACTCTACGTGACCCCATGGACCAGAGCATGCCAGGCACGCCTATCCTTCACTGCCTCTCGTAGTTTGGCCAAATTCATGTTAGTAGCTTCGAGAACACTGTCCAACCATCTCATCCTCTGTCGTCCCCTTCTCCTTGTGCCCTCCATCTTTCCCAACATCAGGGTCTTTTCTAGGGAGTCTTCTCTTCTCATGAGGTGGCCAAAGTACTGGATCTGTCCTTCTAGTGAGCATTCAGGGCTGATTTCTTTGAGAATGGATAGGTTTGATCTTCTTGCAGTCCATGGGACTCTCAAGAGTCTCCTCCAGCACCAGAATTCAAAAGCATCAATTTTTGGCAATCAGCCTTCTTTATGGTCCAGCTCTCACTTCCGTACATTACTACTGGGAAAACCATAGCTTTAACTATACGGACCTTTGTTGGCAAGGTGATGTCTTTGCTTTTTAAGATGCTGTCTAGGTTTGTCATTGCTTTTCTCCCAAGAAGCAAGCGTCTTCTAATTTTATGACTGCTGTCACCATCTGCAGTGATCATGGAGCCCAAGAAAGTGAAATCTCTCACTGCCTCCATTTCTTCCCCTTCTATTTGCCAGGAGGTGATGGGACCAGTGGCCATGATCTTAGTTTTTTTGACGTTGAGCTTCAGACCATATTTTGCACTCTCCTCTTTCACCCTCATTAAAAGGTTCTTTAATTCCTCCTCACTTTCTGCCATCAAGGTAGTATCTGAGGTTGTTGATATTTTTTCCGGCAATCTTAATTCCGGTTTGGGATTCATCCAGTCCAGCCTTTCGCATGATGAATTCTGCATATAAGTTAAATAAGCAGGGAGACAATATACAGCCTTGTCGTACTCCTTTCCCAATTTTGAACCAATCAGTTGTTCCATATCCAGTTCTAACTGTAGCTTCTTGTCCCACACAGAGATTTCTCAGGAGACAAATGAGGTGATCCAGCACTCCCATTTCTTTAAGAACTTGCCATAGTTTGCTGTGGTCGACACAGTCAAATGCTTTTGTGTAGTCAATGAAGCAGAAGTAGATGTTTTTCTGGAACTCTCTAGCTTTCTCCATAATCCAGCGCATGTTTGCAATTTGGTCTCTGGTTCCTCTGCCCCTTCGAAATCCAGCTTGCACTTCTGGGAGTTCTCGGTCCACATACTGCTTAAGCCTGCCTTGTAGAGTTTTAAGCATAACCTTGCTAGCGTGTGAAATGAGTGCAATTGTGCAGTAGTTGGAGCATTCTTTGGCACTGCCCTTCTTTGGGATTGGGATGTAGACTGATCTTCTCCAATCCTCTGGCCACTGCTGAGTTTTCCAAACTTGCTGGCATATTGAGTGTAGCACCTTAACAGCATCATATTTTAAATTTTTAAATAGTTCAGCTGGAATATCATCACTTCCACTGGCCTTGTTGTTAGCGAGGCTTTCTAAGGCCCATTTGACTTCACTCTCCAGGATGTCTGGCTCAAGGTCAGCAACCACATTACCTGGGGTGTATGAGACCTCCATATCTTTCTGGTATAATTCCTCTGTGTATTCTTGCCACCTCTTCTTGATGTCTTCTGCTTCTGTTAGGTCTTTTCCACTTTTGTCCTTAATTGTGGTAATCTTTGTACGAAATCTTCCTTTCATATCTCCAATTTTCTTGAACAAATCTCTGGTTTTTCCCATTCTGTTATTTTCCTCTATTTCTTTGCATTGCTCGTTTAGAAAGGCGCTCTTGTCTCTCCTTGCTATTCTTTGGAAATCTGCATTCAATTTCCTGTATCTTTCACGATCTCCCTCGCATTTTGCTTGCCTTCTCTCCCCCGCTATTTGTAAGGCCTCATTGGACAGCCACTTTGCTTTCTTGCATTTCTTTTTCATTGGGATGGTTTTTGTTGCTGTCTCCTGTATAATGTTACGAGCCTCCATCCACAGTTCTTCAGGCACTCTATCCACCAAATCTAAATCCTTAAACCTGTTCTTCACTTCAACTGTATATTCATAAGGAATTTGATTTAGATTGTATCTTACTGGCCCCGTGGCCCCGTGGTTTTTCCTACTTTCTTCAGTTTAAGCTGGAATTTTGCTATAAGAAGCTGATGATCTGAGCCACAGTCAGCTCCAGGTCTTGTTTTTGCTGAGTGTATAGAGCTTCTCCATCTTTGGCTGCAGAGAATATAATCAATCTGATTCCGATGTTGCCCATCTGGTGATGTCCATGTGTAGAGTCGTCTCTTGTGTTGTTGGAAAAGAGTGTTTGTGATGACCAGCTTGTTCTCTTGACAGAACTCTATTAGCCTTTGCCCTGCTTCATTTTGAACTCCAAGGCCAAACTTGCCAGTTGTTCCTTTTATCTCTTGACTCCCTACTTTAGCATTCCAATCCCCTATAATGAGAAGAACATCCTTCTTTGGTGTCATTTCTATAAGGTGTTGTAAGTCTTCATAGAATTGATCAATTTCAGTTTCTTCAGCACTGGTAGTTGGTGCATAAACTTGGATTACTGTGATGTTAAAAGGTCTGCCTTGGATTCGTATCGAGATCATTCTATCATTTTTGAAATTGCATCCCAGTACAGCTTTCGCCACTCTTTTGTTGACTATGAGGGCCACTCCATTTCTTTTATGGGATTCCTGCCCACAGTAGTAGATATGATAGTCATCCGAACTATCCCTAGTTTTTATCCCTAGTTTTTGTTCTTCTTGGCAATCCCTGCATTTGGATGTCACACCAAAACATAGTCGAGTGAGAGAGAAAAACAAGCCTTGGGATCAACCCCCCCCCCCAAAACAGGGAAGAGTTCTTAAGTACAGTACTTCTTTCTAATTTAGATAAATCACAGTTTATCGTTGCCCAAACTTGTGGTTAAACTTAACTGTGGCTTCTCCATGGGTTTGGAGGACACACAAAACAGTGCCAGGGGAGGGGAAGGAGGAGTGCACAAGGCTTGTTGCAACTTGTTCTTGTTTAACACTAAACTGTGGTTAGTGCTATGTTCAAACGCAACTGTTGTAGAACCCTTCGCATCAGTATCATTCAGATATGCTGGAAAATTTATTTCAAACTATGCTCTTTAAGACCCATCTCAAATGAGAGAAGAGGTTTGAAAGGGCTTTGTAATTTGTGAGTGGGGGGATGGATAAGATTTTAGTTTCTAAATTAATGTGAAGTGAGCTTCAGAGAGATTGTCCTCCTCTAATATGAGATTATTTAATTAGCCAAAGGAAATTGGTAGTCTATGGCTTTTTAAATTTGGGAGGGCCATTGTTTTTGTTTGTTTGTTTTGTTTATATTGTAAACAGCCCTGTGATCCTCGGATGAAAAGTGGTATTGAAATTTATTTATTTATTTATTTATTTAATAATACTCTTTCATTTTAGTGAAGAACATTTTGAGGGCAATTCAAACCAAATCTAGCAGCTGCCTGGTTTCTAGGACTCAGGAGTTCCCACTTGGAAAAAGCCCACAATGCTTCTACCCTGTTCAATAGGCCTTTTTTTGCTGAACACCACAAATCTGTAGGAAAAGCTAAATAGATATAATATGGAAATACAGAATTTACAGAGCTGTGCAGAAGTATGTATTAGGTTGACATCACATAGAGTATTTTTCATGACCTCTGCCTTAGCAGTAAACCCAGGTCACAGAACAGGGGCCCCATTGTCCTTTCTGCCAGATTACACAATGACAGTCATTGTGTTGCTGCTTGTAAAACTAATTTATGACAATCATAATTCTATTTTCATGTCACTAATTTGCTATTGACTCATTCTAATTTACAGTTATGGTTTCCATGGTAGATACAGAGGGTTGTGAAAGTGAGGGAACAATTACTGTGAATTACTAATGAGAAAAACTGGAAAAGCGTTCCTAAAGCAATTAAAGCTTTAAACCCATAGAATTAATTACATGAAGGTCAATGCCTATTAACTTGCATGTTTAGTTAGTATCAGGTTTTCTTTTAAGACTACACCTTACAAGTGTAGGAAAAGCCAATACGCATTGCCTTCACTGGATGAAATAAATACTGAATGCTATTAAAATTGGCATGACTTATCTCCCCCCCCCCCCGAGTACAGAAACATAACCTTATGCCAGTCTCTCTGAAGATCTCTATTGTAAAATATATTAAGCACTGAGCAATGTTACTCACATAAGTTCCTTTTCCAAATTCCTATAAGTTTTATTCCACATTTTTATATGTCTTGGAATTTGCACAGTCTCATATCTGTAAATATAAGGGCACAGCAAAAAAACTTTTTAAAAAACCTATAAAAAAACTTGTGTAGCTGAACCTCAGAGTTCAAAGATGTTTTGACATCTATTTCACAGAGACTGCTTGTGGTCAAGGAAATGCTCCCAGGAAATATAATTTTTTGGTGTGTTCTGAAAAACTAGGTAGCATGTAATTAGAACTTGAATTATAGCATTTTGCCTTTCAAGGTTCAATGCTTCCTTTTCAAAAATGCTGTTCTAAAGACTATATTGAATAGGTAGTTTAGGGAGCAGTCCCATACTGAAGATCCACTGAATAGTCTGGCTGGCCAGCCAGAAAACCCCTTTCTCAGCAGCCAGTATTGCAGTGGGGTGTGATGGTTGAGGGAGAGATCACTATCTCTTCTCTACCAGCTTACTCTTTCATTTCCAATATTCCTGCAGAAAGGGGCAGCCACTTCATGAACAGTTAATTGCAGGAGCCTTAGAAGGCACAGATCGCTGTGTAGATATGTGCCTTCAATGACTCTTCTTGGGCGCAGAGGGTCTCCTGTGTTGTTTTAGGAGGTCTCACTTCTGCTGCTCAGCAGAGAGTGGAGGGTGCCCATGCAAAGCAGCAAAAGAGCATCTACATTATCCAGGGTACTACTAGCATTTCCCCCAGGCAGTGCGATTAATTTTATCTTTTGCACAATATGGAGGAGTGACATACTCCATTCTGTGCTTAGTAGAAGAAGAGAGAGGTGCAAGCCTATTCAAGAATCATGTGCACATGCCTGCATTGGTTGTACATGCAACTGTAAGATGCAAACAGGAGTGTTTGCCTAGTCACACTCACAACATCGCTGATCTGGATTACCCTCCTGAGGACTCAGATACTGTATTGGGAATAACTAAGATGCCCAACCCCCAAACACTTCAGTGTGGCCTGAGGAAGTAAATTCTCAGTTGCCAAGGTAAATAAGCAGACTCTTTGTAAGAATGGAGGGGTTGGTTGGGAAGGGGAGGGGGAATGTCAAATGCAGGAAAGAGGAGAGCTTGCCATTAACTTGTGAACTTTTCATTTGTTATTTTGTAGTTATATAAACATGTACTCAGTAAACTTTAATCCTTTTTTAAAAGACCCAGCTTGTGCGGTTTCATTGTTTGTTTTTTTGTTTTATGCTATTTGAACATGCCTACTTATTATGCTGCTGTAAAGAATAAATGAAGGAAAGGGAGAAGAAAACTCTCCTGTGTTGCAATTCTTTTATGATGGAGGTGCTTCTGAGAGTTTAGTCCTTGGTTGCAGTCACACGAGGAAGATATCCTAAGGGACGTTTGGGGACACTGTATTCTTCTAGAGGTTAAAATATTGGGAACTTTTAATTTAGATTCCCTGTTGTTCCCCATTGCTTTGGCCTCTGATGGTGGCAGCAATAATGCCAAGTTTGTATCAGTAGTGAGGGAACCCTTTGGTCAGGTAAAACTGAGCACCCACAACCTGATTTAAAAACAAATTCTAAATTTAGAAACAATTTTAGAAACAAAACTTATGCAGTGGTCAGGTCATAGCTGTCCAGACAGAACCTGGTGGGCCTACAAGTGTGTTTGCACAACCCTAACCTCTTTGCCACCCTGCCCTATACCAATGCTGTCTGGGGTGAGAGTGAATCCATGGTGCTGTTCCTTGAAACCAGCCACTACTGCTTTTGTATGGTTAATTAAATCACAGAACAGTATAAAGAATATAGTTTCTGAAGACCTCACATTGCTAGAGTTCTGATGCAAAGGGCCCTGCATATATAAAATAACTTTGTATAACTGCAACTGCACTCAGGATTTTTTAATGACTCTTTAAAATTTGTTTTTTTTTACAGGCTCAATTGCTATCTGGAAAGCTATTAGACTTGGAGCTTTTGAAGAAAAGAGAAGAGGGCTTAGAAAGCCAGAAAGCTGAACTTCTTAATCAGAAGAGTATTCTGCTTGAAACCTTTGTATGTTCCCAGTGAGACTGTTCTAGACCAGAAATCTTCAACCTTTTGACACCCACCATTAGCTAAATTGTACATGACCTGATATTTGAACAGAAAAGGCCCAGGATCTTTGCCCCCAGTCCAGCTCAGGTTTTTTTTTTTTTTTTTAATACAGTGGTGCCCCGCTAGACGAATGCCTCGCTAGACGAAAAACTCACTAGACGAACAGCATTCGCTAGCGGAAGGCTGCCCTGCAAGACGAAAAAGTCAATGGGGCTGCCTCGCAAGACGAGAAATTTTTTTTCGGCGCGAAAACCTCCGCACTGCATTGCCGCTTCGCTAGACGAAAAATTCGCTTTACGAAGACACTCGTAGAATGAATTATTTTCGTCTAGCGGGGCACCACTGTATGTTGAAAGCAGCAGAACAAGTTCATTGTAACAAAGTTCTCCCATAGCTTTCAATGGGTTTTGGCAATAAGTAGCTGAACAATCCAAACCTCTGTAGTGGCCCAACCATATACATTCACAGCCTCATTCCTCAGGCCCTCTGGGGCAGAAGGCAAACAGCAGGCAAAAATGTTCTCTGAGCTGAGCCAGCCTTGCAGCTGGTGTGCTGTTTGGGCCCACATTGGTGCTGCCAACTGACAGCACTGGTGCCGGATAAAGATCTAGCAGCCCCCAGGCTGGCTCAGCCCCTCCACACCTCTGGAAAGGGGGCTTTCCAAAGGGCTACTGTTGGTAGGTGTCCTGCCTGACAGCCTTTTCAGTGGGCAGAATGAGGAGATCCATGCACACAAAGTGATACTAGGAATCCAAATGACCCCAAAGAACTCACCTTTTTCAATTCCTTGAGATTTGTCAAGAGTTGTTAATATTTACTAACTAAGGATTTGGTCCAAGCAGGAGTAAGCCCAATGCAGCCCAATGAGACTTGTTGTTGTTCAGTCATTCAGTCGTGTCCGACTCTTCGTGACCCCATGGACCAGAGCACGCCAGGCACCCCTATCCTCCACTGCCTCCCGCAGTTTGGCCAAACTCATGCCAGTCACTTCGAGAACACTGTCCAAATGAGACTTACCGGTACTCAATGAGTAGATATGTATAGGTTTCCACTGTTAAATTTCAAACATTAAGCATCTATTTCTTTTCAATCAGAAAGCATCTTGCTTTACACCTTTTCGGCCCTTCTTCATCATAAGAAGCCCAAACCTCCATTTGCAATCTGTAAAATGAAGCTTCTAGCAGCTCTTTTCTCTCTGGCAACTTTCAAGGCCAGTATGGCTGTATAAAAAAAAAAACCCACACAAGCACGGCACAGAAATTAATGCACTGTCTTCATGCCATATATGTTACAAAAAAAAATAAGGGGGTCCACAAATTCATGTTTTGATTAGTCATGTGCTTCTTGCAAGAGTCTCCTGAACACCATGTGTTATCTTACATTGTATAACCACCTCATAACATCACCTGATTGGCAGGAGCAGCTGAGATCATAACAGAAGGAACTTTTCAGACCATGTTGGTGGAGGGCAAGACAAATACCTTACATTAAGTATGCTTAATTATAGAAAAAGTTCACAGGCAGGAACATGACACTGAAATATTCAGATAAAGGCATTATTGGAGGGAGAGTTCAGAGTCTTCGAGCCCAGCATAAGTGGACACGTTATAGTAGATGTTAGGAAAATGCATGTTTCATTCATTTCCATAGCACATTCAGAGTGTGAATGTTTACAACGTGTACGTTCACAAAAAATCTTTGTGAATGAAGAAGTTCCTGTATTTCCTGTAGTCAAATCAAACATCAAACATATGTCTTTAATCAAACGTACATTGGGCATTAGAATTTTTGTTGCTGTTGGTGGTTTTGTTTGTAATTGAAATCTTTGCTTTATTTTATATTGTTTTGATTTTATTGTTTAATGTTGGTTTACATTTTGCATATTTGCACCCTGGGTTGATTCTAAATACTTAGAATAAATAACAGGTAGTCTTTTACATGTCTCTAAACATACATTCATATATAATTTTCATATATAGTATTCATATATAGTTTTCTATTGTATTTTAACAAAGTCTTTCTCTCTTTCTTTCTTTCTTTCTTTCTTTCTTTCTTTGTGTTATTTTATTTTATGTCATCATTAGATGGGTACAAAGAAAAAAATTGCCATAGAAGATGAGAGATTTTTGAAGGAAATTACAGAGTTCAACAGTGAATATGGGTTAACATCCAAAAGGGAGCTTTTAATTAAAAAGAGAGTCAAGGCTGAAATATGTGAATTAGAGGGAAAAGAAAATGTTTTGAGAAATGGTATGTCTTGAATTTAATTATTTTATCTTGGACTATCTGAGAATATAAATGACTATGTTGCAGTTCCATGACACTACAATTTCACAATTTTCTTCCAAGCTGAAAAGTCCTATTAAATTGTAAGGTAATGATTTTCCTAGAGTGAATAACAGCATGCTATACTGGAGCACCAAGCATGTTCCTTGTTGTAGGAAACATTAGCTGCATGGTACTCTAACATATTAAGATTACTGAACATGACAGGAGGTCAGAGATAAGACTCTTACCTGTCCTTGCCCCAGTCGCGATCCCATCCATGAGTCACTGCTAAAGATTGAAGAGAATAGTTGTATACAGTTTTCTGTTTTTCACTACTAAACATCAGACATTGCAAATATTTATTGCAAGCCAGTTTGAGCTTTAGCTAGCATAGATAACACTGAATTAAAAATGCCTTTGCATTTTTCATCCATGAACTGTAATTACATGTGTTGCTAGCAAATCAAAAGCCCAACTTCTATAGTTTATCTTTTCTAACAAATGCACAAAATCCTGTTCTCTCCCCCCCCCACCCAAGAAGACGTCTTCACCTTCTACATTATAATATTCTGCCTGTCCTCACATATGAGTCTAAGGCAGCAAACAATCACAAAAATACAGTAGTAGAATCTGCCACTGTTGTTAATAATAATAATAAATTTTTATTTCTACCCCGCCCTTCCCAATCCAAAGACCGAGCTCAGGGTGGCTAACAACAAATATAAGACAGTGATTAAAACAACTTTAAAAAAGCTAAAAAACAGCATAAAAACAAACATCAGTGGGATCCCCAGAGCTAACTGGCCAGGTTAGTCATGCTAGGCCAGTAGGGAGACCAGGGAGGAATTTTAATGTAGGGACACAGAAGGGTTTCTTCAGAAAAAGGGAAGGGGAAAAGGAATAGGGGATCAGGCTAGATTAAAGGCCAGGCTGAATAACTCTGTTTTACAGGCCCTGCGGAAGGAGGTCAGGTCCTGCAGGGCCCTAGTCTCATGGAACAGAGTATTCCACCAGGTTGGAGCCAACACTGAAAAAGCCCTGGCCCTTGTGGAGGATAATCTGGCTTCTTTTGGGCCCGGGACCCTTAAACTATTGTTATTTGTGGACCTTAAGTTCCTCTGTGGGGCATACCAGGAGAGGCGGTCCCATAAGTACGAGGGTCCTAAGCTGCATAGGGCTTTAAAGGTCAGAACCAGCACCTTGAACCTGACCCAGTACTCCACCAGGAGCCAGTGCAGCTGGTAAAGCACTGTATGAATATGCTCCCATGGCAAGATCCCTGTGAGGAGCCTCGCTGCAGCCTTCTGCACCTGCTGCAGTTTCTGGGACAGTCTCAAAGGCAGCCCTGCATAAAGCGAGTTACAGTAGTCAAGCCTGGAGGTGACTGTCGCATGTTGTTTCTTTGGGAGTTGCTGCCAAACCTATTCCTGCTACTGCAAAAGCCACTGTCACTGCTTAGCCCCCTGTAGCTGACCATTGCTTCCTTAAGTAATAGTATGTGACAGTATGCACGATCCTGCCCGGTGCCGCAAACCCCGCCCACCTGGGGATGGGAGGGCGGAAATTATTAGAAATAATCTACATAACAATAATTGTTATGCTTCTGTTTTGACACTGCTGCCAACTTTGCCTGTTTTTTAAAATGTATTTTTAATGTAATGATTTAACAAAAAATGCAAGTAGAATTTTTGAAGAACTTTGGTTCAGCCCATTAATGCATTGCATAGAAGCTCCTAAAGAAGTACCCTTTCCCAACAGTACTAGGTACAATACAAACACTGTAATTCTCACCCATTCAGTCATAATCTTTATTTAAGATGCTTAGACACTCACAGGATCATTGTGCTGTTATACAAAAAAAAAAAAATGTTGAATCACTCACCATTGTTCTCCAACAGTAAAACATTTCCCCCCTGCTGGATTGTGCCAATGTAGAACAATGTATCACAATTTGCCAGGCTCTCGTGGACAGTTTATTGGATTATGGTAACAGTTCACCTGATGATTTTATCTTGCCTTCTTAGTATAAGGTACTCAAGAATTCAAGAAGCTTTAGAAGGAAAGAATGAGAACCAGCAGTAGTTAATACAACATTGAACAGTTCAAACTGTGCTATTAGCTCCCGAACAAATAGAAAGCTGTTAGCTCTCCAACAAAACACATAAACTACAGTGATTGTATACTGCACAGCTGTTGCCATCATACAAATAAATTTTGTTAGCTTTGCTTGCATTTGCAGCTCTTACTTTTGACAAACAGTATGTTGAGTAATTTTGTTGTTGATAATAAATACCCTAGTTTCTAATAAACTAAAAAAGACATGTTCACACTTAGGACTAAATTAAATTTATACATTATATTCTGCCTTTCCACACAAATAGAGCCCAAGCCTGCTGGCAACAACAACATCATCAACAACAGAAGTCTAATGATATCTGTCCACCACTGGAATGAACACCATTGGCAGAATGAATTCCCCCCTTTTCCTGAAGCTACCATGCCTCCACCCAGTATATTTCCAAAATCTCCAGAGATTTAGGGGGCTTTCTGGAGAAGAATTTTTTGTTGCTGGGCAGAGGGCTACAGTAGGGAGGGGAAGAATTCCACTTGCATGACATTGGATGTCATCCAGAATTACTAATATTTCTGTGCAATGGTTAAAACTTACATAGTTTTATGTAACTACAGTCAGTCACTACATAAAAGGTAATTCCATATGGGATTATTAAATGCAGTGTATGTGTGTGTGTGTGTGTAATTATTTTTTCAAAACATCTAGAGAAGAGTTGTTTTGGTTATGTGGTGAAGCTTAAATCTTTAACCTAATTTTAAAATTATCACTTTCTTAGAAATAGAGTTAATGAAACATGAAAATATTCAGTTAAAAATGTTTCAGCTGCAGAAGAATGAACTGAAGAAGGATTTGTGTACTTTTAAGAGAAAACTCAAAGGTATTTTGTTCACTTGATCACTGTCGGGGTTTGGTTGCTGGAGCTCCTCGCGCACAAGCTTGGGTTGCTCATGCACGAGGTACCAGTAGCGGGGAAAGCGGCCAGCGTTCCGCGTGCTTTTGAGCACGGGCGCCGGCCAAGTCTCACAGTCTGAAGGATCTTGAGTAAGCCGGTTGACGACTCCGAAGGTGCATGAGTTCTTAATTGCCTTCTAGTTTAAGTATTGCCTCGTGAAAATAAAGAATATTCCCTGACTCTGAATAGATGGACCAGCTTAAGGAAAATAAAATTTTACTTTAAACCTTTCACTCCCCTTAAATACCCCAAAGGAAGACAGACACCAGTTATAACTTTAGTGGCTTTGGCAGAACCCGCGTAGGCTCGTCCCCTAAGCTAAGTTCCCCTAAGCTTAACGTCCCTGCGCGCCCGATCTTCCGCGAGGCTAACTAAATAAACCTAAAACCGAAATATCTTCCGCGAGTCTAGCCCTATGCTAAAACCTAAAGAAACCTAACTAAAGCTAAACCGAATGATCTTCCGCGATCTAACTCTAACTAAAAGGAAAAACCCATCCAACCCGTCCAGCCCGCTCCCAATACCCTTAAACTAAACTTGACTTCAACTAAAACCCAACTAAAGCAAAACGATAAAAACGTGCCTAAGCGGGGAGCCTCAGCCTTTTATTTAGGAACAAACGTGACATCATGAGCAATGTCTCAGCCAATAAAATCACTGTTGCTGCCCTCCAAAAAGGCGGGAAGCAAGTTTAACGCCCATTAATAACTTTGAACATGACCGGAACTATAAAATAAAGGCGGAGTAATCTTATAAGTGAACCAAACTATCCATTCTTACTTTCGCTTTCGCTTTTGTGCGTAACAATACCAAAAGTAGTTCCCGAAAAACCTTATTAAACAACTAAATAAATGTGGATCCCATGGCGGATCCGCGCAGCGTATTCCGACAGATCACCACCTGATTTGATGTTCAGACATAGTGTGAGTACCGGTACATTTGATAAATGATTCTGATCAAAAAACATTCAACGACAGATGAATGTTTATATCTATATCATGGACTTAATAGTTTTTAAGTTAATGTTAATCAGGGCATATGGATTTAAAACATTTTCTGCCCTTATTTGCAGCTTTAGCAATTCAGACTGCATTGGATCCAAGGCTTTGTTTAAAAATAATACAGTCATAGAATTGTAGCATTGGAAGGACCCCCAAGGGTCATCTAGTCCAACTGCCTGCAATGCAGGAATCATTCCACATCTTATATCTTGTGCAATAGGACCTGCTACACCAAGTCCCACTAATGAAGCTTTGGCTTTCATGCAGTTCTCCCATGCACCTGCATATTATTTGTTGTTTTCCAGCCTTCAGTATTCACGTACTTTTGATACATGATCACATAAGAATGTCTTAAATACTTAAATCACTTGTAAGAATGGGAATGTCTTAAATACAGCTGAATTTTTTTTATGTCATAAAACTATAATCCAAATTTTTCATTCTAATAATTGGTTCTTTTATTTTTTTTTATAAGGAATTTTTTATTTTTTCAGTTTATACTGAAATAATTGGTTCTTTTAATGTGCAGCAAAGCAACTGAGAAACATAGAAAGTTGCCTTAGACTAAGGCAGACCATTGGTCCATCTGGCTCAGTATTGACTGAGTTGACTGGCAGTTCCTCCCCAGGGTTTCGGACAGGGGTCTCTCCCATCCTTAGCTGGAGATACCAAGGACTGAAAGCAGGACCTTCAGTAGGTGCTCAGCTACATACATACTACAGCCCACATACATACATACTGTACATACATACATACATACATACATACTACAGTCCTTCCTTACAGTTCCATTGTATAATAAAGTACTATATTATAAAATCATAATAGAAAGGTATTGTTTCTTTTTCAGATCTTGAAGAAGAAACAAGAGAAGCTAAAAACACCACAAAGTGTTTAGAAACAGAAAAAATTAAAATTTCTGAAAAACCACAGACAGATCCAGAATGTGCAAGGTAAAGGTATCCTGCTAAAATGCATAGATCTGAGATGAATTTTGTTTTAGCTAACATGTGTTCATAATGAAGCAAAATAACGACATGAATCTGGTTGATATGACATTTGTGTTTATGCAAGTGACTGTATGTGAGGAAACATCATGGAGAGCAAAAGAAGGCTCAGTCATTCCCTAAACCTGGCACCTTTTCCATAGGGAATGAATAATTTTAAAGGGGTAAAGCAAGCCCCTTTCCTTCTCTTCAAGTGGAGTTGAAGCATGAACACAATCTTCTAAATGAAATGTTTTGCTTCAGAATTTGTGTGTAGGAGCAAAACCGTATGTATGAAACATACATCAAAAGGGGACTTTAAATGATAATACTAGTTGCAGATCCATAAGCTGATGTGGTACAGCACACTACAGCTTGCTTTTGCATTATTTATTCTATTATGGTACATTAGCTTTTCTGATGTATGAGGTTGTCATCTTCCTTCTGAATAATACACTTCTACTGGAGTATCTTGCTATTGCAGTGTCATTTAACATTCAATACAGCATGATTAGGTAAGTGGTGTTTACTATGAATATAAAAGTGCTGAAGATCAAGGTTAGTTAGTGTACATGGGTTTGTGTACATGGGTTTGCAAATGACAGCACAATCCTTTGCATGTCTACTCAAAGTAAGCTCCCTTTAGGGAAGGGCAGTAGCTCAATGGTAGAGCATGAGTCTTGCATGCAAGAGATCCCATGTTCAGTTCCAGCATATCCAGGTAAAGCTGGGGAAAACTCTTGACTGAAACCCTGGAGAGCCTCAGCCAATCAGCTGGATGAACCAATAGTCTGACTCAGCTTAAGGCACCTTCCTGTATTCCTAAGGTAAGTGGGTGCAGAATTATAACCTTATTTGAATCAGTAAGATATTTAAACAGTGCAATGTATGTTTGTTTTTTAAAATGAAAAAAGTGTTGATGTTAATATGAAAAGTAATGCAATACGGTTCTGCCTGTTTGCTGAATATGATGCAAAATAATTATAAAGAATTGTCAAGATTTATTGATAAATATAGTTATTTATTTTGCAAATCATATGATGAACACCAGAAGCCAAAGTGCTACTACCATGTCAAAGATTGCACTTTTGGGAAATCTGCTATTTTACACCTTGGGCTTACTTCAGAGGCACAACTGGATGAGTGCACCATTATTCAAGATTTTACACATGTATGTTGTATTTTCGTAATCTAAGATTGAAGCATCAGTATGCACCTCCTTACCCAAGCCCTTCAAAGGTCTGTGAAGGTGTTTAATTTAAGCCCTATTGATTTCAATTAAAATGCTCCTGCCCTGCTACTGAATAGTGTAAAGGCAAGTAGGCAAGGACTGTCCAACTCAACAAAATTTAGTTAGCCTATGACTGCTCACATTTTATTTTGTACGGATTGAATAAAGGAACAGCATTAATAATTGTAGATAACATATCACAACAAAGATAAACACCATACTAGTTTATTATTTCTGGGTTCCCCATATTATCTACTGAACTTGGTCATCTGTGGCAGTATTAGCCAAATCTTGATACCTCTTCAGCAAAGGCCTCTTCCTGTATTCAAACAGGAAGTACCCTTAACCCAAAAAAGATAGATGCTTAGTCAACAGTTCATAGAGCAGTGGCAAGATATCCATGTAACTGGGATAGCCTGTTACTAATAGGAATGTTTTGACATTCGCTTTTCACAGCCATTGAGGGCTCAGGGATTAAACCTTATTTTCTGGGCAATGGTGATGTTCCTGACCTGCATGCAAGAGCTGTATACAGGAGTGAACTGTGCTTCTTCCTGCCTTTTCAAACTGCACATACAGACTAGAAATCAAATAATGATTACCTCTTCCTCTTTGAGCTTCAGGAAAACTGTCCACTTTGTGTCTTTTACAAAGCCCCTTACATACTTACCTGGATTTAAAGTGAATTGTTAAGCATTTTGTTTACTTATTTAAAACCCAGGCATTTTTTGGCACTTGAAAAACTGCTTAGAGAAGGAGGTGTGTGTGACTGCATGATTGACATAAGGGTCAGCCAATCAGTGTTGTGTCCTGCTCTGCTCCTTTGGCTGTAGTGCAAAGCATCGGGTTTCTTGTAAACTCAGTTTGAGAAAGAAGAGCATTCAAGCGGCTTCAAGGGGCATAGAATAGTGCAGGGGTAGGGAGCCTCCATCCCACAAGCCAGTGTTGGCCCATCAGAGGTTCCAATGTGGTTCACAAGATGATTTTCCCAAAACCACACCCACTTGTCAAATCAGCTGACATCAGTTACAGGTAGGTAGCCGCGTTGGTCTGCCATAGTCAAAACAAAATAAAATAAAAAATTCCTTCCAGTAGCACCTTAGAGACCAACTAAGTTTGTTCTTGGTATGAGCTTTTGTGTGCATGCACACTTCTTCAGATACACTGCTGACATCAGTTGGTGATGTCCATTAATGGACAAGAGTTGGGTTCATTTGTGCACTGGCTGCACTGGCCTATACAGCAGGATTTAATCCCCAATTGCCAGCTGAAACAGAAAAAAACCCATTGTTTTAGCCACAGTTTAATGCAGACCCCTTCCTGAATTAGGAAGGGGTTTGCGTTGAAACCCCTGCTAAAATAAACAGTACAGGAAGGCCTTTTATCCCGTACACTGCATGCCAAGGGTGTTGGTAGTGGAGGAGAACTACCTTTCTTTTTCTGGTAGCTGTGGGACTGGGATGCTACTCTTGCTGCCAGTGACCTGGCTGGGTAAACTGAGGTTAAAGGAATAGTAGGATGAAGTTTGGGTGAATGTTGACCTGCTGGCACTTGTGGAGTGGGCTATGCTGGTAATTCTTCTGTGGCTTGAATTTTAATTCAGGAGGCAAGTACTGTATAGCAACTAGTCAAAGAACTGAACCTGGTGTGTTTCATGTTGCATCTCTAGATTAAGAAAGTAATCTTGCAGATAATACTTCCTAACATGCACCAAGAGTTGCTAATACTTAAGTTAGCTTTGATTACTTTTTGATGCGTAGAGGTAGTTTCCAGAAGGAAAAGGATTTCGGCTGCTCTTTCAAATGATAAGCTGTTTGGCATTATGTATCTCTTAACACTGAATGAAAGAGGCATAACATCAATAGGCCTGACAAGAAGACAATTCAGCAGGAAAATAACACACTTCCATAGGAGTTGGTTGACTGATTAAATTGTTCGATTTTTTTTAATTATTTCTTTTTTGAAGACAATACACACTTTGGAATCTTGTTGGAGACAGAACTAATTAAATATAGAACAGCTTAGTTTAGTTTCAAAGTGTGGCTAATGAAACTGCCTCACTAACATGACTGCTGTGCAGCCAAGACCGGATGATTTATTATTTATTTATTTATTTATTTATTTATTTATTTATTTATTTCACAGGATTGTACAGTCTTTGAGGGTGGACAAATACCACACCTTTCAGGTGGGAGTACTTCCAATTTGATGTAGTTTATTTATTTTTTTAACTATAGAAATTCCTCTGGGAATTATGTTACCATTTTGTGATGTTCCATTAGGCAGTCTGCTAAGCCCTTGGAGAATGAGGGCCAGCCAGGCTGCTGAACATAGCCAAGCCACTGTTTAGAGCAGCGCCCACAACTTAGCTTTGAAGAAGGGATGTGGAACTTGATCTGGCCAGTGGGCCAGATTCAAAAGTCCCCCACCTCTCACAGGTTTCTTGGACATCATACCACATAGTCTCATGTGAGTCACCTTGAAAGAAAGAATTGGGAGCACATTCTTAAGATTCTCCGTCTGCAGGTGTGGCTCGAATTCAGGCTGTGGCTGCAACAAAAGAATTGGGATATCTGTCTTAAGCACGCTCTTGATTCTTTTTGTCTATAATTCAGCCCTTTTTTCAATTAGGCTGTTTTTTTCTGCTGCCTAAAGACCAGTGATGTTTGTCACCAGTAGAGATGTTTTAGCCTTCTCCATCCTGAAGCTGCCCTTCAGCTCTCTATATTGGACAAACAGGCCAAACCCTACGCCAAAGGATAAATGGACATAAATCTGATATCAGGAATCACAAGACAGAGAAACCAGTAGGAGAACACTTCAATCTCCCAGGACATTCTATAAAAGATCTCAAAGTAGCTGTCTTAATACAAAGAAATTTCAGAAATAGACTGGAAAGAGAAGTGGCTGAATTGCAACTAATCACCAAACTTAAAACCATGGAGAAACCTGGTTTGAACAAAGACATTGGATTCTTATCTCATTATACATAACAAAGCTATCTTTAGCCATCTCACCCCTTGCCTTTCCCTGCAAGACTAATTGCAGCCGTTTAGAGTCGTCAACAGGTTTTCCACACTTATCAGCCTATCACCCATTCCCACCACCCTTCTGAGTAATACCCCTCCCCACTCCCCCACTATATTTAAGGATCTGGTGACTTCTGTTTCAGTGTATCTGAAGAAGTGTGCATGCACACGAAAGCTCATACCAGGAACAAACTCAGTTGGTCTCTAAGGTGCTACTAGAAAGAATTTTCGATTTTGTTGCAACAGAAAAAGGCACCCTATTCAAAAAGCACCAAATTCTACCATCAGCTGGAAAGGACTTATGACTGTACTCCCAGTTGATCTTTTTCAGTTTAACTCGTGGGTTTACCTGTCTCATGCATGGCATCGTATGATGTTAAGAGATGGGAAGAAACCTTGCTGCAGCTGTCCTGGTAGGAGAAGGCTGTGGCACCTCTACTGACAAACCTCTCTGGCGCATCAGAGCCAGTGCTCACCAGCATACATAGTCTGTAGCTGGCAGCTGTAACAAAGATAAGAAACAAGCAGGTCATGTACCATGCTTATTCCTAGCTGTCTAGTCTGCAAAGGATTCAATAAAAGGTTGTCAAGTGAGGTCAGAGTGGTCTAGGATAAAGATAATAATAGGACTTGAACATACACAGTACATGTGATCTACGTCTGAGCAGCGGCGTAGGAAGCCGCTCAGGCACCCAGAGCAGCAAACACGACGTGCACCTGGGGGCGGGGCATTGCTATGCAGCGCGCATGCGCAGCATCGCCATGTACGATGCATATTTTGTACGTAGCAACGCCGCAGATGCGTGCTACATAGCGGGTTGCCGGAGGTGCCACTCCAGCGCCTCATGGACAGTGCCGGGATCCTCCACTCGCGGCCGCAGCTGCGAATGGAGGATCCTTTACATGCGGCTGCAGCCGCAAGGAAAGAATCCTGGCACCATCTGCATGGTGCTGGAGCGCTGCCACCGGCAACCCGCCATGCACATGCGCTGCACACAGCAGTCTGCCACCGCCCCAGCGCCACACAGACGGCAGTGGGATCCCTCCATTACCACTACAGCCGCAAACAGAGGATCCTCCGCTTGTGCCTGCAGCCGCGAGCAGAGGACCCCGGCACCATCCGCATGGTGCTGGAGAGGCACCTCCGGCAAACCGGCATGCACAGCACATGTGCGGCATCGCTACATATTGTACGTAGCAATGCCGCACATGTGCTGAACACAGCGGTCTGCCAGCGCCGCATGGACAGCAGTTGGATCCCTCCGTCGCTGCTACAGCCCCGAACGGAGGATACTCAGTTCGTGGCTGCAGCTGCGAGCAGAGGATCCCGGCACCGTCTGCACAGCGCTGGAGTGCCGCCACCAGCAAACCACCACGCACAGCGCATGTGCAGCGTCACTATGTATCGTACATAGCGCCGCCGCACATGCGCTGCACACAGCGGCCTGCCGCCGCCGCTCCAGCGCCGCAAGGACGGCGGTGGGATCCCTCCATCGCTGCTACAGCCATGAAAGGAGGATCCTCTGTTTGTGGTTGCAGCTGCGAGCAGAGGATCCCGGCACTGTCCACACGGCGCTGGAGCGCCACCATCGGCAAACCGCATGCCTTGTCACCCCTGAAGACGTGGCACCGGGAGCGACCTGACCCCCCGTTGCTATGCCACTGCGTCTGAGCTGAAACCCCTTCTTCTACTAATTTTGTAACTAAATAAAGAAAACAAAAACATTGTATCATCTTGAAGAGAGATAATGATGTTTATTGAAGACCCGGCAGCTTGAGAAGCCTTTGAATTAACAGTGACTCAGCCATGTTTGCTGTCATCTTCAGGACTCTTTCCAGGATCTGACTGTGAAGACTGAGGTCTTCACACTCGAGCTATTTTTCCTGTATTATAGAACTAAGATGCAAGCTAGACCTTGAGAAAGGCATAGTCATTAGAAGCAGAATGACTGCCTGAAAAATGCTGGCTATTTTTCATGGGGACTGTTAAGCTACAATCCTGTGCCACAGTTCCATTAAAATCATTGTTACCAGGGTATAACCAGAAGCAAGATCACACCAACTTGAATTTGCTCTTTACAAATTTTCTGAAGCAAAACCTGCATTTTGTTTTCCCCTTTCCTCATTTATATTAATGACACACATCTGTTTTTTAATTAATGATGAAAGAAGAATTGGTCCTTTAAAAAAGGCCTTGTTGAGAAAAGTGCCTACAGTAGTAAAAGAGTTTCAATATTATCAACATTTTCACAAAGATGCTTTCATTTTCACACCAGTTGTGGCAGGTTAGGTGTCACAGCAGAGGATTCAGATGCTTTGAAGTGTCCTGCTAGTTTGAAAGAAATATTACAGTAACAAAATGCACTCCACTGACAGCAAAGATCCACCAAGCCATCAAACTAGAATGTAGCATGCTTTGAAGAAGGCCCATTATCCTACTGGATTATATGATCATGTGTCAGGACAAACTAGTGCCATTTCCTTCCATGAAAATCAATTGCAGAATCTCACTGTATTCTCAGCATGCTAGTCACCAACTTCAGAACAGCTTTAACAACATACAGAGCTTTAAGATGTGAAGTGTAAAAGCCAAATGAAAACGTGTCATAAAGCAGTGCTTGAGACACCTATAATATGATCTGATTTGCTTTGCCTGTCCTACAGTGGGCATATGATTTGTGAAGACAACACCACAATATGTTCAAAGCTATCCCATGCAAAGCAGCCCCATTTTCACAGCCATATGTGCCAGGTGTCCACACTGACATCCAAACCTCACACAGTTTCCCTCCTTGAAAAATAATGGAGAGAATTCTGATTTGTATTTGTGGGTCCTCCTTGCTGGGTGTTGGCATGGACTCTCTGGTTTGTAAATTATTTCCTCCACAGGGCCCTGGTACTGGAGGTCCTTCACATGCACAAACCTATATGTCAGTTGTGGGGTTTGTTTACTTGACAGATCTCAAAGAACTAGGATTACTTCTTACATATTGGAATCAGGGCCAATTTAGACACCCTGCAGGAAACCTACTCACATTGATGCTAACTGCATGTGGGGAGAGTTAATGCTTAACATAGTGTTGGGGAATCTGTGATCCTCCAGATGTTGCTTCACTACAGCTGCCCTGCATCTTCCCTAATCATGGCTGCAGTTGATGGGATTTGGAGTTCAATAATACCCAGAGCTTCCCATTCCTTAAAAGCTTATTGTGTAGTAGATCATACTATGTGCAACATCTGTATATCAGTGTTGCAGCTACTAACATGCATTCCTTAAAAGCATTTGAGTATATTGCCCAGAAGATGAAATGTATTTTATCTTATCAGTACAGTATATACCACCTATTTCAGGTGAACCAAAATGTAATTATTATTAACTGTAAATCACAAAAAACAGAGTGAAAAGAGGACAGAATCAAAATATGCAAAATTAATTTATTATAGATTAGTGGGAAAGCACAAATACTAATAAGGCAGAACCTCGGTTTATATTTGCCTTTTATGTATCACCCCTCCCCCCCCAATAGGAACAGGTTAAAGCCATGTTTTTATTCAGAGATAAAATGAGGTGACTGGATTCATTTACAGTTAGAAGTTTGAATGGAATTCTGCTTTTCCCCATTATTATTCTTCTGTTAGTCCATTTCAGAGGGAAATTTTAGAGAAGGGGTTTCTCTTTTTAGAGTGTGAACTTCTGCACTCTTTTCAGAAGCCTGGAAATATTGAAATAGTTTGAAGTTGCTTTGTGTTATTTAATAGTTAAGGCGTTTGTTTACTTGACTAATCTGAAAGAACTAGGATTGCTTCTTACATTTCTTATTATAGCCTAAGAAAGCTCATTATTGAAACCATGAAAGAACAAATGACACTGCATTCACATAAATCATCCAGGAAATATGTCCACTAGAGCTGAACAAATCCTTCATATTAACGGTGCATTGCCGAGGGCCATGATTCTGTTGGTTTTGAACAAATATGTTCAATTTAATTTTATGTTAAATTTTAGAAGCAAGAAATACCCATCTCTGGAGTAATCTCGGGGGTGCAGAATGAGTTTCTGTAATGACAATGTGCTAACTGATTTCTTAAAACTTTTTATACCAATGCCCAGTGGGGCTATTATAGTTAGAATTGTGTCAGGGTTTCTATTATGAACCCCAATTTCAAGGTTTATAATCCAACAATAAAAATGTGCTCTAGGGTAAAGTCTGTCATTGAAATTTTGCTAGGGAGTAATTTTCCTTACACAAATGCATATACAGGAAACATAGTTTGGGAGAGCGGTTCGTCTGTCAATTTACATAAGTTTTAGTAGGTATGAACACAAGTGATATTTGTCTCCAGCTTTGAAGTTTGATGCTTGCATCTTTAGTCACTTGGTTAATGTTGTTTTTTTTTGCCTCACAAAAATTCTTCAATTAGAAAGTATTCTGTCTACGAGTGATATCAGGCTTCTTAGGTAGAGTACTACTTACTTACAAAAAAAAAAGTGTACTTCTGACAAGAGGCTGAACCAACAGGGTTAAGGTTCCCAAACTTCTGACTTCATGAGAATGCCCTGGTATTGCCAGTTTGGTAATGTTATCCATAAACATTACTCCAGTTTATATGTCTCACAAATAGAATATTTTGGACATTCTTCCTGCTGCCTATATGCTGGATTAAGGAATATTAATATATAGTGGGTTGTGTTGATATTTATGTATTAGTGCACAATTCCCTCATACCTACTACATAAGCAGTTTTTGGACAGTGATGAAGGTGCCTGGAAGAGCACTTCCGATTCGTGAGCTTTGTTACAATTACCAGAATGTGGATAGTCACTTCATTAGCTTTGGAGATAGAGGACCAATTGCTCATGAGTTCTCCCCTGCAGCCCTTCAAGCCCTTTGATCAGCAGGCACAAGCTTCAGGTCTTTGAAAAAAGGCAAATGGTTTCTGAGAATTAGCTTGTAACCCTCTTTTAAATGTGTTAGGCCAGAACAGTCCTCCTCTAGACTTCCAATCCTGCTGTGGAGACTTTTCAGAAAAGTGATGGTTCTGCTGGTTGAGATGCATATAGTATGGGAAATAATCTTATTGGAAATAAGCTTATTGGAAATAAGCTTCCAAAATCTCACAGTAAAGCGTGTTCTCCTTCCTAGAGAGCACGTGTTGCGGTTGGGGCCTAGCAAGACACCCTGCTGAAGTTGCGGGGCGGGATCTAATTAGATAGCTAGGATGCTGATAGGGGCTGTTGGGGTTGTTGGGGAGAATAGCATGTTGCAAAGTTTGATAGACAGCTCAGGGGTTATATATGCTGGGCGTTCTTAGCAACTGCCCCCCTTTGCTGAGTGCATCGGATCTCCCACCCGTCCCCCCCTCGGTATAGGTGTGTGCTTTGACCTTGCTATGCCTGTCATGGGGTCGTCTGCTTTGTGGCAGGGGCCTGGTAGGAATTTTCCCAATTGGCAGATTGGCTTTGGCCATTGGGTTTCGCCTACTGCGTAGCAATTAGTCACAACTGTAAGGTTGGTGGTTAGGCATTGGTTATTCAATTGGTTGGTGGAGGGGAAGTGGTTGGCCGTGCCTGCCCCTCCAATGCTGCTGCTGCGCAGGGAATTCCGTTAAAGGAATCCAGGGGCTCTCCATGCTTGTCCGTCCCTTGGTCATGGGTTAGGGCCACGCAAGGGCCCCTGGGAACATTAAGGGAGAGGGAGGGTCTTGGTCGCCCCGTCCCCAAATCCTCTCCTCAAAGTGTTTTCCCCTTTGCTGTCTTCCACCAAGCGGTTGGAAGTCAGCCTGTCCCCTGGATGGGACATAGTCAAACCAATGCCTAAGCAACCACTCACATGTTGTATTTTAATAAAACAGTTGTGGCCAAATTTTTATGCCATTAACCTTAACAAAATTTCTGTGTCCGGTGTGAATCACTTGGGGGTGGGCTTGAGGACCTCTACACGCAATTATTGAAGCATAGATTTTCAGAGCAAAAATAAAACCAGTCCTACTGAATGGTTAGGCTGATTGCTGAGACTAACTGACCAAGAGAAAAGCAAGGTGGGAGAAAGGCATTTAAAATATAGCTATACCCTTTAAGAATCTAAAACGAATCTTTACTCCTTTCCTTAAAAGGATAGTAAGAACAGTGCTATTATATTAAGATAACTAGTAGAAACTCTTCTTCCCATTGAACAGGAAACAGAAACATCCATGTTGCCAGGAGTTAAGGACTGTTCTAAAAGTCACTTTCTCTCACATTGTTATGCAATACTCTTTAGATTGTATCAGGCTACATTCATTTAACTGGTATTTGGATTGAATACAGTATCCTTAGTTTCAAGTCCAGCTATTTCATGCTGATTTTTTTTAATTTAATTTATTTAGAAATAATTATAAACCACTTAGTCAAAGAGCTCTCTAAGTTGTGTACCTAAAAAATTAGGTAAAACAAAATTAGGTAAAACAGACCTAAAACCCATGGAACTATTAACAAACAAATATACATAATATAATGTTGCTAATTGACCAAACTGTTGAAACACAGTATGCACACGTTAGCTCAATAAGGTCTTTGACATTTAATAACTTTGCTCAGAGATGCATTTTGTCCTGTTCAGACAAGTGGCTAAATATTCATAGTATGTTTTCATCCCATTTAAAGTTTGCATTTAAAGTGCATCAAATAGTGAACCTTATATATGGTTAATATTCTTTTTATTACTTCAGTGTTACACTTTCACAAATTTCTGGTTAAGTATACAGTAACTTTAAATATTTTCATTCACTCCAGACTTAATGATAAATTTCTATTATTTATTCATTACTTAAGTGTCTCCACAACATTGATTGTGCAGCCTGTAACTTCAGATACATTCCCTGTTTCTTGAAGGGATAGGTCTGGGGTATATTGAAATTACCTAGCTTTTTATTTCAAACAAAACGAAATAAAGAATTAACCATATAAATCAAGCAGCCGAATGGGAGCATGAAGCAACAAGAATGTCTTTTGCTGCCTTTCGCAAAAATCAGCGAGAAAAGCAAATGTTTCTACCAAATGCATAATTGTTTATCTAGTGCCTTACAGCTTCAGAGCACTTTGCAAGTAGCAATTAGAAATTTCTTTTAACAGCTCAAGCAAAAGCAACATACATACATACATACATTTTATTTGTTTGCCGCCTTTCCACTGTTCAAACTATGCTCAAGGTGGCTTACAACATTAAAAAAATACTTAACTACAACATAACAAAAGTAGTCCTAAACAATCAGTAAAACATTAAAAAATACACAACCAAACAGAACAATTTCCACATAAATCACAAGAAGATCTAAAACAAAGATACAAAAAACCGCAGCAACACCCCACAACAACAGCAGCAGCAGCAGCAACAACAACAACACTGAAGTGTCTGTTCAGCAGCCTCAGCTTTTGTAGTCAGGCCTTTCAGGGATTCACTTGGGTGGAAAAAGGCCTGCAAGGCAGGGAGCAGGTGTTCCAGGATTCACAGCCAAGGTGGTTCCTGGCCTCTTCAACATCAATCATGTTCCTGCATGTGCGTCTGAACTACACTACCGCTGGAACAGACTCTGCAAATTTGTGGCATTCCTGGACTCTAAGCACCAGGCGCAAGGGACAGACAAGAAGGAATTGCTGTTAGAAAACAGGTTCTGATCCAGGAGGGGTCCTGTGTTCTTATTAAGGATGTGTGTGGACCCTTGGGCCTGGCCATAGCAAAGAACCAGTCCTACACAGCTGTTTGACTGTCTTATGCTGTACAGTACTGCTGTGTGCTATCTGACTCAATAGATCAGGTGCAAAAGTACACCAAATCATAGACGTGTATGATACATTAATTGTATTGTGGCCATCTCAAATGCTTAAGCTAAATCAGGACCCAAAAGCAGTATTGTATTGGAGCTGCCCAGAGTGGCTGGGGAAACTCAGCCAGATGGGCGGGGTACAAATAAATTATTATTATTATTATTATTATTATTATTATTATTATTATTATTATTATTATTATTATTATTATTGCCATCCTTGAAACTATCTTTCCATGAGGTAAATGAATTTGTTAGCAGATCTTATTGTTTGCAGTGCATAACAGAAACAACAAAAAAATAACAACCATATGATCAGGCTCAGGGGCTTTGTGCCTGTGCCTTTTTTTAAAGCAAAAATGCATGATGTGATGGAAGATCAAGGGTATTGTACATGCTCATTTTAAGACTTTTTTCTTCTTTAAATTGGCACATATGTAACAACAATGCAGCTGTACTTAGGAAAATACATCTGTTCCTGGTCAACAAAGAAATGTGAAAGAAAGAAAGAAAGAAAGAAAGAAAGAAAGACAATTTTGCAAGTGATAGGGACCACCATGTTCAAATAAAAGCAGACAAAAAGTGGAACTATAGAGCTGGGTTTTGGGTTAGTACTCCTTTTACTCCTTTTAATTCAAGGTTACATGTTGCCATTATGTTCAGCACAACCCTTTTGTGTGGAAGAGATATTACCAAGTAATATTTAAGCAATGAAATGTTATTTATATACAAGGTAAGCTTCTGAATCTTCTTAACATTCAATATATATAAAATCTCAGTTGAGGTTCCACACTGTGATATATTTACTACCACCAGAATATAACCCTTTCCCTATATGGGCTCACTTAGCAATCCCAAAATAACCACGGTGACCCCAGAAATTGCTCCTCTATTATCATGAATGGGTTTAACACAACTTTATACTTATCTTCCATTTTACTATCTTCTGGCAGGTATGACAAGGACTGCAGTATAACTTTATTGCTGCATATACTGTGGACCATTAAAAGATCTGAAATAGCTTTTTCTTGGTCCAGCAAGTATCCACTTAAGCAAATATAATAGGTAGTACTCAGTATATGGACTCCTTGGTTTCAGAGCTTTTCCATTCCCAAGTAGAAGACATCCCATATAAAGAAGCTTCCATTCCCATATTAGTCACAATTTCTACTCTGCTTTTGTTATTGCTGCTGACTCTCAATGAGCTGCCTGCCTGTTCTTCAATCCAGAGGCTGCATTGAACAAGCCAGAATAAAGACCACAATCCCCAAACATCAGTAGATTTCTTTAGTCTTCTGCCACCAAAATATAGCTTATTTATTGGAAGTTTTGTATTAATTTCTTTCTTTGCCATTGATGAAATATTCTGCAGGTGTTAAAGTAGGAACTTGTTTCTGTGCTAGTAGAATGCTTCATATACTTCATACCATGCTGACAACATTCCCCATGTGGCACTTACTGTCAAATGCAAACTTATTTCCATTTTAAAGAAGGCTCAGCCTATAACTGACTAGCATGCAGTATTGATTATTGTTCTGCAAAACATTTTTGGTGTCCAACAGGAAAGTGAATCTTTTGCTGCTCTCTGTAACTATAATTCCTCGCTTCAAGGAAAGCTCTTACTAATGTTTCCGTAAGAATGCAACGTAGTCTCAAAGGGCACAATTTCCTACATTATGTGGAAGCTATTTTCCAGGGAACCTAAGGTTTTCAGAAATTTAGTAGGTATTCCTGAGGAACAACTTTCCCCAACTTCATGCCCTCCTGATGACAAACAACGATGATGGGAGTCGAAAACATCTGGAGAGCACCACATTGGGGAAGGCTTCTCAAGGTGATGATTGGTGAATGTCCGCTTGCCTGCCACTACTAATAATAGACTTTAACTTGCAGTAGTAGGAGAACACTGTTCTAGGTAAAACATTGTGTGTCCCACATGAACTGAGAGTGTGCACCCTAGAAAATGCCTGAACACTCTCTACAACATAGAGGGGTTTCTTGGCAGAGGGACTGGGGTAAACACATGGTAACCTTTGAAAAGGGAGATTGTCTCTTATATCATATTTTCCCATTCGCACTACAGACAACTTCCCACATATGTGGGGGTTACGTTTCAAGGCCCTGCACGCATAAATGAACATTGCATAACTAGGGAACGCTCTTTAAATGCCCTCTGTGCCATTTTCTCTCCAAAATACTACTCTCCAAAAATCAAAAACACTGTACCAAAAATATCCACAACTGAAATTGAAGCTCTGGGGCTGGCAGGAGGATACTCAGGAAAGTGGCTGCTATTGCAGTACCCTACACACCAGCTGTTCAGCAGGGAGGCTGAGCAGCCTAAACAAAGCCCCGCTGCTGCTCCAGTCTCTTCTCCCTCACTGAAGACCTCTGGGCTCCAGGAAGGGTCTCCTTGCAAGCCACGGGGACTCTCCAGCTCTTTCCCTCCATTTCAGGGTGTGAATTAAATCAGTGTTTTTCAACCTTTTTTGGGCAAAGGCACACTTGTTTCATGAAAAAAATCCCAAGGCACACCACCATTAGAAAATGTTAATAAATTTAACTCTGTGCCTATATTGACTATATATAAAGTAATTTTTCAATTTTTCCCACGGCACACCAGGCAACATCTCGTGGCACACTAGTGTGCCGCGGAACAGTGGTTGAAAAACACTGAATTAAATCATCTAATTATTTCCTGGTGCTGCACGTATACACAATCACATGCAAGTTGATCATGTGCAAGTGGGAGGGATGCCTGTATATTTCTGGGTGTTGGGTTGTTTGTTTTTTAAAGCATTTTCTTCCAGCAATCAACATTAAAATGACATTGGTCTGTCTCCGGGCATGGAAGATATTGGTCAGCTCCTCATATTTTGCCTGCTTAAAGAGCATGATGCATGTTTCTCCCTTTTCTGGAAAATGGGACAACAGTGGGACATAACCTTTGTGCATTGTGGTGCTGACACATTTGCAGGAATAGATCTTTGAGCATCTGGAACACATTTTCTGTGTCATGAGGCAGTGCATGTTGCTACACAGTATCTTTTCATGAGATTCTAATTTTTTTGCTGTAAAAGAACACAAAAGCATAGTAATTTATGAGAAGCAATGATATTTGATAGTGTCATGATCCAGATGGTACGGAAGATCCATGTAGATATAATATTAGACACTAGATGTCTTTTTCCCTTTTCAGCAGTTGAGAACCTTGAATGTATGTCATAGATTTCATTAAAGTGAATTGGAGGAGAGGTGCACCACCAGCAATCCATTATTTAACACATGGTGACCAACATGATGGTGTTCAGATGTTTTGGACTACAGTTCCATCATTCCTGGCTATTGGCCAAGCTGGCTGAGGCTGATGGGACTTGCAACACAACAGTGTCTGGAGGGCACCGTATTGGCTACTCCTGACTTAAAATATGCTCCACAAAATGTTAAAGAATGACCCGATCTATTGGCAGTGGGAAAGAGATTATTGAAACCCTTGGAGAAGGTAAGCAATAGGCAGAGAACATCACCAACACTGGGAACAAGATTCAAAAGAACTTATAAAAAGCAAGGATCAAAGATTCAATTCATGAAGTTTTTGAATGAATAGGATATAATTTCGGCATAGGTTATGATATGCACACAACCCACAGAGGGGAAAAAATACAGTCTTAAGCTTGTCTTACAGCACTTATTCTGGAGATATATTTTCTTCCCGGAGATTGTCTAATTTCTTCACATCACTAAACAATTGCCAGTACTGTGCAGTGATTTACACAGTCTTGGGTAATGCAGTTTAAATCACATCAAGCAATCTAGCAAACTTTAGTCTCTCTGATTTATAACTGGATAGTGACATGTGATCCACACATTGTTGGGGAGCTTACAGGACTTTTAATGGAAGACAGCTAGGATGATCAAGGTTGAATTAAGAACTGGGACTGCTGTGAAGAAGAGAAAGATTCAGCTGACAGCCTCACCATATCAGGTGTTTTGTTTTTAAATATTGGCACAGGCTTAAAAAGAAATTGGAGAGTTACAGAGAAGATGAAATGGAAAATGCCTGTGAGGCTCTTCAAACGGAAATTGAATTTCTGCAGATGGTATGCCCTTTAAACTTAACATTTATCATGTTTGATCATTTTAGTTGGGGAGATTCTATTTTTCTGCACATACAACACTTCCGAATAAACAATATACTAGCAGACAGGTGGAAGTTCTTTGCCTTTCAGATAGTGATTTACTAGTAAGAAGAAATTTAGTTCCCATTATAACCATGGCACTCCCTTTATTGCCCATGACTTCCATGACTTTATTTGTTTCAAAAGAGGCACTGCTTGGGAGAACTGGTACTGTAGATGATTCCCTACCTTAGCAGAAAATATTAGGGATTTGAGATAAAATGCTGCCTCCTCTGCAAAACAGCTCCAACCATTGCTGTCACATGCATATTTCCCTTCTTTGCTGACAGTCCTGCCTTCTCATCCATGGTGATCCCTGGAATGGAAACAGAGAAAGAACTGAACTTGCCTTCATGTGCTGTTGCTGAACCTAAACATAACAGCTGCTGTTGGGACAATAGGAAGCCATAGTTATATAAAATGGGAGGGATCTGGGTCTTGCATTATTGAGATAGACGCAAAAGTCACAATCCAGTCTGTGCATTTGAATAGTCCACTTGTCCCAAGTCCATGCAAGTTTTTAGGGAAAACCCTTTAAAATAAACCCATGCTTTCAACTGATGGGAATTGTTTTGTAAGTACAGTATTTATGATGTGGGGCAAGGGTTCCCCTGGTTCTTTCTTTTAAACTGTTTGTAGCTGCGTGCAAATCCTGCTTCCCGGATAATTGTATGAAGGAAAAATGGCTGCCCCCATGTAGAATGTCCCTATAAGTGCCTCAGGTTAGTGATCTTTTTCTCCATACAGTTACCAAGGAACAGTTGGAACATCATAATGTACTGCTGCTTCCAGGGGCTTTTTACTTAAAACATTTTCAACAAGTGCAGCAATCCTTATGCTTTCTAGCAGCTGCAAGCCGTTTAAAAGAACGAATGAACCAGGAAGCCCCTCAGATCACCTCATACAAAGAAATATATGTTGAATCAAACCGTGCTGTTCAAATGGTTTGTAGATGTGTGATCTAAGCCACATGTCTACGTTCTGATCCGAGCCTGATCGTCAGAAGCAGACTAGGGAGAAGCTTTCCAAATCGTGGAGTGAACCTAATCCTTCCCCAATTCTAGAAACAGAGAACCAAAACTTATTCTTTTGTTCTCTCCTTCATCCCAAAATAATCACTCTGTAGTTGCGGGGTGGGGGCCTTCGTCTGTCTCACAATTCACTTTGCCTCCACAGATTTTGCATAGATATAGACTTGAGTGAGCAAATACCAAAGAATGTTTTAAAAATCTTTACAGTAAAGAACAGATAATGCTCGGAACAATTAGCTATTTACCACTGTCTCTTTTTTATTGTTGCAGAAACTGTTATACAAAAAAAAATCTCCAGTCAAATAAATAACATATGGTGGATTGATTCAAATGTCAGAGAAACAAGCCTTTGTAGCATTTGAGTAAATGCTGCTTTTGTAAGCTTTTGTTGTTAAATTTATCATCCTCTGCATTTCCTGCTAGTAAAACATGGAACCTGTTTTTCTCAACACATATTGTATCTTTTCTTTCGTCTGTTCATTAGCAAGGGTGTCTAGCAACTGTAAACAAATCATTTTCTTTTTGCTGAGAGGTTTTTTTTTGGCAGTGTTCCCATTCCCATATTCAGCATTAAAAGCCTGCCTGCATTCTATCTTCACCAGCTCTGGCAGAAGCACACAATTCAACATAACGTGGACCTTGTCACTATTATCTCAATTCTGTGCTTGTCTGTGCAATTTCCCAGTGCTGTTAGGTTCCTTGTGTGTTTCCCCGACCCCTTCTTAAACCAGGAAAAGGAAACAATGAGTCAGTGCTACCAGAAGGAGATTTTCTATGAATATTTAGCTACATTCTCTTTTAGTGTTTAATGTAGATTTATTTCAGCCTGTGATCCCTTTTTAATAAGTTCTAGCAGAGGTTTGGATGTTTGTTTATTTCTTATTGTCTTGCTCAGGTAGAACTTAGTCTAACTTTCTCTAAAGGTCATTTTAGATCTAACATGTCATATATGAATATTGTCTGTTAATCTTACTTAACAATCATTATTTTTAAACTGATTGCTTCACTTAAGTGCCTACTATTCTGGGATATAAAAATTATTTCACACAAGTTGTTCACCTGTGCATGTGATTGGTACCTCAGTTTTTCTCTCCAGTTTAGATTTTCATGCTCTAGACATATTTTCATGAGTTGACATATGATTATGGTTTTTAAATGTGGGGAGGGAGGAATTCGCCCTAGTAATTGTAGGCTACGTAATGGAGTGCTCAGGTCACTATGGGAAGTCTGGCATATAACAGTTTAGGTTTCAGTTTAGTTTTCATTGTACTATATTCCACCTTCTCTGCCTTCTTCACCAGCCACAAATCACACTGGGAAAAGAAGAGACAACTAAGGAACATTATTTCATTTTTCTACAGTGTAAAGAGGCACTAGTGTGATGTGTTTGAGGGCGCATGAGGAAATATACAACAGTAGCATACAGATAGGACTGCCAGATGCAGACTTGGCCTGGAGCTGAGTTTGTTTATGAACATATGGGTGGGAAGAGCAAGTTGTATAAAGAAACATACTAGTGATCCAACTCTGGTATCAACACGGGTTTTTTTTTTTTTTACTGAAAAATGTTGAGAGAAGCCAAAAAGGTCAATATAGGATGTTGTGCACAACACATTTTCCTTTGTAGCTACACGTCTGAATCTTCTTTGGCAGAGCCAGTGTGGTGTAGTGGTTAAGAGCGGTAGACTCGTAATCTGGTGAACCGGGTTCGCGTCTCCGCTCCTCCACATGCAGCTGCTGGGTGACCTTGAGCTAGTCACACTTCTCTGAAGTCTCTCAGCCCCACTCACCTCACAGAGTGTTTGTTGTGGGGGAGGAAGGGAAAGGAGAATGTTAGTCGCTTTGAGACTCCTTCGGGTAGTGATAAAGCGGGATATCAAATCCAAACTCTTCTTCTTCATTATAGGAAGAATACAAGTACAACTCTTGATTTTAGAGTAAGCTTTGTATTCCAGATATATATTACAATATATGGAATAATGAGCCTGTGGACATTTATTTATAAACAGATTACAGATAGTGGGATACCACAGAATCCATGGAGTGGAACTGCATGTGCTGTTTAAAATAAAAAAGCAATGGCTGCTTACCCAATTCAGTGGTGAGTGGTGGTTGTGGCCTGCCACGGTGCCATCTCATGCCCACTGTGCCTTGCCATGTTTTCATGGTCATTGCCGCTCCTCCCCGGCCACCGCCAAGTATTCTGGGCACTGCCAGGACCTCAGTTCAAATCCAGCCATTCCACGGTGGCCTGGGGGGCAGGGCTTGGGCAGAGGACCTGAGTGTTACAGTAAGGTTACCAGACGTCCCTGTTTCCCGGGGACAGACCCCAGATTTACAGCTTTTTCAGCGTTCACATGTACGTAGCAAACAATAAGTGTCCCCAGATTCATTGAAAAAAATCAGGTAACCTTATGTTACAGTCTCCTCTCAGGTCCACTCCCTGGGTATAAAAAGCAGGCCAGTGCTACTAAACCCTTCCCACCATTCTACCCACAGTAAATTATACCAGTCCCAGTAACATTTTGAAGTTTCAAGTCCTGAGATACTTCCTAACTCAGATTCATCACTTCATTTCTAAACTCTATAATCACCCCTGCTTCATAAGCAATAACTTTATAGGATGAAAGATATGAGTGTCATACAGTGTGATAAGAATGTAAGAACTTCCGTTGATACCCTAGCAGCATACTTTGCAGATAGGTACCTCTCCATGCAATTTGCAATCAATGTGAAGCATAGCCGCATGACTCGGGCTGATTTGTCCTGACCACCTGCCTTCTTACCAGAAGCGGCATTGTAGGCTCGGTGTGTGTGTAAGCCAGCTCCTAGCTTTGGCCTAACAGGCGTGCTGGTTTCCCACCCTGTGTGGCCATATTGGGGTCAGGGAGATCCTGCAAGAAATTGGGGGCCAATCAGCACCAAGCTGGGTTCCTAGTGGCGGGGCCACTGGAGCAGACCTGGGGGAAGAATTCACCCATCCAGGTCAGCTCCAATGAAACAGAATGTGGGCTGTGCTGTACTTGGCCCTGCAGTTCCCACATGGCTCTCTGTTCCACCCTCCCCATTTTGCTATTGTTTCATGGCTGTCATAAGGGTGACAGCCCGATTTTCAGACCTTGCTATAGATACTGATCAGTTGCTGTTTTCAGGGCCAGAGCATAATTTTGCCTGCAAAATGTTCAGGCTGGGTCTGCAGGTTTTGCCTTCCTCATAGCAATCATCACAACCTTAGGGACATGGGATCTTGGAGGGCAGTGTTTTATGTCCAGACACCCAACTCAGGGGCTGGTAGGCCATAGCCCCCACCACCACCACCATTGGCCAATTGGATTCATCGGATGCAGTTCACACTGCAGGGGAACCCCTATATTTACAGTATCTTCATCAACCAGAAGGTGGGCTGGTTGATCATTGGATACATGCCCAATGCCTAAGCCGAACCTTTTTGTCTGTAATCAATAGAGTTGTTTCCAATTTGAATCCAACCAGTATTGTGTCTCCCAATATTTACTTGCCACCTGCATACCTCATCGTGGACTTACTGTCCCTGGGCCTGCAATAAGTGTGCTAGGGAATTTCATTGTTCATTTTCTCAACAATGGACTTCCAATAGTGACTTTGCAGTAGACTACCCATTTTCTGCTAGTAAACACTATCCAACTGAATGTGTTTTTCACAACTCCTACAGTTCTGGTGTGTTCATTTTGCATGTGTTTCAGTTTAAAAGAACAAGTGGCATTATACCAACCAAAATGAATAGAATGTTTAAAATCAGTGCAATGACAAAGTGGAATAAAGCCTTCTCAAATAAAATTGTGATCAATATAAATCAGTAAGGTCTGAACAAATCACTCAGCAGCACTGGAATAAAATACAGTTATGGTTAAAAAAACATTTATGCAGGATGAGTTTAGTTTATGGCGACATATTGTATAAGAAAATGTTCAAATTAGTCACCATTGTCTTACGCATAGAACAGTCTGGGGCTCATTTAATCTATTCTTGCACAAAGTGTGTGTATGAACGTCTATGTGATTCTTAAATCAAAGATGAGTAATTCTTGAAATAATGAGGAAAGAAAAGATGGATCTTATGTCATTTTTAATTAGAATGCTAGGGAACAGAACATTTCCAAATTGCTAAGGATACATGGGATTATTAGCAATACACCGGATATTCTGAGCAAAGAAAAATGCTTATAAATGAAACTCAGTAGACTTGATTTCAAAAAAAAGATTAAGAACATCAATCATATAAACAAATCTTTGCAAATGAAGAAAATATCAGAAAGTTTACTTTCGCTAACAAAGAAAGGCAAAAAAGTTATGATTGTCCTCATATGCTTCCAGATCTGTCCTGTGTCAATGTCTAAATAATATCCCTTGACTTAAACTGAGTTGGAGGTGCAACACCTCAAGTACAGAAACACCCATAACCATGAATCCTAACTGGCAAGGCATTGGGACCTGACCTCCCACTTGTGTGCCCTAACATGTGACACAGGTCCTAAACATGCACATCTGTCATCCCCATGTTTGTTTTGTGTAATTCTTCAGCTTCGAAGAGGGGAAACATGGCTGAAGCAAATTAGGTGTACACACATTCTACCTAGATATCATGTTATGTTGCTGCTTTGATTGCTTTCCATAAACACAGGATTCAAAGACAAGTGAGTGTGCATCCATCTTGAGATAAGTAATACTGTTTTAGTTCAGTATCAGTTCAGATCAGCCTTCCCCCAGCTGCAACTCAGCATAGCTTATGGGAGTTGTAGTCCAAAATACTGTGAGAACCTCACGTTCGGGAAGACTGGTTTAGACAATGAACAAAATGCACCTGCTGTATCATAGATTAGTATTTCATATTTTGGCTGATTCTTGTGAGGGATCAGCCAAGCCATCAGTGATTGTGTTTCTCTATTCCGTTACAGTTTTTTTTAACAGCAAGTCCTCATTGGGTGGGGTATTATTATTATTATTATTATTATTATTATTATTATTATTTTAAAAATTCATAATATCCCATTTCAAAGAATGGAAGTGTGGGGGCAGAATAGCCATACACTTGATGTTATATGCTCATTATTGTGCCTGAAAAGAAAGTGCACATCTTTCAGAGCACTAATTAAAAGCAAAACAACAACAACGCCATTATTATGATTGCTATTCAATTTATTGTGTGCGTTTCACCATCAGGGCTCAGGTCAGATCAGAATAATTAATAATTATTTATACCCCGCCCATCTGGCTGGGTTTCCCCAGCCACTCTGGGCAGCTTCCAACCGAATATTAAAAACAATACAGCATCAAACATTAAAAACTTCCCTAAACAGGGCCGCCTTAACTGAATAATTTAAAAAGTAAAATAGTTGCTTATTGCCTTGACATCTTCTGGGAGGGCGTTCCACAGGGCAGGCTCCACCACTGAGAAGGCCCTCTGCCTGGTTCCTGTAACCTCACTTCTCGCAGCGAGGGAACCGTCAGAAGGCCCTCGGTGCTGGACCTCAGTGCCTGGGCTGGACGATGGGGGTGTAGAATTTGGAAATTCAATATTAAAAACAGTTTAAAACTAACTTAAATGTCAGATGTCCAAGGTCAAGAAGGACGTTTTCAGCATATGATGCAAACTATATAATGAAGCTGTCAGATACACTTCTGTGGGGAGGAAATTCCACAACCTAGTAGCTGCCACATAGAATGCCCTCTTTCAGTCCACCACCACCCTGAACTTCTGAGGGCAGTGGAACTACCAAGAAGTAGGGTCAGGACACCTGAGAGTTTGCAAGGGTAGCTTTACTGGTATTCACTTAAGGAAAAAAACCCCAACAAGCTAACTATTCCCCAGCAAGACTGGTACAGTGGAGAAGTATCCAGCCTTGAAAAATGATGATGATTGTGATGATGAGTTAAACTCACAGGTGGTTCAAGCTTCTGGGAATGTATTGGGGGCCTTTTTCATTATTGGATTATTTCACTTGTCACCCTTGACATCACAAGTGATATCTAATAGATGCCAATGTCAATCCTGTAAGTGTTTTCTTAAAAAACAAAAACATAGACTCTGTGTACACACTTAAAAAATAAAACTACAAAATATAGCTTACCTAATGCTGAGAATTGGAGGCAGTGAGAGATTTTACTTTCTTGGGTTCCATGATCACTGCAGATGGTGACAGCAGTCATGCCTGCTTCTTGGGAGAAAAGCAATGACAAACCTAGACAGCATCTTAAAAAGCAGAGACATCAGCTTGCTGACAAAGGTCCGTATAGTTAAAACTATGGTTTTCCCAGTAGTGACGTATGGAAGTGAGAGCTGGACCATAAAGAAGGCTGATCACCGAAGAATTGATGCTTTTGAATTATGGTGCTGGAGGAGACTCTTGATTGTCCCATGGACTGCAAGAAGATCAAACCTATCCATTCTTAAAGAAATCAGCCCTGAATGCTCACTGGAAGGACAGATCCTGAAGCTGAGGCTCCAATACTTTGGCCACCTCATGAGAAGAGAAGACTCCCTGGAAAAGACCCTGATGTTGGGAAAGATGGAGGGCACAAGGAGAAGGGGACGACAGAGGACGAGATGGTTGGACAGTGTTCTCGAAGCTACCAACATGAGTTTGACCAAACTGCGGGAGGCATTGGAAGACAGGAGTGCCTGGCGTGCTCTGGTTCATGGGGTCACAAAGAGTTGGACATGACTAAACAACAATGCTGAGAAAATACGGTATGCCCACAACAGAAGCACAACCTTGAGGGTTGGTATATGGACAGTGCACAACACAGGGATAACAACTGCATTTATTAAGCTAAATGCAACATCTGAAATCACAAATATTTCAACAAGCATGGTTCTCTGTCAAAGAGAAAGGAGTCCTTCTGCACCATCTAGTGGCTTGAACTGTTATGTAAACACTAAATCCCAAATATAGTATCCTACATCTGGTACATGAGAAACAATACCAGCATACCATATTCTGAACCAACTGATCTTTCCAAACCATCTTCAAAGGCAGCACTATGTTACACCAGTCAATTTTAGATGTTACTAGTATATCCATCATCATTATATCCAAGTTATTTCTGTTAAGGAAAGGCTGTAGCTGATGTACTAGTCTCTGCTGGTAAAAGGTGCTTCAGGCTACTGATGATACTTGGGCATCCAAAGTAAGATCTGGGTCTAAAACCACCCTGTGCTATGTCCTGTTCTTTAAGGGATGGGGGGAGGTGCAACTGAGATAGCTCAGTTGGTAGAGCATGAGACTCTTAATCTCAGGATGATGGGTTTGAGCCCCATGTTGAGCAAAAGATTCCTGCATTGCAGGGGGTTGAACTAGATGACCCTTGTGGTCCCTTCCAAGTCTATGATTCTAACTGATCTATAATGAGTTGACCAACAAAAGTATATTTGCAGGTTTGCATTTTTGTATGGTATTTTATTTTAAAACCATTTTAAGAGAGACTGTTTAAGACTTTGCAAGAAAAGGAAGAGAAAGGTAGAATCAATGTGCCATTCCCCTTTCTGAGAGATATAACACCACAGCTTCATCTTAGATGTTGGCTGATGTATATTCATGCTTTGCTAATTTCCATCTGATGGAGAAGAGATTCTGAGGAGGGCAATGAATGGGCCTTTGGTGTTCATCCTACTCTTTCTTTAGGGTGAAGACATTTGCTGCCTGGCTACTGTGAGTAACTAATTTCACAAAGGACAATTTATTTCTTTGCCCATATTACTTATCCCACCTTTCCTTTCAAGGAAGGCCAGAATGGCAAGCAAAATTAAACACACACACATCACCATGGGTCTTTGCCAGAGAGCCATAGAATTCAGTATTCCAGGGGCAGTCAACATGGCGCACCCCAGAGGTTGTCGGACTCCAACTACAATCCGTCCCAGCCAGCACAGCCAATGGCCAGGGATGCTGGGCCACTGAGTCCAACAGCATCAGGAGGGCACCACATTGACTGTAGTGGATCTTGCAGTAGCAGATCTTGTGGTCTCAAATTTCAGTGGCATCCTGTGCAACACCAAAATTTGATGCCCCTCTGCCTCTCACACTCCATTGTAAATCATAGTTGTGACACCCCGGCAACACCCCCAAGGCTCCATGCCCACTGCAACCAAACCAGTGGCACTTCCCTAAATCTGCTAAATGTATTCTGTGTAGGAGAACAAATACAACAAAAAATATCATAATTCAACTATACATAAGAACCTAAGAGCGTGTTGGATCAGGCCAAAGGCCCATCTAATCTTGCACTCTACACACAGTGGCACCATGGGAAATCCATAACCAGGACATGAGTGAAACAGCACCAGCCCCCCCCCCCATATCTTCCCCATTTTGGTCTTTACTTCTACAGCAGAGTTGGGAAACATTTTGTTATGTTGGGGGCTGCATCTCCTTAGGGCTAATCTGTCAAGTGCTGCAGAGCAGCAGTGAGTAGGGTTGGAGTCAACTCCCTTTTCTCTCAACCCCCCCCCCACTTCACCCCTTCTTGCCACCTAGATGAAATGAGGCCATGGGATGCATGTCACCCATCTCCTGCACTATAGGAAAGATAATAAATAAAGTTCATGAAAGGATGCTGCAGCTTCCTCTGGCTTAAGATATAAAAAAGCTTTCTTAAAAGTAGGCCAACAACAGTTTTGAGACTAAATTGTGGTGCAAACTATCCTGAAAGAGATGGAAGCAATTCAAAGCTTCATTGTTTAACCCCCTCCCTTCAAGAATCCACTTATCCATGAAAGCTCATTACTGTAGTAAAAGGCAACAGGCAAAGAAACAATAAAACAGAAGGCAGGCATCCAAAGCTCCTAGGAAACTGACAGAAGCAAAGGATGAATTTGAAACCAGAAGTTATATTCTATACAACAACAAAAAGTTGCAATTGTATTCAAGTGCTTTATTCAAGATTGCGCTGAGCAACACTACTCAGTAAAAATAATTGAACCATTTACTGAAGACGGTCTTGCTGATGAAATAAAATGACTCTGTGGTTTATGTCTAATAGTTGATATGTTTTATGTTTTCTAAGGCTGCAATCCTATACCCACTTATCTGGGAGTAAACCACATTGAACTCAGTTGGACTTACTTCTAAGGAGACATGTATAGGATTGTGCTGAAGGTTTCCAGAACAAAGAAGAAAACACATTAGTTGGGGATGAATCTCAAAAGGCAATCTAGCAGCAAGTAGGAGTTCTCAGCAGAATCATCCTATCACCTTGGGAAGCTCACAAGCCACTACCCAAAATCCCTGCATCAATACAAGTTTGGCTACGGGCAAATGTAGATTTGCATTTGTAATGCTTATTTGCAAAAATGCAAGAACAACCACTGGAGGGAGAATGATAATTACTGGACTTGCAGCGAGAGCCATAGTTAGGTGATCTTGTGCCCCTGGCAGAACTGTCCAGATTGCACCCCCTAGCCATTGACAAATTAGCTCTTCTTTCCACCTCTCCTTCAACCCCCTCTTCAATTCACCCTCTATTTAAAACCTTTTCTTATGAGGCAATAATCAATATTTTTATTTATAGACATATTTATGGACATATTTTAGTGGGTTTTGTGACCCCCTGCCTGCGCCCCTGGCGGGGGCCCACCTAACCACCCCCTAGCTATGGCCCTGCTTGCAGCTGGTGGAGAGGGGGAGTTTCACCCTTTCATTCCCTATTGCGCCCCTGACTGCCAACCAAAATAGATTCACCAAAATGGCTACTTGCATTGGGAGGGGAATTCTCATCAGCTCCAATAGAGAACTACTCTGCGATGCAAATGGCAGCTTCAGAAGAGTGATTTTGGTCAAGAGTGCCACAGGAGAAGAAAGGATTACATTTCTCCTCCTCAACTTGCAGTCTCAATAATCAACCCTCACTCCACCCCATGGAGTAACATTTACGTCCCCCCCCCCCAATACGTGCATATTAAATTCAAATATGTCTTTGTCTAGTTTGAGCCATTTAAAGGTTGAATGTGCATTGACAGCAAAAATGGAAAAGTAAGATGATGGTAATAATATACAGCACTAATACAGCATTTTACAGCAGGATTGGGGAACTTCATGCTTGGTGAGCAAATGTGGTTTTCCAAGCTTCTCTAACTGGACTTTGGGACTATCCCCACATTACACTCCTCTTTCCAGCCACATCCCCTGTCCCCAAACCATACCCCTCTTATTGGTCATGCTTTGCACCATCCTCAAGCATTTTGATGTGTCCCTGAACTCTGATCATGCCTCTTGCTTGCCTGAATGATGGACAGAGTAGGATGTGTGAGTGTGTGTAGAAACCATTCCACTGTACAAAGGTAAAATTTTCATGTGTTGCTCTGTCCATGTTTACTTCTGTTCCTGTTCACCACTTAGATGTGATCCCTGGAAATGCCGCCCCTCAGGCTTAAAAAGTTCCCCAAACATGTCCAAAGGGCTCACACACATTATCTTATAAAGGTGTAGCTGTGTCTGTTTGTTGCCGCAAACCAGAGCTCTATTGTTTTTGCTGCTGCAGCATGGCTCTTGTAATCATCACAACACCTGGTAAAGCTGATTGGTATTACCACCCCGAAATCTGAGGCTGAGAGGCTGCCTGGCCTAAAGCCATCTGGCAAGTCATAGCAGAGGCAAGATCTGAACCAGACTAGTTCTAATGCACAGCTCACAGTGCAATCCTATATATGTCAACTCAGAAGTAAACCACACTGAATTCATGGGGGTTTATTCCCAGCTAAGTGCACATAGGATGCAGCTAGTAAACCCCAATAGATTCAAAAGGTCTTAGCCACTGCAGTGAGCTTCTGACAGATTGCTTGGAAAGGAAATGGGAAGCCCTAGTTATTGCAGTTGTGTTCCCTCCTCCCTTTAGGTATGTCCAGATCAATGACCTTATGGTGCATCACTCTGCCCATAGTGCATTCAGTGTGGTTTTCTCTCTCTCTAACTGAGGTAGGAGTACGGTGGAGAAGTTGAGAGATAACGTTTTGCTGTCAGCTTGCAGAACGTTACCATCTTAAAGTGTCAGCAATGTACTGTCCGTGTAATCAGTCAAGATGGATGACATATACTTCAAGATAAGCAGCAGCACAATGCTGTTAGCGTAATCTCCATCTAAAGGGATATAAATTTATCATAGTATTCAAGATATTGAGTGAACCTCAGCTCCAGCACTCTCTGCATCCCAAATGAAATGCCTCACTTTCCCTAATGACAGAGAACACTTAGAATAAGTATATGTAGGTGTACTGTCTGGGGTCTCTGATGGAAATTGACAAGCAACTTGTCTTTGCTACTAAGGCTGAAATTAATGCTCTTTGACAGAAGGCATGACTGTTGCATCTGTCCCTGCTTGTTCTTGTTATTAGCTAAACCTATTCAGCAGCTGTCAGTCAGTTCCTACTAATATATTTCAAACTTTTAGGTAGAGAGCAACAACTGTGTCAGGCTAGGGTGCCCAATTTCACCTTAAGTATATTTTAGAAGTGGTGACGTGGAAATCACTTGCATTTCCTTGGAGATGTGCAACGTTCTGCTTCAGAATGTTTGCCACTATATCGGGGAAGTCTAACTCTAATGCAGTATTTCCCAAACTTAGGTCTCCAGCTGTTTTTGGACTACATTTCCCATGATCCCTGACCACTGATCCAGCTAGCTAGGGTTGATGGGAGTTGTAGTCCAAAAACAGCTGGAGACCCAAGTTTGGGAAACACTGCTCTAATGCTTCCACCCTTCCTTCTGGGCCATGGCTAGAATCCTCTTATAAAAGAGAGGTTATACCCACAACATAAATCACTGAATCCTGTGTCCATAAGCTTACCATCTGGAGTAGGCAACCATCTTCAGCTCAGGACTGCATCTCTTCTGGGCAACATTCAGGGGTGTGTGTGCCAGGAGTGGGTGGGGCCAGAGACAAAACTGGGTGGAACACTTGCCTTCTTGCAGTAGGATAGTTTCTGCACACTCCTATACCTCTCTGCCCTCCATGCAGGCAAGTACCGTGTTTCTCCGAAAATAAGACACCGTCTTATATTTATTTTCCCTCAAAAAACCCCACTATGGCTTATTTTCAGGGGATGTCTTATTTTTATTACCACAGATTTATAAACGGACCAAGTGAGAGCCATGAGAAGTACTAAATGTGGGTGCAGGCTGCCAAGACTGCACAGCTTCTGTACGTTCTTTGCTAAACTTTTTTTTTTCTTTTAACACAAAGGAAATTCAAATACAATGGCAAGTATTTTTTTTTTGGGGGGAGGAGTAATTTAGTCCCAAACCCAATAGTTTAACCTCTTGGGTTCTCTGCTGGGTCCCGCTGGCTCGGGGCTCCACATGGCGCTGCTAGGTGTCCCTCTCACAGCTGCAGCAGCAGCCGGTTGTTGGTGCCGTGCCGGCAGACCTTGGCTGAGCCAAGCGGAGGCGAGGCTGCTGGCTCGGGGTGCTCCACACAGCGCTGCCGGGTGTTCCACTCGGCGCTGCAGGAGCAGCCGGTTCCGGGCACCGAGCTGGCAGGTGGAGGCCAGGCCGCTGGCTCGGAGCGCTCCGCGCAGTGCTGCTGAACGTCCCTTGCGGTGCAGCAGCAGTAGCAGCCAGTTCCGGGCACCGAGCCGGCAGGCCTCGGCCGGGCCAGGCAGAGGCGAGGCTGCTGGTTGTTCCGCTCGGTGCGGCGCTGCGGTAAAGAAGATGGGCAGCAGCTGGAGGGCGGCTCCTCCAGCAGGAAGGAGGCTTTAAGGTGTGGGCAGCCTCGCCTCTTCCTTGGCGCCCCCCCAGAACTGCGCCCAGCACTACGGATTATTTTCGGGGTATGTCTTACATTTCGTAAATGCTTGAAAATCCTGCCATGGCTTATTTTATAGGGACGTCTTATTTTATGAGAAACAGGGTATTATCAGAGTTCAAAGACATAGCCCAGCCCAGCAAAACTCTTGAGGAGGTTGGAGAACAAGACCAGTGAGGGTTGTGACATGGAGAGAGGGTGTGTAGCTATCAAGGGGGTATGTTCTGAAGAGAGCCTTGGGGGCCAGATAGAGAGGCCTGGATAGCTGCATTTGGCCTCTATGCCTGAGGTTCTGAATACACGACTTACATGATTTTATTGTTCAGTCGTTCAGTCGTGTCTGACTCTTTGTGATCCCATGGACCAGAGCACGCCAGGCACCCCTATCCTCCACTGCCTCCCGCAGTTTGGCCAAACTCATGCTAGTCGCTTCGAGATTAGAGGTAACCTAATTGATACAATTGTCAAAAGTGAGTGGCAGAGTGGGATGGCAGCCACCACCAGACCTCCAATACAAGGATGGAGGGGTGAAGCACTGGCACAGCCAGCATGGTGCAAATGTACCAGCAGGAGCACCAAATCGGCCCTGCCAATGCATTTCCACCATGCTGACTTCACCACTGCCTTGCCCCTCTCCCTCTCTGCCTGGGTATGCAGCAGCAGTGCAGGCAACTGGAGGTCAGGTTAGTGCAGCATTTACATTAACTGTGATTACATATCACCACATTTTACATGTCTCAAATGCAATTCTCCTGATATTATTACCATTTTAATGCCAAGTCATCTGCTGTAATGTCATCAAAACCTGCATTGTCTTGGGGAAAATATGCATGTAAGAGAACAAGAAAGGGTTTTTTGCAGCTTAGGGACTATAAACCCCAGGAGATAGTGTGATCTGAAGTTAAATATATGTGAGCAGGACTCATACAAACCTTTATGTATTATACTTACAAGTGAGATTTTGCACACTAAACCATCCCAGGGCTTGTGAATGATAAAGCTTTGACAGAATGGAAGTGCAACCAGAACAGACTAAAAATGTAATTTGTCAAAGGACTTTCTACATAAATCCACTGCTCAGGGACAGGAAAACAGAACTGAAAACTAAACTCCTGCTGCAAGTTACGCACAAGACTACGGTAAATGTGATATTTAGCAATCAAACTCTAAATGACACTATTTAATTGGAAACATAATAGTACTGACTCATGCCTACAGGAGGCTGCCAATTTCCTTATCTCTGGCAGACATAGAAACTTGTTGAGTGAAGAGTGTCATTTCTAAATGCTTCACTGGCAAGGGGTGTGGCATGTGGATAATACTTTCTGATACATTGCAACAAGTATTCAATACATAGGACTGTTTACTATTCTGCAGCAATTTACCCTTGGATAATGAAGTAGAAGCTTTTAGGATTTATTCATTTTATCCTTAGGTAAATTAATTACTCCCCCCCCTCCAATAGGATATGAGAAGGATTATTTTATTTAATCTTCTATCCCCTAAATTAGAGCTCTTTGCCAAGTAACACCTAGCTACAAAGGGCTTGAGACACATAGCAACTTAGAATGGGACCGCTTTACCTTAGTTCTTACTTCTTATTACAATTCCCCACCTTATTGTTATTTCTTTATTGTTTCAGTATTTCATTAGGTAGAAAAAAATAGGTTTTCTTATACTGGTTGTCCGAGATCCCTTTTTTTCTTTGTTTAATATATCGTATTTTTCCATTTACAGGTGGGTAGCCGTGTTGGTCTGCCATAGTCAAAACAAAATCGAAAATTCTTTCTAGTAGCACCTTAGAGACCAACTGAGTTTGTTCCTGGTATGAGCTTTCGTGTGCATGCACACTTGGTATCTGAAGAAGTGTGCATGCACACGAAAGCTCATACCAGGAACAAACTCAGTTGGTCTCTAAGGTGCTACTAGAAAGAATTTTCGATTGTATTTTTCCATGTATAAGATGATTTTTTTTATATTTAAAATGTTAAAAATTTGGAGTCATCTTATACACGGATAGTGCAGAGGGGGGACTGGCAATTGGTGTTAGCCACGAGCATGAGTTTGTAAGTGGCGATTGGGTGGGTGATTGGTGGCTGTGGCAAGGCCTGCTGGTGATTGGCTTCTGCTGCGGCAATTGGGCGGGTGATTGGTAGCTGCGTTAAGGCCGGTTGGTGATTGGCTGTGTCCCCCCCCCAAAAAAGCTTAACAACTCTGGGCAATCTCCCCCATTTCCTAAATTTGGGATCCCAAACAATAGGGGTTGTCTTATACATGGGGCTGTGTTACACACGGAAAACTACAGTACTTACCTTTCTTTGCACACTGTTAATGTGTTACTGTGAGCTGACATGAGTCCACCTAGTGGGGGAAAGTAGAATATAAAGTCAGATGCAAAATGTAATTCAGTGTGTGCATTATGTGGATATTTGTGTGTGCATGTGCGCATGCATGTGCAAATCTCAGTCTCAGCTGTCTTGGCTTTGTAAAACCAGCTGTAACACCCAACCCTGCTGCCATGTTCCTTCCAGCAATTGATCACAATAGCATAGAGTGCCTTATGACTCCTATCCACAGGCATTGGAAACTTCTCTTAGTATACCAAGAAGTAGAAGAAGCACAGCAGTGGAGTCAGGTGGTGATGGCTCTAGGCATGGAAAGGGTAGCAAAATCTGTTGAGCATTAGTGGAGATCAGAGCTAAGGCTGTAATCCCCCCCCCCCCAGTTAGACTGCTAAGATTTCTCCAGAGCATAAAGCACCCACCTGCTCTTCAGTTGTCCCACTTCCCTCATGTTCTCTGGAAGATCATGAATGGTTGAAAACCAATAGCTAACTAAAGGGGACTAAGCACCATGGCTGGAAGACCAAGCCCTTTCCAGGCTATATATCTATATTATCTACAATCTATAGTTTATACCAGTAGGACTATAATTATGCTACAGTATCTTAAACTTCTTCCACCCCTAGATAATGGTTGTTGAGGAGAGAAAAGCACACTGATGCAACTGTATTTCTGTTGATGTGTATTCCACTGATGAAAAGAGGCCACAACATGATGCCCTTCAAATATATATATGTAAAAGAAAGTATCTATGATCTGTGAAAGGTCATGGGGGCAGTGTAGCGAGTGAGACTGTTCAATACAAACTCCCTTCCCTACATGTGGTTCCCTCCAAAGAACTTTGTTAGAACCTGAATCTTGCCTGTGTAACAAGTCCTCGCTTCTGTGCTGAGTTGCTTATGTTGCTCATGGATAAACACAACTACTGAAGCTCAGACTCCTGGTGCTTCTTGGTATTAGGCAAGGTTTCCTCACACAATGAGGACCTTTCCCAAACTTACGGCCATACTTTACAGAGTTTTCTATTTATCCAGTCCCTGTCCAACTTAATGATGAAGAACCCTAAAAACTTCAGAGTGGGAGAGACTCTGAAGTTGCCCATCATCAGTGAGCACCTGGACAGCAAACTGAGTAGGCAGGCACACAAGTCACCCAAGTTACAGTTTCCCCCATGTTGGTGAGATGTATTTCTATTTTTATTGCTTTTATTATACAGTGACATATTTTTTTTAAGAGTTGGCAGTTTAGAAATAATCTTATAAGTAAAAAATAGGTAAATATTTAAATTATAGTAAATATGCATCTATACACTTCTATTAGCATATGCACTTTTTATACAAATCTGTGTCCTCTTTTGTCCTCTTTTTAAGTGACGCATCAAGTGTCAAAAACTCAAGATGACCCAGAAGCTTTGCCATTTTAAAACCAATAACATAATTGAATGCCATTTTAAAAACAAAAACAAGCAAGACCTAATGTTATAATCAAATCTATATATAGTTCTGAAGACTCATCATATGTTGTCTGAAACATCTGTGTGTGTGTCCCTAAACTGGACTTCCCATAATTCTCCACTTTTTAGCTATGATTTGCCAATATTTTTTAATGTTAGCACTTTACTGGATACTATAAGCTACAGTGTGGCATGAGACACACCAGGTGGCAGTACAGACATGTATGTAGAGAATTTTCTGCATTAGTGAATTTTAAGAGCTTTGCAAAATTCTGACTGGGAAGATTGCTCAACTCTGAGAAGACCTAATAGGTAGAAAGTTCAACAGTCCATAAACTGTTCACGGTCTTTGTTTTTTGTACACTGTCATTGGCATAGATCTGGTTGAAAAGCTTTTGAGCAAACTTGTGTCTCTAAACTGGTGTCTCTGATTTTGGTACAGCTGGGCTGAAAGTAGGGTGGAGGAACAGAGCTCTTTAACATTTTCTCTGCCTAAAAATGGTTCACCCCCCATTTCAAAAATTTTATGGACACAAAGGGGCACAAAAATGTTGGGGAACACTCCTCAAAACATTATTTCTTTTTGTTGCCTAGGGTGGGGGGGGGGCGCTTCAATCAATCAATAACATTCAGATACCACTCCTCTCCCAACCTAGTTCTCCTCCCCTAAAGGTAAAGGTACCCCTGACCATTAGGTCCAGTTGCGGACGACTCTGGGGTTGCGGTGCTCATCTTGCTCTATAGGCCGAGGGAACCGGCATACAGCTTCTGGGTCATGTGGCCAGCATGACTAAGGCGAACCAGAGCAGCGCACGGTAATTCCGTTTACCTTCCCACTGGAGCGGTACCTATTTATCTACTTGCACTTGATGTGCTTTCGAACTGCTAGGTTGGCAGAATCTGGAACCGAACAACGGGAACTCACCCCGCCGCGGGGATTTGAACCGCTGAACTTCTGATTGGCAAGCCCTAGGCTCTGTGGGTTACACCACAGTGCCACTCCTCCCCTATGACTGCCCAAATCTAGGGCATTCAGGCAATGATGGATCTCCAGAATAAGCTCTTTACAACCTAATTGGCCTTCACTGATGTTGCACAACCACAACTACAGGCAATTGGAGAAGCCAACAGCAGAGAACCAGCATGTAAACAGTAGGCTTTTGGAGGGGGGAGGAGAGGGAGAGGGAGAGGGCTTCTCATCTTACCTAAATATTTCTGGGGTTCTTTGGGGGGGAGGGGGTAGCAAAAATGTTCTCACTGAACATTCAGCTCCACTCTGTATTCTGCAGTTTGTGTAGCTCATCTCTATTCCTGCATATTTGTATGTTGTTTTCATTTATTTTTATGCACACTTCCCCCCCCCCCTTTTACACATATTTCCCAGGAGGATTACACTACAAAATTCAGAGAAATGTGAATCATGAATTTTTGGAGGCTCATAGAATTGTAGGGTTGGAAGTGATTCCCAAGGGTCATCTAGTCCACTCCCTGCAATGCAGGATAACTGTGTTCAAGTTTTCCCTTTTTTCAGGAGGTGCAAATTAGGGTATCTCCCCATTGAAATAGGAATTGATCCAAATCTCTCCCCACCTCTTGTGTAAGTGCCCATGTAGTACAAAAGTCTCATCTGTAGGGCAATGTGTCCAGAGGCTTTGGCAACTGACATCTTAAGGACAATAGAATAAAACCAATGCATATTGAGTTTTTATAGTAAGTTTATTTCCTCTTTTAGATAAGAACATAAGGTGATCCTCCTGGATTGGGCCAATGGTCCATTGAGTCCAGCATCCTGTGCTCAGAGTAGCTACTCACAGAGTCATAGCGGGGGTGGGGGTGGGTAGTTGAGTATTTTTGCCCCAGGTGAAACCTCTAGAGGGGTGCCATTGAGGCTCCCAGCCTTTCTGTCTCTCTCTGTGTGTGTGGGGGGGGGAGAGGGCTGCCAAATTGGGTCTTTGACCGGGGTGAAATAAAGCTCAGTCTCAACCCTGGTGACCCAGGTGCTCACAGGAAGTCTGTGGATGTAAGTGCAACAGTGCTCTACTCCCCTCCCCCCGCAATTCCCAGCATCTGCTATTCAGATGATTTGGTGCACTGTGGGAAAGGAGATCCTGCTGCTTAGCTATAATTTCCCCGTGCCCATGTTGTTGCTTTGTGTGTCCACAACACTTTATGAACACTTTGAAGATACAAATCACAACTTGATTACAGGCAGGCAGCTGGCTGTCAAATATGCCTCTCCCTTGCCATAGGCAAGTACTCCCTCTGTTTTTGTACAGTTGCCTTCTGTGCCTTGTAGTGCTGCTTCCTGAGTTACAGTGCAGTCACGTACATGTCTACTCAGAGAAATAAGCCCCATGGAGTTCAAGGAGCTTTCTTTTACTGGGATGCTGATAGGGTCGTAATATTTGCTCTACAGTGGGGTAAGTGGCATGCAGGGTCTTGAAACCTAAATTTGCAGCCGGGGCAAATGGGGGAAATGGAAACATTACTTTTAAAGACAATTCTCCCCTTCACAAATATTTAAAGAAGGGGTGAGACGGGAGAGAGATTAGGGTAAAAGTGGGTGGTGGGGGGTGGGATAGAGCTTGTTGATTACATTGAGGGCCCTCATCCCTCCCCCAACTGCTTGAAACCTAGCTTTGTGACCTCCAGCTGTTTTGGATTACAATTTCCATCAACCCCAGCTAACATGCCACGGACTGATAAGAGACAATAGGAACTGTAGCAGATTGAGAAAGTCTGGACAAAACATCTGGACAGTAGGAGGCTGGGGGAGGCTGTTTTGGAGCAGAGGTTGGGAAGTGTGGTTTTCCAGATGTTGGACTACAACTCCACTCACCCCTAGCTAGCATGGCCAATGGTCAGGCATGATGATAGCTGGAGTCCAACAGAAGTTGTAGGGCCATAGATTCCCCATCCCTGTCCTGCAGAGTAAGTCAGCTCATCTGAAACTAGGTCCTCATCCTGCCCGGAAATGACTGCTGGATAAATCTATGGAAAACATTGGGCTCAGGTGAACAAATTCAATTTTGAGGAGTGAGTACATTAGAATTAATAAGGAAAACAACCTACGCACCTGTGTGCTTTGAATGTAATAATTATGATTAACAGTGTAGTTATGTTCCTCAGTATTTATGTGGGTGGAGTCTTGTGGAAGCTGGTCTGGACCTGTTGAGTGTATCCTTTTAAATATATTAATACAGACAATCAGTGAGATTTGATGGAAGTGTGGAACCTTGTGCTCACATGAGAGAGAAAGAGAGAGAGAGAGAGAGAGAGAGATCAGAGACAAACCTAATAACTAAAGGCAAGACTAAAAATGGCAGGCTGCTTGGGAATGGGTACTGGCACAACCTTTGTTTCACGGGATTGCTCTCTACAGGCCTTATGCATAGATAACAGTGACAGGTATATGACAGTGGGTCTGTATGTTTTTGGAGCATTGCTCATTAGTCAGGGTACAAATGTGTTTGTAACACTAGCCTCTGCACTTTTACTCAGAATTAAGTCCCACTGTGCTCAGTAGGACTTATTCCTAGATATCTGTGTTTGGGTTGCAGCCTTAATTATTCATTAAAACAGTTGTCCATTGTTGTAGCAAGTGTGAATATAATTGTGTTCCAGAATGTTAAGTTTTCTTTGGAATTTAGGAGTACTTTAGTTTATTTGATGCTAATAAGCAAGCAGATTTCTCTTCTCCCAGACAGGAACTTAGCAACTGCCTTATATTGAGTTGGACCATTGATCCATCTCACTCAATATTGTCTTCACTGACTGGCAGCAGCTCTGCAGAATATCAACATACACAACTTAGCAACAAACTTTTGACAAACTGCCTGCTTGGTTGCATACACTCATCCCCAGTGGCTCCCTACACGATAAAAAGCATTATTCAGAATAGTGGTTTGCACAACCCACTAAGCAAGATAATAAATTAAAATTCAAAACAGTAACAATTTATTGCACATTCCTTCAAAATCCTATTAAAACTATTTAGTTTAATTAACTCAACAAAACTGATGAACTTCATCCAGTGATTCCAGCTTTTCAAAGTCTGGTAGTCATGTAGACCTCTTGCTGCCCCATTGCCTCTTAGAGGTCACCTAGGTAATTCCTCCCAGTGAGGAAGTTATGGTTTATCTAAAATGGAAGAAGTAAAATAATGGTCTTCATGGCCTTGTTGTAGGAGGAGAGAGTAGAGTCTGTGCACGTAAGGCAAGATAAGGCAAGACTCACTGTGGCTCATCTTTGTGCATTTGAATCTGACGGTTGTTTTACCAGTACTGTACTGTGTATAGACATAAAGAGGCATTACACAAGGCAGCTGCTCTATACATTTAGTGGATAGGGCAGCTCTGTGCATATAAAGCTCTTCAAATGAATGCAGTTTGCTGGGGACTCTGTGTACATTTTGGAATACCTGTGGGCTACCAGATTTGTGATACTGTATTAAGGCATTAATTGCATTATTTAGGATTATCTTAATGCACATCAGCAAATCTTGACTCTACGGGCTTCCTAACCTCTGGTGTGGGCATTTTTTTTTGTACTGCACAGGAATCACAATGGATGAAATGTCTTTGCATAAATGCAGAGTCTTTAAAATGAATGTGCTCTGCTTATGAGATTAACACCATCTGCCTAAAGGCAATTATATTTAAATACATGAAGCTAATTCCATATGGTGTAGCTTCTTTACGTTTAATAGAACGCCACTAATCTGTGTGAAGATTGAAGTGGAATTGCCTTTTGTGATTGTAGCCCAAGGACTAAAAGCATGATTTTGCATTTTGGGTACAGCGTTTATCATTCTTTCTAATAGCACTACCAGTGCAACCTGAAGGTCTAAGATGAGTTGATGAAAAGGAGAAGACAAGTTTTCCATTTTATTGAAGTATACTTTCGATTTTTTAAAAGGGGGAACCATTTATTTATCCTGAAAAATATTAACTCAATAGTTGTTGTTTTTATTTCTAGATCTTGTATTTAGTATTTTGATCAGGCTGAAATTTAGCAAAAACTTGCACTTTGCTGAAACACACATGGGCTTTTTGCCAGCTATAACTGAGAATGCAGAATAAACTATTTTTCCTTTATATGTGTCATTGGTCAGTTCTTCTAAAAATGAGTTCATTTAAATGTTTTGTTATCATCATCACTAGAGTTATAACTTTCAGAACAAGAGGGCCTTAGATGGCCCATTGCTCAAGAAAGGTCCAGCCTTAACAACCGTAAAACCTTATGCCACCATAATATTCTTACTAATCATGCAAGGTTTTTGGTTTAGGTTTTTTCAGAGGCGTAGCCAGTGCTTTTCTTTCTTTTTAAAAAAATCTTTAAGGGTACTCTAGTTTCCCTACTCATATTCAAATACTGCCCCTCAATGAGACCAAACTTTGATTCACAAAATGTTATGGGGTATGCGTCCCCCTGTGTACCCCCATAAAAAGCACTGGGCGTAGCTGGGGGGGTGGGGAGTGGGGTGCACTGCTTTTTTGAGCAGTATGGGGCTTGTGTCTGCCTGCTGCCTCCCCCTCAGCCACTCTACAGCTGAGAGGGCGGGGGCGGGCGGACTCCCTGCAGACTCCGCACTGCTTGAAAAAGCAAAACGGGCCTGCAGGGCGCCAGAGCAGAATGCAGCTGAGGCACTGAGATTCCAGCGCGCCCTGCCTTGCCTTGCACGCGGGCGTCTCACGCCACACCCCATCCTTGTGCGCAGCACATGTGCCACACTGGACATCCAAGCGGATAGCTACGCTGCTGGGTTTTTTGTTGTTTTGTTATTTTAGGTTTTTACAAAAATACTCTTCCTTGTCAGTTAAATGCATCACTTTCACCACTAGAGGGGCCCTTCTCCAAGTATTTCATTTATAAACTGTAGTAAAATGCAAGTTTTTCATTTCAACAAGTAATCATTTCAGGCTGTCTCCTCATACAGATTGCATGCCCATTTCTCGGACAATGGATGATCCACTGAACACCATTAATATTAGAGCAGCTCCAAAATACCCCACATTTTTAGCTAATGCATTTGTGGTATCTGAGTCTTGGTTTAGACTATATGTATGCAATAGACACCTGTTTTTCTGCTTCTCCATTGTGTATCTCTGTATACTAGATGAAGGAATGCTTCATAATGTTTGATGGGGAAAGGCATAACTATAAATACTAGAAAGGATATCATGGAGCTGTAGTGGGTCATGTTTCCCCCCTCCCCAGTGCAATTTTTCTAGAAAAAGAGGTGCCAGAACCTCCGTTGTTCTCTTATAATGGCAATGTCGCCCAACTGAGTTCCCAGAAATTGTCTGGTAAGTTCCGGCTGGAAAAAAAAAATCCTGGTTCTCCCACCATGCATCCACCAGGAGTTTACAGATATGTGTGCTATTTGAAATTGTACAGCTGCATAAAGTCTCCATTGCCTTAAAGATAATCCCAGGAAATGACAGCTCTTCAGCGCAGACATAAGGGGAAAGTCTGTACTTGCTTACAGACTGAAACAGCTCTTTGCCATCAGAATCGATTCATTCAAGCAGGGAGACTAGGTAACAAAAGCAGGGTCTGCAACATGCCCCTGTTTCAGTTCTGGGCCCTACTCTTACTTTAGCAACACTTTTGTTAAACTTTAAATATAAGCCAAATCCAAGGCAGTTAATTCAACTGCCTGTCCCTCAGTGTGGCACATGTTTTACTGCAATGAATGCCACACAAAAATAAAGCCACAGTGTTTGTTTAGTCAGTAAGCATTTTACATGTTTTGAACTCAGCTCTTTATCAGGACAAAATATACAATACACTGAGGAAGAGAGTACTTCAGGTGAAACTGCCTGAAAGATAATTGTGGGGCTAGTGAACCCTAAGGCAGTAACTCAGCCATTTATGAAAGAGCTGCCACACTCAAAATGCAAATAAAGTTTTATAAGCACTGACTGACTTATTTTGTGTCTGAGCTCATTGTACATGCCTGGTTACCTGAACTCTGTCAAGTTGAGTGTTCTGAGGGGTGGGGTTACGTGTTGAAATGGCATTCATATACAGGGGTGTACCCAGGATCAAAACGGGGGGGGGGGGGCAAACCATGGTCGTTCAGGTTCAAAAACAAAAACAGCTTCAAAAAACAAAAACAGCTTCAAAAACCAGAAAAACTCCCCCCCCCCAACAGAAAGCCCCAAATGGCCGAAAAACCAGGATCTTCAGTCCTCGCAAAGGAACTACTCACCATGCAAGGGAACTCAGTTTCCCAAGCTCCCTTGCAACGATGAATCCCGGCAAATTCAGAAACTGTTCCTCTCTTGCCAGCACAATGTAGCGTGGATACAAAAAGCAGGCAGACAAGGGAGGATGAGAACCCAGGCTAAGACCATGGTCAGCCCTCGGATTTGCCCCCTGACATTGCCCAAGTCTCAGCCTGCATCCCCATTTGATCAAGCAGGGTGCAGGCTAGGATCCGGTCTCTGATAGGCACGCCAGCTCTTTGGCGGCATGAGGGAGGGGGAAACAGCCAGCGCAACACACACACACACACACACACACACAGTGGCCAACTGTGCCTCGGCAAGAGGGCAAGAGCTAAATTGTTATTGAGATTTTGGGAGGGGGAGAAAGACCAGTCTTTGAGCTTTTATTCAGGAAGAGAGCTTTTTTCTGTTTAGGCTGCCGATAACCCCCCTGCCCCCCCTGGGTACGCCCATGTTCATATACACTATGAAATGGTCATTTGAGCATTCCACTAAAGGTACAATGGCTGGACAGAAATTAAAACAACAGCCACACACTCAAGAGAAATATGCATTCGTCTTGAGTTTGTCGCCAATTTAGAAATGGTAGGTTTCTGTGACCCTTCTCTAGATGGATGGAGCCTTACCTTTTGGGGGCAGATGAGTTGTGCTTGTTTGTAGTTATGTTGTGCATTGCACCTATTTCTCAGCTCCCAGGTGCATTTCTCCCTTGATGAAAATAATAAGACTTAATTATCTGTTGGTCAAAACAGGTGTCTCTAGCAAGGCAAATAATGTGTTTAACAAGGAGCCCCATACCATGACTGTTGTCATATCAGTGTTGCATGGATGAGGTTATTGGGTTTGTATCAGCATGACAATCAGAAGGGCGTGAATGACATCCTGTGGCTTACAAAGTATTGCAAAGAAGCAAAGGCCTCATTAACCATGGGAACAGTTGCAAAATCTTAGGAGACCTTATGCATCAGATGTTTGTAAATTTTAGGGCTGATCCAAGGTGAAAGGCAAGATGGCATCCCCTCCCAATTCCACATACAGAAGCCAGTCAGACTGGCAGCTGAATCTTCCTTCAAGACTGACGAAAGCATTCTCCACCATATCTGTGGGCAGTGTGTGGTAAGCTTAGGACAGCCCACATGTAGCACACATAGCCCTGTACTACAACATCTCAGTATCACTCACTGCTCCCCAGTGTCTGCTGCCTGAGGAAGACACTCCACTTTGTCTAATGGTGAGGCCAGCCCTGGGTATTTTAAATGGCACTTAGGACATTCATACAGTTGTTTACTATCAACTGTGAGACAGGAGATGTAACGTCTGCCACCCACACTCTCCTAGACTGGATGGATGTCATATTATGCCCAAAGCAAACCAGTAATTCCAAATTGCAATACTACACATAAATGAAACACAATAACCTCCATACAAAGAAAAATATGAAATCATCTCCCCCTTCCACTTACCAGATGTCAAGTAAGTATTCTTATTCATATTATATTGTATGATCCTCACTCAAATTTGTTCACTATTATCCGCTCACTGGGGATTCCAGCATGGATGGCTGTTGCCACATGGTGTAGCCGCAGTGGATCTGGGGAGGCTGCTATCTTCCGGTGTGGCCAGGGGAGGAGATAGCGGACACTGCCAACCTCCAGCTGTGTTGGGCCTCCTAGTAAGGGTGGGCAGTGACCACTTAGCCAATCTCTCATTCCTTCACCAGGGATCTTCTATATCATATTGTTACACACCACCTCAATCTCCACTGAGTGGCTGTATGAGATTCCAGGGATTCCAGATGCTCACCAAGGGTTGTGTTTCCATTGGAAATTCAAGGCACAGCAGAGGCTAATGTCTTTAAGAAATACAATTTATTTACACATTTTTACACCAGACGTCTTCAATGGAGGGAGTGCAGAACATTATACCCCAAGAGTGTCTCTCATTGCTCCTCTCATAGCTTCAGCAAACTTAAGTGCAAAGCAATCATGGCTCCCAGTCTCCCAGTGCAGCCATCTCCAGTCAGTGCTGCATTGAGTTCTGCCTACCTCCTCCTACTTATTCCCAGAAGTCTTTGCAGAAAACAGCTCATCCTGTTCTGCTTCCAGCATCCCACCATCTCTCTGTGACCTCCATTTCAAAAGACTCCTACAAAAGGCACTTTTTCCTGTGGAGACATCATGCCTCCTATAATCCTGGCAGCCTCCCCTTTCTTGTCTCACCTTTTGTCAGGGTAATGGCTCTGCTATCACTTGCCTTTGTTCTTAGATGACAGCTCTCTAAATCCAGCTTCTGAGGAAGCTGCCTTGACTTCAAGCCCCACATTTACCAATTTTAGAAATTATGGGGAGGAGAACCTGGCACCCAGGAATTTTAGGGGTGACCCTTGCCCCCTGCAAACCCATAACAATATCATAGTAGTCTTCATAACCCAAAGGACATAAGGCACAAACAAACAAACATAATTTTTGAAAGGGAAAGCAATCAGGAAGTCCAGAGCTGTACTGATGCAGCAGGCATAATGTTCTCCATTGTCATACAGTACAGTGGTACCTCGGGTTACAGACGCTTCAGGTTACAGACTCCGCTAACCCAGAAATAGTACCTTGGGTTAAGAACTTTGCTTCAGGATGAGAAGAGAAATCGTGCCGCAGCGGCGTGGCGGCAGCGGGAGGCCCCATTAGCTAAAGTGGTACTTCAGGTTAAGAACAGTTTCAGGTTAAGAATGGACCTCCAGAATGAATTAAGTTCTTAACCTGAGGTACCACTGTATGTAATAAATGGTCACCAACTCGCAGAGAAAGCATCTGGTTTCTTTTTCCCCTTCAGTATTGCTACACCATGAGTTATTTTCTCTGCAAGGGCTATTCACAGCCTAAATTATTTTTAAAGGACTAGGAAATTATGCAACCACATCTAGAAACATAGGAAGCTGTCTTATGTTCTTTGGTGATCGCTTGTAGCCGAGTAAGATTGTCTTCCATGAAAACAGTCTTAACAGCGAGTCTATAAGTGATTATGGAGGCCAGTTTTGGATCCACATGTCCTTCCACAGTGGGGACATAGGTTTCTGGGCGGAGTTGATCATGGTGAGGGTCTGCCAAATGTGCCTTCCTATTAGCTCATTTCTCCTTTTCGCCCTGAGTTTGTGCATCTTCAAAGTCCATAACACATTTGGTAAAGCCTGTTCTTCAATTGGAGTGCTAGCAGGACAGTATCTTATACTGTCAAACTGTTGGCCCGCCCAGGATGGTCTACACTGAGAGGCAATGGCTGCCCAGGATTTGAGACAGCCTTACCTGGAGAGGCTGGGGATTGAACCTGTCACCTGCATGCAAAGCAGATGCTCATACCACTGAGCTACAGCCCTTCCCCATTAAAGTTTCAACAGTAGCACAGGCCCTGGGTCCTAACTGGATAACTCTTTACTCATAGATGAAGAAGCATTAGGTAACTCCACATTTCTCGTCCCCACAGTTACTTCCATCAATTTAAATACACATGCTTTGCTTCTTTTGCATAGCTTGTGACTTCAGGAAGTAACATACAAAATATTAGCTCCTCCTATATCTGTTGTTGAAGTAAATGGTGAAACTTCAGAGGGAGTCAGTCCACAAACAATGAGTCAAAGATGACAGAGATAGGAGGATGAAGCAAGCAGGAAGGAATAGCAGAAGCCCAAATACTACAAGCTGCCTGGCTGTTTTGTGCATATAAAACTGCCTGATTAGCATCGATAGAGGGAAAATACACTGCCACCAACTTGGATCTTCTCCAGACATATCGTTTCCGGAAGAATATTCTTTGACATTTCTCTCTCTCTGCTATTCTTATGTGCACAGGAGAGAGAGGATGGAATAGCACAGCAGCAGGAGAGAACCATCTGAAAGGGGATTTCACAGCATTTATTAACTTCAGGCTTTAGAATGGTAAGTGACTGGTCATACATACTCATGTTTAGGGTAACTTATTTGATGTTGAAAAGACTGTTTTCTGTAATGAGAATGGAAATGCAACAATGAATTCCTAGCGTTTGAAGGTTACGGTATGTGGAAGACTATGTGGAAGACTAAGGCTATGTGGTGGTGAACTAATGACATCTCCACGTTCATGTGCCTTCTAATCCATATCAAATATTTTGCAGTATGATTCTCACACCCACCCCATACCATGCTTCTTAATTGCTATCTTGGTTCAATTCCAAGAAGCACTGCCATAGTGTAGGAGGCCAGGAATGAGGATTAGGTATTTCATGTACTGTATTTGATTCTACTGCCTGCCTTGGTTTACAAGTGCTTTGCTGGGTTTTACAAGCCCAAAGACTTTTGCAAAACAAGAGGAGGGTTCCTTTCCATCATACAATACAATAAAAAACAAATTAAATATAAAAAGTAAAGCGCAAAGAAAACAAAAAGTCCTCCCTTCTCACGGGTAAATCTTAACTCTTATCCCACTCAGAACTCTCCCAGCTCTCACCTGGGAGCTTCCCTTTCTTCTTCCAGCTTCCTACTCTGAGAAATCTTCCCTTCCCTGCCTCTCACACAGGGTCATTCACCTTCATGTGTGTACAATCCCCTCAATGACCCAGAGCAGATGACATCAAAACAAGGAAAAAAGCAGAAAAAGCAGCAGGAAGATAAAAAATAATAAAAGAATTAAACAAGAAAAAGGGAAAGAGAGAGAAATAAAAAGGGCTTCCAATTCTCCATCTGTCAGTTATATACATATAAAGGTTATTCAAAGTATTCATTCCAGAATGAAATGCAGCTGTTCCTCCTTCTGCTAGGTGATATTTTCCCAGTCTCCAGATCCAGACATCTCAAGTTTGTTCATTTCCCCTTCCAAACAAAAAGTCTTAAAGGGCTTCTCCAATTATTATTATTGATAAATGTCAAAAATAGTCTTCCCCAGTCCAGCACAACAATTATACCTCCAAAAACTACAAGAACCATTCCTTCATGTTGAAAAAGAATATATCCTTCACCTTTATTCACAAAGAAGTCTCTCTGCTGTGGTCTTTTATTAAAATAGTGATCCATAGCTATTTATTACTGTATGTTCATTAATTCACACTCAGTTCCTTATCTTCCAATCCCATTTTCTGTTGGCCGTGATCTCTCATCTGGATTGTTTTTGTTTTTTTAACTCCTTCCATTTCTGCTTCTTACATTCTTTTTCCAGGAATGTTGCCAGAGGCTTGGTAGCTTTTTCCTCTAAATTCACTCCAAATTGAGCACACAATCCTTCCTCTCTCAGCTCTATCTCTACCAGTTCAGAATATTTCTTAATCTCTCCATCCATGGTTTCATTCCACTCCTCTAGCATCGTAACTCTACCGCTTGATTGTTTCACTCCTCTAGGCACCTGTGTGAAGGTCTTCTCCATTTCACCATCTATTGCCTCTAGCTTTACCATTCTACTCTCCTGTTCTGGCAGTCCTTTATCAATATTATTCTCCAAAGGATCTGTGTCTTCTTTAACCTCATCTTTTCTGGTCCATTTTCATTCACCATCTTGTCCAGTAATTGCCGCATGATGCAAACAGCCCAACAGTGTTTTTGTCGTACTAAGTATTCTTTGTATTATTAACAACTCACTCTCCACTTTAGGGGCTTACAGTCTCTGCCTTAAAAGCTTGAGTCTCCCATCGAGGCAGGTGTGTGTGTGTGTGTGTGTGTGTGTGTGTGTGTGTGTGTTTGTCACATATCTAAGGCCCAATGCATCCCTATTATGTTTGCTACAGAGAGGAGAATAAATAGCATCCACAGAATTTCATGTCTAGCTGGACAGGATATAAGGTCATGGGGGGAGGTGACCTTGTACTGTGCTGATATTGGCTGCACTGTTAAGCAACTTGTTTCAGCAAATGAGTGCTTCTGGAATAGTAAAACTGCCATTGTATAGATCCACTTAACATGTATATTTAAATTTTTTGCAGATTCCTGTAGTTTGGATTGCTGCTTTCCTCTTCCTTGGCACAGCAAAAGGTGAGGCAATACTTTTTACATTATGTATTTCAAGAGAACAATTTCATGATTAAACAAACTAAGCTAAAGCTTTTCCCAGTTTGCCACCAAATGGCATCAACATCCTTTTGACTTCATGAGTGACAAAAAACAGGCAGAGAACCAAAGACTGAAACATTCTATAAACTGTCACTTTGCAATTTGTGGCATGACAATGTGACATTTAGGGGATGTGCCACAGCTCAGTAGTAGAACATCTGCTTTGCATGTGGAAGTTTCCAGATTCAATCCGCAAAATTGCTAAAGCAGGACTGGAAAAGATCCCCTTCCTGAAAACCTGAAGAGCCACTGCCAGTCAGTGTAGTGAACTAGATGGACTAGTGCCAATACTTTGCTTTAATAAGGGAGACCTTAAAACAACGTGCGAACTCACTTTAAAATAATTAAAATTTGAAATCCACTACATCAAGGCAGCTCTAAAAAAAATTCTCTTTTTTATTTTAAAAAAAAATTCTCTCTAGCAAATTTGTTGGTCATAAAACATTGTTCAATGTGGAAAATGAATCAGCCCACAAAAGTCAATGTGTATCAAACATTTTCTCAATTGGAGCCATGGTTAGTTTGCTTTCATTTCATTAAACAGTTTTTTTATTTGAGTTTCTACTGAAATGAGGCTGCACTTTAATGTTGTATTTTAATCTTGTTTTTAAGTTGTATTTTAATCAATTGTTTTTATACCTGGTGTTAGCTGCCCTGAGCCTGGTCTTGGCTGGGGAGGATGGGGTATAAATAAAAGTATTATTATTATTATTAACACATACTGTATGCTTCAAATACCAGTTAAGAGATTTTGCGTACTGTTGGTCAGATAACATTGTTAACATCAGTAGAATTCACAACAACAAAAATGCTTGCCCCTAGCACATTTCACAGCTTCAACTGCTACAGACTGTCACTGAAAACAATGCATTGGTCAGTCTGAACCATGTCAAGTAAACTATGGAAGTAGCATGTCCACAACACAAACTGTGTTAGTACTTTCTTTTCAAGTCTAATTCCATAATGGGTACAATCTGAGGGAGCCACTACTCCCAGCCTGTGAAAAGTAGTGGAACTTGGCTATCAGACATTTTAAAAATGTGATAGTTTACAGTACATTCTTGCAGCCCAATGCCAGGTTCCAAGCATTGCAGTGGGTTGGACTAGATGACCCTTGGGTCCCTTCCAACTTTACAATTCTAAGATTTAATAAAAGGTCCTTACAACATAATGCAATTTAGTCCCATATGATTATGCAATTATAAATAAATGAGTCCCCCCACCCTGAGAATAATGCACTCAGGTAAACTGGTTTGTGCAAATCTTTTTGGGTAAGATACTTTGGTCATAATAACAGGCTACATCCAACTAAATCCTACTTAGGAAGGATCCTTTGAAATTAATGTTTGGATTTTTAATTCATTTCAGTGAGCAGGGCCGTCTTAACTATTGAGCCTACTGGTGCAACGCGCCAGGGCGCAATGGCCTGGAGGGTGCCTCCCCCCTCCAGCCCCGCTGGCAGCGCCCGCCGGCAGCACCCTCCGGCTGCCCAGCGGAGCGCGGGAGCGCGAGTTGGCCGGCTGCGCCCTCCGGCTGCCTGCCGGAGTGCAAGCTGGCTGGCCGCGCCCTCTGGCTGCCCAGTGGAGTGCAAGCTGGCCAGCCGTGCCGCGCCCTCTGGCTGCCCGGTGGAGCGCATGTTTGCTGGCCGCACCATGCTCTCCGGCTGCCCGGCAGAGTGCAGGGGCGCGAGTTGGCCGGCCACACCGCGCCGCGCTCTCTGGCTGCCCAGCGGAGCGCGGGAGCGCGAGTTCGTCGGCCGCACCAGGGCGCCTCATATCCTTAAGACGGCCCTGTCAGTGAGTCTACTCTGAGTAGGACTAGCATCTGAGGCAACTGTGTTTGTGTGTTGTTGCTTTTTTGTGTGTGAGAGAGGGAGGGAGGGAGAGATATGTAAACTTACATAGGAGGAGGGCAAATGAAGGCTGAGAGTAAATGTAAAAAGGTGATCTTCAATAGGGTCCCTTCCAACTCTACAATACTATAATTCTAGGGCAGTGATCTACCCAGTTTGAAGCGATTGCCCAGAGTTGTTGAGCCTTTTGGGGGGAGGATTGGCCAGTTTTTGAACTTTGTGCCACCAGTTGACCTATTTATGACAGGGATTAGCAAGAGTTTTTAAGCTCTTAGGGGAAAGAGCACAAAGTTGTTGGGTGGTGGGGGAATTGAATAAAAATGCTCACCCAACAGTACGCACCACACTCAGCCGCAGATGCAGGGAATAGAGGCTTTCACAGCTGCCCCAGGGAGGAACTGGGACAAATGGGACAAAGTGGGGGGGGGGGAATCAGGAGCAAACAGGGGATCACTTTTTTAACCCTGTGGGTTCCAGGGGTTGGGTCCTGAGTTGAGGGAGATTTTGCTTCTCTCCTTCCCTCCCCCCTCCACTTGTTTGCTCGCCTGCCTCCTTCCCGTCCTCTCCCTGCCTGTGGCCAGCGCCAGACACTGCTCTGTGGGGCTTTTGGCATGGTGACTCCTCCTCTGAGGAGACCCAAGGAGACTCCCAAGTCGGCTGAGTGTGGAGGAAGTGGCAAGGCAGCCTCAGCGCTTGGCTGCATCCCATGATGCAGGGGGCAATAACACGCCCCTTGCAAGCACTACGGAGGAGAGGCGGCAGCAGAGCAAGGACAGGCCGGGCGCCTGCAGCTGGCTGCCTCAGCGGCAGCACTTCACTCACTCGCAACCCCAACACAAGCAGCACATGGAGCAGCTGTTCCCAGACTCCCGCTGCTGTGTGCCCCTACTGGGTAGGTGCTGTGGCACAGTGTGCCACTCAGCCAAATGGGAAAGACGCCCCCAATGTGTGGACACACATTAAAACATATGCATTCTTACAAGCGCAATGGGTCAAATGCAGACTGTGTTACTTAAGTAATGTCTAGCCTATCCCATTGATTTTAATGGGAATTAAGATATGGTTAACTTCTTTATAATTTATTTCAATTCAACAGCTTCTATATTGCTTAATTACAATTGTCTCTAAGTGGTGCACAAGAAACTCAGTGCATAAAACTGTTGATTATGATTGGTTTTGGTTAATAAAAGAAGAATTTCCCGAATCCCTTCTCTGGTAAGAGAGCCGCAGCAGAGATTTAAAATCACAAAATTTCCAGCAAAGTAAAGCACGGGAATGTAGGCAGCTAGACTTTTAAAATATCCCTTTTTAAGTTACTTACAAGGCTCCCCCTGCATTCCCCTTTAGCACAGAAAAGACCATGCAGATTGGAAAGTTTAAAAATGTTTTTTACTTACACTTTCAAAGGTCAGATTCATGTGCTTTTCCATACAGCAGCAAGGGAAGAGAGGCAGTAAAGCTTAGCTTCAAAATTGGTAGTAAAATGGTTCTAAACATGTGGTCTGGGCTTGGAGTGATTAGCCCAGAGGTCTTCTCTGATCAGATTCACATGGTGGAAGGGAGTGAACAAAGAAACTTGACTTCCTTCGTTCCGAGTTGAGTGGGCGTGACCTAGTTAAGTCTAGCAGAATAGCTTGTTCTATGGTCGTAACCCCTTCATGCATTAACTCGAGCTAAGCATGTTGGATATATGAGGCTAATTTATACCACTAAAACATAGGCAGTAGCCCTAACCATATTTACCTGTAACTCTGAATCAAACTCACTATAATAATATGAGACATTTGTAATAGGTGATGCTATAGGTGATACAATGTCTGGTGAATGCCATGTATTTAACAATTTGCCTTGCATGCTCTCTAGCCAATGAAGTCTGCTATAAACATCTAGGTTGCTTTTCTGATAAGCCCCCTTGGTCAGGAATACCTGGGAGAAACCTGTTTGGCTTACCAGCATCTCCTGAAAGCATGAATATTTCTTTTTTGCTTTTCACTAGAGAGACTGGGAATCTTTCACAGGTGAGACAACCTTTTTAAACTGTTTATTTAAGAACTGTTGGCAATATTTGTGTATGCCTGTATGTGCTAGGTCTGGTCCTGTCTAATCGGGCAATGGCATTTGCTAAGACAGAGGTTCTGAGCCTCCTTGTCTCACCATTTGTATGACAGCAACCATCTGACAGGGTTGCCATGCCTGTGAATGACAGAGACTATGAAGCTCTTTCCACATTGAAAATGGTATCTCAGGCATTGGCAAACTTGGCCCTCCAGATGTTTTGGGACTACAATTCCCATCATCCCTGACTACTGTTCCTGTTAGCTAGGGATCATGGGAGTTGTAGTCCCAAAACATCTGGAGGGCCGAGTTTGCCTATGCCTGTGGTATATAATTGCCAATGAGGGATGGGAGAGAAAGTCAATTCAGTTCTCATTTGAAAACTCACTCACCTGTCATGCTTTCCAAAACAAATCACAAAGTGAAATGCAGCTGTGCTTTGAAATGCAGCTGTGCTTTCAAATGCACACTCCTCTGAATTTTGCAATGCAGTTCTCCGGCCAAGAATGTGCACAGAAGTGCATCTACTCATGTAAAGTGTGCACATAATTGCATATATTCTTGAAAATAACATAGAAAATGCACCATAATAGGAGAAAACGCTTTGGAAAAATGTGTACTTTGGGTAAATTGCATATAAAATGTGTTTGTTAGGAGAAATTGGCACTAAAATGTTGAAGAAGTTTCATGATAACTTTTTTATATTAAAAAATAGCTTGAAAATGTGGAAATATGGAGATCTGAAGATTGGGAAAATGAGAAACTGAGAGAAACTGATATAGACATATTCACTCATCCTCATGGATAACTAATTCATTATAGGAATTGAGATATATACGCTTGTAAAGCAGGCTAGAGATGAGCTAGCATTGAAATCTGTATTGCCAAGGAGCATATGAGGCACTTGAGGATTTGGAAAACATCAGATTCTAGGGTCTTTTCACAAGACATCAGTGCCAACCGTTGAAAAATCAAGCACAATTCTAGCCAGTAGAACTTTATGAGGCTGTTGGTACCTGAGAATAAGTGAAAAAACATTCTTTGCTTTGAAGATCCTTAAAATAAATTAATTTTATATTTTAAATTCCCAACAGAAACTGTTATACACCGAAACATCAACTGTTCAAAATTCTTATTTCTCTCCATGGAGGAAAACTCACTTTGTTATCCATGGATATACCAGCACTGGAAAATATGGCTGGGTTGTGGAGATGTGCTTGGTATGAAATTTATCTTGACTAGTTTCCTTCTTCAGTTACAGACTCTAGGACATGGGGAACAGGTGAAAATTATGCAGATATGCAGGCTCACAATAATAACATTGGGAATCAGTAGGTCATTTTGCCTTCTCCAAACTCGTGTGATGCATTGGTTTGCATGAGTCTTTGGGGGTCTTGCTCTAAAATCACACCTTACTATACAGTTGCTGTCTACCTGTTGTGCACTGTGACCTGGACTGTGTAGGCTAAACTGTGGAAGGTGGGCAAGAGGCTAGCCCTGCCTCTGGGTGTCAGATTGGACTACCTAGTTTTTGGATCCTTTGAAACTGCTGATCAAGTACATTTGAAAGAACCTCCAATGTTTCTGATTGCGTTAGCAAACTCTAACATATTACTTTTTCTGAAACATTACATGTGATGCAGCTGCTGGTGAAGGTGGAGAACGTAAACTGCATTGCTGTAGATTGGGAAGATGGTGCCAAATGTACCTACTTCACAGCCGCAAGCAACATTCGTGTTTTAGGGGCTGTAACAGCTTATCTTATCAACACTTTAAGGGTAAGAATGATGTTACGTTTCAGAGCCAGATACTGTATGTTTTTCTCTATAGGTATAGAAAATACAAATGCATATAACAGAAACATTATACATGCAAGAAGATTCTAAGCAGATAGCAGACCCGAGTATATTCAAATAAAATCCCAAATCTATTTTGTTATAGTAGCACAAACTTCCACATATGAATTCAGCCAGGTCAAATGCAGATGCACCTCATGTTACGTAAGAGTTCAGTTCCAGGGATTTTGTGTAGATGTGGAAATTGTATCTTGCCAAACCCTTGGATCCACCCCACAACTAGCCAGCCTGCCTTCTATAAGGGTGGGGGGAGGGAAAGAGAGGACCCTCAGCATTCCCAGAGCCAGTGTGCTAAGTGGGAATTGTCCCACAAGCAAGGCTAAGAGCAGGGCCGTCTTAGAGGGATCGGCCGCCATGGCCCCCAGCGTGCCGCCTCTCCGCCCGCCTCCCTCCCATGCTGGCCGCCCCTCGGGAGGGGGGTGGGCGAGCGGGGGATGAGGGGCTTTGCGCTGGAGCGGCGTGGGGCTTTGCGCGCCCTTCCAGCGCTCCAGCTGGGGCTCCGGGAGGCGAGGGCGGCTGGCTTTCAGCCCGCCCGCCTGCCCGTGGGGGCGGGGGCGGGTTGGGGAGGGGGCGCCCGGTATGCCGGCGGGCTCATGGGGGCGGCCCTGGGGGGCCCGGCATCCTGGCGCGGCGCGCCACCAGCCCCTATGGACGAGACGGCCCTGGCTAAGAGCTTAAAAGCTATTTTCACACAAGTACCACTTGGAGTTACCCACTGTGAAAAGTGCTTTGAAGCTCTTGGCCTTACCTCTTGGGGAAGGCCTGCTCACTGTGCTGGCTCCAGAAGTGTTAGGGATACTCTTGCAAGATCTTGCAGGAAGTCGAATTGTCCCATGGATTCTCAAGAGAGCATCCCTACCAGTGCTAGAGACAGCACATCAAATGGCCTTGCCTGAGAAGAAGGTCGAAAGCTTAAAAGCTATTTTTGTACCAGGTCACCCCAAGTGGACCCAGTGTGAAAACAGCATTTAAATATCTCAGCCTTGACTTGAGCAATTTCAACCAGCCTACCTTCAACTGTGTATAGCCGAAATTGTGCAAGTCAAATGCACTTAAGATGAGGTATTACTGGATGTTATAAATGGATACCAACTTTGTACGTAACATCCTAGATTCCATTCCATTCCCACTTTATACCCTTTTATGTAATTTTTACATTCATTTGTTCACATTCTGTTTTTATTGCACTGCCAACAAGTTGCACATACTGTACAGTTTTATTCATCTTTTGAAGCAAGGGCGGTGTGTCTCGTTTCACTGCTTGAGGCAAAACAGGAAGTGCCCCTCACCTTGCTTCTGCTGTCCCTGCCGAAGAATCCTTAACTTATCCAGTTCACTCAATGCAGCCAATGTCAATATAAGCCCTGAGTCCATATCAATTGCATTACAGCACGTGTGCAAAACTTTCTGTTGCATAATGTAAGAATGTCTCCTTTACTAATCATTTAAGCTTATATATTCCCTACCCCCATTCTTGAATCACTAGAAAGTGTATCACTATTATCCATCCAAGATCCACCTCATTGGTCATAGTCTTGGTGCTCACACTGCTGGAGAAGTAGGAAGACGACTTCGAGGCATTAGCAGAAAATTTCCAGGCATTGGCAGAATAACTGGTATGAATTCCTATGAAACTGCATTTTAATCTGTGTTATGTATACGCCATACAGTACATTTAAATCACATTTTCCCCAAAGAATCCTGGGAACTGTAGTTTAATCCCACAGAGCTACAGTTCCAAGCACCCATAGCAAACTACAAATCCCAGGATTCTGTTTGGGGGACAGGGGATGTGCTTTAAATGGATGGTGTGAATGCCACATTAGAAAGCTTGATTGGTGTAAGATATTCAGTGGGAAAATGTGGGATCTCATCTGATTTATAAAGGCAAGCCAGATGCTTACCTATGGCCAAGCCTGTTCAGATGCAACATCACTAGGAAATGCTGGAAGTATAAGGGCCATTGATAAAAATGCACATTAACACAGTTGCAAGGCAAAACATTACATCATATCAGTATAGTAGACTGAAAAAGATGTCATACATTCTGCATTTCAGCTTTCTCACCACATTCCAGCCATGCAGAAGATTGGCAAAAGAAGGTGGGAGTGAAAAGAAAGGAGCTAGGAACAGGGACTAGATGTGCCTTATCCTGATTTTTAGGACAAAATATACTGGGTGGACAAGGAGGTGTTTATAGTTTCATCTTCATTTTGAGCCTTGTTTACTGTGTCAGCATAATGGCCTGGTGTAGATGCTACTGTTGAATAAATTTAAAAGGGGTTCCTAGACCGGAGGCAGCGCTTCCAGAAACCCAAAGAAAAGGGTGCAGACTGCATGTGAAAATATAGGCCTTCATTGAAATAAAAATGTGCACAGGGACAGCCCAAAAAATAAAGAAGCTGTGAAGTGACATACAGAAACACAAACTCATACACTTTTACACTAGCATGTGATTACAAACAACCAATCAAATGATTGAAACAACTTTCCCATAGCAATTACAATCCATAGTCATCATTATAAATCAATTGGAGATCCTTAGCTAGCCTACCCCAACCTTCTCATTATAATAATATGTCATTAAACACTGCCATCCTTCTAGAACTAATTTAATTAATTTCTGATTAATTAAGCTATTCTTTACCTTTCTACAAACATCTGTTATTAATAATCTATTTTTAATATATCCTCCTCATTAAGGGTAGGTATCCAGGGGTGTGGATTCTGTCTGATGCCTGGATGTGGGCTAGGGCCATGCCATGACCCCAATGGGGACCCCTCAGGGTGTCCATATTTGATGTAAGTCATAGGGCTCCCCCTATTGGTGGTTTAACCTTAGATGGACTCCCTGCAGATGCACAGAAGTAGAGATATACCCTGGCTATACCCAATGCTTAAGCCAAACCACTCACATCTGTAACCAATAAAGTTGTGGCCTATTTGAACCCATAAACCTAAATACTCATGTCCATGTGTTTATTAACCACTAGGGAAGTGCGGGTCACGGGGCCTTGGCACACAGCACATATGGAGCTTTAACAAACCAAATAGAGTCCTAACACAGAGATAAAGGGAGATGGAAAAATCTCCTTCATTACCATTCCTAATCAGGATGCAGAAGTGTCTCCCAAGCTTGGGATCTCAAATGTTGTTGGACTACAACCTCCATCAGCTCTAAGCAGCAAGGCTAATGGTCAGGGATTTGGGGGGGGGGTTGTATTCTTGGACCCAGAAAAAAACAAAACAGGTTTGCTAATTCCTAACTGGATTATTTTATGTTTATTTAGGCTTGGATCCAGCTGGGATGGGTTTTGAAGGTTTCCCTGATATGGTCAGGCTGGATCCTTCTGATGCTCAATTTGTGGATGTCATACATACCAATGCTGGAAAATTTCCCACGATAGGTAACTGCGAAACACACATGAATTTTGTGCTGAAAGTTGAAGCATGGGCCAAACCATTTATTGCTCTATGAATCTATTTCAGGATTTGGTATGTTCAACGCCACTGGTGATCTTGACTTTTACCCCAATGGTGGAAGGGTTATGCCGGGATGTGATGAGAAGAATACAACATTAGCTGAAACTGACTTTGAGGGCTTTGATACAGGTAAGCCTGTCTGCATTGTTTATAGCAAGGGTTGCCAAACTTTTTGGACCAGTGGGCATAGTTCAAATTTTGAAAGTGTGCTGGGGGCACCAATCACAAGTATGGCTGCTGTCGGGAGTGTGAAATATCATAAAATTAGAGAGACAACCATCCTGACAACTTTGTTTACCATGGGATGTCAGCTACGTCCTGCTGGTTCTAACTATGGAGATCACATAATAATGATTACACACAGAGGTAACAACAACACATCACATGTGTGGTCACATCACACACATTCTGATTTCACAGAAATTGCTTAGAAAGTACTTGCACATTTTGCACCATAACTTTTTTTCTAGGAGTGCTAGAGATAAGAAAGAAAGAAAGAAAGAAAGAAAGAAAGAAAGAAAGAAAGAAAGAAAGGTCAGAGTCTGAGGCAAAGGAACCAATGAAGGTGTTTGTGGGTACCATGTGGCCCGGTGAACCCTGGTTATAGCATATACATGCAGAGTCTGCTTATATAGCAAGCTTAAACCAGAAAGGGGGAAACTTGCTCCATTCCACTTGTGGCTTCTAATGTATATTTGTAATTTACTTTACTTGTGCTATATTAAGTAGCATGCCTGCCATACTCTGTGGTTTATAGGAAACAACTCTGTATCCTGAGCTCTAGGATGATGCTGTGACATGCAAACTGTGTAGGTGCTATTCTTAAATAGAGCCTTGAATTTAGTAGACAAGATTTGATAGATAGAGCACAAAGACCACCCACTTAAATGTTACATCCATATTTGTCCCGAATTGCATAAGTTGGTATTTGTTGTACCACGAGTGATGTCTAATGGGGTTGTAAAGCTCTTCACTGAGGTTTGCAGTTTTTTTTTTTGTTTTTGTTTTTTTTGCAGAAATGCAGAGTGTAGGAAACTGCCACCACTCAAGAAGCCATGAGTACTACAGGTACAGCATTCTCTTTCCTGGAGGATTTCTTGCTTACCCATGTGAATCATATGAATCCTTCAAAGAGGTAAGCATGGTGGTCTAACTTGATTAGATTACGGTATATCAGCATAGCAGGGCCAATACCAGACTTGGCAAGGGACACAGGACTTGGCACAGTGCCAATGAGGGGCCCTCCACCCCCACCCTGCAACTAGGGCAGGGCCTAGCATGTACTACAGATCTATGAAATCAATAAATAGAAGAATTGCATTTTCAAAGCTTTACTAGCAGAACTCAAGTTTCAAATGTTAAATTTACAAAACTTCTTTCTCACACACTGAGCCCAGTGTGAGACTTGAGAACATATTTTACTAAAATGTAGATTTTCCAATTAGGAATACAAAATACTCTCTCTTTCTCCTTCCTGCTACAACACCCAGAGAGAGAGACTACACATAGTTTTTGCACATGCAAACAATTTCATTAGCATATATAAACATTTGTAATAGTAGCCAAACCTTGTGATTCAGTCACAACCTCAAGCTGCCACACCTTGAGTGGAAAAAACACCAGTTCCATGGGAAAATACTGGCCATGTACTTAAACATTATTTACAGTAACTTGAATACAATACATTTAAAAACATCCAACATTTTATGTAATATTAAGCATAACTTGCACAGACTCCATACATATCAAGGGTTAGGCACAAAGACTTTCAGAGCAGAATGTGAGTGTCAGGCAGCCTTGAATACCAACACCTCTCACTGTAGAAATTAAGGGCAATTCAACTACCACATCCCATCAGTGCAAGGATTTCTGCTTGCACAACAGGACTTCCCCTTTCCCCCTCCCTCAAGCATGCTCCAAACCCTCCCCAGATCTGCCCTGGAGAGTTGGGGGAACCCCTAGAACATGATTTAGGGAGTGTGCAGGTGGAGGAGAGGGGAGAATGATCCATTGTGTTAGCAGAAAACCTTGTGTGGATGAAACAAGAAGGTTAGAAGTATGGTGGTTACAATCCCATCAATCAGCTGCACTCCAAACCTTGTTTACCAGGGATTAAGTTCCATTGACTTCAACCAGACTTGCTTTTGAGTAATCAGGGTTAGGATTGCACTAACCATCATTCAGTATGGGGAAAATTGCAGAACAAAAATAATAATAATTCTTACTCTTCATAGTTTGAGGCAATGAGGCAGAACAGCAACAAAGGATACTTGAACTGACGCCATAACAAATGTTTGAATGGAAACAAGCAAATGCTCTCTTGACCAATGCATTAGTTTTCTCCTAGGGAAATTGCTTTCCATGCCCCAGAGAAGGCTGCCCAATGATGGGTCACTATGCTGATCGGTTCTGTTATAAACTAAGGAAGAACAACCCAAAGTACTTTTTAGATACAGCAGCTACGAAGCCATTTACCAGTAAGTGCACAAATTAAAGTCAGTTCAGTACAGATACACATGGGTGTCATTGCTGTGTAATATGTTGATATACAAGACTCTTTTGGGAATAAAAACAGGACACATAGCTGTGACTTCCCCATTGTTTTCCATGCAAAGTAATGAACACATTTTCAACTGGAATCATTTCCAAGTGCCAGCACAGTGCAGGGAGGATTGCTGTGGATTTTCTTATCCCGGGTAACCTTATACAAGCCCCAATAATGTGTTTGAAGTTGGAAGGAACAGATTACAAAGTTCCTGGTCAATTAACTCTCTAGATGTGAAACCTTGGATAGGAAACATAGAAAGCTGCTTTATGCTGAGTCCGAACATTGGTCCATCTAACTCAGTACAGTCTTCACTAACTAGCTGTTGCTCTTCAGGATTTCAGACAGAAATCCTACCTGGAGGTGCCATGGATAGAACCTGGGACCTTCTGCATGCAAAGCATGAGTTCTGCCACTGAGCTACAGCCCATCCCCAATGTGTGAAATGATTAAAGATCACATATCAACAAGCACAGGAAGCAATCACATATGCGTGGATAATATTCACACACCTTCATGCTGCAATCCTAATTATGTGTAACCAGGAAGCATATCTCTCTGACCTCATTGAGATTCATTTCTTAAACATAAAATTCCCATTCCTAATTAGGATTGCCTAACTGGGCAATGTTGATGATCGAGGTACAAATAAATGGTGTTTTTAATGGGCAAAATACGTGGGGAAAGGCAATGAAATACTTCACACATTTGGGCACTGCACATTTTGCTTTTCTTTCTTTCTTTCTTTCTTTCTTTGCTAGTTTTTAAATTCAAGGTGGAGGGGGGATAACTGAGCCAAGCATAGCATCAGCTTCTTAACAATTAAAGAAATTACGGTAAGCTCTTCCCACACTGCAGTGGATTTAAAACCATACACCTTTAAATTGATTTTAAAAATCTAAGCTTCGAACCAACACACCAACAGTGGCCTGGATCCAAATTACAAGTAATGAAAGTCTTGTTCAACTCACCTCTTCCCAAATTTCTTAAGAATCTTTAAAACTACCAGCTATTAAAGTAACCATAGTTACTAAATGCATAGAATTCTTCCTCTGTGTTTGCAGTTCTTGCTCTTCCTACTTTCACATCTTGATTCATTATATATTTATTGTGTAGGCTGGCTATATAATATATCGGTCAAGCTATCTGGAATGAAAGGCGTGAAGGGAGAAATGGACATAGCTTTCCAAATGAAAGATGGAAAGACAAAAGAATACCAAATTGGGAGGTACGTTTTATGATATAGTGAAATAGCAGGTTTTGCAGTTTTGCTCATACATGAATAAATTAATCATCATTATTCATGTTTATAATTTGGGTGCAGATATTTCACAAGTCAGCTGTTCTGTTTATATGCTGTAATGTACACTTAGTTTCAGTTGCCTGTCCCCAGGGTTCTCTTAAGCATATGCAGCGCTGGGGTGCAAAGATCCGCCCGGCGCCCCTTCCCAGGTTGCCCAGTCCCAGGCGCGCATGAGGGCGGAGCCAGCCGGTCGCCTCAGTGTCTCGCTGGCTTGGTCGCCCCCGAACTTGCAGCACAGAGCCGCCCACAGCAGAAGAGCCCACCGTGGTGCTCCGACTGACGGCCGGGCTCTTCCCCGGACTCAACTCTTGGGCCCTGGACTCTTGGCCTGGCACCCCTGAGAGCCCGGCGCCCAGGTGCCCCGCACCCCTAGCGCCTATGGGTAAGATGGCCCTGCCTGTCACACTTAAATAATTGCAGGTATGAAAGTCCACAGCCTGCTGGTGCTCTGAGGAATGCATAGGGCTGCTATGGACACCAACAATTTTTAACCTTCAAAATGGAACCTACTTTTGCTCTTTTGACTGTGCCTCTCTTTCTCTGTATGTGTGTGCCCCCCCTTTCTACTTCTCTTTAAAGAAATCCTAAACAAAAATAGAAAGTTGTCAGATGTAGAGAGGAAATTGTTTCAATTTAAACTTATCATATGATGCCTAAATAACAACAAACAACTAAAACAGTTACATGATTAACTAGTCCTTACAATGGAGAACTTAATGGGTGGCACTGTAAAAGTTCAGAGCAGATTTTATAACACCTTGATGCCCTCTTTTAGAAGTTGATATGTAATAATAACGTACAACAATTTCATGGATTTATTGGGTGATCTTTAACAAGTCACGCTTTCAGCCTCACCTGCTCATCCATCTTGAAATATATGTATGTGAGTGACACGAAATGTGAATGAGCAACAATAATTTCACAGATTACCTGACTATGAAGTTGACAATTGCAAAGCACAACTGTTGTATTGATGCTCTCTAATGATTTTCATTGTTTGCCCATTTTCAGTGGCAGCCTTAACCAAGGGCAAACCTACTCAAAGCTCATCAGTGTCGAAATTAATCCTGCAGAAGCTTCACGAGTTGAATTTATTTGGCATAAGAAGTTCTTCACTTTACTCTGGGTTAAACTGGGAGCTGAAAGAGTGCGTCTAGTCCGTGGAAAGGATGGGCAGGAGTAAGTATGGCTATTTTGAATGTTTTGATTTCATGATTTATACCATCAGGGGCGGGGTGTGTGTGTGTCATCATCTGGGCAGCCCAGGACCTCCATACAAACTGCCCTGGCTTGTGCCCTAGAGAGGTCACTTCGGTGCTGCGAATGCAGCAAAAACAATGCAAAAGACAAAAATTACAAGTTACCAGTCCCTGCAGTCACAGCACCCACTGAGATTCTTCAGTAGTCAGGGCCACAGCTCCACATACCTGATTTAAAGACTACTTGAATGATTAACGATTCTGTTGGAACAAACCACAACTTTCCAGTTGAGAAAATCATGTGCATTCCTTAATTTACCAGTCTTATGCTCACACTTGGCTATCTCTGCTTCTTTTCAACATTCAACAAAATATATTGAGGAGGGGGCAAGAAAAACTTACTGGAAGTGGAAGATTTATTGACATGGTGGTTTCTGCCTTTTCTCTCCCAGATCTTTCTTTTGTGGCAGTGGGACAGCAACATACGGAGTTCCTCAAATACTTACACCTTGCTGAGCATTAAAAGGAAGCAGATTATGTATATGTAAATTACAAGAGCATAGAACTGCTTTTTTCACTTGGCCACTGAAAGAGCTTGAAGGTTTGAAACATGGTTGTGCTTCTTTCTTAGTCTGCTCTGTGCAAAATCATGGTTTGTTTTTAAAACAAGAAGTCATTGTTATAATTTCTATCTGCTTTCTAAATACATGAAAGTACTGTAGACATTAAAAAATGGAGATTTTGATGTATACTGGGAGTTCATTCCTGATCCAGAAATAGGGCACAATAGATCAGTAGAAAAGAAAGGACACAGCCGCATAGGGTCATGATGTGTCCTCAAGAGAGGCCCCTAGAAGGCAAAGAGACCCTTGAATTGTTAATCCTGAGCACCATCGTTGCACAAATCCAACCATGTCTGTACACTCTGACAACTGATTGAATTGATATGTCCAAATGGGGAAATGTGTGCATGTGTATTTATTTTTTATTTTTATTTTTTATAAGAATTTATTGGCATTTTTCTATAACAAACATATACCCACACCCACACCTACAATTAAACAAATGCAAAACAGATAAAACAAATACAAACAATGTCAAGCTTTCTTATTGCATCTTTCTAGAAAAAAAAAAAAATTTCTAATTCCATATCTTGACTTTTGACTTCCCCTGCCTTTTCACCTTCGAGTTTGTATCCTTGATCTATTTTATAACCATTTCTCCTACAAAAAAAAAAAAAACATTAACTTCAATTGTATAATTACATTCAATTATATCTTCAACATTTACTAAAAATGCATCATCATAATAATACCTCACCATTTAATCTTCTAAATCCATAAACTTAATCCACTTAAATTCACTTTGCTTATACTCCACCTCATAGATCTTCGCAAATCATTCGCATCTAATCTATCTCTTCTATCCTTAAGGTTGCTGCTAGTAACGTAAAAACTTGAAATATCTCCTTTCATGTTCAAATAAAAAATATAACAAAGTGTTGTTGACAGTATTCACCCTCCGATTTCAATTTACCATATCAGGCTACTTAAAGTTTTACTTAATGCTTCACCCCACACCCCCTCTGTCCATTATTCTTCTCCTGATGGCATCAGCACTGAACTTCCATATCTCTTCCCTCTCCAAGCGTCCACAGATCCAGGCACAGTCCAAACCTCTCCTTGCCGCGAGTTCAGAGGTGTCCCTCTCATCATCTCTCAGCTTCTTCGGTTCTTTGTAACATTCCTTTTCTTCTTGTAGATACCTTAATCCTCTGTCCCTGGCCCCCGAGCTCACACCTCGGGGACTGGATATACGAAATCTTAACGTCGCCTTGGGGCTGCCACCCCCAAAAGGCGAATTTCTTCTCCGAAGTAGCTCATTCATTTCACTCCATCTTTGCATCCATCCTCTCAGCTCTTTGGCAAGGCTTTCTTCCAAAGTATCAAAAGTTTTGTAAGCCTCCTCTGTGGGCAATTGGTTCCATTTCAGACCCCCACACAAGGCTTTGACTTTTCTATAAAGCAGTTCCACCTTCAAGGCAGTGAGTCTCTGTTCGTCCGTTAGTCCAGAGTTCAGTGCCAGTTCAAGGACGAAACCCAGCATACTGGCAGAGGAGGAGGAAGCGGGTGTCATATTTCTACTCCCCTCTTTGTTCATCGCCATTTTCCTGAACTGGAGCGCAAATACCGCAACTTTAAAAGGAGATATTTTCCTCTAGTTAACTTCCCAAAAGAAAAGTTTGCCAGTCTCCTGTGTCCATTTTAAATACATTGTAACCAGTTCTGTAGCAGCAATCACTCAAATTGGTTAGATTCTTGAGCTCGAAGGGAGGGAGGGCAGGCTGCCATTCTCCTTCCCCCCGGATCGTTCCAAAAGCACGATTTCTTTACTCACGACCACCGGGTTCTTTTAGCTCCATTCTTCACAGGTAGAACTTGGACGCTCACCGCGGGCTCTGTCGCCGCATTTGCATCCCGGTTGGGGCATGTCCCCGAAGCCCGGCTCCGTTTGCCCTTCACCCCCACTCCCCCTTTACAGGGGGGGCAAGGGAAGGGTTCAGAGCCTCCGCGGGCGCAGCCGGGGAGCCCAGGGTGCGGGACGCTCTTCCCGCACCCCAACCGGAGCCGCGCGCTGCGGTAGCGCGGCTCCTAACCCCCGGGATGGACAAGGCGCTTCGGACCCGAAGCAGCCTTCGACCACCCGACGATGGCGTCGCCGCCGGAAGTCCGTGCATGTGTATTTATATGTGTATGTTTAATAGGAATCTGTCACTCACATTTCTACAGAGACATTGCACCTCACATTTTGAGCATCAAGTAGCACAGCATGATATGTACATAACAATAGCTGCTCCAGACTATATTGAACCCTTATGCAAAATATTGTATTTAGTGCTTCGTAGAGATAGTATACTGTATTATTGCTTGTTACAATAGCTGTGTGCCTTTTAGCTGAAGACCAGGGGTATGTATGCATTTTTTCTCAGACTAATTAATGAATGGCTGCAAAAAAACAACAACAACACAATAAAGAAATTGCAACAACTGAGTAAAAATGTTGCTCGCTTTCTTATTTTAGTAAATGTGATAGAATCCCAAACTCTCTCTACAAAAGTCTATAAATGGTGAGAGAATTCCTTCCATCTATCTATCTGTCTGTCTGCTTCATTTATCCAGTAAATTTATAAACTGATTCCTCATAAAGAAAGAAATTGGTGTACATATCTGTACACATGACTAAAACACATGAGTCAGTTATTCTTTTTATCATTTTTTTGCCTGATTATTTCCATACACACTACCCACACTTGTGCCCAGGAGAGAACAATGGTGCTGCAGATGCAGTGTTTGACTTCACACCCAGAGGTGCACTTCATTATCTCTTGAGAAAGATGGATTCCAACAACAAAATCTTCAACACAACACAATTACAGTCCTGCCATATTTGAGTTTAAACTCCTGAAGGTAATAGTCCATTACCTTCCTTCCAACATGGTTCTCTGAAGACTAGTTCCATAAACTGAAGGTCCTGTGGGACCTCTAGATTAAGTAACTTGGAGGGCACTGTAGCTTAAAATATGTTCATTAATTTCACCCTCTTTATTCTGGTACTTTAGCAACTTGGAAACATGTCAGGTATATTAGGCCACATCTTCAGAGTTATCTGCTCGCTCTGCTTGTGAATAATAAAGACACAAGGACACAGAGTATTAAGGTTAATGGGCTAAAAAAAGGCCACAACTTTTATTGGTTACAGCATGTGAGTGGTATTGGTATTGGCATTGGATCGAATGTCAAAACATGACTCCACCCTGCTCAGTGGGGAATCATTCAAGGGTTAACCACTAGAAAGAGGAGCTTGTTGATGCAAATACAACTGGAAGCTTTCCCTGATGTCACCGGGGTCGTGCCATGGCCCTAGCCACCAGCAGGGCATCGGACAGGATCCATGATCTCCAGATTCTTTTAATGGAATACCCGACAAGTGGAGGGATAGGCAATGGCCACACCCTGCTCTCAAATACACAGCACATATTCCAATGCCTAACCACCATCCGAGCTGTAAAGAGGCTCACCACCAATACCCTCACAGCTGCAACTAATCCCTGAGGCCTCTGATAATATTGGCCAGCCAAATGTCATTGCCCAGATCTGAAAAGTGGACGCCATCCTCCCGGAACAGATCCAGTTCGCTGAACTGAATGTCAGTATGCTGACCTTCTGATCAGCAAGCCCTAGGCTCAGTGGTTTAGACCACAGCGCCACCTGCTCCCACTCACAACCCTTCCCCCCTCTGGAAGGAGGAGAGGCTTTACAGTATGAACTGTTGACCTAAAACTCCTACAAGTCAAGAGGGTGGGTGGGTGAGGGTTTCAGGTTTTTTTAAAAGAGAGAGAAGCAGATAAGCTGCTTCTGTACATAGCAGAAGTCCAATACACGTTAGTGGTTTACTTGCTTCCATCATCTGACAACAGCTGACAAATGAACACATATATATATATTTGCACATAACTTCAAATATTTTGCAGCAGGTGAGTTTTGTCTCTTCAGCACATACAAAAGCCCAGAGATCAATGACTTGCAGTTGTTCCAAACCATTTAGCCCCCATCACATTGTATCATTGTGTAAGTCATGGGCCAGAGCACTGTGGGCATAGCATATGCTAGAAATAATCAATGCTAAAAATCATGGGGGGCAGAGGGTGAGCTCAGTCTGTCAAAATGCAAAGTCCCCTATTACCTTTACAGATTTTGATTTGCTCCCCATCAGGAAAAACAAAACAAGCTGTAGCAACATTTATGAACATATGGTTCTTTCTGCTCCTTGAAGACAGAGCCATTGATAGCCTTATCCTCCATGAATTTGTCCAATCCTCTTTTAAAGCCATCCAGGTGGGAGTGTTTTTGGAAGATGCTGAAGACTTATGTTTTTCAGTTGGCTTTCTAGGTATCATGTTTATTAATTAGGTGGCAGTCTGGTTGAATTATGTTTTTATATACACACACACACACACACACACACACAAAAGATGTTGCTGAGTTGTGGTTTTCAGATTTGTGTTTTTTTATATGTCATTGTTTCGAATTATAAGTTGCTTTTGATGGACGTTTGACCAGAAAAGCAGTCTTAAAATATTTGCAATAATTTTAGCAACAACAAAAGTATATTTTGAGAAAATAAGGTGAAGGTCCTTCCAAACTTGCTAAGCAACAGGTGGAATAAGTCCCTGAATACAAATCAAAAACAGCCGGCTGGTTATAATGGAACTTCTCTTATATAATTTGGCAGCTTCGTATTTGTGTGCACAGGTGGTGTCCTTTTATTCCTTCACACATCTAGTGACTGGAGCTACCAAAGCCTGCAATAAAATGCAATTCTAGGAATACTGCTTCTGGCTATAAGACCACAGGTGAAATGGAATCCCCCGAAAAAGAGGAGGGGTATATGTACCACCTTATCCCAAGCATATCAGTGGGGTGTGAGAATACATGTTTATTGTGTAGTGCCTCTGTTCATGATATTAATTCGTTGTCATCAAATCACAATTCTGTCATCTGTACAGCCTGATCTTATCCATGTTTACTCAGTTGAACTTAATAGGATTGATGTCTAGATAAACATGCAATAGGAGTGTATTCTTACAGCACAATCCTACACATGGCAACTCAGGATGTAAGTTCTATTATTACTCCCAGGTAAGTGTATAGAGAATTGCAGCCTCCGTTATTTTTTTAAAAAAAATCTTCTTCCTTAATACTAAAATAAAGCAACTGGGAAAGTCCTCTTTAAATACCTCAGAAATCCTGTACATGTTAGGTTTTTTTCAGATGAATGCAGGTCCCCTATTACTATGGTAGAATGTGAGGCTGATGGTCTGCAAGCACAGGCTGAAAACTGACCCCTTCAAGTTTTAGAAGCTTCAGAAGTGAAAGCTGTGAAGAATAGTCAAGTATTTTTCCCAGTAAAACATTTCAGCACCTTTTAAGGGAGTTGCTGCAAAACATGCAATCCAGGTTTTTTAAAGGTTACTTTCTTCTTTCTTCCATACACAGAATGCATAGAGCTGGCATGAAGGTGGGAGAGAACGTGAAAGAATAAAGAAGTATGGAATTCTGGAAGTTTTGACTTCAGTAATGTTGCTTCTCCCGTGTTTGTCCTGTAAAGCTAGTTTCTTTTGCTTTCTTATTAACTGTGTTGCAATAAATTTGTGATCACTATCAAAATACTGTTAGCTCACTATACAATCAGAACATCACATTGATCAGTTGAGAAGAGATTCTGACTGATTGTGGTCTTCTCCAATGCCATTGCTTTGTCTTTATATACAGTTTTGATCAGGTCTTTAATCACAGTGTGAAGGCTTGATTTTCTTCCACAATATATGACGCTTTGAATAGGCCTACTCCTTCCCATAGGCAGTCCTGCTGATTGCCACTTACATTCTTGATATTTTCACCATGGGAGTGCAATGAAAGGAACTAAAGCCCCCCTTTTAAAAATCACCCACAAAAATAGAAGCTGCTCTCTTAAATATGCCATGGGTGGGCATATTGTGGCCAGCATGCCCCTGCCCCAATTGGCCTAGAGGGTCAGGCCAATCCCCCTGGAAGGTCCAGTTGGGTAGCACCAGTTGGCCATCCCCTCCCTGGTTGCACAGGATTATGTTGGCCTCCCTGGACCACCTTCAGCCACACTGTGCACCAAACACACAAACACACACCCAGAGCCCCAGGTGAGTGGACAATATCACTTTCCCTAGCAAACCAGGATCTTTGATCTTACATTTATATGTAATTCAGAAATGTTTCCTAGTCACTCAGTCCATTTTATCTGTAATATGCTTGCCGTGCTTTGTGTATTTATGATAACCTTGATCAGAAATACACGTCAGTTTCTATCTTCATACACTTTTTTGCTTTCAATAATAGCCCCCAAGGATATGTCACTTTATAAAAAGGCCATGTGTAGGTAGTGAAGACTTGGCTGGAGGGATCCATCCAAAGACGGTGTGGTAAGTCACATCTTATCTCATCAAGTCAGCACTGCAACTGATGCATTTTCACTGTATGCTAAGGCTATTGTAACAGTGAGAACAAAATCAATAATTTCCAGAGGGGTAGCTGTGCTAGTCTGCTGCAGCAAAAACAGGCAAATGGGCTGTTGGTCTGTACTTAACGACTAAGTGCAATACCAGGTTGTTTGCATTATTAATTGTCACTGTAACCCTTTTCCTTTATGTAATTATCACTGATATAAGTCTTCTCAATATATATGTGCATATATTTGTCTTCAATATACCACTGAGACTCTGACAAAATTAATACTGATTGATGCCTTCTTTGGCCCTATCTGTTTACTCTTTTAAAAATCCATTTCAGATGTTTGCTTTTTGGAGCTTGGCACTTTTACTGCTCGATGCAACAACAGGTGAGATCCAAATGTTACTTTTAATGTGGCATTGCATGATCCCCAAACTAATGTTGGTTTGCAGCAATGTGCCTTTGAGATATGATGCATCAGGGAAAGGGAGCTAAGCAGTGTGATACACATCCCAGTAAGTCTGCTGAAGGATGCCAAACTGAAGTAAGAGAGACTGAGTTTTTCCTTACTGCAGATGGAGAGATGGTAAGAGGGAAAGTAAGGTGCAAGTTAGTGTCGGGATTTAGATCCTAATTATGTATTGATAGGAATGGGAGAAAAAAATGATTTAGTTCACATTTAAAGGTGAACCTCCCTAATCTGGTTTTCTGAAACAATACGCAAACTGTAACACAATGATCCTTCAAAATTCACAAGTCTCCAAATTTTGAAATGCAGTTCTTCAGCCAAGTGATGTGTACAAAAATGCATATACTAGGGTAAAGTATAAAAGGCACCTGTTATTGAAATTAACACATCAAAGTGCAGTATATTAAGGAAAATGGCTTTACAAAAATGTTTGTATTGGCCAAATTACATAAAAGTATGTATTTCTGGAGAAATTTATGCTAAATGATGATGAATTTTAATTTTAAAAAACACAAATTTGTGTGGAAATTTGGAGAACTGAATTTAAGATTGAAAAAAATGAAAACAGAAAGAAACCAAAATGGAAAGATTAACCTATCTAAACATTTTATTCACAAACCAATTGCTCCTTTAACACGTACAAGTCCTTCTGCATTATATTGTGCCACTATTCCCCTGCCCCAAATACAGGTGTTTGTGGTGCATCAAAAAATGTTTTTAAAGCTTTCTCAGGTTTCTGGAGTGTTTCTGAAGATGAGACAATTGCTGGAAGCATTCTTAAATAACTGTCTTGTTTCACATGAGCTTGCCTGAACATTCAAAAAGGACAGACTGTGAATTCTTTTAGTACTTTGGTCACTCACACTTTGGTTATTTGCTCCCCATATAATAGGAAAAGAAGTCTGCTATGACCGACTGGGCTGCTTTTCAGATGATATACCATGGGCTGGAACTGTACAACGACCAATAGCAAAGTTACCTTGGGACCCAAAAAGAATAAACACTCGCTTCCTTCTCTATACAAAGCAGAACCCTAATAATTTCCAAGTAAGGCCCACAACCATGTAAAATTGCAAGATTTTCCCATACGGAGAATAAAAGGGGATAATACTCTAAGGGCACTTCCAGGCTTGCTATTTTCAGGTAGGATTCAATCACATATGGGTAAATTCAGGTGGCACAATTAGGCCTATAGTTGACCGGGAGGTCTTGTCCTACAGACTCACTTCTCCCAGTGAGTGCAATAAGGAAAGTGGCAGAAAAATGAACTGGAAAGTGTTGAACCATGTTGTCTAACATCCCTACATTCAGATTTGATGAATGCATGTTACGTGGCTAACATCATCTAATCTCACTGCAAACAAATCAGGATGAGTGCTCAAAAAGCAGGTCATCTGGAGGTGCCCTCAGAGAATTTTATTATTATTATTATTATTATTATTATTATTATTATTATTATTACCCCGCCCATATTATTATTATTATTACCCCGCCCATTTAATGAGGGTGAAAGAAGAAAGCGCAAAATATGGTCTGAAGCTCAACATCAAAAAAACTAAGATCATGGCCACTGGTCCCATCACCTCCTGGCAAATAGAAGGGGAAGAAATGGAGGCAGTGAGAGATTTCACTTTCTTGGGTTCCATGATCACTGCAGATGGTGACAGCAGTCACGAAATCAGAAGACGCCTGCTTCTTGGAAGAAAAGCAATGACAAACCTAGACAGCATCTTAAAAAGCAAAGACATCACCTTGCCGACAAAGGTCCGTATAGTTAAAGCTATGGTTTTCCCAGTAGTAATGTACGGAAGTGAGAGCTGGACCATAAAGAAGGCTGATCGCCGTAGAATTGATGCTTTTGAATTATGGTGCTGGAGGAGACTCTTGAGAGTCCCGTGGACTGCAAGAAGATCAAACCTATCCATTCTCAAAGAAATCAGCCCTGAGTACTCACTAGAAGGACAGATCCTGAAGTTGAGGCTCCAGTACTTTGGCCACCTCATGAGAAGAGAAGAATCCCTAGAAAAGACCCTGATGTTGGAGGGCACAAGGAGAAGGGGACGACAGAGGATGAGATGGTTGGACAGTGTTCTTGAAGCTACTAACATGAGTTTGGCCAAACTGCGAGAGGCAGTGAAGGATAGGCGTGCCTGGCGTACTCTGGTCCATGGGGTCACGAAGAGTCGGACACGACTGAACGACTGAACAACAACAACCCCGCCCATCTGGCTGGATTTCCCCAGCCACTCTGGGCGGCTTCCAACAAATATCAAATACATTAAAATATCACACATTAAAAGCTTCCCTAAACAGGGCTTATGGAAATTATGGAAATTAACAGACAGTGTGGGTGAATTAAAGTGCATTTCAATCATGGATGGTGTTTGGTACTTTCACTGAGTTTTAGGTGGGTTGGGAGAAGCAGTTAAAATTTATATTCTTTCATACCTTTCACAGGAAATCACTGCAATTAATCCAGAAACAATTGATTATTCAAACTTTAATGCCAGCAAGATAACTCGCTTCATTACCCATGGATTTATAGATCAAGGTGAAGAAAACTGGCTGTCAGATATGTGCAAGGTACAGTACAATGTAACGTTCATGCAATAGCTCTGAAATACATTCATTTCCAGACACATAGCCCTCACAATTATCATAGCTCTTTGCCTGTTACCAATTTGCCACAGGGAACATACAACAACAACCATAATAATTATGAACTTGCACTTAATTGTGAGTTCAGATTTTCATTTGTCAGGATTAACTGAAGTATTTTCTTGGAGGGACTTGAAGATCATGTCATCCAATACCATAAAATGAAGCCAGATCTGTCACACTCAAATGCTTCTGAGGCTCTGATACTTAAAATATGAAGTGATTTTCCTCTTACTTGACTCACTTGCAAAACAGTTAGGCCATGTGGGGCCTAGAAATGCTAATGTATGGAGTGCTCTTGTTCAGGGTTCCAGCCAGCCAATCCTGCTATTTTCTAGGATACTCCGTTCCATTTCCCCTCCCTTCTCCAGTTTTCGCCTCCTCAACACTTATCATTCAGTAATCATTGGACTCGGAGGGTTTGAAAAATCAGGGTTTTATGTTGCATCTTTTTTGTATTGCTGGAAACCTTGGGGTTTCTACGTGTGTGTGTGTGTGTGTGTGTGTGTGTGTGTGTGTGTGGTGCCACTGTGGCTACTTAGGAGTAGCACCTGCCCAAACTTTGCTAGTATAGTGAAAATAGATAACACAAGGAAATGAACCATGAAACATGACAAAGGTAAAATGGCCTAAGGCAGCTGCCAGCCAAGGTGGCTACAGTAGCAGAATTCTGTGAATAATAGGATAAGTGGTAAAAGTAAAGGTAAAGGGACTCCTGACCATTAGGTCCAGTCGCGGACGACTCTGGGTTACAGCGCTCATCTTGCTTTACTGGCCAAGGGAGCCGGCGTACAGCTTCCGAGTCATGTGGCCATCATGACTAAGCCACTTCTGGCAAACCAGAGCAGCACACGGAAACGCCATTTACCTTCCCGCTGGAGCGGTACCTATTTATCTACTTGCACTTTGACATGCTTTCAAACTGCTAGGTTGGCAGGAGCTGGGACTGAGCAACGGGATCTCACACCGTCACGGGGATTTGAACCGCCAACCTTCTGATTGGCAATCCCTAGGCTCTGTGATTTAACCCACAGCGCCACCCATGTCCCTAGGATAAGTGGTGCTTTAGCACAAACAGAACATTCAGGATCTGTGGAGCCAGGACGCTGTCCCTCAAGTTTGTTTTTACTTTGTTTGCATCAGAGGATGTTTCAAGTGGAAGATGTGAACTGCATCTGCATAGACTGGAGTAGTGGTTCCAGGTGTGCATACACCCAAGCATCGAACAATATCCGTGTAGTGGGAGCTGAAGTGGCCTACTTTGTAAATGTCCTTCAGGTAAGAGTGGTTCCATTCACTATGCCATAGTTATGAATACTGTAGCTACTGGAAGGCATCCATGACAAGAAAGATTAAATCATTTGATAAAACCTGGGCAACCCCCCCCCCCAATACTTTTCCAAGCATTATTTTATACAAGAAACAATTTATTATATCACCTGGTGGACAGAGTGAGTTTAGTGTTAAAATTCAGTGTTAATATTCTGGGAAGATGTTTTGTTGGGGTGAGGAAAAGATTGTCACATGTAGCTAAGCCAATACTGAAATTTTAGCAAGGAAATATAATCCTAGTATTCAGTTTTAAATACGCATTCTTGACTACCGCAAGCACTAGGGCAGATTCCCAATGCAAGATTTGCAAAGCCATATCATATATTAATTATGCACTTGATTCAAATTTAATGCAGCAATATGCAAAGCAGTCAGACAAAAATAGAACCCTTAATATAAAATAAATACGGTACATAGATAACATACAAATGGTTTAGAAATGAAATAAAATAACAATAGTAACTTTCCCAATGCCACCAAGCAGAAGTCCACGGCTAAGAACAGAATTCAGAACTCCTGTGTCAAAATCCAAAAGGTATTACATCCACTGGGCTACAGACCATCTCAATATATATTATTTGTGCTAAGAAACAAGCACCAGTTAAGATCCAATGATGCCTTCACCAATGTTGTTGTGTCCTGCTGTTTTGGACTCAACTCCTATCATCCCCAGTCAATGTACTGGCTAGGACTGATGAGAGTTGTGATCAAAAACAGCTGGAGGGCACCATATGGAGGAAAGATGATCTAACATAGCTGGCATCTTATTTAAAATATATGAAATCCAAAGATAGGCTTTGTCTTTCTTCAACTCTGTAGTTTTGCAATGTACTTCAGCACCTTTAAGCTACCCGTAAAGTCAATCTCCCTCCCTCCCTCCCTTCCCCTTTCTTTCTCACACATGGAGTGGCTCCAAGCTGAATTCAGCTTGTAAGGATAAAGGTGCATGTAGATTGAGTTACAAACTGAATGAACCATAACACACAACTACCGGTACCAGTGTGTATGCTGTCTTCTTTACAATTGCTCTTTTTTAAGTCAAAGTATGGATACTCTCCATCCATGGTTCATTTCATTGGCCACAGCCTTGGGGCACATGCAGCTGGTGAGATGGGAAGAAGAGTACCAGGAGTTGGAAGAATAACTGGTAGGTTGATGTAATGCAAATTGGTATCAAGACAATCAATATGGACTTTGAATCTGCCATATTGTACTTATGTAATTATAGTAGCTCATTATATTGGGGGGAAAGTGTTTAATGAACGGGAAAGTGTGAATATGCTTTGGCATGTGTTGCTGTTGGGTGTTGCCTAGTCTACTGTAGAATGGCATTTGAAAGCCCAGCAATAAAACACTGCCTTGGCGATACAAGAATAGGGCATATTTCAGGATCAGTGAAGCTACAGATGTTTTACAATCCTGCACAGGTTCAGATAATTTGTTTGAGGGGATGTCCTGGCAAATAATTGAATGCAAAGTTGTTCTGATGGGAATCAGAACTGTCCCAGCTCTGCTCCCATTTCCAATAATATGTTGTTAGTTGTTACTTCAGTTAACTGTGGTTCAACATACCCGGTACTTAGACTGTAAATTTTCATCTCTTGAAACAAACATTTAAATATTTATAGGACTGGATCCTGCTCAACCCTATTTTCAAGGCACACCAACTGAAGTCAGACTGGATAAAAGTCAAGCTGATTTTGTTGACATTATTCATACTGATTCAGCCCCAACCATTCCATACTTGGGTAAGTTGACTGCAGTATACAACGTGTGCAATAATACGCATGCAGTCTTTCAAATTTAACATATGCTATGAACTTTCCAGGGTTTGGTATAAGTCAAGCTATAGGACACCTTGATTTTTATCCAAATGGAGGAGAATATATGCCGGGATGTAAGAAGAATGCTATTTCACAAATAGTTGACATTGATGGAATCTGGGAAGGTATGTATCAGATAAGGTAAACAGGGACAGAGGTGGGATGTGTGGTCATGAATAGGCTGGAGTCCAAAGACTGGATCAAAGATAGAGACAGGGGAGGGATTGCACAGTTACTTCAATCAGTTGCTGACTGCTAGACCAGCCTATAAGGAAGAGCTTTATCATGTCTGTTTCCTCTTGATTGCAACTGCAAGATTCAGTGATGGTCACCTACTTGAATGTCTTTAAAAGAGAATTCACAGAGGATAAGGCTATCAATGGTTACTAGCCATGATAGCTGTGCTATACCTCCACTGTCAGAGGAATACCAGTTGCTGGGAATTACAAGTGGGGAGAGCACTATTGCACCCAGATGCTGCTTGCAGGCTTCCCACTGGCATCTGGTTGGCCTCCATGAGAACAGGATGCTGGACCAGATGGGCCTTTGGCCTAATCCTACAGGGCTCTTCTTATGGTTGCTTTGCATGGTGAGTTGACCAGCTTTAGGCTGTAGGGTCAGCTGACAGCACTAAGACCAGCACTGCAGCCTATAGGGTTGCCCTCGATCTGATTGGTTGACTAAGCTCCAGAGCACTGGTGCTGCAGAAGGTTTGGCACCATAGACTGTCTGCTGGAGGTTCCAGTTCAAGACCTTCTTCAGTTTTTTGTGTTATGCCACCAAAATACTCACAACAGTAGATTCATTTAGCCTTTTAAATCCCACGGACTTCCATGAGAGAATGAAAAAAATACATACTCAAATCTCTTCTGATGAAATTAATAGGACTTTAGAATGCTTAAATCTGTATAGATGAATGGGTTGTTTCCAGCACTGCTGTTATGCGCATGCATCAGACTTTGACTTGTGTGGTGGAACCCTCAGCCCACAGTGCACCCTAGAAATCTGATCCTTAGGTTTGAGGGGACCCTTTGGAGCAGATTTGGGCGGTGGGCTGAAGGAGAGGAGAGGAGACTTTTCAATGTACTCTTGATGCAGGAAACATGTTGTATGGGAGTGCACTGAAGCCAGAGTTAATGGTAATGAATACACAGGATGATTTTTACTCAGAGCAGACCTATTAAAATGAATGAACCTACATTAGTCATGTCTATTAATTTCAGTTGATCAATTCTGACTAGCGTTGGATACAACCCATACTGAAGAGAGAAGCAACTTTCCAAAATATATAGTAGATAGGAAGATAATTTGTGTATATATTTTGTGTTATGTACTTATTTTGATAATTAGCAAATATGTGCCATATATAAGTACATGTGTGATTATTTCTGAATTTTTAAAATTTACTATTAAATATCAATCTTCGTTAATTTAAGAACATGAAATATAGTCCAGGGCTAGGCATCTTGACATACAGCAATAAAAACAGTGTGTTTTCTTGTCAACCCCACAAATCAAGATTGCATTATAGAAGCATAGCAAGTGTTAATGAATCCTCCTTAGTAAAATATCCCAAACCTTGTCATCCTTATATGTCCCCAAACCTCCTATCTGATTCATTTCTGAAGAACTTCTTCCATTACACTGATTCAACAGGCATAAAATCTGCCAATATGATGGCAGATATAAAAAAGACACCTACAGTACTTAATTATAGTTCTGTTGCATCCAATATTTTCCCTAATTAGCATACAGAATAGAAACAAACAGGAATTAATTCAGTTGAGAAAAGCTGCCTATGATAGAAGTAAATACCGTTTAAACTATTCCAATGATTTGAAGATTGAGGACAGAACATAATTAATCTCTCTTATTTAGTTTCTTGGCAGCAGTGCTAGACAATGGTGTTAGCGTATGGTGTTAGCGTATGAGGAATGACCTTGATCTTCCCCAAACAAACCATAAGCAGCAAGCTGAGAACAAACCTTAGAGGCAACTAACTGTTGCTGTTTTGCAGCAAAACAAACCATGAGCTAAAGTAACCCAATATAACCAATCTTTTGCCTCTGCTTATCCCACCAATGCTGATGTATTCTTAATCTTACAAGGGGGTATTTTGAAATCTACCATAGCTTGAAATGTGGTTGTGAACAGAGAGAATGTAGTTAAATCCAGAAAGGGGGATAAAAGCAGAAGCTGTGCACATAGCCTTGGTCAAAGCATGTGATACAAAGAAGAATCAAAAAGTAAACTATAGCACATAACAGCAGTTTCTTTTGCACAGGAACCCGTGACTTTGTGGCCTGTAACCACTTGCGAAGCTACAAGTATTATTCAGATAGCATTGTCTCTCCAGATGGATTTTTGGGATACCCCTGCGCAGCATACAACTTATTTGAAACAGTATGTTATTTGTGTATCTCAGGAACAACACCTCATGTTATTGCTTCTTCATGCACATGCAGTAGAATGCAGTTTTCCAGTCTGCTAAGATCCCTTGACACTAGGTTATGTGTGAAGAAAAAGACTGTACATGTGTAATGCCAAACCATGCTTTAGGAGTACGGGAACAAGACCTGTGCTCACGTGGTCTTCCTCATCCTCCTTCTTCCCTCTCGTATGCCATTTAATTTACTTCAGATCATTGTTTGCAATTATAGCCAAATAAGAAAACTGGTTTTCAACTACCCTCCATGCTGGAACTGCAAGCCAGCTGCAAATCATGGGTTCCAATCCTGTTTTGGAGGACAAGTGCAAACCATAGTTTGCCAGCTGGGATGCAACTGCAAGTTGTAGTTTGTCACAAACCAGAAAGTAGCCAATTAAGCACAATGAATGAGAGGAGGAGGAAGCACACGAAGTGGAAACTCAACCATGTAATGCCAAGCCATATGAACAAATTCACTCTAAGGCAGTTGTACCAGTACAACAGGTCAAGGTCTATAAAAGAATAGTTGGAATCTTGGGAATAGGTTACTGGACTAGTAGCAGAATGATGCAAGGCAGTCACTGTCACAGTGAGAATTGAAGACTGATTAACATTAACTTCATATTACTATTGAAATAAATAGTAGTAGTTCTGGGTATAAGCTTTTGTGTGCATGCACACTTCTTCAGTGTGCATGCCCACGAAAGCTTATAACCAGAACTACTTAGTTGGTCTCTAAGGTGGTACTGGACAATTTTTTATTTGTTGTTATTTATTTCAACTGTGTCAGACCAGCACAGCTACCTGCCTGAATCTAGATTCATATTACTATTGTCATTGCTTCCTGAATAGGAACTGTCAACTTCCTCAAATGTAAAAGTGTTAAAATAAACTCTAGGGTGTTATTTTCCCATGGCAAAGGGAAAGACATGTACAATGTAACTACTGTTATCTTAAACTTAAAGGGTTATCAACCATGCAAACATTCTTATAATGTAGACCACTGAGAACATCTTCAAGAGATACACACTATTAATGCTTGCAGATTAGGTACATTGTAGAATCAAGGCTTAGTTAACAAAGGCTCTATAATGATATTGCGTTTTGACTTTCATAATAGGTTTAAGGACAGCAGGCTGCCTTAATTCTGTTCTATGTACTAATTTGCTTCTGAAATGTCTTGAGAATATGGCAATGGGTCAGGTGTGGCATTAGTGAGTGGGCCAGGAGGACTTTTGCACCAGCCCTGGATGTCCTGCCTTTGTAAAACCTGTTAAAAAGCACCACTTTGCCTACAGGACAACTTGTCACACTCCATAGTGCAGAGTTTAATTTGCCAAAGGGAAACTGTACATAAAAAACAGCATATGCAAATTTGTGTCGTGGGTCTGTGTCTTGGGCCCTTAAAGTACCTGGCAGTATCCTGGCACGTGACCTCCAGGCTGATCTTGAGCCACAACAACAAGTCAATTGTCCAGGGCAGGGCAATGAAAGAGGTGTTGAACAGTTATTAGGTATGGCTTTCCAACAGTGCAACAAGTGAGAGAAATAATTGTTGCAATGTGAATAAAATGAGTTTTCCTGTTTTCACTAGGATGGCTGCTTCCCATGTCCAAATGGTGGATGCCCTAAAATGGGTCACTATGCAATTGAATCTAAAGACAGATTCACCTCTTCATTTACAAAGCTTTATCTGAACACTGGAGATGCCAAGGATTTTGCCCGTAAGTTCACTTTTGGAGTAAACACTGAAGGCTGACCTTCAACCTATGTTGGCAGCTCAGAGAACTGTATGAAACAATAGTTCGCTACAAAGATTACAATTAGCTCTATTGGTTTGGATTTCCATCTTGTATGTGGAGCAAAAAATATCCTAGATAACAGGCAGCATTTTCCCCAAAAGCCAAGACAACACTTCAGATGGTGCTAAATTGTGCCTAGACAGGTGTAGTGTTTCAGCAAGCAAGAGCCACACACAAAGCAAGCTTTTGTTCACAGAGATCAGAAACAGATGTACATCAAATGTGCTGTAATTCAGAGCACCTGTGTTCTGATTCACAGTGGTCTATCTAGCTCAGTATTGTCTACACAGTCAGCAGCTCTCCAGGGATTCAGTCGAGAGTATTTCCCAGCTGTTCCCAGCTGAGATTCCAAAGATTGAAACTGGGACCTTCCGCATGCAAAGCAGTTGCCCTAGCCGGGAACTATAGCCTGGAGCCATACTCTTTGCCTAGAGAAGTATTTGATTAATTCCACAACTTGAAGTGAAAGAGGTTATTGCATAATACATTTGGTTTTGTAAATGATGGCCAAAGTTTCTCTGGTCTGAATCCTTCACATAAAAGAAATATCTGATATCAACACACAAAATTAAGACGAAGTAAGAAGAGTTAAATGTCAAGAATCACAGGAACTTGCCTGATGAAAATCAAAATCTTGCTATTTGTGTTGTTCAGGTTGGAGGTACAAAGTATCGGTCACTCTGTCTGGAAGAAGCAGTGTACGTGGATACATAAATATTGCCCTATATGGAAGTGGAGGGAACACAAAGCAATATCAGATTTTCAAGTAAGTACAGTGGGTAGAAAATGGGATTTTTAAATATGTGTTCCTACTTGACATTTGCTTTTCTGTTTCTCTTTTTCTACTTGTAAGGCACTCCGAGATGATTTGATTTTTTTCCCCTTTTCATATGGGGTGAACAGAAACGCAAATAAAGCCAAACAACAGATTTATATTGCATTACAATACATTCTATTTTATTTTCTAACAATTTTCTAGCAACTGGAGTTTTCTACATTAACCTCAAGAGCTCTTTTCTGTTTGGTTAGCCTACTTGTTTATTGAATTTATGAGCCACCTTTCTGCAATAAAGCCTCTAAGGTAGTTAACAAAAAATACAGACACAAATGAAAAAATAAACACAAATAACAGAGCAGCAAAAACCCAGTTTGCTTCTCAAGTGTGCTCTGCTCAGCTCTACTCAGCTCTGCCAGGCTCTACCAGTGTGAGGTGCACCCTTCCAGTGTGAAAAGCCCTCTTATGCCTGCCAATATGTGGGCTGGCAGATGCAAGCAAAAGCCCCTGAAAGAAGACATTTGTGGGGGCCAGGGGCATAGCAAGGGGGGGCGAGGGGGCGGGCCGCCTCAGGTTCCATAATGGAGGGGGTGGCAAATTAGCAAGGGGAAAAAAAATTGAATTTTTTTTTTAATGCCTGCTCCGAAGGTCTTATCTTACTATATAGGGATTATATAGCTATATATAAAATTTCATGCATATCGGTTAATATCTTGACCCTCCTCCACCAAAATAGCTGTTCACTTGGCTGTTTTCCTATGTCATGAAGGCTGAAATTTCAGTTCAGAGAACACTTACTGTTCCCAAACCTAACCCTGTGGAAAGCCATCTAATTAGACTTTGAGAGGTTTTTAGGGGGTAATTTAATTATTGTTTGATTTTATACCAATGTTATGTATCTGGTGTTAGCCACCCTGAGCCCAACTTTGGCCGGGGAGGGTGGGATATAAATAAAAGTTTTTTATTATTATTACTTGTTATTATTCCTTTGTAAGAAAATATGAAATAACATAAAACAATTTTTGCGGGGGGGGGGGTCAATGGGGGGGTTGACAAGAAATTTTCCGCACCGGGTACCACCTGACCTTCCCATGCCTTGGGGGGGGGGGGGTTGACAAAAATTTTTTTGCCCCCGGGTACCAATTTACCTAGCTATGCCCCTGGTGGGGGCAGAAAGGGACATAGCTGGGTTAGCCAAGGATCCACTGAATCCTAACTCAGTCAAGGTATAGTAGTTGATAAGCCTAAACCAACCCTCTAATCTTTGTGCCAGGAATTCGGATTGCACGCAAAAGGTTACAATTTTACTAATTGCTGACACTTTAGGGATCATATATATCAAATCAGGGTGTTTTTTTCCTAATCCACATCAGTTTGATTTACAGTAACTCTTTTTGGCCATGTTGCTGCCCAGTCACCCTGTTGTGGTGGTTTTCACAGTACATTTGCAGTTTTAGCAACTCGAATGAAATAATTTAAGATGGGTGGGTCCAAAATAGCACGGGGATTATGAACCTTCTTTTAATAGTTGTATAGAAGTCATGCAGGCTACACCTGCTGAAATTCCCTCTTCAGCTCAGTTGTAAAGGTGCAGGAGCCCTGCCCTCTTTTACACTTCTCTGCCCCCAATTTAACGTCATGGGCAAAGTTGCACATTTCCCTGTGAGTCCCTGGCTTGGAATTATTTATAATCAGTATAGAACTTAAATACAGCTTTATAAAATTTAAATACAATTCCTCAGGTGACTGAGGAAAGGGCGGAATAGATGACCCAGCTCCCTGCCACAGCTGGTTGCTTGGCAACAGCCAACAGTGACCCAACCCTGACAATGGCCCTCTGCGGCCTAGCCTCAAACTACTGCTGGTTAGTTGGCAACTGAAATTTCTTGAAAAAGATCATCAGTGACAGGGCCAGCCCAATACATTTTGCCCCTGATGCAAATGACAAGAACCCTCCCCATATCCATAAGCCAACTTGTGTGGCAGTTGAAATTTACCTCAGCTCTGGCAATGGGACCGCCATCCCCCACAGTATCCAAGGGCAGTGGCCTAGTTTAATGGCTTTGGGAGAGGCCATGTGGCACACCCAGTTCTATCTTCCAACGGAGGAGAATGACCCAGAGTTTCAGGAGGAACAGCCAGCCTTCCAGTATCTGCCACTTGAGGCACTTGCCTCACTCTTTCTAGCAGAAACTGATCAATAATGTCAGTTAACCATTGCCATGTAGGTGGTAGTTTCTCTCTTTGATATTTCAGTTTATCAGAGTTTGCCTTTCTGTTTTCTTCACTGTCAGCTTCATTCCCTTCTTTGTTAGATCTCTCCCTTCAATTTTCGCACAACTCTTCTGTTTCCCCTCCTCAACCAAAAGCCCTTCCTTAACTGACTCGTTTTATTTTCTCACAATTCTGTGCTTCTCCCATTTGCTCAGCTCGTTTTATAAGGCACCCAGGAGGAGGCAATATATTACCCCCTACACACGGGGGGGGGGGGGGAGAGAGCAGCATCTGCCACCCAGAGACCATTGCTTCACTTTTCCTAATGATAGGGCTGGCCCTCAGAACCCACCAACAATTTTGGATGCAAAAACTGAACCATGGCTTAGTTTTGTGGAGCTCCCTCCAAGCTGATATCAGAAAGATCCCCTCCCAGTTGAAATTCCAGAATCTAATAAGGCCCTTTTAAAATTTTATTTCAGCGGGCATTTTAAGTCAGCTTTCTCATTCCATGGTTTTAAGTCATTTTATCTTTATTGCATCATGTTAACTATACTGCACAGCTCTTAAAGATGATGATGCTAAGTGATATATAAATGGTTGAAAAGATAGAAAGACATTCATAGCAACAAAACTAGAACTGGGTCAGGATTCTAATTTAAAGCCTTCAGTTTTCATGTACTGTATCTTTTGTGATATCAAGTTTATTGACCCTGCAATCATCATATGAGGCCCTTCTTTGTGTGCCTCCTCTACAAGAGGTCCAGAGCGTGGCAACACCAGAACAGGCCTTTTCTGCGGTGGCTCCCTATTTGTGGAATGCTCTCCCCAGGGAGACTTACCTGGTGCCCTCATTACCTACATATTACATTTTTTTTCTTCTCACAGGCCTTTGTTCAATTAGCCAATCTATGGCCTTTTAAACTGGGGTTGGTAAGGTATTGTTTTTGTTTGTTTTTGTGGCACTGTAATTTTTGTGTTTTTATATGGTAAACTGCTCTGTGATCTTCAGGTGAAGGGTGGCATATAAATAAACACATTTATATTACAACGACAACAATAATTGCTGAGCAAGGCTACTAGTGTATTGAAATGCATCTGGGCCTTGGTATTGTTGCTGTTCACATGATTTTTGGTTCTCAGCATTCTTGCTGGTTACTTCTAATCTTATTACATTTCTCCATATTTTTGGAAAGTTTAAAATTGAATTCTATTCCTATGTACATATTGCAATAGTAGTCCTTGCATCTTTTGCTCGTACCCGATTGTGTGCCATGTTCCCTATTTTTCACCTTACTGTGCTAGCTTAAGAGGTGGTTGTCCATGATCACTAAACCCAGCTTCATCATCCTACTTGAGTCATCCCAATTTTTCAAAGCAGTTCACAGAGGATGGGAACCCTAGGCTTACCATGTGGGCAAGAGCTGCAGACCACTCTTGCAGTCAACTCTTGCGTCCCTTTTTCTCAGTTAGCGGTTGTCTGAATTCACCCTTTCTGCATTGCGAGTGAAATTCTCAGGAGTTGATGGAAAATAAGCTAGATCAATGTGTTGGTATCTTCAGATGTGACAATACCAATGAGATGTACAAATCTGGTTATGTGTGTTACCTCTTACAATGTTAGGTACTGAATAGTACAGGATGCACTTGTGAACACAACATCCTAGAAACCACAGTGGCTGGACCAATGGCCAACACATCCTCTTGTGTCAATTAGCCTTCACCATGACACAGCATGATCAGACAATAATGAAGGAAATCACTTACCTTTTTTATTTTTCAAGGGGAATGTTGAAGCCTGGCACTACACATACCAACTTCACCGACATAGAAGTCAATGTTGGAGCAGTAGCTAAAGTTAAATTCCTTTGGAACAATGATATCATAAACCCAACCTTTCCCAAATTGGGAGCCTCAAATATTCAGGTGCAAGATGGAGAAGATGGACATGTGTATGTATAAGTGTTAAAAAAGAGCCTCTTTGTGTATATGTATCATATTTTTTCTCTCCAAGGGGGAAACTCCAACCTGATGAAACTTATACCCACCTAATTGATGTACAACTTAAGGTTGGATCAGTTACTAAGGTTAAATTTCTGTGGAACAACAATATCATAAACCCAACTTTGCCCAAACTGGGAGCAGCAAAGATTACAGTACAGGATGGAGAAGATGGGACAGTGTATGTATCCATTCGCTGTTTTATACAAAAAAGCACCAACCCATAAATATTTATTAAAGATATACAATTATCTTCAAAATATACCAGAGGCCCAACACTGTTGCAGGAGAGTTTTGAGGAGAAAGATGCTAATCAGTAGTCTGCTTTTAGTATATTTTGAATACTTTTAAAACAACTTTAAGTATGGCTAAACCTGTGGTCTTTCAATTGTTGCTGGACTGCAGTTCCCAGCAATCTTGACCTGTGTAGCAAATGGTCAAGGATGATGGGATTTGACGTCCAGCAATGTCTGGAGGGCCACAGGTCAGCCACCCATGCTACACAACCAGTGGTGTAGTGCTTAGCATTGGATTAGGACCTACCTGAGAGACCAGGGTTCAAATCCCCACTTGGCCATGAAGCTCACTGGGTGACCTTGGGCCTGTCATGGTCTCACATCTCTCTTAGCCTTGGCATTGGTTGGGTACATGTTTAAAAATAGTATTGGAAAGAGTGTGTATGTTGTTCATAATTTGACTCTTGTGGTTTTGATTTAGCTATTGTTAGGGTGTTGCTAATTTAAAACTGATAGTTGTGCAGGGCAGCTTTATACATTCTTACACAGAAACCCCAGTGTGTCCAATGTGTCTTTTAAAATTAATTAATTTTATAACAATAAATTATATGAACAGCAACCATGTGACACATAAATATATTCTCAAGTAAGGATCTTCAGGGCCACACCCTGCATGTCTACTCAGAAATAAACTCCATTAAGTTTAGCAAAGGTTGCTCCCAGATAAGTATCTTTAGGAATGGACATTTAAATGTAAGTTTTTCAGTTATCATTATTCATTCAGTTAGGCAATGTTAGCTGCTAAGTGAATTGCGTTATGGCCCTTCCCTCTGGACTTTGTGGTCTTATGGGCCTCCCTTGGTTAGATTGTAAGGTGTCTAATTTCACTTAGTTTAAAGTGCAATCAGCCAGCCCTACTGTGTTTGGGAACCTGCCAATTATTTCTGCAGAGTGTGCCCCTTAAACCTTCCCTTAGTGCAGATGTGGGGAATTTTTGGTTCTCCAGATGTTGCTGAACTACAACTCCCATCAGCCCCAGCAGCTAATGACTATTGATGATGGGAGCCGTGGTTCAGCAACCTCTGGAGGGTCAGTGGTTTCCAACACCTGCCTTAGTGCACTGCTGGGAATTTTGTAAGATGTTTGCATGAATGTTGCAAATATGATGAAAGTATAAGAATGAATGAGCATGGGTAGTTCATTGTAGAAAATAAGTACTTTGGCATTGGTCCCAGTGACATATGAAGGCCCTGGAAAGTGATACAATGTAGTGGTGAATATTATTCTTTTTGCAAAAAGCCTGGACCTTAAATTCCCCCCCCCCCCAAGATTCTTTAAGTAACCTTTTAGAATGTTCTTTAAATAACCAGCATTTTTCTAGCATTAGAGATATTCAACATATAAAGATAAACACAGTTATAAAAAAAATGCTGATACAAAATTAAATAAATGCACACTCTGTATTTATTACATTTTCTGGGAGCATATGATGCAAAATTAAAACATCTTACTAAAATGGACTTGCAATAAAAATGAAACATTAACATTTTTAAACTAATGAAAAATGTGTGTGTTTTTTTATCCTCAGATACAATTTCTGTGGTAGTGACACAGTGAGAGAAGATGTTCTGCAAACACTTACACCATGCTGAATAACAAGAAAAAATAGCAAAAGCTTTTATGCAAATCTTAATAAAAAGTCATAATGCTCCGCAGTCCACTTTCTAGGACATTTGGCTGTTAACTGCTTTTGTATTATTTTATGTGATAATTTTTCTGTACTAGAATGTGAAAGAGATGACTAATTTATAAAAAAGAAAATGTTGCTTATTCCGTTTAAAAGACCCAAACATAGGCATACTAAGCTGCAATAGTCCACAGCAGCAAAACTACATGGGAATATTTGCCTAGTGGAGGCACATTCCAGCCTCAGGCACTCTTGAATATATGAAGTGCCAAATTAGTTGTAATGGATGGCACAGATCCCTTTGCATAAAATGCAAATATATGTGTGTTATCCCTATCAACATGAATAGAACATCCTTTGCAGATTGAGGAACTGTATATGCACTGGTTACAGGCCTTTAATCCAGCATGCTACAGTATGTAGTTAAACTCAGTGCTTTTTTTCAAGGAAAAATGGTTCCAGTACTCACCATGAAGTTGTTACAGTAATTGTCAGACTTTTAACCAGTGCTTTTCTTCTAGAAAATCAAGGTGCCGGTACTGCGTACCTTTGAGTACACCCAGAAGAAAAAGCACCGATTAAGCTTAACTACTTGCATCCAAATGCACATCCCATTGCAAGAAATGCGGTGGAAATGGACAAGCAGGTTGATGGACTGTACCTTAAGGGCTTTCATCAACAGCAACTTGTCAACCTGGAGAGAAGTAGCAAGGAGGGTGCCTTGGGGTTTGGTCTTTGGTACTGTGTTGCTCAATATCTTTATAAATGGCTTGGATGAAAGAGTAGAAGGTATGTTAATCAAAGTTGCAGGTGGCACCAAATAAATGGCATAAAACAGTCACTTGCTGTACATCTCCCCTTTGCATGGAGGACTCTCCCTCCACCAAAGCTCCCTTTCCTGTTGAGAGCCTTCCTTCACAAGCAGAATAGTGCTTGCAAAAGAGCTAAGGTTTGGGGAAGGGCTGGATTGGACTGCAAAGCTTTTAAGACAGCCAAGAGGGATATTCAGTCACAAAGCTGAAAAGAGAGGAAGAGAACCCCAGGGCTATTTTTTAAAAAACAAATTTTCTGTCCCCCTCAAAAATGTTTATAGGAATTTTGTGATTGTTTTCATCCAATGCTAGGCTCTTGTCACTTTTAGCTTTCCAGGCCAGTCATCGTTACATACCTATAGAGCTATAGAGTAGCTGCTCATGAGTAAGTGAGGAAGCTATTTTGTTGTGTTTAACAATTTAGTTGCAGAATATGGTGGTTCAATTATGAATGTGCAAAACCCCTTACGAAAGACTCTGTTAAACTGTTCATTGTTTTCTCTCACACACACACATCTCAGCTAAGCATAAAGTGTTAGCAAGAGCTCTTTTGATCGGGATGTAATTATATGTGTATGCCTTGAAAATGGACTTTTAACATCCCAAGAAGCGTAGATTATTTACACAGGAGAAAGCCACTTAATTTAGAGAATCGTCTTCACCATAGAGTTTGATACAGACAATTGTTGTTTTATAGAAACAAAGATGTATAAAATGGGTCTGGTGAGAACAAAGAACTCATGATAGGTTTAGACAAGGTTTTGAGATATACAACATAACACCAGTCCAAAATGCAAATGTAGCTAATTCACACCTGTAAGCAGAGCAAGGCAAGCTACAAATGCATGTATTTTAGGCTGCCATTCTACACACACTTAACTGGGAATAGCTCCCACTGAGTTCAGCAGTACATCTGAATGTCTAAATAATACTTAGGATTCCACTGTTACATCAGATAGGAGTTTTGGTGCTTCAGGCAAGTACACTCTGGTTCAGTTAATATACCAGTGCTATGACAAATGCTCTTCTTCGTGTGGTTATCTGGTTTAATAGGTTAATCCACCTGATCTGCCAAAGTATAGATTTGCCTATGGGAGTTCCCCAGGCACTTCCAGACTGTCTCAATTTGCGTAGATTACTTCCTTTATGCCGTAAGAGTACATGCTCCCAAAGAAGAACAAAGAAAGTGGGTGCATTATGATAAATAGGCAGTAGCTAAATGGTGCTCTTGTAGAGCACATCCACTTTGAAAACAAAAACCACACTCTGTGCAGTAAGAATAATAGTTGAGCTGTACAAATCAAGTGTACACACACACATATGCACACAAACATATACGTACATGTGTAGTAGAGGCAGTTAGTGAAATGGGTGAACAAGCCTTAGAAAATATTTAAGCCACCTCTGGGAAAGCTGCATCACATTCTGGTCTACAAATATTGCTGACTCTATTAGAGAAAGAGGGATTGGGAACCAAAGTTCTCATATATCACATCACAATAGGAAGTAACGAAGGAAATACAATGCAAGAGAAAACCCTAAGAGCCATGTTTTGTGCTCCTTTCCCTGTGATTTCAAATGCATATTTGCTGCAGTGCATAAACATTAATTACGTGCACTTAGAATATTTTTTACTCCTCCTAAAGAAGTTGAAACATCTTTTGCCCTTGCTAATTCATTTAAACTCAAGCAAGCATTAAACTTGCTTATACTGTAACAGTGAAATGGATTTCATATTTGGAAAACACCCAGCATTATTCGGGCTGCTAGTTTTCCTGAACTTGGCTCCTATGCCTTTATTTTTTTTGATAGAAATTTGATAGGTGATCTTTCTTTCCCCACCATAACATTTTCATGCCTGGAAAAAGCTAAATTTGTGCTTCTCATTAAGGGAATAAGTCCCACAGAATTGTGAGTAGACATGTACTGTATAGGGTTATATTGTAACTTGTAAACACAGGAGAACCTGGGAGAAAAAGAAAAACACACCTGGTGACATTATGTGGATTTCAAGCGTCAGTCTCACCTTTGGTGTAGCCACTTTTGTAAAGTGTATAATTTTACAAACATTTCTTGGACATGGATAGCACAGGGAGCAGAGTGGGGTCGAAAATGTGTTCTCTTCTCCTCTCTATGTCCAGATCCTCCATAGAAAACCTCCTCTTCCCGCCCCATATTTAAGTCCTCTGGTTCAATTGCTTCTAACATCAATGTATTCACCGTTAACTATGGGTTACCAAACGTCCTCTTTTAATAATGAAGTGCAGCAGCATTCACTTTGTTGAGTAGTGTTTAAACAAACACTTTGGAAAGCTATCACATAAAATGCAAAGTTAAATGAACATCAAATTACTGTCCATTTCCGCAGCTTTCAGTGCTAATGGAGATATTTTTGTGACCATTTCCAAATGCTTATTTTTTTCCCAAATAACACAAAAAGATTTGTTGTTTGAAAATGCAAGTGGCTGTTAACCATATATTATTTGTAAATACAACATGTTCCTGCATCATTCATTTCAGTGTCTCATTGACGTCTAATTGGTATATATTTTGGTTGACATGTATTGTTCTCTTGTAAAGGTGTCAAATTCCTTAGCTATGTCAGCGACAAAAGCCCCCACTGCTTGTGATATATAAATTATGCTCTTTACCATATAATCAGCCCTATCTATTAGAATGCTATTTGCAACAAAACATGTTCAAAATATGTACTGGGCAGATTGGTCTTTCTTCACTTTAATATTGTGTTATTCACAGCAAAGTTTTTGATTTGAACATTAAAAGGGAACATGTTCCAAGATTTGATCAGCATCGTATCAATTAAGAGGCATTTGATTTGAAAAGCTGGTGAGGCTTATTAGTACAGTACAGTTCAGACTTCAAAATGTAGCTTTCACTATTAACATCTGAAAACATTGCCACTGTGGTTGCAGAAGGAACAGTGTGATAACATCCTAGTGTAGATTGATAATCTGGTATGTTGTAAGTGTTCTTATGCAACTAAACTTTATTTCATTTACTTCTATATTGTATTGTAAGGTATTTCTCGGGGAGGTTGGGCAATTTGTGAAGACATTTTGGTGGCTGGTGGTGTTTTCATTTTTTTCCAAAAGGTGTAGGTGCACGGGTATAGAAATGCTTACGTCCATGCCCAGCATGAAAAAAAATATAGTGGAGAGCCAAGTGAAGGGGTGACTGGGGAGACAAACACAGCTTAGATACCTGCACTCAAACTCTGCTCGCCAGTGCAGATGGGAAGTGGTGTAGTAGCAAAGAATATCAGGACTGGGGAAGTGGGGAAATGTGGAAGCTACTTTGCCGAAGGCGCACACAAAAGACTTAAATCTGAATGGGCTGTTTGCAGTATAAGGTTATTTTCTTCTCTACCACTGCAGTACAGCCCTTCTCTATCCAAAGCTACAAAAGTCAATGTCTGATATTTTCGTTCACATGGAAGCTAGTGTATCCTACTTTTAGGATAGTTTAGCCTTCTGATAGATAGGCAACCCTCAATCTGCAACCTCTCTCTCTCTCTCTCTCTCAAAAAAAAAGATTCAGAAGTATTATCATTATTTTATTTATTTACACTCCACCTCCACCTTTCCCCCAGAACTGGGACTCAAGGCAGCATACAAAAATTAAAACAATCACAGAAAGCTCAAAAAATAATAATACAGAAGATAATAGTTTAAAAGTAACTAAGCTATACTGGAATTAAAACAATGTAAAAAAGACCAAATCTATTAAACTACAGATAGTAAAAGCACTACAAGCAGCACCATTTGAAGCCCTTTCCTCAAAAGCAATCCGTTCCCAAAGGCCTGCCGGAATAAAACTTCCTGCCAGTGGAAGGAAAACAAAGAGAGAGCCAATCTAGCCTCACTAGGAAGGAAGTTCCAAAGTGTGGGAGCAGCCACTGGGAAGGCCCTCTCCAGCGCCCCCACCAAATGGGCAGGTTTGTCTGTTCAAAACCCCAATACTTTCAGCCTCAAGAGGTAAAGTCCAGGATGAGATATTGCATGGCTATTTCTGTGTATCTGAATAATCTCTACCTATTAGTTCAGCTGCTTCGGTGGCCTATGCCATTTCCCCATACAGTACACAGCTTTACTGGAGTAGCACTATTCCACCAAGAAGGAATTTTAAGAGCTAGCTTCTCATGGAAGTAATGTTAATAATTGTAATTTGTAATATAGCAGATGCCGTCTAATTTACCTCCCTCCTCTGATGGCAGGCTGTACAAATTATAGGCTGAGGAAGAAAATCAAAGTCTAAAGGTTAAGAGATTAAGTCAAAGATTTAGAACTTAAATGCTCAACAAGGTACTATACAACACCCTCACACACACCGCTACACCAACCATCAGTGTAATTAAATTACACATTTCTTTAAAAAAAAGAAAACCCACCTCCCACAAAATCAAGCACTGCAGATACACACAAACCCTTCACATATTACGGGACAGATTAAAGAGAGCTGAACTCAAAACGTTTCCTTCAGATTTTAGATAAAATAAATGGGGGGCTGCTTCATTAACTAAATAGATGCAAGCAAAGGAATACTCTAGCGAAAAAGGTGAAAATAAATGTACCTCAGTTGCGATAGGAAATCTGAAAAACTCCCCCAAGATAATTTTGAAAAATGCACTGAAAGCAAATCTACATATTCTAAATGTGCCTCAGAAAACCCACTGGAGCAACTCTTTCAGATGCCTGTTTCTTTGTATCATTGTTGCAGGGAACCCAAATGTCACCAGCTGCCCTTTCTGTTGTTAGAATGCAGCATTTCCCAAGCACTTAGTGGTAGCAGCTCTCCATGATTTCAGGCAGGAGCATTTGTCAGCCTTATCTGGAGATGCTGGAGATTGAACCAGAGACTCCATTGCATTCAAAACAAGTGTTCTACCACACCAGCTGCATCAGGCACCATCTACACCTGAACTGTGCCAGCTGGTCATTAAAAGAACATCTACTTAAGAACTGGTGCCCGAGTTTCATTTTTTCCTCTTCCCTCCCTGTTCTTTTCTCCTTGTGTGTCACTTTTCTTTATATAGAAAGAGATTATAAATCTACAGGCAGGGATTGTTTTGTTCTAATTGATTGTATGTTAGCCACTCTGGGTGACTTTTTGGCTGAAGAGTGGGGTACAAATGCTCTAAATAAACTACAGCCCTCCCTTTACATATTTGTAGTGGGCCACTGAACTGGCCTGAGTCACTACTTCTGTCAACCTGTGAAGGATGCAGCCTGTCACTCACTCAGTCCTCTGCCTTATGATCCTTTCAGGCTCTTTTGTAGGCAGCAGTAAGCAGTAGCCCTACTCAAGGCAAACTGTCTGCTCCTTTTCTGGCCCAGTCTGCAGTCCACCTACAGCTGTGACTGATGCCACTTCCAGATGCAAAGGCCAAACCAGGCAAACTCCATGGTGGCACAGAGCCAGGAGATGTGCAGCTCATGACTTGAGTCATCACCCACATCTGGACAGGCTATCATACTATGGGAAACTGACAGCTGCATGGCGATACCAGGATAGGAAACTAGTTGAACGCCTTACTATGTTTTAGTTCAAAGAGTTTTTAAACTATGCATCTTAGCATCTGAATGACCTTCCACACAGTCTCAAGATCTCTGTGCCAGCTCAAATATATAAGATATAGGGTGTGACATCAGCAGTTAGAGCAGTAACTGATGCTGCAGCAGTGATCCAGACGTGCTCCAGGCAGAAATACTGGTGTAGATTTTTTTAGAGTCAGTTTCAAAACCACAATATCTGTCTAACAACTTGATATTTTAAAATGTAAATAATGATATTTCATACCAAGTGGTTAAACAAACAACATGATAGGATTATTCTCATATAATCTCAGGTATTTCTGTATATTTTTAATTGTCTGCTGCAGTTAAGGGGATCTTCTCTTCCTTGATCGGTTCTTGAAACTTTACAGCCTTCCGTTTCTTATCAAGATAAGTACCATAGCTCACTTCGGGGTGATTGCAGACAGAACAGCTTCTGCTCACATTACCAAAGGTCTTTCCGATGCCAGAACGTTCATCTACAAGACAAAAAGGTCTATTTCAATGCTTAAAGCCAAGTGCCAAGTACAGTCAAGGGGTCTAAATGTTCATTGCAGTTTATGGAGAGGCTCAGATTGGTGGGCTCCCATCCGTAAGGTGAGTACTTGCAGGGGCATAATGTGGGAGGCAGCAGGGCCTATAACCCTGGGGGCACAATTTTGAGGGGGCAAAACCCATGTGCACACACAAAGGGATCATGAGGCAATAAACACTTTATACTTTGAACTGAACTGTGTGGGAAAGGGGTTTTCTTAACAAGGAGCTCTGGAAAAGGCTGGAAAGCAGGAAGATGCCAATGGTCTGCTAGATGGCTTTGCTGGAGCTGTGCATACTCTGCTGATCATAGTGGTCAAAGTGTGGCATAGTATCAGCAACAGATGGTGGGCCCAGCATAACAGGATATGGGCCAACTGACTTCTACAAGACTAACAAGGTCTTCCTTGGAGGCAAAGGGGCTCTTGTGTGCCCTGCTTCAGAACACCTGTTCAATCAACTCAATGAAGATATAGTAGAAAGCATGATAACCTTTGACTGAGTTATTTTAACTCACATGTCCAAGCAAGGCACATGAAGACCCTTTCCCTCTGAGGACCAAAACAAATCAAGCAATACCCCTATCATCACCAAGCACCAGCCTTTTTTTTTTTTTTTTTTGGTGCTGACTCTCTTCTTCTCCAGTCCAAGAGTTGAGACAGGTGAACATGGTCTTGTGAACAGGCTCACAGTAAGTGGCCAGTTTCAAATAATACAGTCCTAAAGCCTTACGTGGAATATGCCCAGTATACTTAGGCATCATCCCTTCCGGCCTGTAGAATCTCTGGTATGGGCGTGATTCTATGGGTTTGGTTGCAGGGATCTCTTTCCTACAAAATAAATAAAATAAATTATATTTTGGTGCTTGCCATTCTCCATCTTTCTTGACCATAACAACATATTATGTGCAGCTTTGGATATGACTGAAACAGTGCATGTGATAGTCTTATCAAATGCTTCTGGGAAGGCAGAATGTCTCTGGTTTTCATATGGCAAAGACAGGATAAAAAGATATATAAATAACACAATAGTTGAGCATAGATGAATGAGTAACATTATGTAACATTATAGCCACATGATTTCTCGGCTGCAGCATAGCCCAGTGAAAGATCTTTATGCCAACATACATGGATTCCTTGATAGCAGGATCCTGCTTGGCTCTGTCCAAGGAGTTCTGAAAATCTCGATAGCAATTTTCTGCCATCACATGGTAGCGAGCTCCATGACCAAACTCTGTAACCTTAGACCTGGGCACAAAGCCAGTCCAGCCTGGAATAGGTGGCTCAAGTAGACTCCTTTTTGTTTCCACAGGCCCTGCAAAGTGATGAAATAGGCAAAACACAACACAAAGGAATACAGATAAATAAAGAAACACAAGCTCACACAACTCTGTATGCAATTATGTAGAACTTACCAAAGATCAAATATAAAGTGATGAAATGGGGCATTAATTGAAAGCTTACTGAGGCTAAAAATAACCCTACACAGAGTGAGGAGAACGACACAAATGGGGCCCATTGCACTAGCACTATGTTCTTCAACTTGCACAATGTCTTTTCCACTGAGTCTGGCTGGTAGATCTTGGGGCTCTATTAAAACATGAAGTAGATCTGACAAGCTTGAAATCTGTGAAACCTTGTATTACTCCATCATCAGCCAACCATTGCAAAGAATTTACTACAGGAAGGAAGGAAGATTTACTACAGGTGCTCTTTAAAAGATTCCAGTTTCAAGAGAAAGGGTCTAAGTGGAAAAGAGTTGTATATAATTCCCATCAGTGAGAAAGAGAAATAACAGTTCTATATAGCTCATGGGTTTGATCAAGAATCCAAATATTCTGAGAGAAGACTGCTGAAGAGGTCCTAAGGAATGTTCAAAGCTAGAGGTTACAAGCACTCTTAGTTCTCCATTTACAGTATTTAGAGACACCAAGTGCTGGCTGCACTCCAGCAAGTGTAGAGCCTAAAGCAAATTCCACTGTGCTAGGTAGTAAGTAAAACCATGGATATCATTGCTCAAGTGTTAACAGTCTGTGTTATGGCAAATTTGCTAGGTAATCATATATACTAATAGCAATGTAAATTATCCAAGCACAGCCAAAATACCACAATCCATGTACAACAGGAAGGTATCAGGAGGCTTTGAAGGACCAAACTTTGCAAAAGTACAAACATAATTTTTTTTGGGGGGGACCCCAAACAGCCCAATGAGGACTGAGCATGCTCAGTGGCCATGGACAGCCGACCAACTGTTGTGCTGAATGTGGGGGGGGGGGGAACGGGACAGAAAAGCAGGTGAGAAGGTGAATGGAATGGAACATCATGAATGGGAGTAAATCACACTGCAATATTTTGTTGCAAGTCTTATGGTACTTGCATATTAGGTTTATACAAGTCTGAAGCTTCCCTTTTGGAAGAAGTAATTCAGAATGTATGTTGCTTCCTTTCTATTTTTCCAGCTGAGCTTTAGAGGTCATGGGGCAGGTCCATGTAGCTGTAGATAAAAAACTCAAGACAGAAAGCAATTTCTGTTGCTCTTCATCTGTAATAACAAAGCTATTAGAGACCTTTGTCATGGTTTAGTGCTGCTAGTTGCAGAGATAGAGTTTCTCTCTCTCAAAAGACCTGGAGAAAGTGACTGTTACTTTTCTCAAAGAGGGAACCGTCATTACCCCCTTAACCACCACAATTCATCAAAACAGACTTAAGATCGCCTCTGCCTTCCCATGCAACATTCAGGCCACATGTGGATCACTGCCGTGAGCTCCCCCTATGGCAAAGCAAAAAGGCTTTTGCTACTAGAATTTGTCATCTGTGCACGACAGCACAGGAACAAAGGTCAGTGTTTTGCTTTAAAAGAAAATGAAAAGCTGCCTAAAAGTTTCCACATTCTGTGAAAAAGAAAAGAAGAGAAAACATTCACAGACAGCTTTTTGTGTGTGCAATGACTCACACAGAACTTTTACTCCACTGCTCAATCAACTGAAACTGCTTACAAATAACAGGAATGAAGATGGAAATCTGTCCTATGGCAGAAAGCTGAAAGCTCAGACTTATCTGTTACACCACGTTGGAGGGAGTTAGGAAACAGAGTCAAGAAGGAAAGTTTGTGTCAAGACCTGGACGTGGGCTAGTAAGGCGCAGGAACAAAACAGTATAGTGGTATAGCCACAAGTGGAACATGCCCTGATCTAAGGTCAGGTTACATCAGTGGCACAACCAGCAGTTTGTGGGTTTCTTTTAAGAAGAAGAAGAGTTTGGATTTGATATCCCGCTTTATCACTACCCGAAGGAGTCTGAAAGCGGCTAACATTCTCCTTTCCCTTCCTCCCCCACAACAAACACTGTGAGGTGAGTGGGGCTGAGAGACTTCAAAGAAGTCTGACTAGCCCAACGTCACACAGCAGCTGCATGTGGAGGAGCGGAGACACGAACCTGGTTCACCAGATTATGAGTCTACCACTCTTAACCACTACACCACACTGGCAGAGGCAGAGATGGAATCACTAAAGCATTAAAGGTGATGCTCATGTTTCAGGTTAGGGTTAAAGATGATGCCCTGGGTCTGTTGTTATTAATTAATTAATTTCAGTCATGAAGCATTTCTTATGAAGTATTGTGAAGCAATTTCACAAGACTCTGTGTATGTGTATATTTGTGCATTTTTTTAAAGTTACATATATAAATACAATTTCAAATCCAATACAGATACAGACTAGGATAAAAAAAGATCTCGACTTAGAAGGCTTGTTAAAGGTGAAAGTCTTCAACAGACAACAAGAAGATGGAAGAGATGGCGCCTGTCTCATATGTAACCAGTGAGATTTCCAAAAGGCAGGTATGCAACAGATCACCTTTGTATGGCAAAGGCCTTCTGGCAAGACAATACCTGCAGGATGCCCTCTCCTGCAGAGAACACAGATCAGATAGGGATATGAAGGGAAGAAGGTGTTTTAGGAATCCTGGTCACAAACTGCACAGGGCCTTGTATAGCACCTTGAACAGAGCCTGTTAGTGAAAATGTTGAAGCAGGCAAACATGGTGGATAAGTATGCTTATCAGGATGGGTGGAAGGTTTCATTTTAAACTAAATTTCATTTCTAGATCAGCAATGTGTACATAACATGCCATGCCAAGCCAAGCTTCTTTTTCTTCCTTTTCTTCCTCCCTTCAGTTGCATGCCCTAAGCTAGCTCACTGCTAACATGACATCTGCTCCCTTTGTAACCCTGTATCTGCTCAGAGGGCAAGCATCACGAAAAAAGGAGGCTTCCACTTGAATGGGAACCATACAGTTTAACTCAGTCTAGCAAACCAGCCACCAAGCTGGCAGCAACCACCCCCTGCCCCCTTGAGTCTGGCCTTAAATATTCAAACCTGCCACATATGACGGTGACTCTAAGGGTGCTACGTGCAATGAGTTTTCTAGAGTGGAAGCTTCTCTGTGACCCAACTCCTCTCCACACCATATGCTTACAGCACATTCAAAGTGCATGGCTCCCCTTCAAAGAATCCTAGGAACTGTAGTTTGTTAAGGGCACTGGGAATTGTAGCTGTAACGGGTCAACTACAGTTTTAAGGATTCTTTGGGGGAAAGCCATGATGTGCTTTAAAGGCATGGTGTGGGTGTGAAAACAACATGGACTCTGCTACTCTGCAGAAACTTGGGATCAAGAACTGCATCTCCAATAACTGTATAATAGTGGAACAGATTTGGCTAAACCCAAATTGATTAGAAATGAGGCATACTATACCCAGCACATTTGGATGGTGTTTGCTATTATAGTCATCAAGTGCGTTTATTATTTCTTCATTCGAGCAAAGAGGTGGCAGCTGGGGTGTTGTAGCCGCTGTGACCCTCAGTTCTTCCATTTGGTCACATTTTCTCTGAGTAGCCTCACGAAACGCATTCACACACCACACAGAATCATTTCCGTAGCTAGTTCCAATTCGGTAGAATCTGTAAGGGATGTAGCCTGGAAAGTGCAACAGAAGTTCACAACCATCATGAAGAAGCCATCAGCAGACTAGTCTAGGCTTTCCTTCAACAAAATTTATTGTGTCTGTCTGCAGCCCCAGGACTATTATAAGGATAATCACACTGTTTACTCATTATTTGTGTATACAGGCTTCATACAGTCCATGGTGGGAGCCAACTTAACATTCTGTTGCATTCATAGTAAATGCGTCAAAAGGATGATCTGGTGGGTCATATACATGGGCTTTTAGCTCCAGCCCTTTTCAGAGCCCTTACCTGCCCATCGCCAGCTTATCACTGTGACATTTGTTGCCATTTGATTAATTTACACAACATGAAATGTGGGTGTTTCCAGACACGTTTTGCAGCTGCCATGCATACTGATTTAGTGTTTGATGCCTGCAAAACTGGGTGCTGTTGATTCCCAGGCTTTTAGTCAGAGGGTAGGTATGAGTGTTGGAATTCTTCACAATAAAGTGAAGTTCAGCTTTCCGTCACCCTTCCTGGCATTTCAAAGCCTCCTGTCACACTACCAACCACTGAGATTTATACCCAAGCAACTAGAAATTTAGCAGATGTCTGAGAGTCTCAACATTTTGTTTTCCAAAACAGCCAGTGTCATTTGTAGATAATTAATAAAAATGTTAGAATAGAGCATGTATTAGCAATATTTTGCAGGTGTGCCCACTGTACCTGCCTATTTTATTTAGTTATGCTTTCTGTTTTTATTTATTTAAGGTATTGTATATTGTCAGTCATGCAAGGTAACTCAGCAGAGTTCATAATAAGAATTTTCAATAAAATACAGTTATGCAATCAAAGTACTACCACCACCCTCAAAGTTGTACCCTGAGAATTCAGAGAATTCATAACAACATTCTAGTTCTCATTATCACTCAGAGGCATTTCTGCAGCAACATACCCGGTACTTCTCTCTCTCTCTCTCTCTCTCTCTCTCTCTCTCTCTCTCTCTCTCTCTCTCTCTCTCTCTCTCTCACACACACACACACACACACACACACACACACACACACCCTCTGCAGGTAAGAGACTCTAAAAAATACTGAGTGCAGAATAGAGCCTAATTTGCCAGTATAAAATAGCTATCCAGATCTTCAGAAAGAGAGCAAGGTATGTGCTTGTGTTTTGGTGTCTCAGTACAGTGTAAGGGGGGAGCATGAAATCTGTGGTGCAGTTAGGTAGTTGTAGACTCTAGACTTAGCAGCCTTATGAGGGGACCTATTTAGATAGTATTGTGTACTGTATAGTATTACTCTTCACCAATAATATTGTTGTTCTGCATTTGGGGCTCATCCTATCACTCTGCTAGTGATGTAAGTCAGTGGTCAGGGATGATGGGAGTTGTAGCCCAGCAACTTGTAGACGCAAGGAGCATCAGCTCCCCACCCCTTGGGAGAGAGCCTGAGACTGAAAGGTGTTTTCCTTCATCCATCAGGCAAGACTAAGGTGCTTGGTCAATCCTCACTGCAGGCATAGGCAACCTTCCGCCCTCTGGATGTTTTGCCCTATAACTCCTATGATCCCTAGCTAACAGGACCAGTGGTCAGGGATGATGGGAATTGTAGTCCAAAACATCTGGAGGGCCGAAGGTTGCCTATGCCTGCCTCACAGCATACAATAGCAAATATATACCTTTAACAGGCTACTAAAATCGTAATCCTGTTTATTACTGCTTTACTGAGTACAAAGTGCATCAAAACAAAGTGGGAGCCAATGTGAAAAGCCGTGATTATTTGGCTGCCCCTTTTAGCATGTTATTTTGCTCTCTGCCAAGTTATCAGCTGAGAAATGGGAACAAAGCTCAGGCCAAGACTCCCGGTTTTTTTTACCTGTATATCCTGGTATCAAAGGGTTGCGCTCATCTACTTGTCGCTGAAATGGTTCCATGCTTTTTCAAACTCTGATGAAAGAAAGTTAAGACTTGCAACCGAATCGAGACTCTAATATTAATAAGCCTGTTGTTCAAGAATTATCCCAATCGAAACATATTGGTGTTTCAGGTTGTCAGAACCTTTAAGTCAGAGGTTGCAGAAGTACAATTCCCAGACCTACCCATCAGCCATGCTGCCTGGGGCTGATGGAAACTATAACTCAGCAGCAGCTAGACGGACCACAAGGGAGCCACCCCTGTTGTAAGCAGTCATCCATTTCTCTGTGTTAAAACATTAGGAAAGAACCATCGCCTCTCTGCATATGAACAAACTATGGCCAGCAAGTCATCCAAGCAGACTCAAAACTCTTTAGACTTCATTTCCAGTACAACTCTAGTTATCCTGCACATGCCCAGTTAGTAAGAATATGGAGTTCAATGGGGCTAGTTGGGACTGCTGCGTTGCTTGGTCAGGAAAGCCTGGAAATTTCCTGGAGGAACTAAACCCTTCCAAATGAGAACAAGGGCCTATTATTCTATTCCAAACCGCAGCCAGCCTCTGGGAAGCTCACAAGCTGAGAGTTACACCCAAGCTTGCCTTCTGGTTTCTCCCCAGTATTTGGTGCTCAGGGATACAGTGCCTCTGAACATGAAGGTTTCATTTGGGGATTTGATAGGCTGTTCCCATGCTGTTGATAGCGAGAGCAATGAAATTGCCTAATCCGTTAGAAAGCTATTTATGTTCCTGGCTGCCACAGGCACACATCCTGCAGAAAGGATCCAGCAGCCTTGCGTTACCTTACTAGCGCCATTGGCTTCTGCAGCTGCAATGTTTCATGTCCTCAGAACACAAAGGAGATAGGAAAGGGGGGGCGGGGCGAGAATAACAGTATTGAGATTGGCAAAAACAAATGCAGGTGCATGAGGGCTAAAGACAAAGGGTGTAGCGAGAGAGGGAGCAAACAATGGTCAGCTACTGACAAGAGAGAGAAGAAGATGTGGCAGCCCTGGAAAGGCTGACCTGTACAGGAGAGATTCCCCCCAAACGAACAATTTGCTCAGGAAGCCGGGACTGGGCCTTTTACCATGACAAGCTCTGCGAGGAATACCATCCCCCAAGCTGGCTGCTTCCTTGCAACCTTTTACAAGAGAGCTCAAGCTATAGTGCCGCGCCCCTCCCATGGCATTGTGACCTCATCCACATGACCTTTACAACACGTGCAGGGAACAGAGAGGCTTCCGGAGCGTAGCTGCGACGCACAGGCAGAATCAGGACTAGCATCATCTGTACAAGAGGCCTTCCTTTCTGCTGGATGGTGCATCATGTTAGAAATAACTTTTAACGCAGGAGCCATAAATAATCAGCAGAAGACATCTTCCTTCACAGTTTACTGTGTTTTATTTGACACTTTTTGAAGAGCACAGTACTCAGAAGATGCAACAGTGAAAAGCTGTGATCTGCTCCAGGACTTTAAGTGAGGTTTGTAGTCTTGCACAGGGAAGAAATTGAATGAGATTACAATGATCAGATGTTTATTTATTTATTTTTTACAATATATTTGATGAGTTATCAAAGCAGAGATGAATATTGTAGCATTATGCCCAACAACCTTTGCACAATGTGTTGTGGTTTAGAGTGTGTAAATAATGCAGTTTTGCTACTGCAGTTACATCACTGCAAGAAAATTACATCTTTTAATAATATATTCCAACGCTTGTTTATTTGGATTACTGCAAGGTGCTTAGAGCATTGGTTGAGGTTTCTTTAACAGCACTGGGATGGATCCAGTTTAAGACTACAATCCTATACCTACTTACCTGGCAACTCAACAGGGCCTACTTCTGAGTAAACATGTATAGTATTGCACTTAGTTGAATTTAGTTCCTTTTGAAATCAATATGAAACATTTGTCATGACTTAAATCATGTCGCTTATTTCAATGGGAACTAAATTCAACTTAATCCACATCCGGCTCACAGTATTTTACAAACTCTGCCATCATTTTTAATTTCCAGGTTTATGGTCAGTTGCTTTGGTTTTCCATTGTTGGGTTCAGACAGAAACTTCCACAGAAAGCAAAGCAAGTTTTGCTGTCAGGGTAAAAGTTTGGGTCTCTGTTATATGCCACAGAGCAGAACCTTTCCCTTAAATTTCTATTGATCAAGATCTGTAAACAACAACAACCAACCAACCCTGCAGCAGAAAACACATGGGAAATTGTGTTTCTTGCTCTCATCTGGCAAACATCTATCACTTTACCAGTTTCTACGGTACTTACAAGTGAACATCCATGTGCCACTTCCTTTAAATTTAGCATAGGGCTCATACAAAAGCCTGTAGTTATAGCATCGCATTCTATTTCTAAAAGGTTCCCTTAGACACCAAACCTAATTTGCTATTATTTGGGAGAATAGGGATGGATTCTAAGTGGCAGAGAGCATGCCCAGCAAAATTATACCGCTTTTGGGGGCTGATGAAGATGGGGCGGGGGAAATAAGCTTTTTTAAAAAATTATAAATCTCACAATAATAGCAACAGTGCTATAGCAGAGTTTTAAAAACTAGTTACTGAAGTCTGGTTATATTTAAATATTCAGTACACATAACAGCCAGTTCAGTAGCCCAAACAGTACTTCAGCCAACATATTTGCAGTTGCCTTAGTTTCATGTACTTCAGAGGGATTCAGATGGGCAAGAATACAGGCTTAAGTGGTCGGTCTGCTGCATGATGTATTTCTAAGGAGCTGCTGCCATCCACGAGTTATCTCCCTTCATTGGCTGCAAGCACACTGAGCAAATTACATCAGGGGAATTAATCAGATCACTCACATACCTCCATCGGAAAGAAGTTCTTTCTTGTAAACCGCTGTATTGCTATGCAAAATTTAGCTCACCTAGATCAATATAATTTTCTTACTATCCAAGTGAAATAATATCCCTGTAGAAGTTTAGGGAATAGGATGGAAAACTTAAAAGTTTGGTGTGATAATTTTGTGGATAATTTATAGACCGAAATCTCAGGATTGCAGGTTTATAGCACTTTTAACCTGCAATGACAGCTATTTTGATAGACATTCAAATGTACTATTAATGCAAATATGCGAATACACATAATTTTTATACATACTTTTGTTCACAGAAGAGAAAGCGTAAGAGGTTTTATAGTACACTTTGTAGTGTTCTTCCATACAGAAAGTAGAATCATGCTTCTAATAACAATGTATTAGGGAAACACCCCATATTTAAAATATATAGAAGCAATGGCTAAAGACAATTTAGTGCGAATATTTTCTTCAACGTATGTTAGAAAACTGATGAATTAAAATTTGTCTGTGTGATGAAAAGGGAGTTTAACATTTTAAGAGCTGATTTGTCAACTTGAATATATGATGTAATCTGAGGACTGGCCATCTAATCATGTTTTGTGACTGGGAGAAAAGAACCAAATGAGACTATTTATCCCAGTTATGGAAAGGAGAAAATGAGCAAGAATATAAAGATAGCTTTCTGCTGCTGTAAAGGATCAGAAATGACTTACAGTTACAGAAATAATGGCTGGATAGCGTCTTAGGAGATTCTCACTACCAGAGATCAATTTATCTATGTCCTTTTTGGATCCTCCTTGCCACCATGGCAGTTTCCAGCAGTGGGGCTTAATAGTGTTTGGTAAGGATTTTGCGGGAGTTCCTGTAGAATGAAATCTCTTCCTAATACAGATATGGAATAATGTGAAGGAGGGCAGCTTTAGCTGAATGCAACCAGTGCAGCACCTCTCAGCCAGAGACAACAAGGTGTAGGGTTACTGCTCTTTTGCTTATTGCTCACTCAGAGAAGGCAGGTGAACAGGGACAAGCTGCAAAAGGAAGCAATGTAGCAGGACCAGGAAAACTGGTAGTGGGATCCTTGGCCCTGGCAGGTGCCCGGTTATACCAGGCCCCTGCTTCTTTGACTGCATGTATGATGAAGATGCAACAACTTGAAACAATGCTTTTCCAAGACAACTGGGATTCTGAGAAGAGCCATGTCACAAAGCAAGGAAGTAGTCATGTAAGATGAGCTTGTGTTGTATCTTCCAGCCAGCAGTTGCCTAACAGAAGATGTAGCAGACCGAAAGGAGTCCAACACAATTAATATCAAGCAATTTAGCTTGCGCACCCCTGGTGTTCTAGCTTATGACGACATATGCATTCTGTTCTAGTCTAGTAGGGGCCTGCACGGCTGGCAAATCACCAAGTCAAATGCAATGAATCGGCCATATTTTGTGGCCATTCTGGTACTTGAGAATCCCTCTTCTTCTTCTTTTTTTTAGAGTACCTGGCAGGCAGCAAGCTGCACTCTCCATATGTGGCCGGTGGTCTGTGTTTAGCCTGAATCTAGTAATAAAGAGATATCATTGAAATAAAACATACGGTTTGAAACTGGAGATCATTTGGGGGTAAGAAATGCCCCAAATGATAATCTAGTTTTCAGGTAGGAAAGGAAGACCTGATGTACAAAAGGCCTTTAACCATTGTCATTCCTATGCATTACTTCAAATGGAACTGGGGCGGTTAAAAAGAATTCAAAACCCAAAGGTGTGTCTGTATGCTATTCTTTGCATAACAAGAAGAGTGTGGGATTGTCTGACACTCTTCATGCTCCCCTCCTGTTATTACAAGATCAGCATTGTGCATTTCATATCTCACCATCTTTAAAAGCCTATAATTACTGAAGCAGACTGTGAAACTATGTTATTTAAAATTAACCACTGAATGCAAATCAACAGAGGTAAAGAGCACTCTGTACAAGAAAATAGCACTTTAGAAAGAAAGCATCTGTACAATATTTAAATATTGTATATACATCACATAATATTGTCCATAGCTCACCCAAAGGAGTTGCTTATTTGTAAACCATGGAAGGCCACACACACTTACACATATAGAAAAACAAATCATTTGCCTTTGACAGGATGAAAACAAAGGAAAGCCAGCATGCACACTTTCTAATTATTCAGTAGAATAATTATTTAAGGAACAGCAAGCTAGATACTGTGACTAGAATTATCCAATCCATCCCTGTGATAGCTAATTCAGCAAAGCTTATTCACATTCTATCAGGGAATTATATAATGGATATAATGCAAATGGTGCCCCTTTTAAATTCTTCACTGAATTTTTAAGCATTTGCACAATGGCCCCTAAAATATGACTTAAGCGCCTGATCAATAATCTTGCATTTTTAAAAGTAAAAAGGGGCTATGGCTTTTCACTCATGCATAGCTAACTGGAAAAGGGTGTAACTACACAATTACGGTAATGTTCTGGTGCCTTGGAAGCATGATTGGGGTTCAGTGGATCACAATGTGTTTTCAAAATGTTGTGGGTGGGGAAACATGGCTGACCTTCCCCATCGGTGTTGAGGGTGTCTGGCTGCAAATCCAGTACATCTGGAAGTGACTACATATCAAAAGCCCTGTATTGTGGCTTTAGACTGCATGGCATGGAAGCTGCCTCCACGCTGCAAATTGCCAGTCTTGAAGGACCTGCAGCACAGAGAAACTTATTTTCCCCAAGCCACCTCTAATCACATTTGGTATGTAGTAATGCAGAACTGTGGGATGCGGGTGGTGCTGTGGTCTAAACCACAGAGCCTAGGGCTTGCCGATCAGAAGGTCGGTGTTTCGAATCCCCGTGACGGAGTGAGCTCCCGTTGCTCGGTCCCTGCTCCTGCCAACCTAGCAGTTCGAAAACACGTCAAAGTGCAAGTAGATAAACAGGTACCACTCTGGCAAGAAGGTAAATGGCATTTCCATGCGCTGCTCTGGTTCGCCAGAAAGCGGCTTAGTCATGCCGGCCACATGACCCGGAAGCTGTATGCCGGCTCCCTCGGCCAATAAAGCGAGATGAGTGCCGCAACCCCAGAGTCGTCCGCGACTAGACCTAATGGTCAGGGGTCCCTTTACCTTTATCTTTAATGCAGAACTGCAGGCCATGTGCGAATCCAGGGAATTGTTAGGTAGACGCAGTCACACCACATCACAGTTTAAAGCAACTTCTGTGTTTGGGTTTCTTATGTTCAGCTGCTCTAATTCACACTGGGAAGGGATCTAGTTTGTTGCCTAAAGCTTTTGAGTTTTGAAGCTGGCAGTGTTCAAGATATGTGCCATGTTCCTTTCTTAAGTTGTGTGGGAGCAGAAACAGAGGAGTCTCTCATTTTTAGAGAAACAGTGTTCATGCTCCCTCTGCAGGCCAAATGCAATACAGCTGAACTTCCTGTCCTGTCTACACATAAAAGGTAAAGGGACCCCTGACCATTAGGTCCAGTCGTGTCTGACTCTGGGGTTGTGCACATATCTACTGGCAATCCCCCCCAATAGATTTTAAGCTTCTTCCGGATGTACTTTATCACAGAAGCTGGTGAGGAGGAAAGTTGGAAATTGCCTACTTCGTGGCTTATGTATGCAGGGTTGAGAATGGGAAAGCAAGTATTTTGGACGCAAATGAATGACAGGTAACTAACTACTCTCTATAGAGTTGTGGATGTAACAACCTGTTTTCTTTCTCCTGGTGAATCATTCTAAATAACAATAAGCATTTTATATAGTTCTTTCATGAACAGGTGAAATGTTGGCCCAGTATAAAGGTATCCCTTTTCTTTTACTGAATCTCACTTTCTAGGACCAACACAGTATTTATTTCCTGTTTCTTAACATGTATGTGAGAGGTAATGAAAATGGTTCCTTGCATTCTCCAACCTGAGAATAGAGGTGCTTTCTGGGCAGCTACTGCTACCATACCCCTTCGTTTCTTTTGCATGAGGTCTGCCCAACAGCTAGCTGGAAGCATTTTTTTTTTAAAAAAATTAAAAATCCCCACCTACCACATAAAGTCCAGAAGGAAAATGTGAGGTGGGAGCTCTTAAACTTGCAAAAACTGTTGAGAAGGGAGATTTTTGAAAAACATCTCTTTCCAATGAACAAAAAAGAAGAAATACTCAAATACTTGGGCTACAATGTTAATGGCTAATTCAGGTGTCGTTGGACTGTAACTCTCACCATCTCTGACCATTGGTGATCTGACTGGGACTGGTGGAAATTGGAGGGCTACAGGTTCCCCTATTCCTGGATTAATCAGGTTAGATTAACATTTCGGGTAGATCCACTGGAATCATTGCACTTGATCAGCTAGCCTGTGCCATTGATTCCAGTGGGTCTGCTCTAGGTATCACAAAGTCTGGATCCAACACATTGTTTTAAATACAATGTGTATTTACATAAACTATACAAACTGCAGGTGGAAAACATCATCCCTTTCCCCTTCACCTCAAAAGGGTGTGCCTGTCCTAAGATGATATTGTGTATCTTATCTCCTAATTTGAAATGTATGCTCCTTGCAATACTTAGTGAATGTTTTGCAAATTTAATTGATTCCTTTAAATGGGCTGCAGCCTTAACAAATCTACTTTGTGGCTTGGAAGTTTGCTAAAACAGAAGCAAAAGCCACCAGAAGCAGTCATCCTATATCCCCAACAAGTAAATGTACTTTGCCTGGGTGGTAAGTGCTGTTTTTTTTCGTATTTTACAAAGAAAGGCTAGATACTTCACCTCTAGCACTCGTATTAAAGCATATAAATAAGAGAGGTCTGGTTTTAAAACTACTACATACCTATAAATCTCCACTGACAATTAACAGCAGCACTTGAGAGGACCACTTTAATTTAGGGCTGCAGTGATGACCTCCTGCTGTCCGAAGCAGACTTGTTGGTATCAGTGAGACAGCTTGCCATTTGCTGTATTAGGGTCTTCAATGTAGGACCATGAATACGAGCTTTGACATTTTGGGCCCCAAATACAGCACATGTGGAATACTTCCAGTAAAACTATTTGTTTTTCCAATCAAGAGGGCAGTGATATTTCAATGACTAATTCTCACAATGCATTTAGCCATTTTGGATTATTCCGTTTGATGTTTAGCACCTGATAACCATGTAAATTTTGGATTCCTGAACAGATAATTTTGAGAACAACAACAACAAAAATGCCTGACGTTTCCCTTCTAACTGTTCTCTCCTTTTTCCGTCTGGCTGAAATGCAAGTCCATTTTGGTGACACATGAAAAATGAGAGAACAGAGTGTTGAACTAACAGGTGGTGGGCATGGGAGGAGCATTAGTAGTTTAGGAAATCAATACCAGCTTTGACACTTTTAGAAGTGGCAACGTCAATTGCCATGGCTTTGATCTCAGTGTCCCCAAATTGCATTAGTGTTTTGATCTCCCTCCTGCTTGGCGCGGACGTATCAGTTCCTGTGAGATCCAGGCGCAGAGTGCCACACTTCTTCACCCCTGGCTCAGTAATGAAACTGACGTGGTCATGTTCCGAGCTGTAGATGTTGATCACGATGACCAGCTGCGAAGGCTTGGCAGGTGTATAGCTGCGCGACACAGTCTCCCCAAGAGCCACCGACTGGTCAGCAGAAATAAATTTGTCAAAGACATCCGTGCACCAGCGGGTGCCATCTTTAACTAGCAGCTTTTCTGCAGGATGCTTGCCCTCCACGTAACGATTCAGGACCCCTACCCCGTAGGTCAGGGGAGAGCGGCGCACTTTAATGACAGCAGGATCCAGACCAAATAAGACTGCTCCTTTGAGGATAGTGAGCCCCACATCCTGAGGAATAATGATTCGGCATTTGGAGCCAAAAGCATTCTGGACAGCTTGCTGTAGTAGCGGAGCTTCAGCAAATCCGCCCACCAGGAAGAGGAACTTCACATTAGTTACTTCTGGCTTTTCAAACAAATCACCTTGTTGGAGAGGAAAATCCACATGGTCAGAATAACAGTAATACCTTTGCAGGTAATAAGAGAACAGAATGACAAATGACAGGAAAACTCACTAAATGGATCCAGTTACAGGTAGGTAGCCGTGTTGGTCTGCCATATTCAAAAAAAAAAAATCCTTCCAGTAGCACCTTAGAGACCAACTAAGTTTGTTCTTGGTATGAGCTTTCGTGTGCATGCACACTTCTTCAGATACCAAATGGAGTGAGAGGAATCCAATATGATTCACAGAATGACATTGTGATGGAATCAAAGTAGACTAGGTGCTCTTCAGATCTAGAATGTTGTATCCAACTAAGTTCTACTCACTTGGCATTCTTTTCCACCAATGTTAGTTCTCAGAGTAACCCCATTGACTAAGTTAGGTCTGTTCATGTCAGTGGCCCATTTAGAAGTCCTTAGACATTCAAACACACCCTTGATACTTACTGAGATGTTGTATGATTTCATCAATGGTAGGCTTGAAGAGAGCATTCATTGCATCGGGACTCATCCTCAGCATTCCTTGTGATGACCACTTCACAAAATCTACACTGTAAACAGGACATGATAAGAAAGTTAACGATAAAAGATGGTTAATGAAATGCTGCTCACTTAGCCAAAATAATGTTACTAACTCAAGGTGTTGTTTCAAAAAGCTAGAAATGAAAGGATTCCAATGTCATATCCTCACTATGTAACCAATGAGATTTTTTATTTACATTAGCTAAGGCCATGATAAATGGAACATCTTCATGCAATGGGAGAGTAAGTGGGAGACCACCCATGCTGAAGAAAAGGCTGCTTTGGTTTGCCTTCTGTCAGTTTTTTCTTTCTACCATGATGTTCAGGTGCCAACGAAAGAAAGTTGACCCCTGAGATATTGTAGAATTTGCTTTAGAATTTGTTTGGGGTTTTTTGTATTTTTATCTTTGATGCCTCAGGCCATGAAGCAGTTTGTATATTTCATACAATAGAATGCCATCTCCTTCACATATTGCCAGGAATTAATTTTCTTCAGTCTTACTTGGACTGATTATTTCTTTTTTTGCATGTGTGGCAATGAACACAAGAATCTCTTTGGATTCTGTTAACTTAAAAGTACTTACTTGCTTTTCCTTAAGGCGTGTTCCACACTGTGTCCTCGAAATTTCTTGTAGTAGTCAATGAACGAGAAAGGCAGGGTGATGTTGAGTGGGTTAGTCCGATCTGGTGCTGCTGCCCTTTTGCGTGATTCAAACGCTATCATCAGATCAACCCAGGCAGCAGGCCGCTTGATTTTAAATTGTTCAATAAAATCTTCTCCAAATATTTTACACAGGAGTCTTTCAAATTCATAGTCTACCCCTAAGGAACCGTGCGGCCCACCTGCATCAGAGACAATTAGAACCGTTAAACAAACATATTTGCTTAAGGAATGATGCGACCAAAATATTTTAAATATTGCATGGGCATTGCGATATGCACTTGAAAATCAAGCCATAGGAAAACATGCTGTGTGCAGCTGAGACAAACTTGGAGCTGCAACCTTAAAACACACTTAGTAGGGATTAAGTTCTGAATTCAGGGAGGTGATTATTGAGTAAGCATCCTCAGGAGGAGCATGTCATAAGCAGAATTCAGATACATGGGTGAAATTCAACTAACTGTTGCTCAGAGGAGACCTACTGAAATTAATAGACCTAACTCAGCTAACTCAGACGGTGTAACTAATGTTGTCTGTTTCTAGATACACAATTTTAATGTACTATTTATATTCTCTTCTCCCTTTCCTAAAGCTCCCATTTCTTGTCTTCTAGCTTCAACTCCTTCTAAAACTTCAAAGCCTCCCTCCTCTTTTTGACTGCCAATGCTCTTTGCCTTTCCTGAAAAATTAATAGGGGAAGCATGTTAAAGAAAAAGAAACCAATGTAAATTTACTTAACACCTGAAAGACTGGTTCCTTCCATACAAGGCTTCTCTGGTATTAAGATCAGTAGTGGAAGCCCTCTCAGTCATTCTTCCAACCTCAGAAGTTTGGGGTGTATGGTCTGGGAACAGGCATTCTCTGTGGCAGCCCCTAAGTTATGAACGTCCCTCCCCTCAGACACCTTCCCTATGCAGTTTTCAGCTAGCTTTGGACACCTGAGATGTGTGTTTTCAGGACCCACCCTATTCCTGTGACTGATTTGTTTTAACTTTTTAAATATTGATTTTTAGATTGCTATAACCTGCTTCAGAATCTGCTGGTAAAGGGTGGGTGGCGGTGATGGTAACAACAACAAACAACAACAACAACGTAATCTACTCGTTCCTAGTACAGAATCAGAGTTCCCTTGGTACAGAGCATACATATGTCTCTGGACACTGTCATCACTTCATTTAATAACAATGAAATTCAGTGGTGGACTGCATGATACAGAACCACCACTCACCTGACCTCTGGTTGGCTGCTTATCAGAAGGTAGAGAGGCGAGGCAGTGGCGAGTTCAACACGGTGCAAACACACCAGCAGAGCCAATCTGGCACTCCTGTTGGTGTGCTTGGTAAGCAGCAGCTATGTGACCCACCAGAGTACAAGTGAACAGCACTGCCCCGCTGTGCTGTCTACTACTGGTTAAATACAGATGTTCTACAATGAGTAGGAGTGAAGAATGCAGCTTCACCTGTTGCCTTGTAGAGTTCCTTTAAGTGTCCTTCAGGTAACCTTATCTGGTGGACTGTAACATCAACTGTCCCTCCTCCACTATCAACAACTATGTAACGGTCACCTGTTAATACAAGAGGAATCACAAGCCATGTATTAGAGTCAAATGATGTAACTACATTTTTGCACAGATGCTGCTGCTGTTGACAGGTCTAACCAAAAGGCAGCAAGGGCCAAGGTGACTCAGAAAAGGACACTACCTTCTTCCAACTCGGACCAGATCTCTCCTATGACATTTTCAACCATAAAGGTACGGCTTTGACGGTTACGCCGAATGTGTTCTTTAGCTAGAGGATGAGAGAGACAAAACACTAATTGTAAGAAAGCATGAACAAGTTGGATGTGTACCTTGCAGACCGCAAAATGGAAGAACACTGAAAGTCATCATATTGCTAAGCACTTGTCCTAACGTTTTGGGGATAAAAGCCGTGACCCCAATTCACAGACATTCCTTTAATTCTTACAACAAATTGGTTCTAAACAGGACAGCGGCAGCAGCTAAAGGCTTTTAAATGAACAAATTGCAGTCTCTGTTGGGATCTTCGTTGGTTCTGAATAAATCACAATTCTGCCAGCAGAGGGCGCATCAACACAGAATTTGAAGTCTGACTAAATTAAATCTGTATTAAGGGATAGTGATTATACATATATATATATATATATATATATATATATATATATGAATGATCAGGTGTGTTACCAATTTTGCAAATATACACAGTGCCAGAGACACTGCGTTCTCTGCAAAATTGCTTGCTGATTTTAAGACACTCAAGAGTCATGATAGCATAAAGACAAACTCCCATCTTCTATTTTGGTGGCCTATAAGAGAGATGCATATGTTAAACAAACCATCTGTGAACTGGGGACTCAAGATATGCACATTGTTCGTTACTATCACTTAAAAATAAAGAATAACTGTTTTAACTGCAAGCACTCTTTGTACTATGAATGAACACGGCATCATAGTTTTCTTTAGATCAAGGAAAGCAACAGGTTGGAAGTTACTCTTTTAATATCATGCTAGGAGTAGCATATAACCACAGAATTGGAAGGTCATCTACTCTAGTCCCTTGCTTAATGTACAGCTGTCCCCAGAATTGCAGTCTTGCACAATTCCTGGTTGTTTTGATGGAACTTTCCCATGAGAATGTCTCAATGGATGTTCAAAACATTTGTTCCCCAGTGCCTAGAAGAAATAGTATTCTAATTTTATGCTCACACTCATCAACAGAGATGTTATGCCACGCTTTGAATCCCTTTTAGGCAGCAGTGGCCTGTGTGGTGGAGCAGAGCCACCCACTCAAGACTTGCGTCACTACAGCTTACCCTAAACAGGGCTGGGGTGAGATGATGGCAAGGGGGAGGCTGTGCAGGCACATAGTCAGTGTGGTGCTCCTGCTGGTATGTCCAAGCAGCCCTGACCTGGCCGCCACCCTGCCCCACTCCTGTCCGGGTAAGCTACAGCAATACAGGTGTTGGGTTGGCTGCTCCCCCCCACCCAACCTGACACAGATCAATTAATCTAAGCATGTTTCCATTCTCTTCCATTCATAAAATCAGCATGGGTATAGAATTCCCCTATCCGTCTGGAAAATATTATCAGGATTTTTATTCCACCTTTGGCAAATGCTCACATTTGATAACACAGTTCCGAAAAACTGTGGAACAGCTGACAAGTCACACTTGTTAGGGCTAGCAATTACCCATCCAGGTTCTCCCAGTGTGAAATTTGGAAGACATCTTGCTATGAAAGATTTTGGCAAGAAAGGGTGAGCAGAAAATTAGGCTGAGCACTAATCATAGCCTAATTAAATCAGCCCTACCTGGTGTAAAGCCAGTGGCAATGGTCTCACTTGGGTTATAACCATTGACAGGTCCTTTGCTGCTTAAGTCTATCATCTGATGAAGGCGGAGCTTCCTGCAGTAGATGGATGCAGCCTCTGGCTCCAGGGCAATTATGAGCTGCTCAGGGTTTTCTGGGGATGCCATTCCTGCCTGTGAATAAAGGAATCAAACAAGGAGGGGAGAGGAAATGATCAGCTGAACTTTGGTTTTCAGCTGCCTCCACAGTGAAGTAGCTTTGTGAATACTGAACTTTTCATTCATTCTCCTATGGTTTTTTTCTTTTCACCTCTTATTTTCATATGCTAAGTATCATGGTTGGGGGGGGGGGGACATCCAGTTCATTTCAAGGATTCATAACTAGGAGAGATGCATGCATTTTCCCTACTGAATAGAATGCCATAACTGCATATGATATAGCAAGATAAACAAAAGGTATGTTAAAAATGAAGAGTAAATTCATCTCCTTTTCAAGTATCTATTTCAATTTCATGAAAAAGTTTCCCAAAAAGAAACAGACAACTAGCTTTGGCTTCTCTGCCTCATCAGCATCAAAACACACTTATACTGCTATCACACTCTTCCTAATGTGTAAGGAATATAAAATGCCAAATCATGTAAAGTAAACCTAATCTGTTCTGCAGGTTGCCTAGTGCGATGGAAATACCTGGGCTGCTAACATAACAATCCTATATGTGTCTTATTATGGCTTATTCCCAGATAAGCAGGTATAGGATTGCAGCCTAAAATACCCGCTGTATTCCTGAATATCTTTATTTTCTAGATTTTGTGGCAGCCAATAATAGTTACAAAAACATAACCATGCACCTGTGAATGCTAGGCACTTTCCTGCCAGAGTTATGCACATGGAATTCACAGACCTAATCCTTGAATGCTGAAGATTCTGTATATCTAGGGTTGCAATCATATACCCACTTACTTAGGAGAAAGCCTTACTGAAGTCAATGAGGCTCACTTCTGTGCAGATATACAGGACAGAACTGAAGGAAGACTGTTGGCATTTGAAATACTGCAACTTCTATCGCTGTTTTTTCAAGAGAGCTTAAAATATTCATAGCATGACATCAGGTAATGCTGTATGGCAGCAATGCACACAGCTTTCCTGATTTGGTTTTCCTTCTTTGCAATGCTTTACTCATTGCTTGCCATGCTCCATTCAGGTGGAAGTAGTTAACCCTAGAGAAGGGAGTAGAAGGCTATTTTTTTCCATGGAAAAATGAGAATAATCATGCCTCTACATTTTGCTTCAAAACTCAGGCTCTACAGATAATTGACACTTAACTTTAAAAGAAAAGAAAGCTGGGGATATGGAGATCATGGTTCACTGGGAGCTGGGGACCCAACTGCTCTTTGCTCCACCTATGGATCCCCATGGTCTGACCTCATAAGGCCCCTCCCACCACAGAAACCCTCAGCAGCCCTTGACATACCACCAGTGGTAGAGGCCAAGGTGGGCTGGGAGAAGGCTTGGACCCCACCCCCACCCAGTAAGAAACATACACAAGCCCTGGAGCTGATGTATGCATTTACATTGGAAGCCATGGAGAGTAATCATAAAACCTACAAAGGAATCCCCTAGACAGGAAAATACCACGACACTCTCTGGCCATGTCCCCAGGAGTGCTTTGGGTATTAGTTCTCCTCTGACCCACCAGTAAGGTTGCTCTGTAAGCACTGTACAGTGTACATAACTGTACACATTATTTCACGGCACATAAATAGTATTTGTGCTGGGAATAATATTATAAAACGCTATGTGCAAATGTTTTGAAACAGAGCAGCATTAAAGATTCCTTATTTCTCTTTCAGCAGAAGAGGCATAAAATGGCTTAAATCGAACGATGTGTATGGCTGTATAAATTTGCTTGTGCTTCCAGTTACACTTGCTTCCTGGTCCCACACAATGCTGGGGGGCATCGCACTGTCATGTCATGGCTGTCAGCTGCAATACTTACCAGAGGCTCTACCTAATACCCTTCATCACAATGTGTCACAAGCACAGAGAAACAAAAAGAAGCATCACGACGGAGTGCCTATAAACATGCATGCACAGTGTTTGTGGGGAACAGCTTGAAGGTTGTATTATGTACTCTATGTATGCTACTAACATACCACAGTATTAAGGGTGTGTGTGGGGAGAATCTATGGCAACAGCAAAGACACAAGTCAGCATATTCAACATGGGGACTCTCAGCATTATAGTGCAACCCCTAAAGCAGGGATGAGGAACTTGCACCCCTGCACATGTTGCTGGATTACAGCTCCCATCATCCTTGACCACTAGAAATACTGACTGAGGCTGATGGAAGGAGTCCTACAACAAGTGACGGGCCATAGCTTTCCCATTCCTGCCCTGAAGTACAGGAAGCAATAACCACCAAAGGAAAGATGGTCAAATTAGCTCAGCTCAAGTTATAGTGTTAAGTGTTGGGGAGATCTGAGCAATGGAGACTGATTGGAAACGCGGAAGAAAATTGGAATACTTTGTGAAGAACTTTGGAAGCAGCTAAACTCCAGACTTGCTGGGGACTTTGAAACAGCAAGAACGTTGAAGCAAAGAACCCTCTCTGGGATCAGAGATTCCTACTTGTAACAACTTTACATAATGTGTTTATGTTGTAGTGTGTGCTTTTGCGTGCAAAGTTAAAGTGAACTCTGCTAAGCAACTGCTGCATGTGCTGAGCTTAACCACTTGACTGAAGCTTCTGTGGCACATGCACTCAGAACATACCAAACATGCCTGTGACATACCCTCCTAAATTTGTTTCATCTCTAGCTCCTGCCTTTCCTGATGCCTCAGAGGGAGAATTTTTTTATTTTTGGAAATGCAGCAAATGCAGTCCTCACTCTTGTCTTCTGTATCAGGTGAGATTCATGGAAATTGCATCCAAGAGAGTAAGAGAGGTGGTGCCTTGTCGTTGAAAATTCTGTAGTTATTTGAGTGCTTTTGTAATGATCACTGGGTTGAATATTATTTTTAGATTAAATTTTGTAGGATCAGAGATATAAAGAAGCAAAGTCTTCAGGATTTGTGGTATTTTGCAGCAATCACACTTTTGGAATGAACTATTTCAACAGAAAATCAAATAATGCTCACTGAATTATGCCTAATATATGGCAGCAGTGGCATTTAGCCCTTCTGCTACCAATTATTTTCATGTCAACATGAATATTGATTTGACAGCTCATCAGGGCTAAGCTGAAAATAAATTCAACCAGTGAAGGCAGTTGAACCAGTTTTTCTCTGACATTTATTTCTGCTCATGTGTGTAAGAAGAAGAAGAAGAAGAAGAAGAGGAGGAGTTTGGATTTGATATCCCTCTTTTCACTACCCAAAGGAGTCTCAAAGCGGCTAACATTCTCCTTTCCCTTCCTCCCCCACAACAAACACTCGGTGAGGTGAGTGGGGTTGAGAGACTTCAAAGAAGTGTGACTAGCCCAAGGTCACCCAGCAGCTGCATGTGGAGGAGCGGAGACGCGAACCCGGTTCCCCAGATTACAAGTCAACCGCTCTTAACCACTACACCACACTGGTGTATGCCTGAACTTAGTCTCCTGGGTCCATTTAAATTGGTGGTCTTCAGCTTGTCCTGAGCTCAGACCTGGAACCCTAAACTGCAGCAAGGGGAACCATTTCAAGGAGCTCCAGGTGGGGCCCAGTAGGAAAAGACTGAAGCCCATATATCTGGACCAGAGTGAAGGGACAAAGCCTACAGAAAAAAACCTACATTAAGATGTAAAACTCTTCCTCCACATGCCATCATGCTAGCGACGATCAAAACATATACCTGCCCCAACCCCAACTGCAGTGTATCTTAGGACATAAGACTCTTCTCAAAAAAGAAAACTGCTTTAAAGCTTTGGTTTTGAAAGTTGTTGAAAAATGTAGTGAAATCTGAGCAGGCTGGGAGCTTCCACAGGAAATGGCTTTGAGGAAATCAGTACATGGGGAAAAACGGGCATGAAAATTGACCTGGAGTATCAACAAATCATGTTCACTGTGTTAAGAGCCCAATGTAGGACACTAACCACTTATTACACTAATACATATGCCTAGAGATTGCTTTGCCACTGCACCTATGGGATTTATGATGCTTCTGGGGGTGGATGTTGTGCATGTGACGAGCTGATATACCAAGCATCCCAGACCAAAATTGAGGCAACCTGTGCTTTTCCTGTGTACCAGGATGCTGCAGAAATCACTGTTTACAGCATTTTGTCCTATTTTGTTTTGACCTTAGGTATACAAATCCTTTAAGGAAAACCTCTTATTGACCAGATCAGTAGATTCCGATCCTGTCAGCCCCCCCCCCCAAAAAAGCTGGAAAGAGCCATTGCTCTACCCAGCAAGAACTCTGCTCCACTGCAGCAGTGTGGCTTTTGCTTCTCGCAAACCACAGCTGCTGCAGAAACGCAGACAAGATGCATTGGTTTAATGGATGAAGTCATAGTACTAAGGGCGTAATCAGTGATGCATTTTATTTTATTCCATGAAGCGCCGAGTCTCAGTCAAACAGCTTTTATAGATAGCGCTAACACTTGATAGCTCATTTAGTCTGTATAAGCCTTTCAGTTTCAGAGGTCATATTTTTGCACGAATGCTCTAAAATGTTTCTGGTCATTTACAAGGAGCAACAGCGGGTCCTTCGCTGCTTGAGTACCTAAGCTATTAGCAGTTTGCTGCACTACATGTACAAATGAAGGACTGGGGGCGTATTCCATTAGCCTGGAACATATATTTGTGCAAACCTAACCACAGCAATTAGCAAATGTAAATTGAAATTTGTTAGCACGTGCTTCTTGCTCTATGCATTTTAACACCATGATCAATTAAGCTTCCTTAATTAATTATGGCTTCAAAAATGCTGCAATCTTATAGCATATTATAGCTTCATAACAAACATTAGTGCTTATGCAGAAAAGATAATTTGTAAGTATCAACCAGAAGAATCACATCCACAGGAACTTGCAGTAATAACACCAATCCATTCTCTGACAACAATCTGTCTCTACCAACAAGTGACAATTAAGTGGATTTCTCCATTTCCCCTAATACTGCTAATGTGTCTAATTTGCACTGCTTTTGATATTCTGCAGGCAGAAAATGAAGGCAGCAGTGAGGGATTGCAGCTTTAAATCATCACTTGCCTTTGTTCCCTAATATATTTTTGCCTTTCTACACCAGATGTAGGAATTAGCAATGAACTGATAACAACTATAATATGCCTGTTGCAAGTATCAAATACATTAGCTACCCTCCAAAATACTTCTTTAGTTTCTACTAATAGAAAACACTAAATCAGATATTTGGTGAAAAAACCCCTAGGAATCCTGCATTGAAACATTCCAGTTCCTTCAAAAAGGAGAGCTGCATCTGCAAAGACCAGTCACAAAAATGTTTATGTATACAAGCTAAAGGAAGTGCAAACATAGTTCCAGCTTCAGAATTCCATCATATCTTGCCATGAAATTGGGGGGGGGGGAAGAGAGATTCCTGGAGCAATGGCACCAGGCCAGGGGTGCAGAACCTGTGTCCCTCCAGATGTTGATCAACCACAGCTCCCATCATCCCTTTTCAGGATCGGGTTTGTAATCTGAGGGGAATGGGAATACAGGATTGGTTTGAAGGGATTGTATTCTTGCACAAACAAGATTGATGTGTAGATTAAAAAACAAATCCAATTTGGTCTTTAACTTGCTAATGACCTATACACAGACCTTTTTGGTTGGATCATCTGTGTTTGTTTTGTTCTGAGGGGTTCTTACTAATAATTATAACTTCAGTGTTTAGTAAACAACATTCTTCAAGCTTTCTTCATTGTCCTCCCCCCAATACTGTATAGACTGAAGAGTAAAAGCTAGATAATACAGTTAAGGCAGGAAAACAGATAAACATGTAAGCACTCAATACCTGTCAGGAGCATTTCCTCAAAAGGAGACTTGCAGAAATTACTGGATAGGATAATTTTCAGCAGATTTCTTATCTCCTTTAGCTGTTTCTGGATTAACAGGGTTGAACTTCCTCCCTTCAAAAAACATTACAGCCCCTTCTGCAATATTGTGATTTCCACTGGCATGTGACAGAAATTCCAGGCATTGCACATGCTGTGGTTGAAGTATTTGTAGTGAAATGGGAGCTGAAAGAATGTCTCCCTTCCAAAAATAAAATAAATAAAATTGTCAAGCTGAAGGAAAACCCTTCTGACCAAGAGCATTCAATCCCTTTTTCTACAATCAAGGTTAAGCACCTGAAGCTCAGTTCAAGGAAGAGGCAACACCCGAGAATTCAAAGACCATCCATCATTTTATAGTGGATATTTGAGAAGAAGTCTAGAGCCCTTTAAAAAAAAAACTTTCAGAGCAAGAGATCAAAATAAACAAAAAGCCAATCAATTCTTAGGGGTGCTGATTTTTTTTATTATTACAATGTTTCCTGAAGGGTTTTGAATGTAGGGCAGGGAAGTGGAACCTGTGTTCCTCCAGCTGTTGCTGGACTCCAGCTCCCATCAGCCCCAGGAAGCATGGCCAATGGTCAGGGATGATGGGAGTTATAGGCCAACAATATCTGGTGAACTACAGGTTTCTGCATCCCTGCTTCAGGGAGAAAAGATGAAGCAAGCAATCACAACAGGATACAAAAATATTCTGGCTAGCTCCTAATGAAAAAATGTAAACTTGCCAAAATTTCTCAAGCAAATATATCCAGATGTAATTTGCATGTGTGTCCATTATGATCCCTTTCATTAGCCTTTTCATGTGAATAATCTTCTTATTGCCCATCCTTTCTTAAAGATGCACTAAGCTATATCTTAGTATGCCAGCAGCCACAAGTATGAAAGACAACATGATGCTACACAGCATTACTGCTTTGGAAAGTATCTGTGGAAGATGCCATTATCTTTAAGCACATGGGGGATGTAATTGCATGTGTAGCCCACTTTTATAGGGCTTTGTCATATTGTAGACTATTTGCCTAGAAGCAAATATATCCTGGGTAGCAAAAAAAACCACAATTTTATTACTAGTAGATAAACAGGATGGCTTTTTTGTTTAGTGTGGGGTATGTGCATGGACAACTTCCACAAACTGACAAGTGCCATTGTGGCTCACTATAACTAATACATTGCTATGGAAGTCATGCAAAATATACTTCCTTCTCTTCCAGCTGACCTTCTGCCAAATATATTTTTCAGTCATAAGATGACCTGTTTTTCTTAAATCTGCTTATTTAAATGTAGAATACTATTAGTCTGGAGTAGTAGTTTTAAAATACGTTTCATTGTGCTCAGTGTGACCTATATCTGTCCTTTGGGATCATAAATCACTGTAGGCCACAGCATCTCCTTCCTTCTTTTACTGCTATCTCCCCAGTATCAGAATTTCTTATTTTATTTCCTCCCTCCCATCCATTTCCATTCCACTTTTCATCCCAAAAAGGTACAGAAAGTAGCTTACAACAATACACAACACAATTGTAGATATGAAGTGCTATGGCTTTTGTGGAGTCACCTCCCTGCAATTTCTTCCTAAGCTCTCTTTCATTGCTATTTATTTATTTATCTGTTCGGTAAACACACAATCACAGACAAAAGAAATTACCACAGATACAGACATTAGTCAACAACATTCCATTGCGCCACAGATGGGAAATGCTGCTAGAACATTAGTCTACTTTTCTCCTTCGGCTATTAAGATACCATTCCACAGGTACACATGCACACAAACAACAGGCAAGCGACAACAGACAAAGATAATACACGAGTCTCTAATGTTTCAGCTTTACCTACAACCGTGTCCTTCCATGAGAACCTTTAAGTGATTTGCTTCTGGCACTAGCATTAGCAATCCCACACTACAGACTGTTGAGAAAAATGTTGCTCAACATTAGAGACAAGTACAAGATATTCAAAGTGATTGTGGGGGTCTAAACAGCATTTTAGGGGGTTACTCAAAATACCCAAACAAACATTTAGAAAACATGCATTGCATAGTTGTACTGCCGCTTAGGGTGGCCAAGTGCAAAAAGAGAACACAGATTCTGCTCCATATAATAGGGAATTTCCTCTTCAATACTTGTGCTGAGGAGGGAATTTTGCCTTCACAAAGGATGCATGGATCCTGCCCTCTTTTACACCTGACCACCCTACTGCTGCGCACAAATACACGAAATCCTAGTGGGAAAATGGTATGCATATATGGCAAAGACTTTCATGTTTAAAATAAAGGACAGGGGCACATTATTTCTGAATAAAATCACTTAACTGAAGCAGGATTGGACCCAACAAAGGATCATCAATTTCTTGTCTTTGGATTTATTAAACATTGAAGAAGGAAATGATCAAAAGGTGAGAGGGTTGGCATGTGCTTCTTTAAGCTACAAAGTGAGCACCACCTTTCTTTCCCCTCATTTCTACATCACACCTTTTGCCATTTATTGCCATCTTAGCAACATAAGAAGCTGCCTTATGCTGAGTCAAATATTATTCCAGCCACCTCAGTTTATTTTTGGTGCTGGCTGGCAGCAGATGCCAAGGTTTCATGCAGGCATCTCTTCCATTCCTATATGGGGATGCCAGGGATTGGACCAGAGACCTTCCACATGCGAAGTAGTAAAACACTACTGAGCTAAGGCCCTGAAACAGACTCAGGTGGGTAATGAGACCATGTGAAGTATGATCATGAAACAGGTGCTTGTGCATGCAGAGACAGCTTCCCATTCTCTTCTGTATTCTGGTTTCAGAAACCAAAATATAATCCCTGTGGCGTTACATTCCCAACTGTCAGTGAGCGGGAATTTTGCAAATTACACAGCTCCCTCCACCATAGTTTCTTCCAGCCCCTGTGTTACCTTCAATGCCTCCCACCCAATAATGTCCATTATCTCAATCCCCACCAATAATACCAAATTTTGCACAACCCTCCCTCCCCACTGGAATAAAGAGGAAAGTCAGTGTAGGCATCATGACTAATTTGGTTTAACTACAAAATTGTTTTTTCTGTCTTGAGAATTTGGCATTTCTGGGTAATAATTATTTATATAATAATAATAATAATAATAATAATTAAATAAATAATTTATTATTTATACCCTACCCATCTGGCTGGGTTTCCCCAGGTACTCTGGGCAGCTAGAAATTCTGGGCAGAGTAGAAATTCAGACACCTTTCCTGCTCACTAGACACTGGTTAGGAACACAAGCCTTACACCCAAGTCAGACCATTGGCCCATCTAACTATTCCCTACATAGACAATAAGCAGCTCTTTGGTGTTTCTGTCAGGGAACATTCCCAGACCTACCTGGAGATGTCATGGATTAAACCTGAGACCTAATGCTTGTAAATGCTTTGCCACTGAGCTACGTCACTTCTACTTTGATTTCTTGATCAAAAACATTATGAAGGATCTGAGACTTTCTATGGGGTTTGAATAATGCTGAATGCTCCTACCGTTGAAACACTCCCCTCTACCAACATGAATGGAAGTTGCACAGGACCAAGTATTATTCTTTCTCCATCACACTCATAATGACCTAGGCTTTCATCAGCCTGCTTGCTTTAACTGACTTTCATTTTAAAAGGGACAACCCTCCAATTTGGGGAGTCAGAAAAGAATGCAAACTAACCAGTCCTAACTAGTATGATGATTGTTTAATTCCCTTTGTGTTCTCCTGCCTGTCACACACCTTTCACCCTAATCAGGTCCTCCCCCCCCCACAAGTATTTTGTGTATTATCTGTCTGCATGAACCATTAAATCTCAATTTAAATGCTAATCCGCCTTGCTTGCAGGCAGAGGTTGTCCTGCCAATGATGCATGATGTCATTTTTTAAACCCAGCCCCCAATTGGCTTTTCACAAGCCCTACCTCTTGTAATCATATACTTCAGTTATTGGTTCATGTTCCAATGGGGGAAGCAGGATACTCTTTAAAAGGCAGCATTTCAATGGTCATGAAATTCAGGTGGCCTTTTTTTCTGGGTCCAGACTGCCGTAAAAGTTCCTGTCTGGTTTTATTCTGGAGAACAACTGCTTTTAAAGTTTTCTGCTTCAGAGTATGTGTGTGTGTGGCCTGGAAACATGATTTTAATTCCCAGAAGTCTGCAACTTAAGCAAGTTTGTGCCCATCAGAGTAGGGAGCTGTTTAGAAACATATTGTTTCCTTCTGCATTTTGGATTCCAAATGAAACAACTCCCTAACAATAAACCTACTTTTTGTGACTTTTGAAAGAAACATTTAACAAGGGAACTGACTGAGGACGCACAGTTTGGAGGCTATAAAGGTTTCCCTCTGCCTGCCATTTTGGCTGATGGTCACCTTCAATACTTACCTTGTACGCAGCTTGCCTCATAAACTGCTTTGCCGGCTGTTTCCAGATAGCTGGCACCGTGATGACCCAGCGCACTTCTGAGTTTTCAAACCCGGAGTCCTGATCGCTCAGCTCCTGGAATAAAAGAAAGCAAACTTGTGGTGAGAGGCAAAATTGACACCAGCTGTTTCTAGAAGTGATGTTGTTTCCCAGTGGCTCCTGTGAAAATAATTTGACACTTTTCATGGTTTCTGTTGCTATGTCTATGTCAGGCTGTTTAAATAACTGGCTGACATGCCAAGAATGCATAGAATGTCGAAACCTGGGTTTCAGTTACACCTTCAAGGAGGTCCATAGGAAACATACCACGATGAAGGGCAAGTTCTTCATCTTACACAAACAAAATCAGGCAAATACAAGAGCGTACCTTATGCCTTTGTAGTGAAAGTGGTAGGTTGCTCTAAATTGATGCTCCTAAGCATTAATCAGGCTGAAAAATATTTGTTGTGTTGAAGAGGCATGGGAATGTTCCCTTAGTTTAGACAAGGGAAAAAGGTTCTGCCACTATAAGCCTCTATATAGCATGGGTAGGCAAACTAAGGCCCAGGGGCTGGATCCGGCCCAATCGCCTTCTAAATCTGGCCTGTAGACGGTCCGGGAATCGGCATGTTTTTACATGAGTAGAATGTGTCCTTTTATTTAAAATGCATCTCTGGGTTATTTGTGGGGCATAGGAATTCGTTCATTATTTTTTTCCCAAAATATAGTCTGCCCCCCCCCAAGGGCTGAGGGATGGTGGACTGGCCTCCTGCTGAAAATTTTTGGTGACCCCTGCTCTATAGCTTATTAAAAATGGCATCTGCTCAGCTTTTGTAACTTAATACTTGGTACCCATGATCTACTTGATGAGGTCTATGAATGTGCCACATTTCAAACCAATCTAATAAAAATGGCCTTAGGTCCAGCATGTTTAAAAATGTTTCTAGAGCAAAAGGCGGCACCAAATGGTGTTTTTAAGTGAGGAAATGGTACAGGGAGAAAAGTCCTGCCCTCTCCCCATGGTCCCAATAATAACAGAAACAGTTAATGGATTCTTCAATCTGCTGCCAAGATCTGTAAAGAGATTTCATCAATCTAACTGTATCTTGGTTTGTTTCTGCCCTTCATTTAAGCAAGTGCCATATATTTTAATTCTATGTATGTTGGAAATTGTATGGTTTTGGTTATTTGTTTTCATTGGGTTTGTGGCTATATAATAAAATGTGTTGTCATACATATTGAAGTTTGGTATCACTATGGCATTTATAGAGACCCTGCATGTATCAATGATGCTTAGGAAGACCCTACATTTTAGTGGAACTGTTGCAGTGGTGAACCTCCTCAGTTACATATTATTTTGTTCTTGGTTTTATACAAGCTCCCTCGTGTTTCTCCCTCATCCTGATAGTACTTGCCAATAGAGCTACCTTGTTATAAAACACAGCTTCTGCTGAAACACAAGCCAATAACTAACAAGGGTGGGCTCACTTTATGCTGGCAATCATTCCAATGAATCATAATGCTGTCAAAATGAATGTGGTATGTTGCTATGGCAATCCTTTGTAGGAATCCTTGCATCATGACTTTCATTTGGGTTATGTGCTACTCGGGATAATTGTCGCTATTTGTATATATATTTGTAATTGTATGGTGTGCTGGCTGTTTTGGTGTAAACAAGAAATTTATTTTATTTGAAAAGAAGGTACCAGGGATGTTCTACAAGCAAATCATATCCCGTGTTTGGTATTCCTGCCATTGGGTAGCATATTTTCCCCCCTATCTTTCTTGCTGTAGTTGTGGGTGGGGGAAAGATGTAAGAGAATAAATTAAGCCTACTCAAAGCACACACAAAAGCAGAGTAGGTTAATTTTCTGGCCATCTGCTTATTTAAGCTTGGCAAACATGAGACTCTTAATATCAGGGTTGTGGGTTTGAGCCCCTAAATGGGCAAGGGGTTCCTGCATTGCAGGGGGTTGGACTAGATGACCCTCAGGATCCCTTCCAACTCTATGATTCTATAATGTAGAGCTGGCTCTGCTGCAGACTAGCCTTGAACACCACATGAGCACCTACTCTGTGACAAAGAGTTGGAACCATGGCTCGCCCATTTAAAATTGCACACCTTAGCTCTCCCATTTGGAGGAAGAGTAGAGAGATCAGAGTTAGCAGGTATTTCACTACCTATGCAGGAAAAGGCTGAAGGGGAGCACTTTTCCTGGCCTCTGATTCTCTAACTAATGGGGTGGAAATGGTGTTTGGGCTTTGTGGGCTGAGAAATTATATGCAGGTCAGACATGGGCCAGCCAAAGACACTGTGCTGTCTAATGTGAAAAACAAGATGATGCCCTCCTAACACATACAGAAGGCAGCCAAGCTGGCAGCAGAACCTAACTTCAGCACTGTGGAGGGGACAGCATCCTCCAGCTGAGGACAGCAGGTTAACTTAGGAGGCAGATGCCACAGGGCACAGACAGCTCTGTCTTACAACACCTCGCTGCATCCTCTCCCTGAACCATCCACCACCTGAGGTAGCCAGCCTGTGCTGCCCAATGGTGAGGCTAGATCAGCTTGGTGAACAAGGAAAATTGGCGGTGGGTGGGGCAGCAGAAGAAACAACTAATTGAAGAGAATCTAGGAAGGAACAAGGGGAATTTGGGCCATTCATACACCTTCAGCAAGCTCACAAACAGGACATGAAGGTGATGGCCTTACCCTGTTTTATCCCCAGAATAATCTAAAACACAGAGTTATTTAAATGCAGAACTATTAAGGCTATCTTTATCAGCCCTATTGCAAAGACTGGGAAGTCGGGGGGGGGGGAAGAGAAGAACAATACAGCACAAAATATACCACAGCATAGCAGCAAAAGTTGAGATTTAATTTGGGAGCCAGCCAGCCTCCCCCCCCTCCATTTTGAGCACTCAGCTCATCTCTGCCCTGGACTCAAGTTTTTCCAGCAGTAGTCAGTCAAATACTTCTAGAAAGCTTGCAAGCAAAACCAACAGTTTACCTCTGGCAGCTGGTACACAGTGGTATACTGGCTTCGAACACTGAGTAACCATGACTATTAGAAGGAGCTCCAGAGTGGAGCAGGTAGGAGGACATTTGAGGGGTATCCAAAATATTCTGGTTACTTTAAAATTATATCAGATATGACTTTCATCAATTCCTACAGAGCTAGAATACAACCAACAGCCTATGAATTATGGAGTTCTGCAGAAATGTCTTGCTGGTGAGGAAGAAGGTTGTATCTAAGTATCTAGGACACCTCATCACCATCACCGTTTCTGCATCTCCTGCAGCTGCTCCACTTTGTTTACATCAAGAACTGCTGCAGGCTGAAGTATGGGAAGGTTAAATTTGTTGGGCCAGCATTTGTCGCAGTTATAAATACAAAGAGCTGGGGACAGAAAGTGTTCCTTTACCTTTAATGCTTGTTCCTTAAAGTACTGCAGAGCGTAAGAAAATAGTTCAAGTGCCTTGACTTTCTTGCCATTTGCAGCTGTCAGGTCTGTTTCCAGATTGAGATTCTAGGGGTTAAGGAAATGTTTAGAACATGTTTAAAAGGAAGTGGTAAGTGTCAAAATCCATTCCTCTGAGGTGGAGAGCATGGAATTTGCTATTGCTGAGCTCCATCACTTAGGTAAAAACGTGACTCGAAGCATTACACCTTTTCCTTTTGACAGTGAAGTTCACCATTCAGCCTTTCCCAACCTGGTGCCCTCCAGATGTTTTCAACTACAACCCTATTCAGCCCCAATGGTCAATGGCCAGGGATCATGGGAGTTCTCATCAAAAAACACCTGGAGGCCACCAGGTTGCGGGTATCTAGCTGTGACATTTTTCATTTTCATAAAGGATCAAGCTTATTGCTTGTTGGTTGTGGTTTCAAAGTAGGGCAAATTTCACCCCCAATGCTGCTTTTTGTGTGCCCAGCAGCTATTAAATATTATTTTAATTCCTAAAATGTATACTCCAGTTGATTGTTAACCCCCCCCAAAAAAACCTCAAAGCAGTTTACAAAAGATAAACCAGTAAAATTAAGGGGGGGGATACAACCCTACTTTAAAACATAGGAATGTACTAAAACAGAGTAGAATTACTTCAACTCTCTAAGCATCTAGGTAGGCATGCGTAAACAGGGGTGTTTTTAGCAGGCACCGAAATGAGCTTAGTGAAGGCCCCTGCTTGATCTCAATAGGCAGGGGGTTCCAAAGTTAAGGTGCTGCCACGCTAAATGATCAAGTTCTTACAAAGGCGGAACGGGTATTATGTGGCACCTGTGATAGTGCCAACTCCGCCGATCAAAGAAGTCAAGTGGGCACATGTAGGGTGAGGTACTCTTGTAAGTATCTGAGATGACATGCAACTGGCCAAAATGTGAGCACAAGAACCAACAACTATGCCAAAGGCTTAGGCTCAGAATGCACAATATTATGAAACCAGAACCTATAGATCTTTTGGCTTTCCTTAGTTATAAAACACAGAAAAGTGTATTGGAAAGAAAAGAGTCAGCAAAGCCATAGGAGTCTGGTTACTTTCCTTATCAAAATGCTTTCCTCTGCCTGGATCTGTTTAAAGCACAGTGTGACTTCTTTTGGATGAGGGTAGAATTAACATGTCAAAGAGGCTCTGTTGTACATTAGAACTTCAGAGCTAATAATATGACTGTCAGGAAAGGAAGTTGCCGAAATCTCCCAATGTTTCTTCGTTTGGTTTGAAAGCCAAGACTCGTTTGTTCAAAGCTTACTGTGAAGTCTGCCTGTCGCATTTCCCCCTTGTCTACTTTTACCATTTTTTTCAGCCATCTCTGCATTACTCTGTTCCAAACAGTTGTCACTTTCTCCCCAAAGATTAGGGAGTAGGTGTCTGGAACTCGGTCAACCAAGCTAAAAGATGTTATGTGCCTGAATGGTCAGTTTCTATCTGTGAACTTAACTTTCGCTCTGCTTATGGATGAAATTACATCTGTATTTTTTAATAACTCTAGGATGATCCCTATACATGCAGCCACACAGTGATTACTGGGATCTGTGGGATGTAATCCATTAGTGCAGTCAAATGCAACCTTCCTTATTTCCCTAGAGGATCAACATGATTGAAGTGTCCCATATAAATGCACACTAAATGCAAAATCATTATTCATACAGCTGATACACTAGCTCTGCATATCCCAATGTTTGACATAGTGAATGCTGCAAGATATAAATGTGCCTAAATGTGGTGTTAGATGAGGATATGGGGTGGAATTCAACTAAATTTTAGTCACAGTAGACCCACTGAAATTAATGAACATGACAAAGTTGGGTCCATTAATTTCAATGGGTCTACTCTGAGTAAAACCTAGCTGACTGACATCCATGGCCCCTACCTGCCCCTGTATTTCTGTCAAGGCATTATGTCTCCTTCATACTTGATGATGTTCACTGGGAGACACATCTGCCACAGAAAGTCTGAACCAGCCCAACATATATCAGTGAGAATTCCTGCAACCTGCCTGTATTAAAGGAAATTCTACCTCCAGGCATGACATGATGTGTTGATGGCTTATGAAGCGAAACAGAATTTAACTGGTGGTGACATGAATGGTATTAATTTTAAAAGGCTAAATAACCTTTCAGAGAGAGGGAAAAGAAAAATACTGCAGAAAAGTATTAAGTTACCAGTTTCACATATTAAACAAAGCTTAGCAAGAATGCTGTGTGCATTATGATAACATCTGCCTAGGACCAGGAAAAAGAAATATTTATGCAGAATCAGAAATGAGCAAATCTGTCAGCTTCAGTTTCTCTCAATTTCTCAATTTTCTACTCTTAAGTTCAGTTCTCCACACTTCCATATCAGTTTGCATCCCCCCCAAAAAAAGCAGTCCTCATGAAAACTCCTCAGCATTTTATTGTGACATTCTCCCAATAAGCCATGCTTATGAAAACCTTGCAGAGCAGCCACGCTTCCATTTGCATATTGTTTTGGAAGGTGCAAATTATGTAGGTTCACCTTTAAATGTGAACTGAATCAAACATTTCCCCCATCCCTGGGGAAAAGTATAGAATTCATCTGCTACTTACACCAGTTGTGTGAAGCTTCATCTTAAATTTCTCAAAATACAACCAGTGCTTTGATTCATTAGGATCTAGGTCATGATAGAAATCCCTGGCTGCATAACCAAAACTGTGGAATTTTCTTTCTGGAGTTAAGAGGATAGTGGTTGGTGTTTTCTGATTCGACACACCAGGATCTCCTCCTTCCCATCGCCTAAAATACAAAAGACACCACGTAAAATCAATGAAATTTTATGATATTTTAACATGCAGTCCAGAGAATACAACAGCTGTTTGGAGTGTATGCATTTATTTAAAAGCATTTCTAAATCACTTAATAGTTTTTATAAAAATCCCTAAGTGGTACATCCCTAAGTTGTATACAAAAACCACATAAAAACAATTAAAAAGGCTCATCAAAAGAGTAAAACAACTTTATGAAATCAGGTACAGGACAGGTAAAAAGGGGGAATTCAGAAAATTATGAAAAGCATGTTGCAGATGATCACTCACAGCATAGCTTTGGGGTGGTGACAGCTCCATAACCATAGTTAAGGATATGGTTCAGGTTTGCATGCAATATTTAATGATAGCCAAGGTTTATAAATTAACAAACCTTCATGAACATGTGTGGTTTAACCATGGTTAAACTGCTCAGATGATCAACTACCGGTAATGATGATCTTCTATCATCTGTGACTGGATTAAAGACTTTCTGAGGGATTGGACACAGACAGTGAGGATTGGGCCTGTTACATCTACCTCCCTGAAGCTCAGCACTGGCACCCCACAGGGATGTGTGCTAAGTCCCTACCTGTACTCGTTGTATACATATGACTGCATTTCATCTGATCCATCCACTGTAATTATTCAGTTTGCAGATGATACTACCATAATGGGTCTAATTACAGGTGGAGATGAATCAGCATACAGGGGGGAGGCTCAAAAAGTGCCTACATGGTGCTTAGAGAATAACTTGCACCTAAATATTAGCAAGACAAAGGAGATGGTGTTGGACTAAGTTCCTGGGAGTTTACCTTAGTGAAGACCTCACTTGGAAAAACAATACAACTCAGGTGGTTAGGAAGGCCCAACAGAGACTCCATTTTCTCAGGGTCTTGCGAAAGAACAATTGATGATCTCCTTCTACCAGTCCACAATAGAAAGTGTCCTCTCATATTGTATCATTGTGGTACATTGGCTTGACAGCCACGGACAGAAAGTCTTTACAGAGGGTGGTGAACACAGCACATGATATCATGGGCTGTCCCCTAAGCTCGCTAGATGACATTGCAAGGGGCCGTTGCCTTAGGAGAGTGAGAAAAATTCTCAGGGACGATTCACACCCAGGCCAGCACCTCTTTAATCTTCTACCCTCGGGCAGGAGATATAGAAGTATAATCAGTCGTACCAACAGGCTAAAAAAACATTTTCTATCTGTGGGCTGTTAGGCTGCTGAATGGAAAATAATATAGTGCAACTGACTTTCGGGGTTGGTGTGTTGTGCAACAAGCACACAGAGTGCAATGAGACTGAGTGTTTGTGTGGAGGGGAGGTAGGCTTGGTTAATTTCATTGTACACAGCTTGTACATTGACAATAAAGGTATTATTATTATAAACCATGGTTTAGTATGGTTAACTAAACCGTGGTTCATAAACCATGGTTAGCATTCCATGCAAACAAGCCTGGAGAAGAGAAAGGGGGAATCTCAAGGGTGCACAAAAATCTATATGTTATTGGCCCAACATATTTCAAAATATTAATCTTCAAGGGCACGGCAAATAAGAACAATGAATGTTATACTCAGTACAAATCAATGTTAGAGCACTGTTAAATTGTTGCTTATTTCTAATTTGTAGAATCATCATCAAATGAGTATTTGATGCAATATATTACTATTAAAACAATTATACAACAGACAATATAACTAGTGATTCTTTGGTTTAATAGTATTGTATTATATAATTTGTATTTTTGTACAATTATTATTATTTGTGGTGCCATGGAAGAAGAAATGCATTTTAAAATGTATCAGGACATTGAAATACTTATTTTTGTGCACTCTTTGAGATTTCCATCTCCCTTTCCCGCCCCTTCATCTGGTTTTTCTGGACACAGCGGGAGAAAAGGGATGCTGGACCAGAAGACCTTTGGCATGATCAACAAGGCATTTCTATTCAGGTTTGCTGGAGAAGCATGTAGGGGAGGAAGCAGGCTGCAGCGGCCTGACTTTTCCCCAGCACTCATGAATCTGGCTGGAAGCATATGAATACACCAAGTAGTGACACTGTTAATGAGCTTCAGAGAAAAAGTGAATGAGCTTTAGACGGGTGGATGTTAAGGGGCCTGAAGAAAATCCTGGCAGTGTGCACAGAGCCACTTCTGCAACATCCAGCAGAGATTTTCTTCCAGCTGCTGTTGCTGTCACTTTTCACGCATCATTAATGCCACCAATAGCACCAGAGAGCTAGATATCACAGCCTTTATTTAAATTTGGTTTAGTTGGTGAAATCGTTAATAGGAAAAAGCACTCTAACACAACAGAGCTTCATCACTCTCAGCACCACAAGAAGTACAAGAAGTTCCCTGGGTATATACAGTATCATCCGTCCCCAGCCTCTGAATTCCCCTTTTACAAATGTGCATTCAGTCTTGCAAAGGAATGAAGTCTCCGTGCTTGCAAAGATCAGCTTTGCTGAATGATTACATCCAGTTCTTGAGAACTATCTCTATGAAGGCAAGCTCCGTGATGATAAAACTTTCCTGGTTTCTCTACCTGTTATTTGGGGCTACAGATCTCAGACCAGGTCCACTGGCTATATTTTGGAGCATCTCAAAATGGCTCTAACTGGGAGTCATAAGCTACAGCGTCTAGGCACACTGCTTATACAAATGGAATGCTATGAGCACAGAATGTGGCCCAAGACATCTCTATTTTTATTTATTTCATTATTTTTTCATCTTATTTTTTTTAACTAAAACCTATTCACTTTTCCCTTGTTTGCTAAATGTATGTAAGAACCTGCCTTGCTGTGATTTAGACATTTGTTCAATCTGTATTCCATCTTTCTCAAAAACAGTGAAGGCGGCTAACAAAAATAATATAAATACCGGTACATAAAATTTAACTGTTGCAGATCCCACTCACATGAGGAATTCATTTAGTACCACCTGATTTTCAAAAATTCCTGATTTTCAAAACTTTTACGTTCTTCTTCTTCTTGATGCTATAAAGTTGTTGTCTCAGCACGCATAGTGAAGGCCTTCAGATTTGGACCAAGAGGCTCCAGAGGAAAGAAAAGCACTAAAACAGTCAGCGACTGTTTGATTGTGCTGCACGATAGACACGACAGAGACTACTTTCTGGATTTACACTACAGAAACAACCTGGTGGTACAGCAGAATAAAGTAATTTTTTACAAGGATATCCCCAGATTCTTTTTAGATAAAAGAGCTCCTTATAACGACCTGGTGACGGAGTTAAGAAGAAGAAAAATCTCCTTCAGTTGGGAATTCCCAGAAGGCCTGGCATTTACGTTTGAAGGGAAAAAGATAAGAATAAGGTCCTTGGCGGAAAAACAAAAGTTTTTGGACAAGCATCTGGAACATTTCAAAGGAACTCCACTGGACCCAGCACAGCTCTACAAGTTCCCAGAAGTATTCCCACCACCGCCGGGACTACCAGGACCAAGCCAAGATCCAGAACAAGATAAGAAAGGACAGGCAACTGGAGGAGAGGAATAAACAAAGAAATGGCGCTCAAGTTAATGACTTGGAATGTTCGGGGATTAAATCAGAGACCAAAGAGACGCAGAGTGTTTTACAGCATAGAAAAGAAGAATTTGGATATAATATGTCTACAGGAAACCCACATAGTCCGGCGTCACAGAAGATTGCTACAGAACAAAAAATTAGGCCAAGAGTTCATATCATCGGACAAGGTCAAGAAGAGAGGAGTAGTGATTTATGCAAAGGAGAAATATAGCCCAAGACAGCTATTTAAAGATGAAGAAGGGAGATACATCGCAATTGAAATTAATGTACAAGGCGAAAAATTTTTGATTCTGGGACTTTATGCACCAAATGATGGAAAGTCGATTTTTTACAAAAAAATACATGATTTGCTGCTGGATTATTTGGACTATAAGGTAGTTTGCCTTGGAGACTTTAATGGGGCAGTTTCCACACTAATGGATAGATCTCAAAGAACAAAACTAACAAAACTAACAAATGATGGGAAACTCCCAAAGACTTTTTTTGAAATGGTGGACAATTTGAACTTGGTGGACTCTTGGAGATTAAAAAACCCCACAGAAACAGAGGCAACGTATTTCAGCGAATCTCAGCAGTCATGGTCGAGGATAGATTATATTTGGATCTCGAATGAATTGGCTCCAAAATTACAAAAAGCAGAAATCGGTCCTAAAACGCTTTCAGACCACAATCCGGTGCAGGTAAACCTAAAAATGATTTCCAAGGATTCTTTCAGGTGGAGAATGGATGATGCATTGATGAGAGATACCAAGCTAGTAGAAAGAGCGGCGAAAAAGATGAAAGAATACTTTCAAATTAATTGGAACTCAGAAGTGGAGAAAAGGATTGCGTGGGATGCAAGTAAAGCGGTAATGAGAGGATTCCTCATTAGTGAAAAGGCAAAAAAGAAGAAACAACAAAGTGCAGAAATGGAGAGACTGTTGAAATTAATCAAAGGAAAGGAAAAAGAATTAAGAGGACATCCCAGATGTGTCAAAATCCAAAAAGAAATTAAATACTTGCAATCCCAATATGCGAATATCATGAATCAAGATATCGAATGGAAAGTGAAAATGATGAAACAAAGAACATTTGAATCTGCAAATAAATGTGGAAAACTACTAGCTTGGCAATTAAAGAAAAGACAAAAGGCAAATGTCATCAGTAAATTGGTAGTAAATGGAAAAAATGTAGAGAAACCGGAGGAAATCAGATGGTGCTTTCAGAGATTTTATAAGCAACTGTACAAGGAGGAGAAGATAGATGAAGTAGAGATAGACTGATTTCTGGAAAAGAACGGATTGCAAAAAGTCCCAGAGGAAAAATTAATAACTCTCAACCACCCAATAACGACACAAGAAATAGAAGATGCAATAAACAACATGCAATTGGGGAAGGCTCCAGGACCGGATGGATTAACAGCAAAATACTATAAGACATTGAAAGACTGGCTATCGCAGCCGTTAAGAGAAGTTTGCAACAAAATACTAGAAGGAGATAGGGCACCAGAGACGTGGAAAGAAGCCTTCATCACACTGATTCTAAAACCAGATACAGATAAAACTTTAATGAAAAATTATCGTCCAATTTCCCTTTTGAATGTGGATTATAAAATTTTCGCAAATGTTTTGGCTACAAGGTTGAAAAGAGTGTTGAAAGACCATATACATAGAGACCAAGCAGGTTTCTTGCCAGGAAGACAAATAAGTAATAATACGAGAATTATTGTGGACATTCTAGAAAAACTGGAGAGAGACATAAACACAGATGCAGCACTATTGTTTGTTGATGCAGAGAAAGCTTTTGACAAAGTATCCTGGATATTTATGAAAAAGAATTTGGAAAAGATGGGAGTTGGAGAAAAATTCTTAAATGGCATTAAGGCCATTTACACAGAACAAAGAGCAAAAGTCATTGTAAACAGTGTGATATCGGAGGAGATCGAAGTAGAGAAAGGAACAAGACAAGGGTGCCCTATCTCCCCTTTACTTTTTATTACGGTCCTGGAAGTCCTTCTAAATATGATTCGGAAAGATAAACAGACAAAAGGAATTAAAGTGGGAGAGAAGGAATACAAATTACGTGCCTTCGCGGACGATTTGATGCTATCCCTGCAAGAACCAGAAGGCAGTGTCCCCAGAGCCTTGGAATTAATTGAACAATTTGGACTTGTAGCTGGCTTCAAATTAAATAAGCAGAAAACCAAAGTTTTAGGTAAAAATTTGAGTGCAGAACAGATCCAAAGAATTCAAGAAGCCACAGGCCTCAATTTTGTTAAATCTGTAAAATATCTAGGTATCAATCTCACAAATAAGAACTTGAACCTGTATAAGGATAACTATGAAAAATTGTGGATGGAGATAAAAAAAGATATGGAGATCTGGACAAGACTTAAATTGTCGTTAATGGGAAGAATAGCAGTGGTTAAAATGAATGTCCTACCAAGGATGCTGTTTTTATTCCAAGCCATACCAATTTTGGACAAACTAGACTGTTTTAAGAAATGGCAAAAGGACCTATCGAAATTTATATGGCAGGGCAAAAAGCCAAGAATAAAATTCAAGATTTTAACAGACTCTAAAGACAGAGGAGGCTTTGCCCTGCCGGACTTAAGGCTTTATTTTGAAGCTGCGGCCTTTTGCTGGTTAAAGGATTGGTTTAAACTAGAGAACGTTGATGTGTTGGACTTGGAGGGACATGATAATATGTTTGGTTGGCATGCATACCTTTGGTATGACAAGGTTAAAATCCACAGAACTTTTAAGTCTCATATTGTTAGAAAATCCCTATATCAGGTTTGGACTAGATACAAAGACTTGTTTGAGAGAAAGACTCCTAGATGGATCTCTCCAGTGGAGGCCAAGGCATATAAGAGACCGAATATGTCTGCAAACTGGTTAAGATATATGGACATATTGCAGCAGGAAGGGGACTCCTTTAAGCTAAAAAGCTATGATCAAGTAAAAAGTCAGGTCCCCGACTGGCTGCACTATTATCAGGTTTATGAAATATTTAAAATGGACAAAAAAGTTGGTTTTCAAGTAGAAAAATCAAAACTGGAAACAGAACTGATAGAATCGAACTTTAAAAACCTTTCCAAAATGTATAATCTTCTGCTAGAGTGGCATACAAAAGATGAACTGGTTAAATCCTCAATGATAGATTGGGCAAAAGATGTAGGACATAATATTATGATGGACGACTGGGAGAGATTGTGGCAAAAAGGTATCAAATTTACTGCTTGTCATGGTTTAAGAGAAAACATAATGAAAATGGTTTATAGATGGTATTTGACACCAGTTAAGATTGCTAAGATGAATACCAAAATGTCAGATGTATGTTGGAAATGCAAACATGTGAAAGGTACCTTTTTTCATATGTGGTGGTTGTGCCCAGCGGTAAGTGCTTTCTGGGATAAGATTTACAATGAGCTTAAGAAGGTAATGAAAGTTACCTTTTGTAAGAAACCAGAGGCATTTCTTCTGAGCATAACCAATGAAGAGATACCCAGTCAGGATAGAGTGTTTTTTATGTATGCCACAACAGCAGCCAGAATTCTATTGGCAAGAACATGGAAAGGTGAAGAGATACCAACGGTGGAGGAATGGCAGATGAAGATGATGGAATACATGGAACTCGCAGAACTGACCGTCAGAGTCCGGGACCAGAGGGAGGGGAAGGCGTCGCAGGAGTGGAAAAAATTTAAAGACTATTTAGTTAAATCAGTTAAACTGAATATTTGAGCAGAATTAGACAGAACATCGGCTTTGGTAGATATGTGTCAGATATAAATGGTAAGAGGAATTGTTGTTATGTGAAAGATGTATGTGTCAAAATATGTTAAGATAGGTCGTCAAGATAAGATACATAGTTATTGAGATATTTGACTAAGTAAAAGCTAAGTATATTAAAATTTGGGTAAATGTGAATCGAATAATATATAAAGCTACCTTGAAGAAGTATTTGTTTTTTTGAAGACAGTGGAGGGAACGGGGGAAGTCCCCAAACAGAGAAGTTAGAAACAAGAAATATACAAAGATAGATATTGGTTAAGGTTTGTATATGTTATCTTTATGTTTTTATTGCTGTTATTGTTTCGAATGTTGATTATGTTTATTGTTGATTATGTTCAATGTTGATTTTGTTTTTTATTGTTGCTTATGTTTTGTGTTGATGTTGTACCTTGTTTTCTCTTTGTTTTATTGGAAAATAATAAAATCTTATAAAAAAAAAATAAAGTTGTTGTTATAGACATTTCTATAAACTGCTGATTCCATGTTAGAGACAATTCCATGTTTAATTCCTTTTTTAGGGATACAAGTATATTGACTTGAGTTTGTTTGTAGTCACCAGAATATACAAAAATCCTATTGCTCAAAAGGCAAATGGCATTACCTTAAGATGGCCAATTTCAAACACTTTAATTAGATGTTAATGAGCCTCTGATATTCATTGGGGGGGGGGGGAGAAGGGAAGAACCCAGGTAAGAGGGCATCTATTCTAAACTGGATTGTTCAGAGACTGAACCAAAACTGCTGCTTGTTAAATCCTACACACCAGCTGCACATTCAACGCAAGAAGAAATATACTGTTTTGATTGAGAGTCCTTAATGACTGTAATTTTGACTCATTCACGGAGTGTTATGTTAATAGAAAGTGCACTTACGAGTTGTATAACTGTGACAGCCATCTATTCCTTCCTAAATAGAAACTGCATTAGACCCCTTTCTGGGATGAACATCTTTGAACTTTAGTTCCATCAGCATCAGTAATCTCACTGGTATCATGGCTAAGATTTGCAAAGATTTAGTCTTTGGAAAACACAATTCCTTTAATTTGTAGTACATACTGGATGCCCAAAATGTGATGCTACAGCAAGGCTGTGTGCATTCAGTGATTGCACTGGACACTATACAAACTAGTACACAGAAATACAATTCAGCTGCCAGATAATCTTTTTTCTTCTTCTTTATATGAGTATAGCAAGTTTCTAGTCCATAAGGATTCAAAGATGAGGGTGAAAATATCCAATGCCTCATGACATCTTAAAGAGGCAAGGGAAGGGGCTGAGGAGGATTTGGGGTAGATCAGGCTTTAGACTTCAGTCCTTTACACCACAGTATAATAAGGAAAAGAAGAACAAATTGTGTGTAAATTTTCTTAATACTGTATGCCCATTTCTTACAGAATATTATTGTTGGCATGGAACTGAAGCCCTGGGCTAGGATTATCAACTGAAGGAGTCTTGTGCCTTTAGTGCCATGTTTCATTTTTTTAAAAAATGCATCTAATGCTACTGTTTTGCTATTACAGGAATATTTCCTTCAAAGCCATGTTCTGGCAGACCTAGCCTCTAACTCACAGTGATGTTTATGTAGACAAAGACAACCCTACTGGGAAATAGGGCTTTAAATGTCGGTGATCCCCAGTGAATACAGATCTGTGAGCTCACCAAAAGCTGCAGTGAGCCATCCATACAGATCTCATTATATGATGACATGCAAAGGTTAAAAGCGAAGAAAATTCTGCCAGAAAGGATTCCACTGGTGAAAATGAACAGCATAGCAATGCCTGTTTACGTTAGTTAGCAGAACTTTTGGACTTAATTATAGCAAGGAAGGAGAACCTAAAGGGCATATTTTAGGCCGTGGTGGTTCCCGACTGTAAAATTGCTCCTCTCTTTATCCAGCTAGCTTGCCACATACCCACTTCTTCAGTAAAACCTTTCTGGGACCTTATGCCAAGACAGACCACTTGGTCCATCTAGCTCAGGGCTGTCTACACCAAGGGTAGTCAACCTTTTTATACCTACCACCCAGTACTGCATCTTTCTTGATGGTAAAATTTCCATCAGTGCTTGATGGAAGGAGGAGTCAGCTTGTGCCATAGAACCCCCTACCGCCTGTGGAGAACTAGCCCAAGGCCAGGTAGGGGTTAACTTCTCTGACAGTTAGAACCCTCAGGGGCGGGCTTAGCCTGGGTATAAAACACCCCTCCCAGTGGGCAGTAAGTTAGTTGAAGTTAGAGTTGAAGTGTGGGCAGGAGGAGTGAGTTAAGTGCGGGGAGTATAAGTGTGAGTCAAGAGATAGAGCTGGGAGTTTAGAGTCTTAGGTGGATGTTAGCAGAGAGGATAAAGAGATTGTGAAACGCATTGTTATTGCTATTTAGTTAACATTTAGAGGTATTAGGCCGGTAACATTTTAGAGGTATTAGGCCGGTATAGGACAACTGTTATAAGCTTATTGAACAACTTTTATTTTATCAGCAACCACAAGCTTTGTACGCAATAAACATCTTTTTAGTTCACAATATCCTCGTCTGTGGTGAATGAAGTAAGCAGGATCCAGCTAGTAGTCTGAAGGGCTGCCGCTGGGGACTGTTTGTCGTTGGTGCAGCACTCATAGACCGTAAAACGTCCGGGGGTGGGCTGTACAGGGCGAAGGGCCCGCGACATTAAAGTGGTGGCAGCGTCGGGACGAAAGATTGTCATAAAGTGGTGGTCACATTGAGATCAAAGATCTAAAGTGTTGGCAAGAAGTGCCAAGGTACAAGAAGGATTTAAGGGTGACGCATTGTGTGAAGTGGGAGGCTTAAAGAGGATTTAAGCAAACTTCAGTGAGACTCTACAATCTAGTCAGGAAGGGGATCGCATACACCTGGAAAGGGAGAAGGGGAATTCAGAGAGGAATTACCTGGCCCTAGGGTGTGGTGTGATAGCGCCTAAGACTGTGAGATTGTGAGAGAGTTACAAAGATACTTTGCGTTTGAAACTATTTCAGGCAGAAAGGTTTATAGTGAGAGGTCGGAAAAGTACGCTGGACAAAGTGCACTGAGGTAACTTTAGGCGTGACTTTGGACCTAAGCTGTGGAAACTAAGCCTGGAGGAATAGTTTAACTGAAACATCCTTGATTTAAGTACAAATATAATACCACCAAATAAATAGAAAATGCCACCTAGAAAGACTAAAACAGCTCTTAGGGACTCACAAGTAGAAAGCTCTGAAGAAGAAAATGGGGTTTCCCAGATTGAGGAAACCAGTACTGAAACAGTTAACAAAAATCCTGCTGAGGGGACTAGTTTTAAAGCCTCAGAGGAATTTGAAAAATGGAAACTTGAGAAGGAATTTAATTTGAAAATCGAACTAGCAAAGCTAGATTTTGAAAGAGAAAGGGAGGCAATGGCAATGAAAGAGAGAGAATTAAAATTACAAGCTGAAGCAAAAGAGAGAGAATTAAATATTGAGAGAGAGAGAGAGAGAGAGGCAAGAGAACTACAAGAGAAAGAAATGAAACTAAAAGAGAAAGAAATGACCTTAAATATTGAGAGAGAAAGAGAGGCAAAAGAGAGAGAACTGAAAGAGAAAGAAATGACCTTAGCTATTGAGAGAGAAAGAGAACGGGAAGAAAGAGAATATTTACTAGAAATGAAAAGACTTGAATTATCCGCTGTAGATAATAGAAACAACAACAATAGTTCCACACAAAATCCTAGCAGGGTGGATTTAAAAAGATTCCCTGACTTCAAAGATAAAGACGATCCTGAAGCGTTTATCATTTCTTTTGAGAGGGCATGCGAAGATTTTGAAGTAAAAGATGAGGAGAAAATGCAAATACTGAGAGCTCGTATTAGTGGAACATTAACAGAGATTTATTCTCAAATGCCATCTGATCAATCCAAAGATTTTGAAGCATTTAAACAGTTGGTTTATGTTAGATTCGGAATTACTGCAGAACAACTGAGACAAAAGTTTAGAACAATAAAAAAGTGCGTGAGGAAACATTTGCTCAACTAGGAGCTAAAACTACAAATTATTTAAACAAGTGGCTAGAACAGGAGGGTGCCGATTCTGTGGCAAAAATAAAAGAGGTGATCGCATTGGAACAATTTTATGACACGATTAATAGTCATCTGAAGTATTTAATTAAAGAAAGACGCCCTAAAACCATCCTGGAAGCTGCTAATCTGGCAGATGAAATAAATGAAATCCGAGAACACGCTTATGATGCCCCAAAATATAAGGACAAACAGTGGGAAACAAATAAGTTTAAGAGAATGCAACAGCCCACAAAGTTTACCACAGAAACTGCCAAGAAAATTTTTCCCGCCAATGCAAATGTTCCCCATAACACGCCTATGACAACGGGGGGGACTGAGGGAAAAGTAAATAAATATAGTGAGGGTAAAAGGCCTGAATTAATCTGTTGGCAATGTGGGAAAAAAGGCCATAGACAACTGGACTGTAGAACTGAAATCAGAACTAGGAGTGCAAATACTATCCCTCAGAAGCAGACATATTGTGTCCAAACTGTGGAGACAGAGCCAACTGCCAACATGGTTGCCACGACAACCGAGGCCCAGTCAGAGGCTGATGAGTTACCAGTGGCCCAAGTTGTGAGGTGCTATATAATTCAACAAGATGACATGCTATTACACAAAACAGGAGAAGAAATTTGGGTGAATGGTAAACAATATAAAGGCTTAAAAGACACAGGGTCTCAGATTAGTATTGTACATCCTGATTTGTTAAAGCCAGAGGACTTTATTAAAGGCAAAACAATCAGTTTAAAAGGAATATCAAAACAGCCAGAAATCTTGCCAGTCGCATTAGTTAATCTGACATATAAACAATGGTCTGGAAAATGGCAAGTAGCAGTTTCACCAGAAATCCCAGCTCCAATGTTAATCGGGTGGGATTTACTTGACCATGTACAGAGTGCATTTGTAATAACTAGGGCACAAAAACTGCGACAGTTACCTCAGGAGGAAAGGCCTGATACAATTGCTGAACTGACACAAGATACAAGTATAATGCCAGTTACAAATAGTCAAGCAGCTAGTTTTGCAGCCAAGCAGAAACTAGATACAGATTTACAGAAATATTTTCAAGCCACAGCCGTGAATACAGTATTAACCCCTGAAAGCCCGGAGCGGTTTATAGTCAACAATGGGTTGCTATACAGGGAGATTCTTTTAAAGCCTAATAGAGGGGGTAATGAAATCCACAGGCAACTGATGGTACCTACTGAATTCAGAACCAAGATAATACAACATGCACATGGCAGTATCTTTGGAGGTCACTTGGGAATCACCAGAACCAAACAAAGGGTGTCCCAAAATTTCTTTTGGCCTGGGATGGGCAAGCAAATAAAGTTATTTTGTCGAACGTGCCATACTTGCCAATTACAAGGACATGGGCAAGATAAGACGAAAGCACAATTATGCCCCTTGCCCATAATATCACAACCCTTCCAACGTTTAGCAATAGATGTAATGGGACGACTGCCAAAAGCCAGCCACAGGGGACAAGATATTTTATTAATCAGATCAGTAAACAGTGACAAGTTACAACTGACATGGGAAGGTCCTTGTAAGATCATTTCAAAAATGAATGATATAAACAATATAATTCAGCATGGTGAAGGGAGGCGGGTCATGCATAAGAATATGATAAACCCAACCCAGTCACTAAACCATGAACCCAATCTAGACTACAGTAGTCACGTTGTTGAAAAAGCCAGTGATATTGGTAAAGGAGTGTCTACCTGCAATATGACCAGTGACCTATCTGTGAGATCAGTTAGAACAACTAGTCATAGTTACGATGAACCATTCATCAGTCGGAAAGATAGAAAGAAAGACGTACTGGAAGTTATAGCTGGCATGGGGGCCTATCGACTTTCTATGAAAGTGAAAGTGTTTCCTACACTAGAGATTGTGTGGTGGGAAGATGGGTACCCTGCTGCTCATGCAACACAAATAAATGTCCAAAATGAATGTAGTTACACAGCATTAACAGGGCTACCACGTCAACGGCATACAAAAGTAACCTTAAAATTGCTCGAAGTGGGAACTAATAAATCACTACAGACCAAAAATGAACTGACAACAAGGGAGATTGCTATGAGCAATAAGCAATCAGAGCTTTTTAGCCTATTTTCATTAAGTGATCACGCTTGTCTAGAAAGCTTCAGCAAGCTGACTAAAAAAGAAGATATCCACAAACTTCTGAAAATAGTTCCCAGTGCATTTAAAAGCCAGACAATCAGTGTTTATGCAGCTTATGATGACCTGGAGATGTGTGTACAAGTCTGCGAGCTTAAACATTTAACAGAGATCCTGAAGGAGGGAGAGGTTGAACTAAGAGAGCTTTTGACCCTGAGAAACAAGGACTCTACCCCGCTTGGGATCCACAATCGTTACAAACGCCTCGAGTGCAGAGATCGGAATGGGACTGTGTCATCTGGCCGAGGAAGACAGCTTACATCCCATCACGTATGGCAGAGAAAAGACTGGTGCCCAGAGAAAGATACTTCTTGCGACGGGTAAGGACGATAAGGAGCGTGAAAGGATTCTAAACATCATCGCAGACGCCTTATAATGAAGACCCAAAGACAAAGGTTAAAGGACAGTTACGGTTTTTCTTGCAATAAAGACCTAATGCTGCATGAACTATTGTATATAATGTAAGAAACCCAAATATTATGCCAGTAGGATATGTGGAGTTAAGGTTAGTAAGCATAGAAAATGTGTTGTTTATGTTAATGTTTAAAAATGTTGTTTGTATCAGAGGGATACTTTGGCTAGTAACTCCTCTGATACAAACCTAAAAAGGAGGGAGGTATGTGGAGAACTAGCCCAAGGCCAGGTAGGGGTTAACTTCTCTGACAGTTAGAACCCTCAGGGGCGGGCTTAGCCTGGGTATAAAACACCCCTCCCAGTGGGCAGTAAGTTAGTTGAAGTTAGAGTTGAAGTGTGGGCAGGAGGAGTGAGTTAAGTGCGGGGAGTATAAGTGTGAGTCAAGAGATAGAGCTGGGAGTTTAGAGTCTTAGGTGGATGTTAGCAGAGAGGATAAAGAGATTGTGAAACGCATTGTTATTGCTATTTAGTTAACATTTAGAGGTATTAGGCCGGTAACATTTTAGAGGTATTAGGCCGGTATAGGACAACTGTTATAAGCTTATTGAACAACTTTTATTTTATCAGCAACCACAAGCTTTGTACGCAATAAACATCTTTTTAGTTCACAATATCCTCGTCTGTGGTGAATGAAGTAAGCAGGATCCAGCTAGTAGTCTGAAGGGCTGCCGCTGGGGACTGTTTGTCGTTGGTGCAGCACTCATAGACCGTAAAACGTCCGGGGGTGGGCTGTACAGGGCGAAGGGCCCGCGACACCGCCCACCTAGAATCCTGAAATGCCCACTAGTAGGTGGCAGGGACCAGGTTGAGAACCCCTGGTCTACACTGATGAGCAGTGACTCTCTGCAGTTACAGTCAGGAGTCATTTCCGGCCCTACTTAGAGAGACTAGGGATTGAACCTGCAATCTTTTCCATGCAAAGCATGTGCTCTACTACTGAGCTACAACCGTCCCTCACCATCTCTGCACCTCTATACTTTCCTGATTCTCCCTCACCTCTTCCCCACTGCACATTTACCAACCCTGAGCATCACCGCCTCATCCTTAATGAAGACTAGGAGAACTCTGGATAGGGACTTCTTCTGTTCTCTGCAGACTATTCTGCTGCTAATAAGGAAATGTTAAGCGACAGAAGAAGGATTCTGCTTTCTTTTTTGGTTCTTTGCAAGGTCAGGCTCAACTAGACGCGAGGACTGTGTGCATAGCTTTCTTAAAGGGAGGCTTTCCCTCACACAAATATCAGGTGTGGACCCACCAATCCAGAATGTGGTCGCAGTGAGGGTGGAGGGCAAAGGGTTAAAATTTCCCATGCCAGGGCCTTAATTTGGACTCGAGGTCCCATGCCTGCAATTTACTTTTAAAAAGTCATTCCCACAATTACTGGTTGCATGAACTGCAGCACATCTGGTATGACAATGCAGCACACTTCTGCCCCCCCCCACTCCCTGCAGGACCAGCAGCAGCTGGTGAATCCAGAGGACAGGAGAAAACTTTTTGAACCTGGTGAAAACAGAGTGCGACACTGCTGTCCAATCTTCGCCCTTGCATTGCCAATTGGTGCTATGGCAGAATGTCTGGGCAATGAAACAAGTTGTCTAGGAAAGTCATAAAATCTTCCCTGAAGGTGTATTTCCCCCCTTTTTTGGAACAGGAGAGTGAATGTGCATCTGTCAGGAATTATTTAGGTCTAACAAATCGGGCTAGTGCAGTGGAATGGATTACTGACCCTTGAAATTCCCTCCAGCTTTATGATTCCATGATTTTGGCTGGCTTCGCGATTTCTCATTTGCCTACTGTCAGTGCACAGTAAGCTTCACACTCAATTGTCTGTCTGCCTGACTCACTTCATTGATTTATGCTGTTGCTGTATTAACAACTAAAGACAAAGGAGCATTTTTTAATTTTTAAAAAAGATCCGGAAAGGAAATATCAGAAAAAGGATCAATATACACCAGGAGGAAAAGCAGCCCATTTTTAAATTGAAAAGAGCAGGGCTATAACTTTGAGATTTCTATTTTAACATAAACACTCTCAAGAGCACGGCAGATAGAAATGTCATTTCCTGTACATAAATATTATATTGCAAATGATTCTAATGATGTACATATTGTCTTTAAAATACCCTCTACACTACCAGTCGTCACGCAGCTTGTATGTTACAGTTTAAATGCGAAGCTTCACATTTGATAAATATGTGAAGGTTTAACACGATCATGAGATTGTCTCCCCCAAATGTTCTTGTTACAAAGATGAAGGAGAAGTCACTGGATCTGCTGACTGGAGCGGACAGATTGCATTTTACTAACTTCCTGAGCATGCAACTATTAGTTCGCTGTACAGCATTTGGAAGGCAAGCCACTATGGTAGCGCAAGAGAATAAAATGCATTCTCCACACCAACCTCCCAGTAGTTCCACTGCCAACCATTTGGTGACCTTCCCACAGGGTTTTCTTAAGCTAATGTTTGGAAGTGGCTAACACACTGCTCAGGTGGGGCACCTCAGACCCTAGGGTCAAATGCTGCCCTGCGGGATTCTCTATCTGGTCCATAGGCCATGCACCCTTCTAAACCACACACCTATGCCCTGGGCAACTGTGTTTTTCTGGCTAGAATGTGTCCTTAAACTATGGTAACTCCTTTTGCTTATCTGAATGGAGGATGGAGAGGTGTGTGTCAGTGTAGAACCCTCTGCTTTTGGCTAGAATGTTGCCTACCACATAAAGGGTAAGAGTAGCCTCTCTTGCCCTGCACACCGTTCCCTCTGGCCCTGCCCCACACTGGCATGAGGTCCCTGGGAGGAATGCAGCCCTTGCACAGAAAAGAGCTCCCCACCCTTGTTGTATATTCACAGGCCCTGCACCCACTATGCACATAAGGCTGCACTGGTGACATTTACCTCATTACATGAATGCATTCTGGTTCCTTGGTGAAGCTGTAGGCGTAGCCGCTGGATGTCGTGCCAAAATCTATAGCCACAACAACAGGATAGGACTGCTCCTCTGCATCATTTGCATCAGAGTCCTTCTGTCAAAAGAACAGAAATATATTTGCTGTTATGTGATTTCAAGAAAGGGCTGCAAGCGCTACTAGCTCTATTTAAATGCCAAACACGACACTAATAATGTCCTCTGAAGTGACTGAAATTGGCAATCCCCAAATACTAGCTGGAACGGGAATTTAGCACATCACTAAGCCAATACTTAATTTTTGTGACTGTGATGCTGCCTCAGAAGAATGATGGCTGCACTCAAAACTCTTTGTACGTTCTGCAAGCTAAATGGGTCAGTCACTGATTTCAGAAAAGAATGAGAAAAACACAACAGCAAGCTCCAGCTTGCCAATGGCATGTAATTATTAAATCAATGTACTTTTAACGTATATGTCACCTAAACCTAAATGGTAGCATGTCAAATAAGCTAACTCACTTCAAATCAGAACCTGGGATGAGTGGAGGAAATGTTTATCTTTACCTCCTCCTAAGATCCTGACATTATTCAGAGAGAAGGACCTTGGGATCAGTCTTTAGGGGATGTGATCTGGATTCTGAATGAGAGAAGGGATTGCCCTCAGGATCAGTCTCAGATGTGCCCGTACTTCTCTGGTCTACAGAGACTGTGCTGCCTTTCTCTGTCTCCACCTCAGATGCTCTAGAGGCAGGGGTGTCGCTGGGGAGGGGCGGTGGGGGCGGTACGCCCCCAGTGACAGGGTGAGCAGCGGCGGGTGGGGGTGACAAGCGGCGGCCCCTCCCGCCACTCCCACGCGCCGCCACTCCCTCCGTCACCCCGGGAGCAGCAGCACACGGATGGGGTGCTTCCGCCGCTTTTTTTCGGGGGGGCGACCAGCGAGGGGGGTTGTCACGCTTGTCACCCCCTCCTCGCTGGTCACCACCCCCCGCCGAAAAAACCGCGGGGGGGGGGAAGCCTGGAAAGGAAGCAGAGCAGGCGCGTTTAAGCACCGCTCTGCTTCTTTTTCCCCTTTCCGCCGCTTTTTTTTCGGCGGGGGGGGGCCGACCAGCGAGGGGGGGTCACGCTTGTCACCCCCTCCTCGCTGGTCACCACCCCCCGCCGAAAAAACCGCCGGGGGGCGGGGAAAGCCTGGAAAGGAAGCAGAGCAGGCGCGTTTAAGCGCCGCTCTGCTTCTTTTTCCCCTTCCCGCCGCTTTTTTCGGCGGGGGGGTCGACCAGCGGGTGTGTGTGTCACGCTTGTCACCCCCTCCTCGCTTGTCACCACCCCCCCCGCCAAAAAAAGCCTCGGAAAGGGGGAAATCCCCCCTTTCTGTATACACGTGCGTCGTGACGTCATGATGACGTCACGGTGCGCGCCGTGCCCCTCCCCCAGGGGGGTGCCTCTGCGCTGCCGCCGCCCCCAGCAGCACAGAGGCTAGTGACACCACTGTCTAGAGGTGCTCCTGTTCTGACAGAGCCACCTACTAAAGCAGGCTGGGCCCATTTAAATAAAAAGGGCTCCTCTCAGGAAGGATGAATTTAGTCTCTCAGATAAGACTTCTACTAAAGGCTCAGTCTGGGGTTGGCTGCTGCTGAAGCAACATCTGTTCTTATGGAGTCTCTAGCTAGAATGAAATTTCATTTGAGAAATGAACTTTCATGGAGAAAAAAGGGCATTGAAATAATTGTGATGTTATATACAAAGCATGAAGCATTCTTCTCACTCACCATCACAATAAAAACTGTAAATGATCGTTAACTAAGCCACACAAAATGTCAAAATAGGACTCTTTGTGGGAGATTAAGCCTGACTTTGTGAAATTTTGCAAGCTCAGAACATTCTTGGCCTTGTCATGCAACGCAATCACTCAGTCTAGTACATTACCACATTGGTCTGCTATTCCAGGCCTTGATAGACTGAAGGTCAGTGCTGCTGACACAAACTATTTTCATCCTCAGCTTCAGGATAGTAGCAAAAAGGATCTATCCCAAAAGTTCTCCTCTGCCTGCAGCAAACTCAACCTTTGTTTATTTATACATTTCGTACGTTTACACTATTCTTTCCCTCCCAATTTTTTCCCTTACAACAACCCTGCAAGGGAGGCTAGACTGAGAGACTGACTGGCCCAAGGTAACCCAGTTACTGTAATACTATTATTTTAGTCTGTAACCCACCTTATGACCTTTTTATATGAAAGTGTGGTTTATAGATTTTTCTTTTAAAAAGAAATGAAACAAACTCTTAGCCATGGATGGGGAGAAAATAATACCAGTAATATACAGGCTACATTTCTCACCGCAATGTGGGATGGGGACAGAGGTGTTATCCCTGGGTCTCCCAGACTTCTAGCTGGAGATGCATAGGCAGCTGTTGAAACGACATCTGAAAGAAAATAGGAGGAGACTTTTAGTCAGCTGAATGTTCTTCAGAGCGGATAAACAAGTGAAAAAGACGCATGTTAGTTCATGACACCAACTTTGTCAAATGTGACAAAAGCAGACACAGAAATAAAGACATCAGTGCTATGTTACTTGTCTCTGTTATTAATGACATAATTATTTAAATTTGACAATTAAATTACATTCTTTTCATAACAAATGAACTGAAACTAATTCATTTTGGCTGGTCTTCAAAGGCAGCTAAGCATATGCGCAATGATTCACAGAGTGTAATGCAAATGGCAGCAGAGATGGAATCTCTTTCTGGAACCTTCTTAGTGCAAATGCTGCAAGCTGCACCAGTGTCGTGTAGTGGTTAGAGTCCTGGACTCGGACTTTACCTTGACCTGACATTTGTCTATTTTGGAAAGGACTTGCATGCCCCATCCCTTTTCCAGCTCAGAGAGAGTGAAGTGGAGAAATTGGAGTTAGATCACAGGCTATCTGACTGATCTTTTATAACTGTGAAGAACCATCTCCAGGATATAATAATATTTTTGTAGGTAATTTAAGAACTGCACTGGTTGGAAAGTGATGATGTCATGCAACCAAGATGGCAGTTTAATTTTTTCTCTCTCCAAACCCTGACAAACAAATGGCAAAAATCAACATTGTTTCACCTTGAAAAAAGTCCTGATTTTAAATGAAGTATCTATGACTTGGGGATCCCAACTTGTAAGGAAGAGATCTGAGGAACCATTTTGAAGCTTGGAATCCCATCTTGACAGGTAACGGGGAAACTGACACATCCATGCTTAACACCAGGCATCTTCAAACTCGACCCCCCAGCTGTTTTGGGACTACAACTCCCATCATCCCTAGCTAACAGGACCAGCTGGAGGGTCGAGTTTGAGGATGCCTGCTTAACATGGTACCAAAGAACCCTAAAGGCAGAAAACTTGATCTGGACATGATGACGGGAATCAACTCTGCTTTGACATGTAGAAAGATGGGTCTAATGCATTATTACCTCTTTGAACAGAACTGCATTGGTTTCTTAAAAGACTTCTCTCCTCCCAATATTTGGATCTAAACATGGAATGTATGACTGGATTAGATGGATATGTTTGCCACATGGTTATAGATCCCAGGTTTCTTTCACTTTTAGAAATGCAAGCTGGGGCAGCAGAGATCAGAATCAGGCTGAAATAGCAGTGCATTTACCTGCTGACCATGCTGCTAATTGCCCTGAAAAGGTATTATTTCCTGCAATGGCATTTCCAGGGAAACAGTAATTCTGGGAGGGAATGGGGCAGGGGGAATGGCTTGAGAGGAAAGGATCAGTCCCCTCTCCCTGCATGACATGGTCCTGATCTGGATTGTGAGAAGTGACACAGCTGCTATTTCTAAAAGAAAAACAACAACACCCAGATAGGCAACAACGTGGCAATCCTGTATTTCTTTTTATCACACATTGAAAAGGCACATGCGATTGCACATGACTCAGTTCATGGACTATGTTGCATTGATGCTCCGACTATGACAATTTCACAAATACAGAAACCTGTGTGAAAAACACGATGTTTGCCATGTGCCTGTTACTACTTTATTTTTAACACCTCTCAAGAAGGAAGGGGTTGATTTGGGTTTATCAGAGTAAAATGTATTCCAGTGTAGCTTAATTTAGCTAATATTGCACCTTTTTTCTCTGGGGTTTCCATGGACACCACAGTGGAGCACACATCCTGTAATCAAAACAGTGGGGGGTACTGCTTAAAGCTCTCCACTCCCATAAGAGGCTTTTGAATCCAAGAAACAAGCTGCCAGGACAGCATTTCCCCTTTCCCTGCTTTTGCCTCAACAAGTCCTCAGTAGCCTGGACAGTGAAATCTAAAGGTCATTATTTATTTGGGAGTTTTCATATATGGTCAAAAGCATTTAGTTTCTTCCAGTGCATAAATGCCGTCAGGCTGGTCTTAAAAAAACACACGTATTTCTTCATCTTATTTTTATGGCATTCTTCATTTGCAGCACTTTGAAACTTCCCAGAAGCAGTCTCAGGATTGTTGTCACCCAGGGTGGAGATCCAATGGACAGTTGGAAAAAAGCAAGTCCCGCTGAATAAATGTGGGGGTTAGAATAACCCTGTATAGGTTCACATGGTTAAGTCTCCTGCTCCTTCTGTGCAAAGATGATGGGGCACAGCAATGTGAACACAAAGCAGAAAGGACCGCTTCAGCCCACAGCTGAATGTCATGTAGAAAGCCTCCTCAGATATTCCACCATCTTCTAAGACAAGAACAGGGAATGTTGGTGTTGTTGAACTCTAACTCACATTAGCCCCAGCCACCATGGGCCACTGCTCTGGGATGATGGGAGCTGTAATCCAGCAACATCTGAAAGACCACTGGCACCCCAACCCTGCTATAAGAACTACCCACTCTTTGTGGCTATTCCATCATCCTGCAAGAAGTGAAGACTGATGTTACCCTCGAGGACATGAATGATCCATCCTACTTTCTTACAGATGCAAGCTCAGATGCTGGAGATCCTCTGCAGCTGCTGGCAACGGCAGTGCTCTTTTATTTTATGGATTTAAAAGTCACAAATTGCTGCTAAAGCAACTTGCATTGGGTTTTATTGTCGGTCTTTAATCCCTCTTTTTATATTTTTATAGCACTACCTGTATCATCAGAACTGCTGCATCATGAACAATGGCAGAACTATTTGCTTGTGTCATTCCAAAATGAGGGGGGCGGGAATGCTTCTACATACTGTTGGGAATAGTAAATGTTATGAGCAGACCATCTTTGTCAGGAAAACCGCATGAACAGATCTTACCCAGAGAAATAGCTCCAGACCACACAGTCCAATTTGATGAAATCTTCGGAAAAATAGTCACACTTGAAAACAGAGGTCAATAAAGACACTTTACAGCACAATTCTATACAGTGGTACCTCTGGTTATGAACTTAATTCGTTCCGGAGGTCTGTTCTTAACCTGAAACCATTCTTAACCTGAGGCACCACTTTAGCTAATGGGGCTTTCTGCTGCTGCCGCCGCACAATTTCTTTTCTCGTCCTGAGGATGAGAGGTACTACTTCCAGGTAAGCGGAGTCTGTAACCCAAAGTGTTTGTAACCCGAGGTACCACTGTGTGTGTGTGTGTGTATATATATGTCTACTGAGAAATATGTCCCACTGAGTTCAATCAGGCTTTCTCCCAGTAAGTGTATACAGGATTACAACTTCAGAGAAGAGATGGTGGCTTTAAATTCTATGCATACTTCCCTGGGAATAAGCCCCGCGGAACACATTGAGAGTTCCTTCTGAGTAAGCATGCAAAGGCTCAGCCTGCAAAAGTGTTACAATGCTTCCTAATTAATTGCTGTAACCACCGCCCTAGATTTAGATGCCCCTGGGGTGAAATGTGCTTTCCATACCAATGCAACTTGAATCAGCCTTTTTTGGACTGTCTTCATAGTGATTTGGGAGATTCCTTGCAAAAAGAATGGGCATCTCTACTCTCTTAATTGGATTACCCCAGTTCAGAACCTGACAGCTTCAATCTGCAGAACCTGCATTTTTATAAGTGCCATATAATGTCCTGAAAAGATGGATGTACTGTGGGTGGATCAGGTTCCTAGTCTAGGGAGTGTTTCCCCTTCAGTAATTGAGAAGTGGGCAACCTCAACCACCTGTCAAAGTAGTCTTCTGGGCTTGGGAGGGGTCCAGATCCAACCCACCAGTCAGATCCAGTTCCTCACCCCTGCACTAAAAGCACCCATTGCAGGCATGGGGTGCATTGATGCCATCAACCTATTCCAGAGCCATGTGCCTCACATCTGCCTCTGCCTCCCTTGCAACACTCTCACAGCAAGAACATGGGCATTTCTCCCTTTAGATGCTCCTAAGCAGTGGTGGCCCCATATTTCCTTTCTGCCCATTGCACCAGTTATTATTAATTGTTATTACCAATTATGGATAATTATCTAGCATGCTCTTGAAATTAGGTCCCACCAAATTATGTGGTACTTAATTCCTGGAGAAGTTTGAATAGGATTGATTAGATGTACACAGACCAAATAAGGAATAAAGCTTTGTTAATAAAGCACTGTAGTTCTACTGGGTCTTAAATGAAAAGGTTTTGGTTCCTTTAAAACCTTTCTTTGTAAAAGCATTTAATTAAATGTAATAAACAATGATTCACTTCCTACAGTGTCAATTTCATATTTGGAACATACAGATATGCATTATGAGACTGGATGTGCAAATGCAAGGTCTGTGCTTGAGTACAGTGGTTAATAACTTAATTCATTCTGGAGGTCCATTCTTAACCTGAAACTGTTCTTAACCTGAGGTACCACTTTAGCTAATGGGGCCTCCCACTGCCACGCGATTTCTGTTCTCATTCTGAAGCAAAGTTCTTAACCCAAGGTACTATTTCTGGGTTAGCGGAGTCTGTAACCTGAAGCGTCTGTAACCTGAAGCGTCTGTAACCCGAGGTACCACTGTACTGGAATATTTCTGTTGCAACCTTAGGATAGAGGAACTCTATGCTACTTTCTAGCTCAGGGATGTTTTATTGACATATCCAGGACAAATGCTAGAACAGGGGCCCCCAAACTTACCCAGCCTTGGGCCGGTTCCTCCAGTGCCGATTGCGTGGTGGGCCGGAGGGCGGGGGAGCATGCGGCCATATGCGCACACACTCACTTTTTCTGGTGCACTTCTGGGTCAGCGCGGCACCGGAAATAGCTTGTGTGCGTGCGCAAGGGCCTCCGCAGACCTGAAAGTGCGCCGGAAAGGGCTCCTGCGCTTGGAAGCAGGAAAGGGGAAACTGTGGCCCTCCACATGTTGTTATGCTCCAACTCCCACCAGCTCCTGCCAGTAGACACAACGATCAGGGAAGATGGGCACCTTAATCCAACAACAGCTGCTGGGCAACAAGTTCCCCAACTCTGCCATTACAAAAAATAATTCAAAGTTTCTGCAAGCTACTAATTGCTTTTTTCACTTGTACAAGGCAAACTCCTTTTCTGTGTTGAAACTTCAGAGACCCACTGCAGCTGATGTCCTTGAATCTCATTCCTACAGAAGACCACCCAATAAGCATTGCACAACACTTTCCAGTGTTTCTGGAGAGGGCAGACCGAACAGGTTTTCCCTAGGTTTCTTTTGTTTGTTTGTCGTCTTTTACTTTTCTTTTTTTACAGTCTGGACCTCTGTATTTGTAAGTGCTATGTTTCAGCTAAAAGATCTGCTAAACAGACACCATGCAAACCAAATGCATTGCACTTCTTTGGGTTGGTGGTATCTAAAGCTTCAGGGGATCAACTCTGCTGTCTGTCTGAGGCTTATGCTCAAAAGACTGCAGTGCTGTAGGACCTGGAACCGTAAAAATAATTAATAGCAGATGCCTGCTGCAATCTTTTACTGCTTGAGTTTGATTTAGGCAGTTTTGTCTTCACAGCAAAGTTTTTACTACAATCAAATTTCATCACCATTAGTTCTGCCATGTAACAGTTTCAGAATGCAACATCATTATTTACATTTTTTTAAAACAACAACAACACTGTTGTTCACTATATCAGTGAATAAACCAGATGTCAGCATTGCATGTATGACAAATGGGTACTCTACTGAATCACATTCTTGAATACCATAGAAGCCTTCCTACTTGGCTTTCTTTTAGCATCAGTTTATACCAGATTCAATAATCATGTGTGGGGGGGATATGTGACATCCATCATATGACAACTGAGTAAACCAGCTTTTCCACTTTTCTCATTTCTCCAGTGCCTCTCTCTCTAATGCTCTGAACATGTTCAGCCAAAAAAGAGCAATTTCCAAACTGATATTTGGGAAACAGATTTAAAAGAGCAACACTCATTTGCGAGAAGTAAATAGATATTATTAGCTTCCAGCACTCTTCACTACCAGCAAATAAAAACGAACTACTGTATCTTAAAGATTGCCCCCCCCTTTCACAATTCCACTTTCCGTAAATGATGTCCTTTCCTCCCTGCTTCAGGTGCCCTGCATTTAAATAACTTGATTATGCACCACTTCCTTGCAGGCTGCATACAGATGAAGCGGCTCTCAGATATTTAAGTCTCTCCTTACACTGTCACCACAATGTAAACGGGTACAAATTTAAGGACTCAAAGGATTTCCCATTTTCTATGAAACTCACAACCACGAAGCAAATTACACGGGTTAAAGCGTCATTATTACCTGCTTCTGTTTTATTAGTCCAGCCAGCCCTTCAGATATCAAGAAGCACTGGTTTCTTCTGAGAAACCCTCAAGCAGCCCACAATTCTTCCCCAGCCACACCTACACCACAGGATCTTGAGAAAACAAGGTCAGGCCTAGGGTTGTCCAACTGCCCATTATGCCCACCCCCATTTTAGTCCCTTCATCTATTAAATAATATACACGCATATACTAGTTAATTATTTGCACTTCTCAGTGGTGTACAGCCCATGGGAAATGGGACAATTGAAACAATAAACATTTACTGTTATTGCAAAATGCCTGCTGGAACAAGAAAGGCTTAGTCATGCACCTGAAATTTGACAATGAAGAGGTCTGTCTGATCTCAATCTGGAGCTCCACAAACTGGGGGCCACCACACTGAATGCTCTGCTTCCAAGCAGTTACAAGCTGCGCATCTGAGCCATAGGGGTCCATTAACAGTGATGGGGCTGGGACATGAGGGGCCAGGTAGGCAGACAGAGCAAGGGAAAGGGGGCGCAATATAGATAACCCCTGAGAAAGGAAGGCACACCACCAACCATATGCAAGTTGCAAAGTGGGGGCAGTGACATTTTCACCTGGAAATTATACTAGCTGAATTGCCATTTGGACCAGTGTTGGGGAAAAATGGATCTGAAATTATACTAAGTGGGGGTGTATGCTCTACTTGGTTTAGGTTAACACCAGGGAAACCTGTGGCCCTCCAGATGCAGGCTGTTGGCTATGCAGACTGGGGCTGAAGGGAGCTGCAATCATAGAATTGTAGAGTTGGAAGGGACCCCAGTGGTCATCTGGTTCAACCCCCTGCAATGCAGGAATCTTTTGCCCAACATGATCCTGAGATTAAGAGTCTCATGCTCTACTGACAGAGCTATCTACAACATCAGGTGGATCACAGCTTCCACCCACCCACACTGTGGAAATGCAAGGAGGAGCACCCAATGGATCCATCCTATGGGTGCCCCCTTGCGGACCAGCTCTTTGCAACCCTACAGAGGCTGTGCAAAGTGCAGAGTCACTGTGCTGAATGGCATGCCCTCTTATAAGTAAACCCATGAGGAATAGGGGGAAAGCAGCAGGGCCCGGGAGTGAAGGAGAAAGAACCAGCCACTGCAGCTAAGCGAGGCTGTCAGCAATTTGGGTGGTGCGACTCTAGTGTCCGATTCCCAAAGAGGAAAGAAAGCCTGCAAAAGGAACCGCTGGAAGAATGAGGTTTCCCACCCATCCGCTTCCAATCCCAGTTCCCCATGATCTCAGTCTCTTCTGTCTGCTCCCTCACATATCCTTCCTGAATCCTGAAGATTAGAAGCCCCTCCCGCTTTTTTTTTTTTTTTTCTGGGAAAGATCCGCATGAGGCAGAGGAGCAAGTAAGGGGAAGGCTTCGCCTTTCCTAGCTGGCCATCGCAGCTTCTGGGAAATTTTCGCTGCACTGACAGCCTGGGAGATCTCTGGCCCAGTGCCCCGCCCAGCCGCAGAGCACATGCGGAGAGATGGGGAGCACCCCCCTCCCCGCAGCCTAGCCGGGGAGAGAGAGAGAGAGACGCCGCGGAGGCGGGGGAGGTGCCCGCCTCGGATTCCTCCGCAATGTTTTTTCACCTGGATCCTATAGCCGGCCGCTTCACCTCCCGATCTGGCGCAGTCGGTTCCCTCCCGAAGCCCCACGTGACGGCAGGCCGGCTTTTGCAGAAACGGGGCGGAGGCACTTTGCAAGTAACTCCTGCTCTCTTCTGGAAGCGCAACTTGCAAGGAAGAGAGGTGGGGCTGGGTGGGGGAACTAAGCGTGGGAGTAGGGAGAAAAAGCACCTCACTCCATGGAATCATTATTAGTCTCGGGGCATCCCCCCCCCCACAATCATCTCCTCAAGGATCTTGCCCCCGCCCACTTCCTACTGGCTAGACGGTCACGGAGGCTTTGGATAGTGGAGTCAAGTCACGGGCTGTTAACTGGACTTGCACATCGAGGCGTCTCCAGAGCAGACCTACGCTCAGCAGCCGCGCAAAATAAAAGGCTGCTTGCGACCATCCTCTACCTTACGCGCGCCGCGCTGCAAATTCATAGGCAGGCGTAGGCGTGTGCTGATTACTGTGCAAGGTCCGTTCACGAATGAGGGGAAGTCCTGCCTTAAGGATAGGCTACATTTTGCGCACCACAAGCAAATCCTAAAGCAACATTTAGACGCCGACCCCTGTAGTATGCTCCTTCCTGCCGCCATATGGCTCGTACACAAAACGTTGCCACATCCCACGTGCGCATAAACTCATGCATGCATGCATGTGGGTGCATTGCGTTTTCTGCACATACTCTCCAGATATACAGCTCAGGCTGCTGACATACCGGCGTCCAAGCCATACCTGCCTCTGGGAGCGACTGCGCATCCATTACCCAGAAACTCGGCTTCATTTCTCAATCTAGACGGTATTCTGCAAGAACCACCCAAGATCCAGCGCTATAGATTGTTTCCTTGCTGGGGCGGAGAGAAACCGCGACGCCGGCATCCGGCTCCCACGATGTAGGCGGGGGTCGATCGCGCGGCCCTCAGCCCAACTCCTGCCTGCCGGCCCCGCTCCCTCGCACCCCACGAGCCCAGACCCGCAGCCCCTTCCCAGCTGGGGCTTTCCCCCCCCCTCCGCGTTGCCTACGACGCGCATTTTGGAGAGGTGCGCTTTTCCCGAAGGCAAACCCCCTTCCACGCGAGGCGCGCTGCCCCCGCCTGCCCACCGTCCCCGCAAGCCCCCGTTACCTGCCGTGACGCCTTCCGTCCCCGCCATGGCTGGAGGCGTTCACTGCGCCCTCGACTCCGTCCTTGAGCTTCACCAGGCACGTTCAGCCGTCAAGTACCGAGCTCGTCGCTCGCTTCACTCGGCAGCTGGAGCCATTGGGAGCGCGGGAGAGGCGGCTGTGCTGCAGTCGCTCCCTTCCCAGTTCTGCAGGCGAGCGGCGACGCCAAGGCTTCTTTCTGCTCGCGTCTTCTCCTTCCCCCTCCTTCCCCACCCACGGCTGGCTGTGTAGACAGCCAAAGGGACGGGCTTAGCGTTTGACCCCTGTGTCTATGTCTCTTTCTCTGCGTGTGTGTGTGTGTGTTCACGAGCCTTTTCTTCGCTGCTGCAAGGCTCTGGCTGCTCGGATTTCTGCAGAGCCCCTCCCCTTGGAAGTGAGCGGCCTGTCCCCCCTCCCCTTTGTCACCCCACCTCACGCACCGGCGCGGGAGGGAATCGTGGCAGCAAGTGACAAAGGAGATCTCCAAGGAATAGGCTTGGACGAGCCCAAACCAGAATGCTGTTGTAGCCTTAAAAGAATAAAAAAATAATTAAAACTTCTTAATTCCAAAGGTTGTCCCTTGGGCTTATATTTATTTAAATCGCAGCTACAATTAGGATCCCTATGCATCTGACCACTTAAAGCATCTTTCAGACACACTGGTATCTCCATGCGTCTGCCAGACGTGAACCGGTTCCAGTATGCGGGCTTCCTCACATGATCATGGAAGGTGCATCAAAAAGTATCTTGGAGCCACTGCGGAAAACTAACATAAGAGGGGACGCAGTGTCCATGGCGAGATGTCCCAGTGGCCCACCAGGGATGAGATACAGGCTTGTCATGTGGATGGAGAGGCAGCAAAAAATCTGCTTGCTGCCATTCATTAAATGGAAACTGGCTGGATGTGCACTCCTATGCAGTTATACGCACTGAAGGGGTGTGCAGGGTTGAGAGAATTAAGAACAAATAAAACATAAATGGATACAGAGTGGTGACCGTCTTGGTTTCGGGTGTAGTGTTGCTGGTTATGAGTTATGTCATTAAGACTTTGCATTCTGCACAGTGGAACAGTGATGGATGTGCTCTCATGCATAATTTCCTGGGCTAAAAAAATACTTCATGTTAAAAGCCAATACATCCCTGCAATGGAAAAACGCATCTTTATTGTGCAAAGGTGTCTTGCTAACAGCTTAACACAACTCTTAGAAGGAGAACTTCCCACAGTTAAGGGGCAAATGACAGGGTTCTTGCATCTTACAATGTCTTGTGATCATGTTGTTATTTTTATATAAAAATGCTGCTTTTCACAGAGGTATACTGTATGATCAAATACAGTAGACAAAGAATCACTGAGGGGGGGAGATATTAGGATCCAGTACATGCTTGGTGAGCAAAGCTGTTTATTTGTCATAAATGTTTGTATTCAGAAAAGATGGTTTCATGGATAGGAGGTTACATCTCTGGGGGGAAAAATCTGTATGTTTGCTGACAACAGCATTTGGGAAAATGAGTCCCAACTGTGCCAAACTGGCATCTTTTTTTTTTTTTTAAGACAATGAAAAATCTCTCAGAGGGCCATAAAATGCTTTAGTAGAAACCTAGCATATGATCTTTACATAACAAAAGAAAGATACAATTGTTTTATCTGCTTGTCCTTTCCATAATCAGCATCAGGGGACAACCAGTGGGACAAAAGCTCACAGTGCTTGCCTGGAACACACCAAATTGTTGGGAAACTGAAAGCTCTGTCCTTAAAAACACACACACAAAAACTCCGCGAAAAACAGCATTTTAAAAGGGGCCGGCTGCTGGCAAGGGGTATCTGCAAATGCTCAGAAAGAGATTCTCTCTGAGTTAACCTCAGATATAACTGCTAGGTTTTATATTTCCAAAAACTGAAGATTATCACAGCATCCCTAGGTGTAAACTGAAAGTTGCATAGCATCTTGGGGAGTCTAATCCATTGAAGCCAGTGTTGTGTCCTCCAGACTACAGCTCCCATCGCCCCTCACAATTGGTTATGCTGGCAGAGGCTGATGGGAGTTTGAGTCCAGAAAACATCTATCTCCCCCTCTTCTTCCCCTGAACCCTGCCACTGAAAACATGGCCTTGGGTCAAGTTAAGCCCTGGGAATAACCATAGCACAAAAGGCTGAAGAGACAAATTTATGGGACAGGAGGCAGAATTGTGAAATGTCTGCACAGATTTATTTTTTTAAAAAAGCTTTGGAAATATTTCTGTGTTGAACATCAGTGGTCATAAAGGATTTCAGCCTCAGCATTTAAATTAGGCATCAGCTGTTCTGGCAATGGAAACCCTGCAATTCATCATTATGAGAGAAATTCCCAGGGAGATAAGGACAGAAGGCAGTGGAGCTCTGGGTTCCCTTCTCCTCCCCTTCGATACCACACAGCAGGGAATAACATCTGGCCTTTAGCCTGCCACAGTTATATATTTAGAATCTGATGGCAAACTCACAGGAAACAGGAAACCAGACAACTTTCATTTCATGTTAGAGTTTCCTAACAGCAAAAATAAAAAATTAACAGACCCCTGGATACATATTACGTAGTTGGCTTTAAAATTAGATATTTGAGAACACCAACAATAAATGTAATAAGAAGTACAACACAGAGACAGGCATCCTCCCCCCTCCCCCCCCCCACTTGAACCAACCCAAATAGCCACATTGAAATGAAATTTGTTGGATAGAGCCATCTTTCTGAATCTCAAGCACACGACAGCATTAATCTGTTTCAAGTCAGGTTTCCTAAGTTACAAGCCTGATTGTAGGTGTTGTGAATAAGGCAAGAGGTGTATGGTTGCATGTGTGTTGCAACTGGGTACAGAAATAAAACATTTTTCTTGGAAGCTTAGCGACTTACTTTTTTTTAAAGAAGGTATTTATGAAACTAACAGTGATTGGATTTGGTTGAGTTAGCAAATATGGGGAAAGGGCAATCAAATAAAACTCAGGAAGTTATGTTGAAAATTTTGGAGAAAATACAGACAAGTCGTTGGCTCCAGAAATTTTCTCCTCTGGCATCAGTGCTTAATGACATAGCCTTTCAGGGACTGAGAGAAGCTCTCAGACAAGACATTAAGCTGACTTTGTAGATATATGGTAGTATAGCAATATTATACCTCCCTCTGTGTTTTGAGCACAGTCCCTATAACCAATCTTTCTTGGAGTACTACCAGTTTTGTCCTGGTGTGTCCAGAAACAACAAGATAGATATCTGAGCCCCAGAAATCTATCAGCTTCACCTGTCCCATCATGTGGGTATTTAACCTGTCAGGTAGTTACAATATTTGTAGAGGCATGAACCTCACCTTAAGAGACAGCCAGGACTCAAGGGACAGAGAGGAAGAGGAGCTTTGCTGCTCTGGAAGGTGCAGAGACACCAGTCATAGGCCAGGAGGACTGAGACAGTGATTAGCCTCCCAAGTCATAGACCCCTGACATGGGATCGCTGGTAGCAGTATCTGAGAGCCAGAGCTCTATGTGGGAATGAATGGAGTAGTGTGTGAATTATAGACTCCAAGCCAGAGGCCTACCACTTTAGGGTCCTCCACTCCTTGGGGATGGAGTTGAGCCTAGGAAAGGTAGTCAGTTCCATGAGAAGCCCAGAAGAGCATAGTTGAGCTCTAAACATTATCCGAACAGGTGCTCTGCCAGGAGCTATCCAAGGTCCTGCAATTCTAGCCTGATGCTATCTGGCTGATAAGCCTCCCTCAGGTGTCCATCAGGCCCCATAGCTTGTGGTCAGAACAGGGCACGTAGTAACGAAGCCACCTCAGTTCAGCATCCTTAAACTACACAGAGATTTCTAGCATTTAATGCCACCCTCCCACAGCAGTACGCAAATTAAAAGGATGCGAGGGATGATGATGTGACCACCGCATGCAGGCTGCATTAAATTGCTCCCCGTGGCATTTCCCCCCATGTGCTGACTGCTGGTGTGCATTTGGCTCATCATGCAGCTCAGTGGGGAAAAGCAACCAAACTGCTTGTCAAGGCAGGCACAGAAACAATACATTAGGGGGAGACAGCTGCCACACACAGCCGTTTAAATCAGCCTCCACATGGTGGAGTGTGGGCTAATGTACACTGGCCATCAGGGTCCAGTTTAAAATGAAGTAGAGAGATATCCCTTCTCTAAATATATAGGCACTTCTAAATAGAAGTGAAGCATCAAAAGCCCTTATTAAAATTATTGTGTGTGCAAGGGCAGAAAGAAACAAGCAAGGTGTATCTCACCAGGGAGACCTGACAAACAAGTTTAATTTAAAAAATAAATAAATAAACAAGAATGGCTTTTTTTTTTTTAAAGGCTTTATACAGACATGTGTGCTTGCATGTAGCAGAAATTATCGATAGTAGACGTCTACTCGATTTGTTTCTGTTTCAACAATGGGTACTTCATATCAAAGCGTTTCTTATTATAACTTTCTGATTTGTTGAAATGTTGTTTCAAGCCTTCTGACAAAAGTGTATGACAAAAGTGAACTCATTTTCAGAGTGTGGATCCTTATGTAGTCAAAATGGCACCAACAACACACAAAAGGGAGATCTCCACAGTCTCAAGGAAATCCCAAGGCTGGTAAAAGTACACAAAAACTTTAGGGGGGAACCTGGGAGGGGGGAACTCCCCCCCAAAAAATGTCTTAAGAAGAATCAAGCATATTTAATGTCTACAAAGTGCTGGCTGACTATTGGGAAGGGGGTACAGAAAACTGAAAAGGGGGGAATGAAACTGAATGGAACATTCTGGAAAAGAGCATGGCTGGCTGGAACCCTGAATTGGAACAATGCAGACTGCAACATTCTGTTGCAGGTCATGCCAGACTATATGAGCAGCATACTAATTTTCCAAGTCTGGCTTCTTATGTAGACTACATGGCACCAGACATGCACAAGGAGCAGCTATCAGTGGGACTCAGTAGGGTTTAAGGAGATGTGAATTAAAACGATTACGAGCCTTAGTAATGATTCTTGTAAGCTGCTCTGAAAGCCTTTTTGGCTGCATTACCTCAGTGGGGAGTTTTCTGCTGCATATTTCAGCAGTGGGTGGGGCTAGACCCAAAAGTGGACAGAGCTGGACATGCACAAAATCATACACCCTTAACACACAAACGCACACTTGACACACACCCTCCTCCTATCTAGATGATCTTTTGACATAATATATTATGTGCTGCCAAAAAAAAAAATCTTCCTTTAATGGAGCTTTCTTTGCCAATGCAAATGGCAGTTTCTGGAAGCCTGATCTGCACTGGGACCATAGTGTGCCTTGCTCTCACTCTGGTCCTGATCCAGATTGGGGTATATGGACCTGTAATTTGCATTGCTGAAAAATATTCCCTCTACATAATGATCCAAAAGTAGCTCAGTGCAAAGTTATTGAACTGGGGAAACTCATTTTCAATCAATCATTTTATTTGTATGCTGCCTTTCCAAAGTTAAAACCATGCTCAAGACGGCTTACAACATATGAAAAAAATTACATAACTACAAACATAACCAAGGTAGTCATAGAAAATAAACAAAACATCAAAAAGTACGCAACCAAATTGAACAATTTCCACATAAAGCGTAAGATAAAAATAGATACAAAAAATTAGCAGTGGCAACCCCCCCCTAAACAAGAGCCCCTGAACAATACCCCTGTCCAAAATTCTGCTCAGCAGCCCCAGCCTCAGTCAAGGCAGAAAAGGCCTGCAAGGCAGGGAGCAGGTCTTCCAGGACTCACAGCCAGTAAGGCTCAAATCACCACTCAGACAAGAAGCTCATGGAGCAGAGAAGGGGTATAAATGTAATGAGGTGGATTTCAGCTATAGGGATAGGCAAACTGTATCATACGAGGTAACAAGTACTTTCTGCATGCATCCTCAGGTTCATTTAATGTGGATTAAGCACATTGCTTAAGCAAGAGCAGAAGAGTGGATTTCCCTCAACTTTTCACTATACGCTTACTACAGATGACGTTGGGAATGGACATTGAGACTCTTGTTGAGCTCAATGTCTTTGGGGAAACTCAGCCAGATGGGTGGATTAGTTAGTTAGTTAGTTAGTTAGTTAGTTAGTTAGTTACACACTAGTTCATCTGTTATCTATTTACTTTCACTTGTTTCCCCCTAGGTGTTACTTTACCACAACTTTTATCACCATGCATTAAGTCACGACATTCCACTCAGTGTAGACAATGATATTGCTTTCAGTCATTGGAAGAATGCTCACCAACTCACATGTTTTCCTTTAGCTTTGATGTGAAATGGGACTCCATTCAGGGATTTTAGTTTTTTGTTTTGTTTTGTTTTTAAGGGAGGAAGTGAGCTGAAAAAGAAGACAAGATTGACTTTCTAACCCTGCAGTGGCTGCTGATCTCAGCAAGGACACTTGAAAACCCAAACAACCTGAAAGCACAGCGCCTCATCTCAGAGCTGTTGCTGATTCAAGGTTCCCATAGTTTTCAAAATAGATGTTTTCTAATGTGAGCATAAATCTTTGCTTCCTGAAATTGTCTGCAGAATGCAAGAGGAGAGGGAGAGAGAATCAATATTTGGATAGGGTGAATGTACAGAAAACAGATTTTACTTCCTGGCAAGAAAAAATCCCTGTTTCTACAGCATAAGTAAACTGGAAAAAAAGAGTTATTAGCAGCCAGTATTTATATACCATGCACTACCCTTGATCATACTGATTATAAGACATTATTTCAGTTTGCTCCTTATCTTAGTAGGGATGTCACTTGTTTCTGCCTACCATATAGATTGCTACTGGTAATAACATTTCACAGTTTTAAAGTGAGGGGGAGAGCAGCAGGTGAGAAACATTTTAAAAAGAAGGAAGAGCCAATTTAATATTATTGCTTTTTATTGGGGTTAATCGCCCACCATTTAGACCCATTGTAGTTGGTTTGGAAAACTGGGGGACCAATTCAAAGTTGCCCACAGCCTCGTGTCTTATTAAAATGCTAAACCTAAAAGCAGCCTCAGGAAGCTGTGAGTTTAAGCCTCAGAAACTACTATGCTAGCTGGAAGTAGGAAGTCAGCACACATTTTGCTTTTTCCAGTGGTTGATGTCACTTCTGCTGTTGTGGGCAGGGGACTCTCTCTCTCTCTCTCTCTCTCTCTCTCTCTCTCCCCCCCCCCCCCAGCGGTGACTACCACAATGCGCTGTCTGCCTGCTTTCTTTGCAAAGCTTGGAGTCTGCTGTCAGTGTTGTAGTTAAATATATGACCTGCTCATCATCAACAGGTCCCAGGGTGGGTTACAATTATTTTTGTTGTTGTTGTTGTTTGTTTATATAGTATCATCAATGTACATGTCTCTGTACACACTTAAAATAAGAAATTCTACCCCAAAGAGCCATGCGGTCTAAAACAACAAATATAAATAATGCAATAAAAACCAATAGTTTAAAATGCATGATTCACAAACCATTGCACTGGGTATAATAAGAGTAGCTAAACAGACCCAAAGGCCTCAGAAGAACATTTTCAAAGAGAGATTTGAACATATGGAGTGAGGGGGGCAGCCCACAGATGTTCTGGAGGATGATTCCAAGCGATTCCAAGCATGCAACAATTTAAAACTCAAGATCATAGGAATAGGGTGGGTTCTGGAAACACATCTCATGTGTCAAAGGTCGGGGGAAAGAGGTGCACCTTCAGCATTCACTGCGTAATGAAGAAGCCAGGCACACTTCTGTGGGGAGCGAATCCAACAACTTGGGGGCTACCACAGAGAAGGCCCTCTCCCAGGCCACCCACCAGACCAAGGGAGGTGGAACTGCCAAGAAGACCCCTCTGCTGACCTTAGCACCCAGAAGGGACTGTGGAGGCCATTTAGCTCACCACTGTTCATGGTGCCTGGGTCTGCCACCTTTAAGAAGCACAAAAACATAGCAAGCTGCCTTATATCCTCAGTCAGCCCATTGATCCATCTTGCTCACTACACTGGCAGCTGCTCTCCAGGACTTTAGAGCATCTAGAGATGCCGAGTATCAAACCAGGGACCTTCTTCATACAAAGCAGATGCTCTTCTAGTGAGCCACAGCCCTTTCCTCCCCTTTGGTGTTTCCAGGAGCAGCCTCTTAGCCTATTCAATAATCTGGTCCTTGATCTCCATCAGAAAAAAAAATTTAATCATGTGCAAGTCCAGATATTGCCTGGTCCTGATATTCTCCGCTGTTCCACAAACTTTGTGCAGAATCAGTGCTCCATGTGCCACAATTTGAGAACCTCTGGTTTACAGGGAAGTAAAACATGGGAGTGAGAAAAAGTTCAGCATCCCACCTCCATGCACTCCTCTTTTTGTTCAAGTAATAAAATGCCCAGCAGCTTACTTGGTGAGCTACTGTGGTGTAGTGGCTAGATGTCTGAACTATAACCAGATAGACCTGAGTTCAAATATCACTGGGTGACCTTGCACTCTAGGCACACTGTCTCTCTCAGTCTAGCATCAGGATAAAAGACAGGAATTATGTGCATTGCCCAGAATTCCTTTGAGGAAGGTAGGATAAAAAGAGTATTGGTACACAGAGCCGTCTTAAGGGGATCTGCCGCCCTGGCGCGGCTATCCCTCCGGCGCCCCTGCCATGCCGCCTCTCCGCCGCCTCCCTCCCGCGCTTGCCGCCCCTTGGGAGGGGGGTGGGCGAGCGGGGGATGAGGGGCGTGGCGCTGGAGCGGCGCGGGGCTCTGCGCGCCCTTCCAGCGCTTCCGGGACGGGAGGCGAGGGCGGCCAGCTCGCGCTCCCGCGCGCATCCGGATGGCGCGGCGCAGCCGGGCGGCGCGGCTGGGCAGCTTGTGCTTCATCAGGTGGGCGGCTGGCTGCGCGCGGAGCGCGAGCTGCCCGGCTGCGCGCGGGAGCGCGAGCCGGCCGCCCTCGCCTCCCGTCCCGGAAGCGCTGGAAGGGCGCGCAGAGCTGTGCTCCTGTGCTCTGCTGGGCAGCCAGAGGGCGTGGCGTGGCCGGCCAGCTCCCTTGCCGGGAGTCAGAGGGCGCTGCCGGCAGGCGCTGCCAGCAGGGCTGGAGGACGGAGGCGCCCTCCAGGCCATTGCGCCCTGGCGCGCCGCGCCACCAGCCCCAATGGATGAGACGGCTCTGTTGGTACATGCTAATGGGGAAGACGAGGGAACAATGGCCATATCCCATTCCTTAGAAATCAAATGCAAACATCTAGCAAAGGGAAGCAGAAAAGGCCTTTCTAAAAGTAGAAATCATACATGCTGAGAAACAGCGAAGAATGGCAGCACAGACAAGAAGGAGTACTAGAAGATAAGAATAGAGTTTGCTAAAACAAGGTCACTGCAGGCAAGGTTTCAGATTCCAGGCTAGGCTTGTATCCTTTCATATCCAATGGAGCCAAAAGGATTGAGCTGGCAAAAGTAGAATTTCTCTGTCAGTTTCTGCCTCACCAAGGTGCTTCGCTGTCAAAGCTTATCAGATTCATCATAGATGAAAAACAAAGACATAGGACCAGAGGGAAAGGTGGTGGGTGCTTGCTTTGACTTTTCAAAATGTAAACCAAGTTCTGAGTAGACATTTGCTGAGGGAAATGTACAGAATATGTCTGCCCAGAAATAGTTCCCATTGAGTTCAATGGAAGTTAGACAAACACACACCACTGATTTGCAAAGCACTATTTATTATACCACTTTTACAGTCCTGGCTGTAAAAAGAACCTTGGGAAATGGTTGCTAAGAGTTGCTCAAAAGCCTCTATTCCCCTCACAGAACTACAGTTTCCAGTGTGGTTTATCAGTCAATCTCTCTTCCCAGGGAATTGTAGCTCTGTGAAGGGAACAGTGGTCTCCTAACAATAGGAAAATATTTGGAATAAAGTATGTCGAAGGCCTAGCTATGTTTTGTTTTCTCCCTGAATCCCAATACAGCATTTTCCTTCTAGATAGCTGTCAGAGCCCAGTTTGTTCAGGAAACTGCGTATTTCTTGTCTAGGTTGGTGATCCAGTCTCAAGGATCCTAGATAACCAATCAGGGCCATCTTTACCTGGAGGTGCAAGGGGTGTGGGGCACCTGAGCACTGAATTTTTGGGGGGCGCCAAATGTATACTTACTGTATACTGGTTCCTCTCGATTGGCGGCAGTGAAAAGCAATGGAATGAAAATCCCCGGGCCCCCATCCATCGCTCTGTTACTCCATAGCGTCAAATATTCCCGACGAGTCAGGAAACAAAAGCAGTTTTTTCCGTTGCGCCGTTGTTACAGGTGAGTGGTTTCCCCCCCTAAAAAAAGGTCAACAACTTTGGCTTTCCCCCTCCCCAAAAAAGCTCAATAATAGTTAATTTGGGGGCGTTGGGCGGATCTTTGCATATGCTAAAGACGGCCCTGTAACCAATGGCAACTGTAAACAGCAGTTTGCTTGCTTAGTACGTCCTCTCTTTGTATCAAGTGCAGCTGACATCCTAACATCACATTGTTGTGGCTTTTCTGCACCCTACACCTGCAGCACCAGCAGCTAATGGCTATGTTCACATCAAATGCATAGAATCAAAGTCCTACACTGTGGCTCTTGGGTGGTTCTTTATACGGTTTGCCTTGTGTACACTTTTGCTGCAGTGTAATTTGGTTCGTTTGCTTATGCTGTGGTTTTATTGTTATTTCACAGCAGGCATGCAAGTGTTTTTTCATAGCGACCTTGAACTGTTTGTAAAGATAATACGAGGGGCAAATGTTTAAAACAGTGAAATAAAAATGAGCAATTTGCTCAAGCATTTAATGGAGTCCATTCAGCTGACTGAAAATCAAGGACAATATTATTACCTTTGGGGCTTAGCCTGTGTGAGAGATGAAAACCAGCAACCATAAATGGAGTTTTCTGAGATTTTCAGATGATAACTACTACTAGGGGAAAAGACACAGACTTACTGTAGATCCAGAAAAGTTAGAGTGAGTCTCTTTAGTGCAAGAGGACATTGCTACTTCCTCCACCCCCTTTGTATCACCCGCCTGTGAGTCTTGTGCTGGACTAGATGTGTCTGTGGTCTGACCCAGCAGGGCTCTTCCCAAGTTCTTAAATGCTTAAAAACTTTTTTTAAAGCACACACCCGTAAATGACCTTCAAAACTTTTCCCTGCACAAAATAAAAGCTGACTCAGAGCATGAACAACTGTTTTCCCTATCTTTTATTTCTGGGTTGACATGTTGCTGCTTGGTAATCCATGGTGTTTGAAAGAGAGGAGGCAAATGGCCAACTGAGGAGCGAAGCATCATGTGCAGAGGAGGAGTAAGTTACAGTATATTCTCAACATTTATCTCTAAGCCACCTTGAGTCTCATCAGGGAAAAAGGCAAGGTAATAATAATAAAGAGTCTGGGTAGAAGCAGAAAATACTTACGGTAATGGGGAAGGACAGGAATATCCCTCTCTAGTCCCACTCCGAACACTTGCCTCTGTTTAAGGTGCTGCCAACTGCCTCTCTATTTCTTAATTAGGATGTGGATGCTTCTTTCATGCAATGTGCCAGCTTTAAGCAGCACCTCCTTTCTTGCCCTGAGTCATCATGAGTAAATCTGAGGGTGGTGCCCTTAAACGGGTTGCTTTTTAACACCCAGTTAACTGAGTCTCGCTTCTTTATTCCAGGGTATAGCTGCCGTGGAGGACTGCACCTTCATTGGAGGTTTTTACATAGAGGTTGGGGGGCCATCTGTCAGGGATTATTTAATTGTGATTTCTATATTCCAGGGGGTTGGACTAGATGACACTTGGGGTCCCCTCCACCTCTATGGTTCTATAGAAATGTGACCAGATGTGATTAGTGACACGGAAAATATAAGCAAAGATAAGCTGACAAATTTACAATGTATGATTACTCTAAGGCTGAACGAGAGTACTTGGCAGATGTACTCATGATTTTACACAGAAATTCTGAAATATCTAGCAGTACAGACAAGATGGCTTGTGTGTGTGTGTGTGTGTGTGTGTGTGTATCTTCATTCTACCCCTTCCTGAGCTTCATACTGATCACCTGTTTAAGAAATTCAACCACAACGTGTACCTTATCAAATATATATATAAAATACTGAAATTAAAGTTACCTCCCACTAAAACTAGTTTAAACAGTTGGTGTTGGTGGATCACAATTGTCAACGAAAGACAGAAAGCCAACAAGTACATACAACTTTGCAGAGGACATCTAGGAGAAACCGTTCATGTCAGCCTCTTTGTCTTCCACTTGGCATTTCCTTAAAATATACCATACTGTAAGTAGCAGGCACCGCGGCTGTCTGAGGGATAGCTTTACACCAGCTTAGCACAAAGTGTAATAAGATGCCTGATCAATACTTTGTGCAAACAAGTACAATGCAAGGCACTTAGGAAAGAGTAAGCTGAACTATTTCTGTCTAGAGGTAGTTTTTGCTTAACTAGCTGCAATTACTGGAAAGGAAGAGGAGGATACTGCTGTCAATGTGAGCTGCTTAGTTGTGAGCAACCATCCAGCGGAAGCCAATACACTGATCTAGAAGTAGTAAGAATGAGAGATAAACTATCTCAGGACCTGAGTTAGCATGTTGATGGTGGTGGTAGTGGTGATTTCCTGTCTTGGTCCCTTTTGTGATTTGCCAGCCTTTCCCAAACAGGTCTGGAATGATGTTTGTACCGTTTAGAATGCCATCATGTTTTATGGGAGGGAGAAAGTCTATCAAGCAGAGGTTGGGTGGCCATTTGTCAGGGATGCTTTAGTAGAGATACCTGCATTGCAGGGGGTTGGACTAGATGAACCTCAGGGTCCCTTCAGACTCTACAATCCTATGATTCTATGGTGTGTCAAATTCCAGTGCCCTTGTCCCAGCAATAAGGCCAGTACCTTGGGTGGAGCACTATATTGTCCCATGACATTTGACAGGAGATATCAAGAAACAAGTCACTGCCTATCTACACCGTCCTTCCTTGGGTTCTATTTGTCAGGAAACTGACATTTAGACATGTAGCTCTCATTTAGGTTGCATGAATTTGTTGCTCTCCAAAGTGGTTAATCTATAAAACTGCGGCCATTCATACTGCACATTTTCAGATGTTGTTGTTTCCCCTCATATTGATACCCAAAGCAATTTCATCCTTTTGCAATGGAAAATGAGAAGTTAAGTTCCCGTGGCTGACTTTTAGAACTATTATCAAATTCTATGGAGAAAAACGCAGGCCTTTGGAGAGAAGCCACGACACCCAGCAAAATCCCTTGAAAGGAAAGATGAACCTCGTTCCATAATAAAGCAATAATCTAAGCTCAGGGGAAGGCTTAATGATCGATACAATAAACATTTACTCAAATCTGGAATGGGAAGGAATGGATTAGTAAAGAGGTGTAAATCAGCATCTCTTTGCAAGACATCCTATTTTCATGTTTACTAGTCTACTTCACTTTTCCCCTTAAAATATTTACATTACATTTCCAAGTTTAGTAACCAGAAGAGAATGCACTTCCTGGCAGCTGGTGTGGAGGACAAAAGGTCATCGTTTAGACATTAACTGTCAGGAAATGATCTCCCCCATGGTTATATTATTACATGATGCTTTTAAGGTTCTGAGCGCTCATAGGTTCCTTTTCTAACCCTCTTCTGCTTCTAACAGCAATTTATCTTTTCTTGAGTGCTAAGCTCTTTCTGCAAAGCTTTATGCCCCACTGACTGCCAGATGCCCCTTATCTTGGAGGCAACTATCACTTAATTTCCAGTTCGTAATAGCACCATGTAACAAGTGACACTTATTTTTCACAGCTGAGCTTTCTTCTTGCTATAGCACTCCATGAAATGGATGCCAATATTGCATAATATTTGTATTTGGAAATCCCATCACCAGACAGGTTAAAGCACATCTAATGATCAATGGTACCCAAAGACTTCCTTGAAAGGATTCTCATCTTTGTACAGCTACAATCCTAAGGCTTACATAGGAGTAAGCTCTGTTGAAGACAGTGGGGTTTCTTTTTTACGTTTGAATAAACATACTCTTATTCGGAAACAGAGGCTACTTTATTATGTCATGGACACATCCTGCAAATAAGTGAATTTATTAGAGCCTAATAAATCAATGTATCAAAAGTACATAAATGCTAGAGGTCATAATGCTCACTTTGCTTGTTGTATGCAACTATAGTTACCCAAGGAAAAGAAAGCAAAATAGGCCAATTGTCCATACGTGTGTGGGAGAGAGAAATTTGTTGTGTACTCCCAACTCTTCTTGAAAGGCACAGTACCGGAATGATCAAGCATCTGTTCCAAGTATGTTAAAGGGATTTGATGTGTGTGGTCTTCACACTTGAGAGGTTCGTAGAGTTTGTATTTGGGTATCCAAAAACGAAGTGTAGAGTGAGAATTGGCTAGGAAACAGGAAGCACAGAATCAGACATTCAGTTTTATGTCAGAGATCTTCTAAAACTCCCCTGAGAAATATTTCTAATGGAGTCTTGAACATCCAGTAGCTAAACATCCCTCTGAAGAGGTTTTATGTGCTGACTTACTTGGCTATCCTATTAATTTTCTTTCTCTGTTCTTGACTGTAGTTTGTTTAACCTTACACAAATGCCGAAGTCCAAAAACCCAGGCTCTCATTCATCCCAGTAATTAATTATTTTTAAAGTCACCCTTTCCTAAAATTAGACATGGAGATGTCTCAACCTCTTACACATAACGAAAGCAGCCAGCTGTTATATATTCTACAAGGCACTGCCATCTTGCGGTTGAATTTAGGAATGACTGCTCTCACAGAGCACAATAGGGGCCATCTCACTACATTCCTGCACATCTTTTGCATCCTGAACAGCTGATTCATGGGGGGGGGACATCCCTAGCATCTGAATTTAGAGAGGAACTATGTGCATTCACCCTCATATACACGTAGATGAATTAGAGAGCAGGTGGCACTGTAGTCTAAACTACAGTTGGGCTTGCTGATCAGAAGGTCGGCAGTTCGAATACCTGCGATGGGGTGAGCTCCCGTTGCTTTGTCCCAGCTCCTGCCAACCTAGCAGTTTGAAAGCATAGCAGTGCAAGTAGATAAACAGGTACTGCTGTGGCAGGAAGGTAAACAGTGTTTCCTTGTGCTCTGGCACTCGTCACAGTATTCCATGTTCCAGAAGATGTTTAGTCATGCTGGCCACATGACCTGGAAAGCTGTCTGTGGACAAACACCGGCTCCCTCAGCTTGAAAATCGAGATGAGCGCCACACCCCATAGTCAAATTTGACTGGACTTAACCATCCAGGGGTCCTTTACCTTTTTAGATGAATTGCATCTCCGATTCAAATAAATCCACAGATATCCTTCAGTTGATATAGGCTGCAATCCAATACCCACCTAACCTGAGTGTCAGCTTTATTCAACTCACTGGAACTAACTTCTGTGTAAATGCATTGCACTGTTAGGACTGCATTTCATATCACGATTGAGTTATGGACATTTTAGCACAGTTCATGAGCAATGACTCCTCCTTAAGGGCAGTGCTATTTTTTCTTGAAATAGAGGTGCTGGAACTCACCATGAACACCTCCCTTGCTCTCTTATAATGGCAACGGTGCCCACTTGAGAGATGCCGGAATTGACTTCTGGCAAGTTCCGGCTGGAAAAAAGCACTGCTTAAGGGACAGATGAAACGATAAAACCATTAGCTTGTCTTCACCAGCACAGGTGAAGAGATATCTTCCAGCCTCAAGACTTTAATTAAGATAAGTTCTTCAGCTAGCATCCAGGAGAGGTTGAAACATTTAGAACTCCAATGCTTCAATGTTCACATCCTCCCAAAAGTTTTAAGAAGAAATTATGAAACAGATTTTTCTAAGTTGACCTTTAGGTGGATCTTTTTATGAATAATTAATTAGGAAAAAGGAATCTTCTCTTTAGATGAGTGCTCTGTTTTTAATTATGCTCTTCATATACATTCATTGTATACCTGAATGAGCGTCTCCACCCCCATCGTCGAGCCCGGACACTGAGGCCCAGCGCCGAGGGCCTTCTGGCAGTTCCCTTGCTGCGAGAAGTGAGGTTACAGGGAACCAGGCAGAGGGCCTTCTTGGTGGTGGCGCCTGCCCTGTGGAACGCCCTCCCAGCAGATGTCAAGGCAATAAGCAACTATTTGACTTTCAAAAGACAACTGAAGGCGGCCCTGTTTAGGGAAGTTTTTAATGCTTGATGCTGTATTGTTTTTAATATTCAGTTGAAAGCCACCTAGAATGGCTGGGGAAACCCAGCCAGATGGGTGGGGTATAAATAATAAATTATTATTATTACAAGGATTGGTTTTATCAAACCAAAATAAAATATCTGGCTCCTACAGCCTTTCTTTTATGCTAACTGATGGGAAGCATAGGAAATATTTTCTGCACCTACTCACAGTAACATTGTTTTAACATGGCCATTTCTCCTAAGCCACTGCCATTGCCATATAAAGGTGAGGTAAAACAAAATGATCTTGCAGCCCAAGCTACTGTGTATTCTGAAGCAGAAGGCAGCTTTGTGTTCATCAAGGTTAGTGCCTGGACTCCGAGTGGGGGTGGGGTGGGGTGGGGTGGAATTGGGCTCCCAGCACAAGACCCGGCTAAAAGGATGTAATTTCTGCTCTCAGCATGGAACCAAGTGTTAACTGCTTGGACCCCACCCTCCCCAAAAACCCCTCTGTTCTGCTGCTCTCAGTGATTCTGCAAGCCTCACCCTGCAGGGAACACCACCACCCATCTGTTTCTACCCTGAGCCTGGGAAAACTCTGATTCTTTATCCCCAATGCATGCATCCCACCACCCTTTGCTTGAGTGGCAGGCTGTGGTCTCAGACATTCTAATTGATCTTTTGGCAGCAGTATACTGTAATTTGTATGGAAATGTGCATGTGTCAGCTCAGGCCGTCCTGCAGTGGACTGTGCACAGTCGTATCGTTTAAGAAGAGCACTTCTTGATCCACAATTTTCTCTGTGTAATTTGCACCTCTGCTTTACAGGCACACGAAGAACATTTCTATATACACACACAGAGGTGATGGGCTGTCAAAACATGAAGCTTTTGAGAATATTCTATATTGACTCAAACTCGGAGCACTTAACAATCCTCCTTCAAGCAGAATAAATGAGTTGTAGGCTGTTTCCTACCTAGGCTGATGTAGTAACTGAATTTGCATATGTTGCTCTTTGTGTGTTGCACTAATCCAAAGTAAATGGCCAGAGATATGTGCATTGTGTTATGTGCAAGAACGTCATTTTTCAGTGGGATTTAGATAGTTGTGGGGCATTCCTGGATTGTGACTCGTTTGCAAGCTGTAGCTCGGCCTAGACTTTAATGTCCTGAATATTGTAATACCAGTGTGTTGTTGTTTTTTTCTACTTGTGATTGCCCTTTCAGCTCAATCTTTGTAGATCTAAATTCATTTAGAAAATGGCTTTTATTCCATATCGTATCTGCACCAAGTACTGAAAAAATTAACTAATCAAGGATTGCAGTTTAGAAAACAGGAAAAAGAGAAAAGAAAAGAAAATGGCTTTATGATAAAAGGGACACATTTCACGTAGTACTACATTGTTACCGGTAATCACTCCATACTTTTTCTCCATGAGCCTGCTGGTCTCTCTTTCATTGTGTCTCCTTGGTGAAACTGTATGTTCATTTCTCCACTTCTGCATTTTCTTTTGCACGTAGGTGGGTCAGCCTTATGAGCCTATCACATATTGATGGAGGAGGGAACTCAATTGTTCTTAGCCATTTAAAAGTGCATAACTATTTAAGAGGGAGGGAGGCAGCAATAGTGTGAGAAAGTGTGCTACACTGAGGATGAAGGGGAAGGGGGCGGGGTGGGATATGTGGAATCCTCTAGAGCAGTGATTTGAGCCTGTGGCCCCCCCCCCAGCCATTATTTGACTCCAGCTCCCATGAGCTCCAGTCAGCATGAACAATGGTAAGAGATGATGGGAATTATAGTACAGCAACTTCTGGAAGGCTACAGGTTCTCTGCCTCTGCTCAAGGGCCTAGAATGCGGTACATATAGTATACAGTATATCTATATTTTAAAGTGTTGGATGATTTTTTAAAATGCTTTTGTGGCATCTAATTGAAGAGGCACCACCACTACAGATGCTTTCATCCAGTACGGGCCTACCATCCCAGGCCTGTGAGAGCAAAGGGCCCATTGTCCATGACCAAGATGGGTGGTAGCATGGGCGTAGCCAGGATTTTTTGGGGGGGCAGAACTTGGTTGGGGGGGCCCAGAACCAACATGATTGGTCAGTTAGTTAAGTATTTCTATTGTTTTACTTGATCTAGGGGGGCAGCTGCCCCCTGCCCCCCTTGGCTATGCCCATGGGTGGTAGATCATAGAAAATACATTGGAGTGGTTTCAGCCGGGAGGTATAAGTGGCAACAAATGGGGTTGTGTTTCCTAGCTATCTCTGGCCCCCCAAAGGGAAGTCTGCTGTGTATACAAAGCTAAAGCACTCCTGATTGAATTGTAAATGGCAGTTGCCTCGGAAATCTGATTTTAGGCTACCATTTTCAAGAGCAGTGAAGCAAAATTTAAACTCCATCCACCTGCCGTTTAGATTTGTTATTCCTATTTTACGGGATATTCTACAAGTACTGTGCTTTCTTTTCTTTTCTTATGACTGTAATGGCTTAAACTCTGGTGCATTTAGGTCTCGCAGATGATTGACAGGGATTTGTTAAGGATCTTGACGTAAGAGGTAAACAATGAGAAAAGTCCATTGCCACCTAGTTTTGCTGAAAGCTATTTGATGTGTGTTCCTATGCAACAAAAATTAAGTGTCTGTGTAGGTGTTCCATGTTTTTACAAGCTCTACTCTTCAGTTGTTATAAGATATTTAAAAAAAAACCACCACAATTTTCTCCCTTCAGTAAATGCTTCCTTTTGGAGAGAGAGAAAAACCCCACTGGAAAAGCATAATTCATCTGCCCACTTACAGCCTCTATTTTCTTCCTGGCAGTGAAGCATCTTTGACTGTGATTGTTGTTTTCCCTTTAAAGAAGCCAATGTTGAACAAGTGACAGATAAGACAATTTCCTACCTTCCCTTGACCATACAGATCAATTGTTCATTTAAACTGAAGCTGGATTTTGTAGAAAGAGGGGAGGGGGAAACCCTACAAAGCAGCCAATGCACTGCAGTGAAGATTCTGCTTGGCAAATTATCCTTCTAAACCAGGAACATTTAATGGGTGCTCTCATTAAACCAGCAGGGAGTTTAAAGGCAGCTTTAGTTCTCACATACATACAGTATGTGGTAGTTGTGAGGTTGGTTTTTTTTTTATTTATAAAAAAAAGCATTCAGTGATTTCCTCCCTTGCACTGAATCATTTTATTTTCTCTGCAATCTTTCGAAACTGTTTGGAAATATTGTGCATCTTTAGCTGGGAATAATAGAATAGAATAGAAATGCATCCCTGCAGAATGCTATAAATCTTCCTGAGGATAAAAATCTATGGAGATGGGGGAAGTGAACATGGTATAGTTAATGCTGTGCTGTGACCCTATGTATTTCCACTCTTCTTACACTTTGACAATATTTTCGTATGTTTTCGTAAGTGAACACCGTGCGTATACAAATACAGGTATGCTGCATTCTCATAGGATCATCTTGCAAAGTGTATATGTCAGGTAAAAAATGTTTCATTGAAATCTGTCCTCACCCCCGCCCCAAAATGAGCAAGCAGAGGCTCTTACTTGTAAGTAAGAAAGAGATCCTTCTTCAGACAGGTAACAGTATGGGCCCAGCAGAAAACACAGGGCTCAGCAACCTTAGTTCAGGAGTTCAAGAGCAGGGCAAGAAGTTCAGAACCAGATGGAGGCAATGAAGATATCCCAACAGGTTTCCATGCCCCGCTCACCAAGCTGTTAAAGGCGAGAAGTGACATGCTGACTCATGAGGTTTGTGGGAATGTCAGGATTGCTGATGCATGCTCTCAGTCAGGATGGGTGGGTCATCGCTCACCTGTGAAGGCATTGCTTGGTTCAAGGCAACAAGACTGCACCCTCCTGTTCAGGCTCCTGTTCAGTCGCTACTGCCTCCTGCTCCCACGTCCAGGGTTGTTCAAGGCCCTCCATCGAGGCTTTCTGCTCTGCAAGAAGGGAGGGAGGGAAGAGAAGAAGAAGAGTTTGGATTTGATATCCCACTTTATCACTACCTGAAGGAGTCTCAAAGCGGCTAACATTCTCCTTTCCCTTCTTCCCCCACAACAAACACTCTGTGAGGTGAGTGGGACTGAGAGACTTCAAAGAAGTGTGACTAGCCCAAGGTCACCCAGCAGCTGCATGTGGAGGAGCGGAGACGTGAACCCAGTTCAACAGATTATGAGTCTACCACTCTTAACCACTACACCACACTGGCAGCACCCCTGCTCCCTCTTCCAAAGCTGCTGATGTTGGGATGGAAAATGGTGATCCCTGTTCCTTCCCATAATTCTGCCTCCCCCTCCAGTGTCGGAACCTGGCTCATGACAAAATTAACCATTTGAACATTATAGTTATATCGAGCCATCTGTTACACTTGATTAGACTCTGTTATTCTTAAGCATAATTGCTCTGAGCCTCAGTGAGATTCTTCCACACCGAATATGCCAACTAGTGAGCATGGCTGAGGCAGGCTTTGAAGCCAAGGAAACTCTGAACACTCCGTGGAGCTTTGCTGCTCAGATGGCATTGCTGGATGGGGGCCTAAAAGTCGGTGTGGCAATTAATATTATCACTCTGTTCAGGTGCTTGTGAAATGCAAAGTTATAGGACAAACTAGGCCTTTATTTTTGGATGTAGTTTCCTTTTGAACGATGGAGGGCTGGTCTGGTAGAGGGTATTTGATAAGTGCAGGCATGACTAGCAATATTAGCTTTGGTTTCTAATGTGGCTTAAACACAGCTCATGGGGTGGCTGGGCTCTGCCACCTTCTATGTTCATTCATCTCATCTGGCTTCAGATTCACAATGTGAAGTGGGTGGCTTTCTGGAGCCTCTGCATTGTTTCTGCCCCAACGCCTCTGGGTTTATTGGCAAAGGAGGAGGATTGCTGCTAATGACCTCCCAGGGGGGAAAAAAGGGGAAACTCCTGATTTAGCGAAGGCCATTCTTGACCTTGACACAAGATGGGACAGGCAAGGGGAAGGACTCAAAATAGAGCAAATAAAAGAAAGGGAGATCAAACAAGAGCTTGAGGCTGGCCACATCCCCTCACCCCCCATTCAGCTAACACCTGGCTCAGTTAGAAAACATGACCGGCCCAACCTTCCCCTTGCAGCCAATTGAAGCTGTCATCTCCCAGCTTGTCACCCGCTGTATCTGGAGGCCCCCAGGCTACCCCAAGAGCTCTAATTAGGCCGAAATAGTCCTTCTGCAACTGACCTGCTAAGACCTTTGGCAAAGCATTTAACATCATTAGTTAACATTTTTTCTTTTTCTTTCTTTCTTTTTTCTTTTTTAAAAAGTGTGAATGTAAATGAACAGCCAGAGTATTTCAATAGGGAATGTCAGTGGCATCGTCCCCCACACCACCTCACACAGGCATATTTTTTTCCATGAATAGTTTACTTGTACTCACAAAAGTTGGGGGACGGGGACAGCGGGATGCATGTGCAGCAGAGAGGGATCCACCAGCAGATCCAGACACACGCAGAGCAAAAGCAAGGCCAGACATGATAACCTTCCTGCCCTTTGGAGATGAAAAGAGAGGGGTGGGAACCCACGGTATCTTAAAAGATAGCACCACTCTTTCTGCGAAGTCAAAACCAGTGTTTTCCCAAGAGTTAAGTCTGCTCATCACACACGGAATTACATGTGGAGGGACAGGAAAGGAGGGAGGGAGAATAGGAGTTAGTGCAGTTTTTAAGTCAGTATTTGAAGGATGACCATGAAGTAAACATATTGAACTCTGCAGCTGTGTAAACATGTTACACATAGAATCATAGAATCATAGAGTTGGAAGCGACCATAAGGGCCATCCAGTCCAACCCCCTGCCAAGCAGGAAACACCATCAAAGCATTCCTGACAGATGGCTGTCAAGCCTCTGCTTAAAGACCTCCAAAGAAGGAGACTCCACCACACTCCTTGGTAGCAAATTCCACTGCAGTGCTTTTTTTCTTTTAAAAAAAAAGTTTAGTGCTACTCTCATTTTGACTCAAGAAAATCACCATTTTATAGTTCAAATTGGGAAAAATAAATACAGTAAATGGACAAAAGTACCAAGATTCACAAAACGTTCAGGGGTATGCGTACCCCCAGAAAAAAACCACTGCACATTTGCCTCCAAAATAGATGGCCAAGCCTGCACTTGAACTATTGTTCAAGTAGTTCATGTCAGTATCTTTTTCTTAACTTGTCTCATTTGGGTTCAAAGGGGAGAATCTTGTAATTCTACTTCCCCCCTGCAGGTATTTTGATGAGTCGTGCAGAAAGCATGTCAGGACGTGTACATATTGGCAGTGTGGAAATGCATAGAAATGAGCCTGCAAGGTACAGCCAGAAAATTACCCTGCACCGTTTCTAGTCCTTATACATCTAACAACTATGCTCATGCTTGCCATTCCTATAATACATTCCAGTAACAGCTGGCACAGTTTGCATTCTGCTAGTCATGATGGCTATGTTCTGTCTTCAGTTTTGGAGGTAGTATACCTCTGAATATCAGTTGCTGGGAAGCACATGCAGGGAGATTCCCATGTGTACTCTGGTCCCACTTGCAGGTTTCCTATGGGCATCTAGTTGGTCACCGTGAGAACAGGATGAAAGACTGGATAGTCCTTTGGCCTGATCCAAGAGGGCTCTTTTGATCATCCCCAATCACTTTCCTTCAAAAAAGTGAGAACCCAATATATTCATTTTCTCTCCAGGTCCTTTGGGTTGTTTGGACAGATTTTCAGGGGAACATTAAAAGTGTCATTCATTCAAATAGGCATTTAATCTTCAATTAAAAACCCCCTGTGCAACTACAAAAAAACCCCAGTGTAACTAACAACTAACATATGGAAAACAGTTGTATTAAAAAGAAATTTCCAAACAATCCTCTCAAACAAAACATCACCATCATAACTAACTGAACAACGAAACCTAGCAAGTCTATCAACCAGAAATGGAAGTTTCTCAGAAAGTCTTTTGGGAAACAACAGCAGTTCCATAAGTGTCCAACAGAGACGGACCAGAACATCTCCCACAGCCTTTGGACCACTTATGGACCTTGATGACAATGGGCTACAGCCTGCAATGTGAAGCAGCAGGCAGGGCTTCTGTAAGAAGTGGGGGTGTGGGGGCTAGAATCCCCTCTGTGATTGGAGGTGTGACACTGAACATTCCTGGGGATGATCTGGCAAAAAAGACTGTCATTGCAGGCATGCAATGCTAATTTATAAAGAAGGGGAAGAGCTGCAACTTTGTTTTCTTGGAACCAAAACCCAACTGAAGTGTCTTCCTTGCTGTGCCTTGGGAGCAGAGCTGAGGTAATGGAGGTTGAGAGAGCCCATGACTAGCCTAAGGGGGAACTGTGTCCTCTCCTCATGCAAATTCAGAATCTAGTGTTGTGTCCCCATCCCATGGGACTATCAGTAATGCTGCACACAAAATTGTAGCCTAATGCTGCAATGATCTAAAAATAGGGCTACTGGCTGATTAAAGAAACTTTAGTTGTTTAATCAAAGAATCATAGAATTGTAGAGTTTGAAGGAACCTTAAGGGTCATCTAGTCCAACCCCCTGCAATGCAGAAGTCCTCAGCTAAAGCATCCATGACAGATCGCCATCCAACCTCTGCTTAAAACCCCCCAAAGAAGGAGAGTCCACAACCTAGTAGTTTGATTAATTAATTAGCCAATTGATCAAATCTGCAGAAGTTTGCATAATAAGACTATAAATTCAACACTTCTAAAGAAAAATGTGGTTTCTTTGTTTTGAAACGATGTTGTGTTACAGCAAACTTTGACATATAAAAGCCATGTCTTCATCAGTTCAGGGGAAGAGCTGCTTTTAATACAGTTGGTAAGTACTTGTCCTAAAAAAGAATAACATCCACCACTCAGGAAACTGGGGGCACCTTTAAAGGTTTTTTTATATAATTGATGAACTTGCTTAAATATCTCAGCCCTAAGGAAAATACTTTTTAAAATGCCTTGGCATGTCACTCACACCGGAATCTTCATTTTTCCAACCATTAACCAAAGTATTCAGTAACACGTGCCTATATAGATGGGTCTTTAAAAGATAATGCCTGCAAATCCCTGCTTTCAAGATAATCCAAAGGAGGCTTGTTGTGTCTGTGCTTTGCAAACCGGGTAAATAAAAGGGATGCCTTATTTTGACTCTGCATGCAAATGACAGGCTGACGGAGATAACATTCCCATTGGCCTTCCCAGGGCGGAATTGTCAATAGAAATTCTGCAAAAGACACTTATGGGTGATGATTGGGGGGTGGGGTAAGCATGGAGAATATAAGAAGCCCATCATAAAGGAGCATTTAGTGCTTTAAAGCTAAATACCTCAAGCATTTTAAAGCAAAGAAGAAAATCCAGTGAAGGGAAGCCAGTAACCTTAAGCACAGAGTACTTGGGAAGTCAATGGTGCTCAGGTGCCTAACCCCTTTCCCATCACAGACCTGTCCCAACCCAGCCATTTAGGGGGCAGCCCTCCAGCTGGGAAGCTCATTGAAAAGCTCTGGCTCCCTGCCTTGCTTTAGCACATTTGCGCAAGAGCCTCCCACTATGGCCACAATGGGCTCTGGGAGAGATGAATCAAACCTGTCAACAGCTGCAGGAGGTAAGCCCACAGCATTGTCTTAAAGGGCCAGCCTTGTTAAACGCAACCCTAAGCCCTGCGGCTCAGGCACCTGCTAACAAGATGAAGCTCCCTCATCTTCCCCACACGGTGGGCATATCTTGTCTTTGTGTAATGATTTAGCTTGATCGGCTTTCCTTCCTTTCACTGCTGCAGATAAAGGGAAAGGGAGACAGGGCTGCTCCAATGACCAGATAAAGCAATTCCCTGGGAAACATTGCTTTGCAACAACTGTTCCTGGAAATGTCTCAGCGATTGGAAAGCTCTTAGGGCAGTTCAAGAGCAAGGTTGCTAAAAAAAAAAAAAAAAAGATGTTTCTGCATATGGATGATATGTCTCCTTCGTGCATTTGTCGGGAATAACAGTGAAGTTGTTTTCAGCTTTCCCAGGGCATTCCCTCTGCAAATCAGGAATTTCCATAGGATATAAAGACATTAAGTAAGGATACAATTTAAGGACGGGGAAATTATCATCATCATCATCATTATTCTGCTACCTGGAAATAAGTCCTACTAAACACAGTGGGACTTGCTTATGAGAAAATGTGTAGAATCAAACTGTTAATGTACATTAATGCCACTTAATTCAAGGTACATGAATCCTGGTAGAAGGCCATGGCTGCATTCTTGTGCATATTTACTGGGGAGTAAGTCTCATTGCACTCAGTGGGACTTCAGAGTATCCACACGTAGGATTGAAGTTACATTGCCAGATTCAGGAATAGAAGCAACTGGTGTAGTGGAACAGTTAAAGTGTTGGACTAGGAACTGGGAGACCAGGGTTCAAATCCCCATTCAGATATGAAGCTCGTTGGGTGGCCTTGGGCCAGTCATTCACTCTCAGCCTAACCTACCTTACAGGGTTGTTGTGGGGATTAAATGAGGAGGGTGAGAAGAAGCATGTATGCTGCCTTGAGCTCCTTGAAGAAAAAGTGGGATACAAATGCAATATATATATTGAAGAAGAAGTGTGCATGCACACGAAAGCTCATACCAAGAACAAACTTAGTTGTTCTCTAAGGTGCTACTGGAAGGATTTTTTTATTTTTTATTTTGTTTTGACTATGGCAGACCAACATGGCTAGCTACCTACCTGTAACTAACTAGGACTTTGTGATTTAGGCTGCAATCCTATCCACTGAATTAGCTATTACCTTCAATTTCAAGATTTAACATGCATACACAGTCAATGAGATTTTTGGTATTGGTGCCTCGCTTATGGAACTCTGTCCTAGGGATGAGGAATACACTGATTCAGTCACATTTAAAGGCAAACCTGCCTGATTTGCACATTCCAAAACATTAAGCGAACCAAAACACAGCTGTCCTTCAAAATGTGCATTTCTTTGAAAAGTGCAGTGCGGTTCTCCAGCCAAGCAATGCGTATACCAGGGTAAAATGTGCATCTACGTGGTGAATGTAGAATACAAAAATGCACGCCCCTCAGAAAAACAGTATGCAAAACTGGCACATATAAAGGAAATATCACACATATATAGGAAGTATATCCTGCCTGGTGCCTGTACCTAACATCCAAAGACAACCAGAGTCTGTCACAACCAGCCCCTGCCTCCATATCAAGCATTTGGGTCTGCAAGGTTTTACTTTAACTTTTCCAATGCCCAGCAGTTATGTTACACTGAGCACTCTGCAGCATTGTGGGAAATGTAAATAGCCGCTCCCAGCCATCCTGGGTGCACTTCTGCTAGTGTCAGGTAAAAATGAAGTGACCTTTCATGGAAGGCTAAGAGGCCATGCCAGTGGGTAATCTGGACAAGGACTTCACTCTCTCTCTCTTAAGCAAGACAGAACAGCAACAGGAAACTCTTGATCTCACTCAGATACACCTATGCACAGCACCACCTAGTGACTAAGCTGTATGATGGCATTATCCACACAGTGCTCATTAGTGTGAGCGGAGGCATAAGAGGGCATTTTGCTCAGGGCCACCTTAAAGCTTGAACCAGCCCTGGGATACAACAGAGAAAAACCTGGAAAAGAGAAAACAGAAATTTCAGATACTGCTTGCTGCTCTGCACTATCAAGATCCTATGAAGCCCTCACTGCCCGTCACTTGGTGGCAGCACTGACACACAAGATGCCAAAATCCCACAGCAAATCTCCAGTTTTACAGAGATTTGCTCAGTAGCTATAGGCAACCACCATTTCCTGAGGAATATTATGTGAGCCAACAAGTTATTCAAATCAAATTTCATCTTGTTAATAGCTAATTATTACACTACAGGTGTGAAAAAGAACAGAATTGGCGAGAGCTACCATTTCATGCCTAACCTTTCTGCAGACTGAAGTGATTTTGCAAAAAACAACAACCTAAAAACTGGAACAAAACACCAACTTAGCTGTTGCAATTTTAAACAGGATTGCCAGATCAATATTTGTTTATTTTTAAAAAATGAAAAACATTATACAACAGCAGTAACATTTACTCTACAAAGAGGGATTGTTCTTTTAACAGAGGTGTTGGGAAATGCTAGAATATCTGCAGAAATGTCTGAACATTCAGAATATTGGTTGATTCCCTGCTGGGATTTTTAATATTTCATATATTTAGCTCTGACTTCTTACTTTTGACAGCTGGGTTCGGAGCTTTGCGACAGAGGAAACATGAATGGCATTGGGATTACTTTGATTTTTGTGTATGCAGCTGGCTTACTAATGGGTTTAGATCAGGGGTGGAGAATCAGCGGCCCAGAGGTCCTGTGCAGCCCATCTCCATCCAGACCTCCAGACACCCACTCTTGTCCCCTGAGAATAGCTTCCTTTTCTGCACTGTGTTTCAGAGATGGTTAGAGATGTGGCTGCCAATGTCCCAAAGAAAGGAAGGCATTGCAGTGAGCCATGGGAAGGGATTCAAGGAAGAAATAGAGTGGTAGGAGGGGGGAAATCAGAAATGGGCAGAACCAAAACATAAGGAGAATTGTGGCAGGGGGAGGGGGACTCACTGCAAGTGATCAGTTCCAATCTGTGTTAATGAAGGGGGCAAAAAGAGGGAGAGATAAAATGTTTAAAGAGGTGTGGAGTGGGGAAGAGAAAGGGGGAGGGAGGGAGAGAGAGATGCCAGCACAATGAAATCGCACAATGCTGAAAATTATACTCATCTTTGGCTCTGTCTGTGTCTTTCTGCTCTGCCCACCACATAGATGCAACCCCAAACAATTCCTCCTGAGGGAATGTAGATTGCAGCTGGGGGCAAGGAGTCTCCTTCACCCCAATTTGGATTATGAACTCCAGTTTGTGAGTGTGGATTTTGGTTATATGGTTTTTACTTTTGGTATCTTGGGATTAAAAAAAAGTCAGTGTATAAATAATAATAAGTCTTCCTTCCTGCTCTTGAAGTCTTCACATCAGAGATGCATGGCCTGCTCTAGAAAAGAAAAGTCACATAAACATCTTCATTGCAATGTTTGTGTTGGCTCGATGGAATTGGCTAAGCAAAGTATTTCATGTACAGCAGTGTACATGCTTCTCCCCACTTCATGTTATCTGTGATGTCGGTTAGGCCGAGAGAAAGTGGCCTTAGGTAAGCGTTTTGGTTGGCTGAGAATTTTGAATTTGTGTCTCTTTGATTCTTTCCTTTCAAAGTGGCTAACAATACGTTAAAACAAAAACAAAAGTACTAAAAAGCAGCAGAATGCAATAAGATACAAAGCCATTGTTACAACAAGGAGACATATCCCCCTCCCCTGCAATAAAGACACTTCACTGCCCCAAGCTGATCACCTCTTGAACCTAAGGATTAAGAGACAAAACCTCTTTGACCACTTGGAGCAACTCTGTTGGACAACTCAGAGCAGGTACAATGGTGGCAGAAAATAAAACATCGTCACTGTTAACACAGAATAATGCTTTAAGATGTTCAGCAGCCTGTGTTTGATTGAATTCATCACTAGTCTTTCTGCCACAGTCTAGTTGTCATCCTTGCCATATTGCTGCTGCCACCAAGAAGCTAGCATAGCATGAGCAGGGAGAGGATGTTCAGGAGCGATCCTATCAACTGCCTGAGTTGTTTCCTTATTCCAGAGGTCAACCAGGGCTTCAACAGGTTTGTAAATTGAGTGACAGAAAAAGAACCCAAGATTCATCATGAAACCATCTGGACTCATCAATTTTCTGGAATGGACCATCTTAATGGGACCACTATCTCAGCAGACACTGGTAAGTTCAAACCAAATCAGGTAAGAATCTCAACATGAGGAAAGAACTATACTAAAGGTATATCCAATGAAGTTGCCCTGTTAGTTTAAGGACTTCAGAGTAGACCCACTTAGACTCAGACTCAGACCCACTATGAGGATGAATAACAATGGATAGCATCTCCTGCTAGTTTCTCATTTTCCATCATTCTTTGTTGTCTGTCAATTTTGGCATATGCCAAGAGGGGGGAAAGGGGCAAAGACAAGTTAAATTCCTTTGATATTTAGTGTTGGGAGTTGCATAAAATATTGCTTAAACTTTTCACATAAGCTCTCTGTGTATTGGGAGTTCAAGCAAAGGCCAGTTTGTTCCAAAAATAGACAGCAGTGGCAGCTTATTGACACCAGCTCCTTCTCTTCAGATGTGTTAGGTTTGGGGGTTGTTTTTGTTCTTTTTACCTTTCATGTAAAATGTCTCTCCAGAGCCCTAGTCGTTTCCACACCTATCACACTGCTGAAATCGAAGTAGATACCTATTTTTTTTTGTCCCATATTACCTAATGACCTGTGACGCGGGTGGCGCTGTGGTCTAAACCACTGAGCCTTGGGCTTGCCGGTCAGATGGTCAGCAGTTCGAATCTCTGTGATGGGTTGAGCTTCCGTTGCTCAGTCCCTGCTCCTGCCAACCTAGCAGTTCGCGCCACCACCACAGAGTCGGACACGACTGGACCTAATCGTCAGGGGTCCCTTTACCTTTACCTTTACCTTTACCTCTTCAGTTAGTGATAGTTGCAACACCAAAACTACTAATAGACAACAAATGCAAAACAAATTTGTTTTGCCATGTTTTGATTGCAGCTATAGAGAGTGAGGCTAGTTACTAATACAATTGTTATAGTCACTTAAGCTAAATATACCTTTAGTACCTCATCTATAAATATTGAATTAAACAACACATGTCATAGTTGTAGTCATCGAAGAACACAATATCTATCTCAGCTACACACACACACACACACACACACACACACACACACACTCTTTATTTTCCTTAAAAGTTAAAGAAAATAAGGGAATATTATACCCTGGATGGGGGGATAGAAATAAATTATTATTATTATTATTATTATTATTATTATTATTATTATTATTATTACCATATTATTATTTTATTATCATTATTGAACTGTCATATTTTAAAATATTTACTATGAGGATGCCAATACAGATAACTTCCCAGTAAACTTCTCAATTTGTTTAAATAAAACATTTATTCCCCCCTGCTTATTAAAAACTTCAGTTATTTGGGGGAATAGGAAAAACACTGATACATTAACACCATGCAAAATTAACACATGCTTTTTAAAAAAGTTTTGTTCACTGAGTCAAATATGCTAAATCATATTTCAACTGTGTTAGGATATCAGAACATCTTTAGATTCAAAATGTTCCAGAAAACCCACACCTCTCAGCAGAACTAATAGTGTATTGGAGATCTTAAGACTTGTATGACTTCTCATGCCAGTCACCAATTTCATAGTTGGGTTACAATAAGCACAGCTGTAATCCTAGGTGTGTCTTCTCAGAAGCAAGCTGTGCTGAGTTCTATGGGGCTTGGTTCCAGGTAAGTGAATGATTGATTGCAGCCTACAATTATTTTAAATAGCTATTCAAACCTTTAGAATACATATTAACATAATCTCGTTCAAAAACCACAGTACGAATAATTCAGGATGCAAAATATTTTATTGTCTTTACCTTAATGTAGCATGAGTTCACCTGAAAAATCCCATTGTGGATTTCCCCAAACATCCAAATTCGTTACTGCTTGTATCTTAATATTTCATCATAGCATTGTCAAAAAGTTTTGTCATTCTATTAAGCTAAACTTGATCTTCCACTTTGAAATTGTGATTAAATTATGAGTTTTGCATAGGCATAGCAATAGCTGATATAGAAACTTACACACATGCACAAAATGTAGATTTTGTGCCTACAGTCTGCAAGCCCATTAACGCAACAAATGACAACATTGCCAAGAGAGTCATTATAGTCTATTGTGTCAATGATCCTTGAACTAATAAGTCTTTAAGTAAGCCTTGACATGATAGCTTACAACAGCTCCTTCATAATGTCAGTACAATGGAATCCTAGTGAGACGTGAGATCATTCTCTTACTATGTAAATAACCTATATTGTATAGCACATATGAATTTGCACACTACAGTCTCCAAATGGATTAGGGGGAAATTGCTGCTGGTTTCCCATAAGCTAAGAAGTTGGTGATGGGAGTTGTACTGAACACTAAGCAATTATGTTTGAGTTATTTTTTGTATCCCAGAGCATTAATCCAGCTGGAAGGCCATCTCATACTAACTGGCAGGAAAAAATATTCTTTAAATACCCCTTACTCCTGATAACATTTTATGGAGAAATGCTATGAAGAATCAAAATTAAAACCATCCACATGTTATAAATTTTATGTAGACATCATTTTTAAAAAGAACACTAAATGCAACAGCACAGGTATGACTACGCTGTAGCTGGTGAGCCATGTGCTGTTTCTGTGCATTTTAAGTGCAACATAATTTTCTTGAGAAAACAAACCAAAATGCTGCTGTCTAGGTACTAGTAATAAAGTAAGAGGTTACACCTTTTCCTCAAACACATGCAGGCATCAAAGGGGAAGACAGCAGTAGTGCAGTCACCCAGCCTGCAAATTATTGGAGTTTGCAGACCAATTTGGCTGGAAGGGAAGAAACTGGACTAGAGAACATCAAATGGTGTCAGGGACTGGTTGGATACAGAGGAATGATGGGGGGGAACCAGCTGGGGAATACTAAAGGGAAGAAGGCTCAGAGTGGTGGGATGACAATGGTGGTGGGATGACAATGAGTGGTCAGAGGGATAAGACTGGAAATAGAAGGTGTCAGAAGCTGAAGAGGTAACAGGGCTCAGTGAGTGGGGAGAGTCAGTGGCAGAGAGAAGTCTAGAAGAAGCAGAATGAGAGTGGGATGAGGGAAGTCAAGAGGCAGAGATGAGTGAAGACTGAAGAGGCACAGATGTTTTCCCCTCCTGCTGTGACAAGCTACCCTTCCCCCTGGTCTCCCAGAACCAGGAGAGGCATGAAGAGGGCAGAGGAGAAATTATTGTCACGCATGTGCAGTCTTAGATTGCTTGGCTGGCTCAATATAAAAAATGTAACTTTGAAATGAAATTTCCAATGGGAAGCATAACAATTCCTTCCAAACTGCAATTCAATGTGAATTCCACATAATGCTTTCTTGAAAATTGGGGAACTAGCAGAAATTTAAGGATAACCCAATTTAGAGGAAATGAAACTAACCAAAGTTTGAGACAGTCACTTTATCTGAACACATATGGAACTGAAAGTGATGTTGCAGGAGACTTTTCCACAATTTAGCCAGATCTCATGGGATGTAGAAATACACTGCAATCACAATCACACCTCCTTTAAGGAATGTCTTTTCAATTTAGAAACTTCTTTGGTGAATACAGAGACACGAGGAGGGATTAACTCCCTGGAGAGATACTGTGATATTTCAGAAAGGATGTGAAAGGAAAAGAAAATGATTCAGTGAAGATTTTTCTTCATTACTTCCCAGCCCACCAAAGTGAGCACACAATGAGGGAGGTTCACAAACATTGATTTTAGATCTGAGGAAGTATACAGCTAACAGCATTTTAAGTGTATCAATTTTCAGTTAGTTCAACAACATTACGAATGAAAAAAGAAACAAAGTGAAAGTTTTTATGGGAAATTGCAGGCTAAAAGTGATCATTTAGATTGTGAAATGTTTCTTTTCATGAAAAGTAAAGGGTTTTTAAATACAGAAGTAAAGTCAGGTGGGGCTTTTGCTTGCTTTATCCTTGCTAGACATTTTGCAAGCTGTAATCTGTGTCCCTTTCAGGATGGTAATCTTCAGCAATTTTGTTGCTCAAAGAGTCTTTTTTTGATCCTAAGAGGTACTTGCTAGGAAATTTATAGCAATAAAGATCATAACCAACCTTTGAGAAGTCTTGAGAAACAGTACACTCTGTGTTCAAAAATAAAAAAGGCCGTACACATCTCTAACCAAACTATGCCTAAAGCTTTCTGCAATAAGCAGTTTATACAAAAAAGAGCAGTTTAAAGCTTGCTTATGAATATTGTCAAGCTTCATAAATAACTAAGTATAACCCTGGATTTTTCTGTAGCCCTTCTTGTATGCAACAATAAAAAGTCCTTACGAAGTTATTCCCATTTTCTAAAGGGAAATGTTTAAGATAGCAGAAGTTCTAGTAAATGGTCTAAGAAAGGCAATGCATCAAGGTTCAATGACAACACAGAAGAAAGAACGAACCATTTTCATATGAAAACACTACAGTGCCTAATTTATTGTGATGTGTATAAACAGCTGCAAATGTTCAAATACAGATATAGCATACCTCTTTGCACAGTTGAACCAAAGAGCAAATGTAGAAAGGGACATAGTAAAACAAATGACATATTATGGCTGTGTTTGAACATTGTAGTAAACCATGGCTTATCATGATGAGAATGAACCACAGAGAGCCTTGGGTTTAAGTGTATTCCCCTCTTTATCCCTCTGTGGGTGTCTGCAAATAGTTTGGAGGCTTTCAGTTTTGTTTTTGATTAACTGCAGTTCATCATTTCATCCCAACCTGACAAACAAATAAATCTGTTTATTCTTGACTTGCAGCATTGAAGTGACCTCCCCGGGGTACAAGCCTGGGCAGTGTGATGGAGGTCCTGGGCTGCCCAGATGACAAGAACCCCCTCTTGGCCTCATTGATGTGGCTCAAAGGAAAACAGAGCAGTGTGTTTGGCACCAACCTGGCTGCAGGAATTGCCAGAAGGAGACGTACAAGGCACCACCCAACCCTCTGAGGGACATCTCTTCAGACTTGTGTAGGGTTTACTTCTTAGCCTTTCCTTCTCCCAAAGAGACTGCAAGGCAGTGGAGGTTTAGGATCACAGTTTTCCTTCTCCTAGATGTGCTGCTTTCTCAGGTTGACGAGCCCCTACAGCACTTGCAGAAACTGCCTTCTTGACTATTGGTCTCATCCGCTCAATCTGCCAGAGCTTGTCTTCACATTCAAGGGAAGTTCCTAGCTCATTGAAGGTTTGAGACCCATTGGCTACCCTCACCTTGTTTAGCCAGCCAGTCGAAGCTATTCCTGATGTGGCCACTGTCGCATGCTGACAGCTTCTAGGAGCCACAGGTGAGAACTGGGTGCAGGGTGGAGATCAAAGGTAGACAAACTACTCCAGAAGGAGCACAGTGTGTCTCCCACCTCCCCCAACATCCCTTATTAACTATGGTTACTATAAAATAGGCCAAATTCAAACCATGAATTATGAAGTGAGCTTGTCAAACAAAAGTGGAAGTGAAAGCTTCTGATCTTTTTGTAGCTCTGCTAGAGGAGAGCAAGGAGCAAATGAATCCAGGACTCACAGCACTTTGTATAATAAACCATGGTTTGTCATGATGTGTGAACGAAGCCAGATTCTATAGCAATGTGGGAAACTTTCTTTCTTAATAGGCATCTGTCCAACTAATCCAACTCCCATCTCTTGCGGGGGCTCAATTAGTGCCAGCACCTTCTGTCAAGAGTTTGGGTGTAACCTTTGACGCCTCCCTTTCTATGGAGGCGCAGGTTGCAGCCACAGCAAAGGTGGCATTTTTCCATCTCCGCCATATTAAGCAGTTGGTCCCTTATCTCTCTCGCTCTGATCTGGCCACAGTGATCCCTGTGATGGTCACCTCCAGGCTTTGTTGTTTTAACTCGCTCAACGCAGGGCTGCCCTCGAAGCTGACCCAGAAACTCCAGCGAGTGCAGAATGCCGTGGCGAGGCTCCTTATGGGGTCCTTGCCGCGGGATCACATTCATCCAGTGCTTTACCAGCTGCACTGGCTCCCGGTGGAGTACAGGGTCAGGTTTAAGGTTTTGACCTTTAAAGCCCTATGTGGCCTAGGACCCTCGTACCTACAGCATCGTCTCTCCTGGTATGCCCTGCGGAGGACCTTAAGGTCCATAAATAACAACACTTTGGAGGTCCCAAGCCTCAAGGAGGTTAGATTGGTCTCAACTAGTGCCAGGGCCTTTTCAGCACTGGCCCCGACTTGGTGGAACACTCTGTCACAAGAGACCAGGGCCCTGCAGGATTTGACATCTTTCTGCAGGGCCTGCAAGACAGAGCTGTTTTGCCTGGCCTTCGGCTTAGACTCACTCTGACACCTTATATGGGATTTGGTATATAAATTTTCCATTGGCTTTTTGGCTGGCCCATGTAGGCTCGAGTGAATATCTGGGGTTTCCCCCTTTATGGTCTTGATTTATGGGCTACTACTAAAATGAGGCTGCATTTTAAGCTGTATTTTAAGATGAATTTTAATTAACCGTTTTTTCTTGTTTTTCCCCCTATTACTTTTTATTTTAATTTATATTTGGTGTTAGCCACCCTGAGCCCAGCCCTGGCTGGGGAGGGTGGGCTTTAAATAACATTATTTTATTATTATTATTATTATTATTATTATTATCCATTCTTTGGAAAATTGGAGTGGGCTGCTTATCATTTTTGGAAGCTGAGCTGCAGAAGGGCTTTCATGATACAGGTGAACCACTACCTCTGTTTTCAAATACAGGTGGGTAGCCGTGTTGGTCTGCCATAGTCGAAACAAAATAGGAAATTCTTTCCAGTAGCACCTTAGAGACCAACTGAGTTTGTTCTTGGTATGAGCTTCAGATCTGAAGAAGTGTGCATGCACACGAAAGCTCATACCAAGAACAAACTCAGTTGGTCTCTAAGGTGCTACTGGAAAGAATTTCCTATTTTGTTTCTGTTTTCAAATTTCTTTTTTAGACAAAACACCATCCCTGCATAAAAGGGCATATTAGGAGGTCTGAGGAAACCCAAAGGTTTTGCAGAAGGACAAAAATTATTTAGGAAAAAGCCAAAGGTGAGAAACCTCCAAAATACAAACAACAGCAACAACAACCCCAGAACACATTCAGTTGCTATGGGATGCTGGCCGGGGGGCCGGGGGAATGGAAAACCAGCAGAAGTGAAATGGAATGGAGTTTCATGAAGGCAGGTATGGTTGGCTGCTGCTCAGCACATGTGAGTGACTCAACAGGAACAGGAGGGGTTTGCTTCTGCTTCTCTCTCACCCTCTGGATGGCCTAGTGGGGAAACATGTGGCTTGTGGTGCTGTGCAAAGATAAGAAGAACAAACAAGAACGAGGCCTCTGCCAGGTTTTTTGACATCTCTCCGGGTGACGAGGCTGACTAGATACAATGGCACTTGTGAGTTGTTGTTGTTGTTGTTGTTGTTTAGTCGCTCAGTTGTGTCTGACTCTTCATGACCCCATGGACCAGAGCATACCAGGCACTACTGTCTTCCACTGCCTCCCGCAGTTTGGCCAGACTCATGTTGGTAGCTTCAAGAACTTGTGAGTCAATGGCAGTGAAAGCCGCTGCCTATGCTGGTTTTTACTTTAGTCTCAGCAGCATGGAGAATTAAGCCCACTGGGCCTAATCAAGGCTGTTTCACCACCCAAAGGGAAAGCACAGGAGACAAAGAGAGGTCATGCTGAGGCTGCTCCTGTCTTGGACCACCTTTCCTTGTGGAAGCTGCAGCAAGGACCATGGGGCTCACTGAGCCTCCTCTGGGTGGCTGTGCCACCCAAGGAAGAGAGCAGGTAAGAAGACTTGCAGGACCAGCTGGCACCTGTCTGGCTTGCTCAGCGTCTCTAAATGAGTAACTGTGGTCTTGCAGATATCAGTGGGGAGTCCAATTCCCATGAGCCTCAGGCTGCATGGCTAATGGTGAGGAATGATAGAACAGCTTGTGTGACAGCAGCTGCAGGTGGCTGTATTACTGGCCGAGCAGCCAGCATGGGTAGCACATGCAGATACTGGGAAATACCCCCCCATTAAGGATTTCCTTATTCATAGCTGTCAACTTTTTCCTTTTTAAAAGGGAAATTCCCTTTTCCCAAATAGGATTCCTCGCAAGAAAAGGGAAAAGTTGACAGCTATGCTTATTCAGGTTGAAAACTGCAATGGCTGAGCTGCTGGTAATAAAAGAGGCTGCCCAATATGTTAAGCAGGCCAGCAGCAGAAGCAAGCAAGGTAATAACTAGAGAGGATGCTGTAAAACCATAAAATTCATTGGTGGAAGATGATGTCGTGTCTACAAGGCTCCTTGCACTTGGGATGCAGTATCCTCCTCTGAAGGCTGACCGAAGAATTGATGCTTTTGAATTATGGTGCTGGAGGAGACTCTTGAGAGTCCCATGGACTGCAAAAAGATCAAACTTATCCATCCTTAAAGAAATCAGCCCTGAGTGCTCACTGGAAGGACAGATCCTGAAGTTGAGGCTCCAGTACTTTGGCCACCTCATGAGAAGAGAAGACTCCCTAGAAAAGACCCTGATGTTGGGAAAGATGGAGAGCACAAGGAGAAGGGGACGACAGAGGAGGAGATGGTTGGACAGTGTTCTCGAAGCGACTAGCATGAGTTTGGCCAAACTGCGGGAGGCAGTGAAAGATAGGCGTGCCTGGCGTGCTCTGGTCCATGGAGTCATGAAGAGTCGGACACAACTGAATGACTGAACAACAACAAATCCTCCTCTGAAAGGAGCTCTGTAGCACACTTGTCCATATAGGAGGCCCCTTGAAAGGACATCAGGAAGCTCTCCCATATGTGCCCTCTGCAATGCTGGAAAAGATTTCAACAGGCAAAGACACATTTGTGCCTGTGTGGTGATAGCAGAAACAGCCAAAGAATGTCCAGAGCTCTTAACTGCCATTTTGCCTGCCGCTCCCCCATCGCCCCCAAGTCCAAGTGGGGCTCCATTGGTCCAGCAATGCCTGTCAGTGCGGTTTGGGCGCACTTCCTGATGATTTCCCTGTAGTATGGAGTTGAAAGAAAAAACTCTGGCTGCTCCCTGTCTGAAATGAAAGGGGGAAGGCGTGGGCTGCAAGCACTGATGAAAGAAGGCACGAGTCCCAGACAAAAAAGCACCGAGACAAGGGAGGGGAAACAGTTTTTTAATGTTAGGAAGCAAAGGGAAATGCCACACACATACGAAAACAGAAACAGAGGCAAAAATCAGCAGTTGAAAAACTGGTCAAAAAGCCAAAGAATTGGTTAAGGAGGAAAAAACCAAAATGCAATCACAAGCCTGAGCAGAACGACAGGAGGGTCTCTGTCTCTGTCAATACACGTTCTCTCTCACACACATGCGCACAGAGGCGTCTGTCCCAGGTGAAAGACAGGGAACAGGCTGAGCTGACAAAAGACTCGACGGCGCTTCCCGTCTTTGGGCACCAGGTGGCGCTACAACCCGCCGTGTCCCAAGTTTATTCAATCTCCGGCGGAACCTAATCAGCCGGCGCCGCGCCCGAGACTTTAATAACGCTCAGCAGGAACTTCCTCGTCGTCCTCCCTCAGAAGTCGGGGCTGATGGATTCCTAATGGACTCTGCTAAACTATTCGGCACAGGACCGAAGCCCGAAGGAAAGAACTTGAGAAGAGAAGGGGAAAGGGAGGAAAGCGATCCCGCGAGAACATGGTAATCTCGGGGCGGGAGGCGCGCGTGCCCCGTCTCCTAGCAACGGAGCCCCGGCGCTTCTCCGGGAAGACATGGAGTATTGCGGGAACCGGGCTGCGGGCGAGCAGCAGCAGCCGCGGCGGTTCACCATTGCTGATCTCAAACACCAGGCTGCGGAGTATTACCGCAGCAACGAAGTGCCGCAGCGCCTGGAGGAGGTGCTCAACGCTATGTTCTACCAGCGCCCAGAGGACTTCTACGGGCACCTGGTAAGCTGGACCTCCGTGTAACGGCACCCCCGCTTGCGCATGCGCCTTTGGCCCAAACCGGAGGCTGGGGCGAAGTATGCCTAGTGCGCACGCGAACCGGGAGGGGGCGGGGGAGACGCCTTAGGTGTGGGACCGGCTGGGTGGGAGTGCAGAACTGCCAATGACCTTAATGCAGGTTGTGTGTGTGCATCTGCATGGTAGTATTTTGGCCCTTTACAGGGCGAGCTTCTCCATGATATTTCCGAGGCAAGTCCCACTGAGCTCCTGTGTGTCCCCATTCAATCCAACGAGAGTTACTCCTAGCTAAGTGGGTATATAGTGGCTGCGGATTTACTGCTTAAGAAGTAAACAACAACCGAGAGCCTCGACAGCACCTTAAACACCAACATATTTATTTCATGGGTTGAAATCTGCATCATCAGATGTGAAGAGTGCACTCTGGTGGTACATGAAAACCCGTGTCATAATGAATTTGTTTGCAGAGCAATCCTATGCAGGTCAACATAGAAGTAAGTTGGGCGGGCAGTGGTTAGCATATGCTACTGTGCTGCCTAACCCTGAATTCTTGGCATGTAAAAGGCTTTGATTCGTACTGGAGCCTTATTTGCCCCTACGGGTTCCCATTGTTGCGCCCGGTGAGAAAACATGGAAGCAGAAAAGACCTGAGGCTGCTGGCTTCAGAGAGAGAAAGATTTAATTTCTGCATGCAGAGGTACTTCAGTGTTTAGATAGCCAAGCAAGTACAAAACTAGTCAAATTTCAGAGTTCTTATAGACAGTTCCCTGGCTCTTCCTCTTGTCCATATAAGGAACATTTCCTGTTGTACATTTCCTGTTGTACATATAAGGCAAAAGGACATATAAGGCAAAAGGACATTTAGCCAGAGTTGGTTCATGCGCACTCTAGCAAGGCCACCCTATCTCTTGACCTAGGCAACAGTTCCTCTCTGCAAGGACAGTTCTACTGTCTACTGTTATCTCCAGACACTTAGTCATCATTTGCCAGTGCAATGCAGATCAGAGTTCACAGCTTAACAGAGCAGTTTCATACAGAAAAGCTTAAAAAGTTCTTTTATACTTAATACAGTCACTGGACTAACAATACATTCAGGTAAATATATAGGTTAGCTAATTAACCCCTTCTTCCAGTACTAATGTACATAACTTTCTCTCAACTGGCAACACTGAGAACCTGGTTCTAGCTTTTCTTATTCTGGCCTCTCAGTGTGGATGACTGGCACATCAGAATTAACTGTAAGATTATTAAAATGATTTAATAAATAACTCTTAAAATATGAACTGACCTGTATTTTGTCTTCTATTTTTTCTGCTCCTAAAGCCCTCCAATAAACTTACGTTGCTACATATCAGTATAATTTGTACTGTCACCTGCATTATGATGAGCAAGGCACACTTAGGAGGTAGAATCATCCTGTACAATTTGCAAGTCTATTGTAAAGAGGATGTTCATGAGATTCATGCCACATAACTGTATAGGTTGGCAGAGTATACTTACATGGTGTATAATCTTATGAATTTCCTCTGAACAATATACTGTAGCATATACAGTAAATGTCATGATCTGTCTTAGTTTCCCATTGGTAAAATGACAATCTTATGACGTAATCTCAGTGTTGATTCGGATATTAATAAAACAAGGGTTACAGTACACTAAGCCCAATAGAAAATGTGATTTAAATGATTGGTAATAAAAGAGGGGATCTTTTTATGATACCATATGTCATCGGAAGCAGAAATAGTATTACATGTCATAGGAAGCTCACATTTGGGCAGGCTACCAAGACCTGCCAAAATTTGTGGACCTCTACCTCTGAAATTCAACCATCAGTACAAAACATCATAGTGCCTTTTGGAGTACTTCCTGATTGATCTTTTCTCCTGAATGCCAGGCAGCATGCCCTATACTAGCATGTGTCAGGGAAAATGCTGATCCTGTATTGATTCCTGCTAGTCCAAAGGGAAGGCTAGGATCCTGCAGAATCAATGTCAGTGGCACAATCCAAGAATTTATTGTGACCCATCCTTGACTTCATTGCAGATGAACTGGTATCATTACAGTTTACCATACTCCAGAAGATTTAGTGAAAGCCAAGAGGGTACCATTAGGATTTTAAAAAGAAAGTAGATAATATTGTTGGTAATAGGTATGATCCCAAGCCATGGCTGCAGGAACTACTAAATGAGCAGTCTGATAAATGTCAGGGAAAAGGTTCACTGCAGACAACTGTATACTAGGAGAATAGAAATCTCATTTTAAATATATGGGAAATAATTGCTATAATTGTTATCTTCCAGGCAAACTACTTCTCTGAATTATCAAAGCCTCCAGTGATAACCAAGTTAGTTGGGAGAAAGGTGCTTGATGGGATTGGTCGGCCAACGTTAGAAGTGGAAGTGTCATGCCGAGTTAGGAACTGTGTCAAGGTATGAACTGTTACTTGCTTAATTCTTTATTTGATCCAGAGATATCTGACTACCAGACTGAGGGCTGCTTGAAGCCCTACAAATAATATTGTCCGTTACCTTACCGGTATATGGACACTGGTCAACCACTGCCAATTTCTGTCTCAATATGATGAAACCAAAAGGCCCAAAGTAGGTTTGATGTTAAAATGTGTCAAGGCATTTAACATATCTAGGTGTTTTCCCTCTTAAATAGCCGCTGTGTGTTATGTGTGTGTCAGGATTGGGACGATGGTGCTTGGAGAAGGGTTTCCAATACTTCTTTTTTTCCTTGACGAAAATCCCCCCTCATGCTATTAATGTGAACAGAATCTAATTAGTGTGTCCTAGGGCTGGTAGCAATTCTGGAGGAGAGTTTCTTCAAGACCACTGCATGGTAGAACGTGGTAATGTCTCCCCTCCCTGTGCACCATGATCCCGAGTATAAAAAAGGTTTAGGGGCAAATTAGACATCATACTATCACCCTTTTGAAATTTGGAAGGGTCTTGTCTGCTGTGACTTTTTATAAAATTTCTTCACTAGGGTTGAGGGATAAGGATAAGGATGAGACACCCACCAAGGAAGTCTACACAGGGCTGGCTGACCCAAGACATTTTGCTGCCTGAGGTGAACCAGAATATGGCACCCCCTGGGAATTGTAGTTTGTTAAGGGTGCTGGGTTAGGGCATGGGCAGGGAATATAAGGCTCAGAGACCAAAGGCAGCCCTCTAGGCCTTTCTGTGGGGTCCAGGCCAGTCCTCTTGAGTCGTGCTTTGCATCCTCTTTGAGTTTTTTTGTTTTGTTTTGTTAACTGAAATGTGTTTTTGGGTGGAGAGAAGGTGCTGTGGTTGTGGGAGAGGGCTCATCTCACCCCCCAGAACCAGATGCACAAATATAAGATGGGAGACACTTGGCTTACTAGTAGTACATGTGAAAAGGATCTTGGGGTCTTAGTGGATCACCACCAATAGTGTGATGCAGCAATAGAAGTATAGTATCCAGATCAAGGGAAGTAATAGTACTATTCTCTTCTGCCTTGGTCACACCACACCTGGAATTCTGGACACCACAAGGGATATTGACAAGCTAACTAATATGATCAAGCGTCTGGAAACCAAGCCTTATGCGGAATGGTTGAAGGAGCTGGGTGTGTTTAGCCTGGAAAAGAGGAGAGTGAGAGGAGATATGATAGCCATCTTCAAATATCTAAAGAGCTGTCACATGGAAGATGGAGCAAGCTTGTTTTCTCATGCTCTGGATTGTAGGACTCGAACCAATGGCTTCAAATAACAATAAAGGAGATTTTGACTTAACATCAGGAAGAGCTTTTTGACAGTAGTAGCTGTTCGACAGTGGAGCGGTCTCCCTTGGGAGGTTGTGAACTCTCCTTCATTGAAGGTTTCTAAGCAGAGGTTGGATGTCTATGGATGCTTTAGTTGAGATTCCTATATTGCAGGGGGTTGGACTAGATGACCCTTGGGGTCCCTTCCAACTCTACAATTTTCTAATAATATAACCTAGAGGCATTTGAATTATTCAGAAGTGTATATAAAGTGTAGTTTACGTGGGAAAATTGAAATGAAAGGAGCTGTGATGAATTCTACTCTAGTAATAAAATTCTTTTAAATACCTTGGCAAAAGATTTGACATACGGTATGTGGAGTTTATAACATTTGTCTGTGAAAGTGATAACCCTCTCCATACATCAAAAATAAAGCTTAAATAAGCCTTTACCACAAAATGATTTCAATGTAGTGTTTATTATGTGAAATTTCAATGGGAAACCTATTTTTAAATACTATTCTGCAGAGGATTTGTTCCAGCGTGATCTCTTCTCATGCTGAAATTCTTGAAAATGCTTCACCAGAAGCAATTGATGCTGATGAAAGGGAAAGAGAGGAATCTATAAAGATAGCAATTGAATGGATAAATGAATCACTGAATGAAATGTTCAGAGGCCTTCAACCTACTGACCAGCATAAAGCTGATGAACTTCTAGGGTAAGTTTCACATATTTATTCTGCATGTTATATAGCAATTCTTTTCTTTTAAAAATCCATTATGTTGCACTTACAAGACTGTAATTCAGGCTGCAATTCTATACTTGAGAGTAAGCCCTTTTGGACTCAGTGGGACTTACTTTTGAGCAGGCTTGTATTGGATTGTACTTGTACCTACCAGCATGTGGCATACTTGAGGATTTGAAATGGCTGTGCTTCAACCATAACAGTCTGGTGGTCTGGAGGCAGATTATGATTGAGTTGAAGCTTAGTCTGTAAATAAAATTATCATCTATCTTGGGGGATACCAACCTGGAACCCATGGAAAACTTTAATGTGTCAGAGCCTGCTGTGATTTTATTTTAAATAAAAAAGTAAGTCTCTAAGCCCTCCTAGAAAGTTAAGCAAAATGTGCAGGTGCCCTTCTAAGCAATTTTAGTGAAGTGATCACTCATGGGCTAAAACCACTGACAGATAGGAGTAAAATCAGAGCTGTGATTGATGAGTTGTTTGGACACCAGGCAATGGGAATCCCTTGGGTCCTAAAGAGTTGCTGTTTTCCCTTTTATGCACTTTATCTGGTTCTGCCTTATTTTCTAGTAGTCCTTGGAATCTCCATAGTTTGTGCTTCCTTTTTACCTAGCAATCAGGATACATCTTCCCTATGGTGGGTTTCTTTGAGATCATGTACTCCCTAGAAGTTATTTTCTGCAAATATAACTACACAGTAATTACAAAATACCATCTCTAATTTTGTGTTATGCCATGCCTTCCATGACAGCCATTTCATGACACACCCACAGCACTCTTATCGAAAATCGAAATGTGTCTACTGGTCTAAAAAGGTTGATGGCCCTTGATCTATCTAATTCACCTGCTCAAAAGTTAGCAAACATGGTTACAGCAAATGTTCATTAATTCAGAGGTGCAGTTCAGTTGCAGAGTGATGGTTGGCATGAGGATCAGGGCATAGATGCCAAGGAGGGGTGTTGGGCAGAAATGTAGGTTGCTGGGTTTGAACCAGTGGTGTGAGGTGAACTTTTTTTGTAGGGGACCAGTTAGGGTCAGAGGCACCAGCTTGTGAGGGTAATTAGGTGGTCCCTGTCAACACCTTATTACTCATCTAGTGAAGGAGCTGCAGTGGCTGCCAATATACTCCCTGGCACAGTTCAAGGACCTGCTTTTAGCATTTAAAGCCCCAAACAACTTGGGACCAGAATATCAAAAGGGGTGCCCCATGTTTACTATATCTCTGCCTTGCAGCTGCACTGCTGAGAGTACAATATACCATATAGGTGCACGCAGCCTATACTGGAAACTGGGCTTTTAGTATTGCAACTCCAGCTCTGTAGAATTAGTTACCCACCAAAAATCAGGCAGGCACCTAACATGATGTTTAGGCACCTACTGAAAATATTTTTTTGTCTGGGAAGGCTTTCTTTGAGGCTTAACCCAGTCATTTACGGAAGATTGTCTTTATAGCTGTTGAAAGTGTTTCATTGTTTTTTACAGTTTGTATGGGTGGTTTTACTGTTTTAGAGTTTGTTGAATTGGTTCTTGGAGCTTATGTTTCTGTGTTTTGTGTTGTTTTTACTGTACACCACTTCAGTGGCTTTAAGCTGTGATGTGGTCTATAAATTTGCTTAATAAATAAACTGAGTGCAGAGACCAATATATAATCAGTGCAGATCAGATAGGACCAGAATTATATAAGCTTTGTCAGGTCCATTCCAGACAGTAATCTAACAGCAGCATTTTGGACTGGTTGTAGCTTTTGGACAATTTTCAAGTCCACGTGCTTAAACACTGCTTAAACTGTGCTGGTGGCTTGCTTCCACCAGTTATTGTCTATGAAGTCTTGACTGGAGCCACTGTGTATCTCTCAACTAGATAAACAAAATGATCATGGATAGGTTTAAATGCCAAATGGCGGTAAATTTTCAATGTAACTTATATCAGAAATGTATTATTATTTATAGAAGTGAAGGTAACAAATATCAGTGTAACCTGTCACCCTACAGTAGACTTGTGTGTGTCAAGAAATTTCTTGAAGTACTAAAGCAATCAGAGTTACTGTGCTTCCTTTTATAACAGTGAATATTTTGCAAAGAAAGCAGAAGAAGATGAAGAAAGAAGGGAAGCTGAAAAGGAGAAAGAAAAAGAAATCCAGGAAGCAGAGGCTTCTGCTGCTTCAGCTGCTCCAGCTCCCTCTGGGAAAAAAAAGCCAAACAAAGCAGGTTACAGAATGGACCTTGTATCTATAAAGTAGATAGCATCCCGTTCCATTTAGCAAATGGGTATCATGGCTCTCAGGCTTGTATCCAATGAAGTTGTCCCTTTCATACAACTTCTGGTTGTGTAATGGAACTTCCCCTCCATCTTCTCTTCCTACATGCCCCTTGCACACCCACCCACCCACTCACCCACCCAAATCTTTCTCTGGAAGGTTGGCGGAACTCCCAGAACAGATTTGGGAGACCACCTGAGGAGGAGAGCATGGGGAAGTTCTATTGTGCAAGTAGGAGTCCTTGCATGAACAAGTTGCCTTTCTTGGATAAAGCCCCACATTTACCGGTACTTTCTTACCTAAGCTTATGTTTTGTTTTATCACATTTTAATTAAATGTTTTTGAAATGTTATTAATGTTGCATTTTTATTGTTTTTGAGTAAGCCACTTATTATTATATGAAGGGGTATAAAATGTTATAAATGAATGAATGAATGACACTTTTGCACATAACCCTTTATGCTTTCCTGGATTCTCCACCCTTCATGTTTTGTGTCCCCATATCAGTCTGCATACTGGACTTAATGATCCCAAGTAAAGTCATGTCAGCTGTAGATTGAGTTGTGGGTGGGTGGTGCCAGGTGATTATCTGAATAGTAATTGCTTGCCTTTGTTGCTATGTGAGGCTTCAAAATGGGAATCACACAGGCAAAACTAAAGAAAAATATTGGGAAACACTTGATCTGGATACCTAGCTCTCTTTTCTTGGACAATGCCTTATCTGAGTATCAGATATGATCCCCATATTGCATTCTTTGTCTTGACACATGAATATGCACTCAGTTGTCTCATGTTGATTTGGTTCATTTTATTAGGAATCAGATTAATAGAGGGACATGGAACAGCACATCTGCTGTGAAGTTTATGTTGGTTTGATGGGATTTGGCAGGAAAACAGCACAATGGAAGGGTGCTGAGGGTGTTCCCTTGCCACACCTTTTGGCTTTAAACTGAACTTCCAGCTGATCTAGTTGCCAGCCAGGGCTATGCCACTTGTTATCTGTAACGTTGAGTAATGTTTCATTAATGGAAACAACACCCAGATCATATTGACCCTTGAGAGCAAGAGTCTTAAGGATGTGACATCCATTGACTCTGTTTAACTTGAGGGAAATGTGTTGAGTGTTTCTCCTCTTATTGGCCTTTTGCATAATTGCAGTGACCTGTTCATGATAAGAAGAAAGTGTTCTTATTCGTATACTCTTTAACATTTCGTATCTTTCATGATTGTCGCAGTGCTTTTTTGTCTGACAGTACTCACCAGTATGGAGTACCATCACCCCTTTTGTAGCAGCTCATGACAGCCATTTTATGCCAGCACCCTTGGCATTTTTATGAAGATTATGAGTACTGGCACCCCATTTTGTACCAAAAACACTGCTCAAAGTTAAATTTGTTTAAAAGTAGTACGGTAGCAGAAGTTTGTATTGCTGCATTTGCCTCACTGATAATTTTAATTGCCATTCTTGATTTCTTAGCAAATATAACAAAATCTTTTTTACTTTTCTGGGAGAAAATATTTAATTACTGGAATTTCAGCAGTCTCAAAAGAAGCCATTATTCTCCATAAAATGACAAGAATTTGTCATTTTATGGAGAATAAAGATGATTTTTGAGAAACTTTGGAGAACAGCCTGTTGCTTAATGCCTGACACCTCACTCATACTGCACTCATTGCTGTGCATTCCAGACCTAAGAAAGATCAAATATATGATGTGCTTCAAATTAAAGAACACTTTGGTTGGGTGTCTGCATAGAGTTCCATAGTTGCACTTGACAGCTTTCATGTTCTGCTGTTCGAAAGTTCTGTTAAGTGCTTGGATTAAAAGGTCAGGTTTTCAAAGGCACTCAGCACCCACAACTAGTGCTGGATTTTCAAAAGATGCCAGCTCCTATTTTAGAGTGAAAGCAAACCATTGGATGATAAGAATTTGAGGACTTGAGGACATGAATGTCACAGTGGGAGTTTATGGTTGCTAAGCTCTATGCTTCAGAAATCCAGCCATTATTAAGGTGTCCAAGTGAGAGCCAAGTAATTTTCAAAATCTACTCTAGATTCTTAGGTTTTGTGCATATAAAACACTTTTTGGAAAGTCTGGATCTAAGGGTGCTAGAAGATGAAGGGCATAATAGTAATAAGCAATGGAAGAGAAAAGGAAATAAAAGAGAAGAGTTCTGTCTGAGACTGAAACAAGCCTTTATTGCAGAGGTCAAAATATCAGATATGTCTAAGAACAGATGTGATTTAAGCCTAAAATTTAGGTGTGACAGCATGGGTTATAGCCTGCACCATGAGAGGGAAAGGAGGCAAGCCAGCCAGCCAAACCAACCCCACCTTCCTCTCACCATTGCCACTGTGGATGACTTTTATTTTTCTCTGACTCCCTGACTAAACAACCGCTTCAACTTTCTGTTGGACCACTTTAAGCGGTCCAGCCTCCTGTCTATATTGGGCAGAGTGGTATTTAATTAATTGGTTTATAAATTGCTCCTATATTCAGTAGTGTGGAAATGTAGAGTAAAAAAATAAATATAAAACAGATAATCAAACATAAATTTTATTTATTCAAAACTGCAGACATACACAAATTTGGGAAGGACTGAGAGAAAAGCTTTTGACATGACAACATGGAGGCTTGTTTCACATCTATGGAAGATGAATTCCAGACAACTGGTGCCACAGTTCTAAGCGCATGTGTCTAAGTCACAGCATGCTTTACATGCTTTGCTATAAACATCAGCAGATCTCCATTCCCAGATCTAAGTGACCAGCATGGGATGTAGGGGGGAGAGGTGGCTTCTCAGATGCAGAACTGTACAGGCAATTCCTGTTTCCACAGGTGTTGGATTCTCGGTCAAAGCGCATGTCTGAAGAGCACACATAAGCCTGCCCCATTCCGCCCCCATTCCTCCCTCTTCCAGGTGCAAATGACCCGTGTGTCGCCAGTTGCGTGCTAATTGGACATGCGTAAATGGTTACAACCTGTATAGGGCTTCTTATATCAGTAGCAAAGTCTTTAAACTAGCTTGGTAGCAAATTGGCAGGGTTGAGTTGAATAACAGGGTCTCAGACCAATTCCCTGCTCCCCAATAAGCTATGCTTTTATTTAAGGCTGCGGTAAGGCATCAAGTTAAACACTTTTGGAGTAAATGATTTTACAAAAAAAAAAAAAAACTTTTACATTTTAATGCAAGCCCCTTTTCTTTCTTGCAGCTCTTCAACCTTTATATGGAGTATTTTAACTACCCCCTCCCATTTTATCAATTGAGGACAAGAGTCTTGGTTAGGTTTCTGTTTCTCCTTAATTACCAGGTTCCCATGCAAAACTTCCTGAACAAGTATCCCTTGCATGTTTCACCTTCCTGCAATTTTTTTACCCCTATATACACGAGTTTTCAACGTAAAAGGCAACCATTTTACAGCCTAGTCACGAACAAAACGCTTCAAAGTCCTATTCCATCACAACAGGAGATTAGTGTTAGAAAGTTCGTTAGAAGTGTCTTAATATAAGGGGTTAAGTTGGCAGTCCTCAGAACACCTATCTCTGGAGCAGTCTCTTTGACTCCAATAGAACTGATCTAGAAGAAGAAGTCCAGATTCTTTCTTTGTTTTAATTGACTTCATAGCCATATTTTACTTAACCCTATGATGTTGATATTGTCAATAGAAAACTATAAACATGGTTTTTTTTTCCTCAGGAAAGAAGTTTTCTGTGCTGGAGAAGCCCATCCCTCCTGCAGAACCCACGGAACCTGTAGTTATGGGTAGTATGGCTATTGGGTGTACATCTCTTGCTTTTGCAAAGACCTCTGCGACTCTTCATGACATGCCTTTGTACTTACATATCGCTTTGCTGAAACATGATCAGGTACTTGTATGGATTTTAGCATCCAGAATTCTCACTCAAGATAGGAATAAGAAGTAATCCAGACATATGTGCAGCTTAAGTTCTGGGGAACCTTTTGCTTAATGTTGATGGGGTGTGTATCGCAACCATATTCTAGTACATTTATTATACAAGTATGGCGTATCTCTGTGCTCTTTCTGCCACCAGAATCCATAGGAATGGCCATAATGAATCTGGCAGATATCTCTGTGCTAGAGCCAGTGCTTAGTCCTCACCTGGTGGATTGCTGTGCAAATTTGTGCCCTTGGTCCCTAACATGCAAGTGTCACGTTTTGTGACATAGCAAGTAATTCCTTTGGTTTTAATTCTAAGGCATCCAGGTAGTTGATGCTGCCCCATGCTTACTGTGCTTGCTTAATTTAATGGGGTATGTGCTGTTGACCAACAAGTAAGCCTCCCAGAGAACTGCATGGGATAGGATGGCATGTAAATTCTGAAAGTAAGTAAATAAATAATATGAAGCAATCAAGCTGCATCTATAGTTCCAGCAGTCCATAGTATTTGGGGGCATATGTAATCATCTTATTGTTCCAGGTAATTTGCAAAGTGAAGCCTAAAGAAGTTCCTACATCACTTTTTCCACTTTAGGAATCTCCTAAAGAACTGGCTTTGCCACTTCCAATGGCAACAGTTTTGAGTTGTGGAAAATCATCACCTGGAAAACTGAATCTATTGAAAGAAGTGATGGTTATACCTCCACACTGGTTACCGGTTAAACAGGTACCATGTGCAACTGTTTTCCCTTTTGTTTATAATAAAACACAATATTGAAAAGCACTTGGCCATATTATAATCAACCTGTAAGAAGTAAATTGCTTTTTTATGGCATAATCCAACTCCCTGTTCTCTACGCTTATACCCGCTGCCTTCAATTGGAGTAAGAGTGAACAGGGTGTAGGATTGAAGCCTTACTGCCTCACTACTTGTTACATTCATGGCACAATTTCTAATGATGTGGGGTTAAAAGTATTAAATACCAGGCATTAGGTGGGTGGAGGGCATTGTCCTCAGGAATGAAGTATGTGGTTTCAGTCTACTCTCTCCAGTTGTGATAAAGGTGAAAATTGTCCACTCCATGTGGCAATTAGCACGAGGAAAAAGTCTCATTGGTGTCTCCTCTGTGCTTGATGGTATTATTATTATTATTATTAGATTGCTAAACGCATCATTAATGTAACATGTTATTAGGTCCTTAAACATAACAAAACATTTATGAATAAATAAATAAAAATATTTGTCCAGTAGCACCTTAAAGGTAAAGGGACCCCTGGCCATTAGGTCCAGTCGCGGATGACTCTGGGGTTGCGGCGCTCACCTCACTCTGTAGGCTGAGGGAGCAAGCGTACAGTTTCCGGGTCATGTGGTCACCATGACCAGAGGTACCGCTTTGGCGGGAAGGTAAATGGTGTTTCCGTGCGCTGCTCTGGTTCGCCAGAAGTGGCTTAGTCATGCTGGCCACATGACCCGGAAGCTGTACGCCGGCTCCCTCGGCCAGTAAAGCAAGATGAGCGCCGCAACCCCAGAGTCGTCTGCAACTGGACCTAACGGTCAGGGGTCCCTTTACCTTTATCTAGTAACTTTTGGAAAAGGTCACTTGTTTTCAGAATGTAATTATTGTGAGCCTGGCTGCTTTCGGACGGGTGGCAGATGCTGTCAGAGGAAGAGGAGAGTGCAAGCATGCCAACAGCATGGAGTGGACCAAGGAGGGTGATGCCGCCAGCTCCATTGCCTTTAGAGGCTATGGGAAGGAAGGCAGTTCCCCTGGCTCCCTGTCAAGCCCCGTGCAAACAAGGAAGGAATTCCCTAGCAATGGGGGAAGGCATCAACCAGTCAGGAGGGGTGGTTGGACAGCTGGAGGAAGCAGAGGGTCTGACCTCTGACCTCTCACAGAGAACTCAGTGCTGTCTGCACCACTGGGAACAGGCTCCTGCCCCATTTGGAGAAGTGTGTGCCACCAGTCTCATTGAGAGAGAGGCTTGTGGGCAAGTGACCATGTCTCACTTTTAGAAGCTGGTGGAGGGGCTGTGCCCATTTTTTTTTTTTAAGACTTCTTAGCTTTCATTCGGTCATGAACTTTTAGGCTTGCCTTTGGTGATCTGTAGCTGTAGTGTGGCCTAAATTGCTGTAAGCCTTGAGTAAAGCTTACTTACACACATACTGTCACTGAGTTTGGGATGGGAGCCAGGGCAATTACTTTTAATAGAAAAAATAAATTGTGGTTCTGTGGGATTTTTAAAATTTTATTTTGCAGGGTGTAGAAAGATGTGTGGATATTCAGAGAGAAGTAATGAAGTTGCTGAGTCAAACTACTAACATGGTAAGATACGTTATAAATTAATCTTTTTTTATTTTCAAGAGTGTGTGTGTGTTTATATATGTGTGTGTGTTTGTGTGTGTGCATGTATACCTTGCTTTACAGAAGGTATACACAAGTCTGGTCTGCTGCCCTGGCTGAAAGTTAACTTTTCAAGTAAAACCACCAGAAGTAAATCAAACCCATTATCTTTTTATACAGTATGGCAACCATTTATTTCATTTATGCACCAGGAAGACCAAACAAGAAAGCCACCTCAAACTCATGGGAACTTATGGAGAGACCCATTTAATTAGGGACTCAAGTTACTATTGTATCTGTTTTTCACATTTCTATGCAGGTGCCAGGTTGTCTATTAAAATTTTCTCAATAGAACGAACTATTAGCTGCTTTTGTATTGGCTTACAGTTCATGTTTATTTATTGACACATATTTGTTACTTGTTGCGGCAAATAAAAATCCCAAAAGGAAAAAAAGCATACAAATGATTGCATTAAATTCCTTAAATAAATTGGAAGCATCACAATATTCGAATATATAAAATACTTAATACCCTAATTGTACCGTGTTATCAATGCTTGTTTGCTACACTGCTTTATTACTGTAGTGGTAACAGATAAATACAACCTCTCCAGATGCCCTTAGGATGTGGTGTACTATTATATATTTCATATGCCTAAATTCTGAAAAAGTCATTAATGTGCTTCATTTTATTTGCTGCAGATAATCTGTTCAAAATCAGGGAGGTTTATTCAGTGATGTTTTGGATATCTGCTGTCAGTTCACAATAAATACGTTCTGTTTCAAACTATGTGTTCTGCACTATACCCAACTTTTATCTTGGATAGTATCTTTGAAGCTATTACAGTACAGTGGTACCTCGGGTTACAGATGCTTCAGGTTACAGACGCTTCAGGTTACATACTCCACTAACCCAGAAATAATGCTTCAGGTCAAGAACTTTGCTTCAGGATAAGAACAGAAATTGTGCTCTGGCGGTGCAGCAGCAGCGGGAGGCCCCATTAGCTAAAGTGGTGCTTCAGGTTAAGAACAGTTTCAGGTTAAGAACGGACCTCCGGAACGAATTAACCAGAGGTACCACTGTATTTAAAAGATGGCTAATTTTTTGGTTACTATTTTTCCCTGAATATATAATATTGGTGTTTCTAAACAATTTTTTAAAACCTTTGTAACAGCCTAGTTCTATGGGAGAAGGTAAAAAGACTTCACGGGATGCTGCAAAAAAAGCTCCGGTAAGAAAAAATAACAATACAGTTTTAAACTTTAGGAGTGGATTATTGCACAAAACAGTTGTTAGAATCATAAGGTGACAGGTTTATTAGGAAGTGTGATGGCCCTTGATGTATTGAGACTTGTGTACCATTATTTGTTGGGAGGGATTTATATTATACTATATTGTGAATAGAACAGAAGATTGCTTTCCATCTATCAGCCTTTCTGACATAATTATATCAACCATTAGAAGCTCAGGTTTGTAGGAATTCCTACTGCACTTCACACTGATTGACGAAGGAAATGGAGGCACACACTGTCTCTTAAACCTGGAACCAATGTTACTCCTGTGATGATGGCAGCATAGTGCTCAAATAAGTCATGCTGGTTTTGTCTCTAGTTCCTGTTGCTTAGATCTGTATCAGTCCACGGCTTGTGATTTCCTAGGTATTCTAGAGACTCAAAATGTGGTGCATCCACTGCCTATGAGCTAGGTTCAGTCATGTGTTCAAAAGCAGAATATGAAATCGTCCAGTAAGAGTTACTTATTATTGATAGCCAAATTGGAAGCCCAATTTGGTTAGGAATGATTTTTTAAATTTTTTTTTATTATAAGAACATTCTTAAAACAACCAATTCAATAAAAAATATCATAGTGATGCACACTACAATAATTAAAACATCAAAAATTATAAAAAAACATAAAATGTAGAACATGTTTATTGTATTTTGTTAATTAGACTGGGAGTTAGCAATGCTCCCGTGAGGATGTATGTATGAACAAATATGGGTTATGTAGGTTTGATGGTGAGGAGCGATTGCTCTCCAGGATAGGGAGAGAAGAGCAGGTAAATTTAATTGGAATTTTTTATGTGTACAGTTGCATTTTTAAAATGTTTTCTCTATAATACTCTTAGATTTAATGTTTAATAAATGATTACATTAAATGGATTTATTTTTATTTAAACCGTTGCTAAAAACCATTTTGATAAGAGAGGAAACTAAATAAATATTGTGTGAAAAATGTAGTGTGAAAAATAAAAATATACAGGATCATATTTAACATTGGTTCCGCTCAAAGTTAGACGCACTGAAATGAATGAACATGACTAACTTAGCAGTATTAATTTCAGTGGGTCTACTCCAAGTAGCACTTACTTGCACGTAACTGATAATTACATAGACTTTTCTTACAAACCACTGATTTAGTAGGATTGGGGGATGAGACAAATAAGCATGCATATACGGTAATTGCAGCCTTCTGGGTTGATATGCTTAGGATTTTACAACATCTGGTGTTGGTAGGATTCTGCCACCACCTTCAGTGTTAAATTGTTTGCATTCTAGGGCCAAGATGGCTTCTGTTTCTGTTGTCATTGGCACACATTGCCCACTTTTAAATTGACTTCAGTGGGAGAGTTTGGCGCATGGTTAAATCTCTCCCACTGAATCAGATTAATTATGCTTCATTTTAAGTGAATCATGTCCATTATTTTTGTTTCATATTTTATTAAACTTCATAGGAATACTGCATCATTTGGAAGCAGCAAAATTGTTTCATCCTGTTTCTTTTGTTTAATTGCCTAAGGACTACAATATATTTCTATTTTCTCCTTTTCAAACTTTGTGGAAGTATGTCAAATCTGAATGTATGAAAGAGCATGCTGGGAACATTAGCCAAGCCATCTGCAAGAAGCTGGTTCCTTCATGTAGATGCTGATAATTTATATATAGCTGATGCACATAAAAATAAGAATCCAATCATAAACTGAATTATAAAATAGCTATACAGGGAGATAATATCCTATCTGGCTAGGTTGTAGGACAGTATGGTACCTATATAATGCAGCAGGAGATGGGCTTGGGGGTCTTATTCGGAGATTGGCAGAACATTCCGTGTACATGACTATATGAAATTAATACCAGTGTTTTTTAATTCATTTACAGTCTCCTGTTCTTAAGAAGATGTCTCACTTAGGCTGCCTGGTAACAGGGTTTGAAAGTCTTGAACAACCTTTGGCTTTGATCCAGTCTGCTTGTACACACCTTTCCTTGGAACTAGGAATAGATGTATACTTGGGAATAAATTGTGCTGCTCATGAACTAATCGACTTTGTAAGCATTAATTTTTTGTGTCTTTATTTTCAACTTTCTTTTGTCTTGTTCAGTATCTCTTCCTCTCTCCCCAAAAGGGATCCATCAAGGGGATGGGCTCTGTAAAGGGAAGGAAGTCTATTAACAGACTTCATTCATGCAAAAGGCCAGTGGCTCCTTTGCAGCACCTCAATGTTTCTAATTATCGTACTTTAGTCCTATCATTATCTATTAAAAAGAAAAGTGAGCACCTTCAACTCTGATAGTGATTTTTACCTTTCAGTATTTTTAATTTTAGTCCAAGGGAAAATATGAAGTAATACTTGGAACGCTCAAGAGCCCTGATGAAATGGTGGATGTGTATGTGGACCTAATTCGTAAATTCCCATCTATTATGACATTAATAGATCCACTGAGGAAAGAGGTAGGAGCTTTTTCTCTCTTTGTTTTGGTATTTTTATCACTGTCCTTGAGGAGAACCAAACAATAAAAGAAACACATAAAATGTATTTAAACTTTGGGAGGGGTATGTTTTATAGAAAAGAGGAAGTCATAGATGAAAGAAAATTTCACTGAGCTTCATTCCTCAGCATTGTGGCGCTTATCCAATTAAAGTTAGACACACTTTAGTCCTACTTAAATCAGCGTAACATAATTTTGACCAAGATGGCAATCCTGTATCGGGATATGTCTGAGTAGACCAGAATAGGATTTTGTTGTAACTTAAGCTCCATTATAATGCTTAATTTCCATTGATATCAAACTTTAGATGACTGAGGGACTGTTTGTATGAAATGTATGAGATGCAGACATCATATTAAAGTCTCGTTTTCAGAGAAGGATTGCAAAATACAGCACAATTAACTAGGACGAGAATATTTGCCACATTTCTGTGTTCAACTATTTGATATTTTAACTCTATATATTGTTGACTTGTGTTTTGTTGTGAACTACGGTACCTTAGAAGGATTTGTATCCTGAAGAGGGCTATCAGTGACTATAATAAATAAATACATTAAAGTAAAAATCAGTGGCAGTGCAGTTAGCTTGAATTAAGTCTACCTCAGTAGACTTAAGACGTTTAATAGATATATGCTTATAGATACAAGTCTCGTTCTCTACCAACTGAGCTATCCCAGGTCACATGACAACATGGATTGCCATCAGAGCCCAAATGGCCAAAGAATAGGGAAGTAGTTTAGAGCCTCACAGTTTTAAAGTTGTGATATTAACTTAAAGTCAATATTTGACACCTTCTGTTGTTGGAAAGTTATAGTTTCATTCTAGGTATCTGCTAGTTCTGTATGCAAATTGAAATTGAAAAGTTGACCATGCACTTGTACCATTGTAGGAGCTAAAGTGAGTGTATTTTGAGTGTATTTATGAGGGAGAGGAAACCATCAGAAACTAACATGCTGCAGCTGCAGTGCCTACATGTTTTCTGCAGTCTCTCCACACTCCTGAGAAAGGCTGCATGCTCTGGGGCTTTCCTCTTCCTACTGTGAGGCTGATAGAAGTAAGGAGAAAAGAGAAATAAACTTGGACATCGCCCTTGTCCTTGATCCTCGATTGGACTGTCAGACAGTCTAGTTGCCAGCTAACTGCTATAAAACAGGATAAACGCTTTCCTATCTGAGCAACACTGAACTCCCAAATATAGCTGCCTCCAGTCCCCTCTTAATGCAGGCCATTAAAATCCAGACAAAACTAAGAGGTCTTACAATAGTTCTGGGAAGACAATCAGGCTGTGATTTTGGCAAGTCTCCAAAAAGAGAGAATTCTGTAATTGTGGAGCAGCCATTAAGAAGCGGTACATGCCCATGGCATACAGATTGTATACTGAGGAAATGTTTTCTCAGAGATCATAGTGGAGACATACGAGCGAGGATGGAAATACATATCTTGCTGCTTTAGAATTACTGGCAAAATATACTAGTTTCTGTTGTAGAGGTATGGATAAGGAAATGTTGGCAGACAAAGCATAATGGATAACATTGATTTCCTTTAAACCTAAATGAGACAGGAAAATTCACTCTATTGATTTCTTTTAAAAAATCAGCCTTCTGTTGCAAACTGTAATAGGAATAAAACTGATAACGCATAAATATAAACACATTTAATTTTTTTAAAAAAAGATAAAAGTGTTGTGAAGTACATTGGGGGGGAAATGTGAAACAGGACACATTACATATGGTTAAATATATAACTATTGATTCTGCTTTACTGTCATCTTCATATAAAAATGCATTGTTTTACAATAAATGGTTCTCTTTAGTGTTTGAAAAAATGTAACAAGAACAAATTTAAATATAGGGAAGATGGCAGGGTTTTTTATGGTATTAGGGACAAAGATTACTATGGCTTTACCACAATCATCTGTTTACTTGATGCCTCTCTGGGTATTTAAAAGGAAAGGAAAATAAATGGTTAAATAAATAGCACAATATAGTCCTGTGAGCTTCCAGTACCACAAAGAATGTTGATGGCTTAGAGATAAACTATCTTTCTTATTGTCTGAAGAGGGAATTCAGAGTTTACACTGAATGCCAAAGCCTGCCTTTGCTGCTATCTTTGTTGGATGGGAACACGCTGTTGCTCAGTAATAGCTATGCTAAAATCTGTAGGCAGCTTCCCATACACCTTCCAGCCAAGTGGGAAAGGGAAAAGAAAAGGTCCAAAGCAGAAATGGGTGACCCCTTTTCAGCCCAAGAGCTGCATGACCCCATGGGCAACCTTCCAGGGACTGTGTGACAATGGTGGACAGGGCCAAAAGTGGGGGAAGCAATGACTTAACATTTGTATAGCTGGGTCTGTATCAGTCCGACAAAAATCAATGGTTTATATGCACAGCACACATACACACACTTTCCATCCCCAGACCTGCAAGAAACATCACAGTTCAAGGATACATTTCAGCAAAACAAGATCACTCAAGGGCACAGAGCAGGGCTGGTGGGAGGCAGGGTATGGCCTGTCGAGGGCGTGTGACTTTTGGAGAACCCTCACATCCCATCTTACTGTATAGCAATCAAATATATGGCAGTGGTTATAATTATTTCATTCACAAATTGTTTGCCAAAGTGATTTGTAATATAATAAAAACATAGAGAAAACAGTTACATGTGTAAAATCATGTTTAAGATACAGTGGTACCTCGGGTTACATATGCTTCAGGTTACATACGCTTTCAGGTTACATACTCTGCTAACCCAGAAATAACGCTTCAGGTTAAGAACTTTGCTTCAGGTTAAAAACAGAAATCATGCTTTGGCGGCGCAGTGGCAGCGGGAGGCCCCATTAGCTAAAGTGGTGCTTCAGGTTAAGAACAGTTTCAGGTTAAGAACGGACCTCTGGAACGAATTAAGTACGTAACCAGAGGTACCACTGTACCGAGTATATATATTTATAGTTTAAAACAAAAACAGCACATACATAGACTCAATCCAAACCCACTACCAACTGGGATAATATCTCAGTTTAGAAGGGTTGACCATTCACCAATTGGCTGGTGCTGATGGGAACTGAACTCCAGCAACATCTGGAGGGTGCCATGTTGTTCTGTCCCAGCTATACAAAGTAGAGAGGGAAGAATGGGAACCAAAAAATGCATATTTTGGGTTCCCATTCTAAGCAGATTAGAGTCTTGGACAGAAGCACTTCTGTAGGGTTGCAGGTATTAGTTGTAGGGGCCCATTTGTCTTCTCTAAAACAGCACATACTGAAGTTTATACTGTACTGAAAATACAGAGTATCCATCTGGTTTCTGGAATTAACTTCTGAAATTTTTAATCCCTTATTTTGCTATTTGTATAGGACCGGCAGCAGTGGATCACATTACGCAACACGTTGGGATCTAAATGTTATATTTTTGCAGAAGAATTGTGCAAGAGTGTATCTAAACTTATGGAGAACCACAACATACCAAAATGCAGTGGTCTTGTCCTAAAATATACCAATGAAGCTAAAATTTCTGACCTCTGTAAAATAACTCAGCTTTTAGATGGTGAGGAGAGGAAAGAACGGAATTAAAAGTACACACTATAGGTTTGCCTATACGATCTGTAAAAGGATGTAACATGTTATACTTAAATACAGTAATTGACAGTGTTAGAAATGCTTATTAGACAAAATTGGCTCTCATCATGGCACAACAATAGAGTTGTGGGCTCATGTTCAAAATATATTAAATGAATTCTTAGAATACAGTACAGCTCAAAGTGCTGTATAGAGCCAGGGTAACAGGGTGTATCTTTCATACGAATCGTTTCTGTTGTATATTTCTATGGACATTTTACAAGTTTTCAAAATGTAACAAAGCTGCTGAAATAAATGAACTCTAAGCTTCAGAATTGAATTTATACTAGCTAGAGAAGTGGGATTTCCCTCTTTCTTCTTTAATATGCAGCTATATTTTGTATAAGTTTAGATTAAATTAAATGCCTCAGTGCCTCACTTTTGTCTTGAATATGCTACCAAAATGATATGTTCAGTCATTAGTAGTCATAGAAAGTGACAGAGCAAGTATTTAAGCTGTTACACAGAATGGCCACAATCCAACACTGAGTTAAATGAGTTCAAGCCCTTTTAAATAAGTGAGCTTAAGTTCTCAAACCTCAGTTGGATTATGGACAATGGATTTAACAGAACAAGAGAAGACATGGGGGGGGGGGGAGAAAAAACTATTGTAATAGCCAAAGGCAAACAATGGAAAACAGATAGTATTTTGGCTGGATAGAGAAATGAAGACCAAAAAGCACTTTTCATTTCCATCCTACACAGGTCGAAAGCGTATTTCCATTTTAGGCAGTCCAGATGGAGAGACTTCTGATGACAGTCTTGTAGACCTGGCAAGTAAAGTAGCGAAAGCTGTTCAATTGCTCAAATACTGCTTTTTATCTTGACGTGGCCCATAGTAGAAATGTTGTCTGTAGTTGAAACACAGGTAACCTTTTAGAAAATTGGCTTTTTTGAGAGTCGCCTTTTAAAGAGAGTTAATCTTTGAACTATAAGGGGCGGAAGATGCACAACAGTGGGCTATGGTAGCACAGTGAAAATATGTATTGTCTCTTGCTGACATTTTAAGGAAAAGTTAAGCAAATTATTCAAAACATAGAGCACTGACAGTATTTCTTGAATAACAGGTCTTAATGGACTCAGGCTAGTCTCTTTGTGTTAAAGCATAATTGCATAGAGGATGTCACTAAAAATTGGCCACTTATTTAAAATTAATGTGTGAATTTTAGTCCACCCCCCTCCCAGTCACCCTACCCTGCCTCCTGCTGTCTTCTGAGCTTCCAATTCCCTTCCTTTCAGCACTATACTGTTTTCCTGACTCTCAGCTCAGTGTGGTTTCCCTTTCCTCTTCTCTGGCTTGGGTAGCTCTTTCTCCCTACCTATCCCACCAATGCTAGAGCTTGCATGAAATTCCCTCCTAACAGTTTTTCCTTTGACTCATTGTAGCCAAGGTATTTGTTAAAATGCCATGCCTGACATTTCTTCTTACTCTCTGACCTTACAGCAGTCCAGTCAATGGCCTGTTTACATGAAGGTCATGTGGTTCACATGAAGGAAGCAAAAAATCAACCAGAAGCCAAATTTTAGCACAGCATTACAAAGCAAAGGGCATTTTCAGTACACACTCACTGTCCTGTGGAATAAATGCTTCGGCCATGCATTTGGCAGTGTTACAAACACAAGCATAAATGCTTAATTGTAGGCCTCCACATAGAGATGAGAAATATGAATGTTACATAATTGAAGTCTGCTTCTAAGTCACCCAAGTTATGTAAATAGCAGAAAAAATTGATTCATTTTATTCTCAAGACTGGAGGTTTAAAATGGTAATGTTTTTGTTTAAGGCTGTTGGACTGAGAACTAGGTTCATCAAGTTGGGAGGTCTTTCACGTGGCGAGAGGGTGGCCAAATACAACCGTCTTCTTGCAATAGAGGAAGAACTTGGCAAGAATGGAAGACTTGGTAAAAAAAAAAAACCCTCTTTCTTACATTGTTTTCGGTGTTTAATGAATAAGAATACAAAGATTGGAAAAGGAGTGATTGAAAACACTCTGCAGGAGGGAAGGAGAATCAAAAGACTATAAATAAGCACTTGCAGAAAACAGGGTGACATTTGCCACAAAGTACATTGTCCTTATAATGAGTTGTCTGTTTACCTGAATGTTAAAATAAGACATCCTTTAGGCACAACCTACAACAAGCTTTTCATGAGCAGAATTAATTGGTTGGAATCTCCAAGGCCAATGGAGAACATTTTTAATGTTGTTGGGGTTTTTTGTTCACACAGAATTTTAGCTGGAGGCAGGCATGTTGCAGATGATGCTTTGAAAATTGTTCTGTATATATAAAGATGCAGAAATGTAGTGCTGTGAAAACACTATACGCCAACTGCATATTGAGTATCAGATGTAGTAGCAGTCCTGGTAAGGGACCTGCTTGGTGATCGCTCAGAGGCTTTGTGCTCAGAAGTTCCAGCTTCAGTCTGTGACATGTCTGACTAAAAGGAGTTAGCAAGTAACAGGAAAGGTCTTTTCCTGAGACCCTGGAAAGAGCAGTTGCATGGACAAATGATTGGGCATGGTGTAGGACAGCTTCCTATGTTCCAGTTCATTCTGCCAGTGGCATCAACCCAAATGAAAAAAAGTATTTAATTGTATATTGCCCATGGCATGTCATTGGAATTTTACATTTGTCAGCTGTTCCATAGGCTGTGCAAAATCTATGGGCACAATCCTTCCCTATGCAGGAATCCTCAAATGGCATAGCCGAGGCCTAGTTTCCCTGCTTTCTTCCTTGGTGCGTACACACAGATGCAGGCACTGTGCCAAGCCATTACAGGGAATAAGTGTATGTGCCCATAACTCCATAGCCTCTCTTGTAAGCTAAGGAACATGAGTTTGAAGCTCGCATTCCTTCAGCAGAGTGAGGAGGGCTGGATGAATATACGAGGAGTACATAGGCTTCCCATCTCCTAGACTGACCTGAAACAACTTGGATGTGGCCGGTTTAAATGCACGGATGCTGTGGCTGTTCAGCAAAGAACTATGCCCTCTAATGCTTAAATATATGTTAAAATACAAGAACAAATTGCAGCTGCTGTGTTTACAGATGTAGAATAGAACTGTTTACAAACGAAATAACAGTCCATGCTTTTACAGAGTCAGTGTAGTGTGTTTGCTAGGAGTGTGAGCTGTGAGGCAAGAAGGCTTGGCTTTACACTGCACGTGACTTAACAGTGCAATTCTACATCTGTACTCCTAGTTAAGTATGTCTAGGACCCCAGCCATACCAGTTTAATCTCGATAGGTACAAGCCTGCTAAAGTTAAGCACTTTTAAATCACATTGCTTTTGCTGAAAGACTTTTGTATCTGCTTAAAAAAAACACCTCAAGATACAAATATTCCATTTCAGGTGAAAGAGAGGATCATGAATTTGTTGATTATACTGAAGAGGAAGAAGAGGAGGAGGAGGAAGAACTTGAGTCTACTGATATTACTGCAAGGACAGAGCGCTCTGCTACATAGAAAGTGATGTTTCAGACTTGCCGTTTTTTGACCCAGAACCGACCCCTGAATTCTTCATTTTGAGGCCAACAACATCTTCCCACAGCACTACTACAATGGGGCAACAGTTGGCCCGACACAGTCAGTCCTTTGGTTTTATTATCCTTTAAAATGTTTATATTTCTGCTATCCATCCTTTAACTCAGCTTAATGGGAATTTACCATATGGAATAACAGTTGTTTGTTCTAGAAAGATATGACAGCACTCTCTTTGAATCGGGGAAACAGTGTAGGGCAGAAGGACCACAGAATCCATGAGTAATGCATGCTTTACTAGTCTGTTATTCCATTTATGAATGTGTTTTTTTAATGCAGTGTTCACTTTGGAGTCATTTTTTTCAAAGTAAGCACCATAATAATAATAAAATTTAAAATGTTTGCCATGATTTTGTTTTAAGACATTAATTTTCACACACAATTTTAAAAAACACTTTGCCAAGCTGATTTTCCTTTCCAATAACAGTGTCAGCAGTCAAAGTACAATTCAGGTTTATCTATCTCTGAAGTAAATTTCCCTGAAAGTCTGAATAGATCAGGGGTGAGGAAACTGACTCAGAGCCAAATGTGGCCACCCAAGCTTCTTTATTTGGCGTTTGAGACTCTTTCCAGTCCTGATCTGTGCTTTCCCTCAAGTGCTTTTTGCCTGACCTGACTATATATGCTTGAACTATAATGCCTCTTGCATGCCTGACGTGGCAGGAATATACCCTGCTGTACAAGGCAAAAGTCACATCCATTACTCTGCTCATTTTTGGCTCTAACCCCACCCACCACCACTGCCCATTGTCTGAAAAACATTTCCCAGCCCTGGAGTCTATAGTGGTCATTTTCAAATGCAGCTGTGCAGCCAAATGCATGGAGTAATCTTCTCTGCAAATGCTTCCCATTCAACAGAAGACCTCTATCTTTGTACACAAAGAATGCATATTTTGATTTGACTCCTTCCACGGATATTAATTGGTATGATGTAACCTGTATACAGAAGTTTCATTCATTCATACATACAGGTACATATGACCTTGATTGGGCTGGCTTTCATTACTGACTGCTAGCCCCATGCTTTTTCTGGGGCTCTGTCTGTCTTAAGGACCAGTGTTTGATTCCTGTATCTTACGGCCAGTCACCAGTTTTGCTACATGACACACTAAAAACTGATGTACCAGGCTACCCCTGTCTTAAAGCTAGAAAGACCAACAAAATGCCACAATTTTTGGGAAAAAAGTCAAAAACCTTTTTTAATAAGCAGCATTAAAAAGATAAATAATTTATATCATAGTATAACAAATAATTTAACTAGAAAGAAATACATTTTCATTTTTTTTGCATATTCTCCTGTAAGAATTCAAGGAAAAATACATTTAGAAATCGCCATATGAAATTCATTGTAATCAAACTGATATCTAAGTGCAAAAGCAATTAGTAGGAAACAAAACCTACTGAAGGGCAAGTTCATGGAAAGCAAATGGACATGTTTCCCCATATTTATGAAACAGTTAAATGATTAGATCAATCCCATTATTTGCTTAACAAACATGCAAAATAAAAATAAAAATTACACACACAGTTACTACACTAACAATGCAATCCTATATGTATCTAACTTAGAGCAGGTCTCGACCAATACATTTTGCTGCCTGAGGCAGTGCAAGCAAATTGTGCACCTTTGGTCATGGTGCATATATGTACCTTAGGCTGGTCAAGTTACTTTGACATCTGAGGCAGAAAATCCCACAGCCACCTCTTCCTGGGAGTGAAAACACAATAACAATAAATTAAATAATCATTTGTTGTCTTTTCATGGCACCCAAAATCTGCCAGAGACGGCTGCTTCACTCTGCCTAATGGTAGGGCTGGCCCTGACTCGGACAGTGGGGCTTTCTCCCAGGGAAGTGTGTATAGGATTACAGCTTTTAATGGTTTGCTTTTCAGGAGATAAGCATTGAACAACTACTATAAAGCCAAGCTAACAAACCAAACACATTCATCTTTTAATCCTAATTACTGATCATTGTCACCTATCATTAAAATCTCACAGTGCATTCAAGAACATTACCACCCAATTTCAAACTAACATTAAATTGCTCAAGTGTTTTTTTGTTTTTTAAAGGAGATGATCACATCTGTTCACTGTAGTGTAAAAAGCATGATTTTGGAAACGTGAAAACTGTATAAAAAGCACATTTGTCACTGTCTTCAATGAGGAAATGAGTGATGCCACGTAAGCTATTTCACCTGGTTAAAAAACAACAACCCCATGATGTTTTCACAGACTATTGTTTTCAGGTGTCATTTTACAGTAGAATAAATGATAGAAGCCTGATGCTGATTCACTGAAGAACTGCAGCATATATAGCAGGCATGTCCAACTCCCAAGAGACTGCAATATACTCCCAGTATATATATATATAAAAACTGGCAGTGATCTACCCATTGTCATTGGAGTGAGAAGTGGGCGTGAGGAGGGGATGGGTTGCTCAGACTTGAGCTTTTTGGGGGGAGGATTGCAGAGTTGTTGAGCTTTTGGGGTTGGTCTCACGATCTACCAGGATCAGCCAGGGATCTACCAGTAGATCATGATCTACTGGTTGGACATGCCTGACATATAGGCTGGTGCTTTGTGGCCCAAGTACATTCTTTAGGCAGCACAGCACATGAAAATGTTTATTAATCTCCTCACTGGAGGGATGCAGTGGAGAAAAGAATTTTGGTGGTCTCCATATGAGATTCTATTACTGTGCTCTTAAGCCTTTTAAAACAGACAGAAGCTGCTTCCTATACTTGATCCTAGATACTATACCTGCATTTATTAAATATAGAGCCACAAGAGAAGGTCAGTGCAATACAAGATTTCTATAGACTTGGTCTTGTGAAATGATTCAGCTGCCTGCAGCCCCATGTACATGTTACTCATGGGTAAGGCATACTCTAAAATGCCCTGGTCTGTACTAAAGAACTGTGCATTGAGTGTAGTTGTCAGTACAGTGGTGCCCCGCTAGACGAAAATAATTCGTTCTGCGAATTTTTTCGTCTAGCGGTTTTTTCGTCTAGCGAAGCGGCAATGACAGCCGCGCTCCGCTAAACGAAAAAAAAAGACGAAAATTTTTTGTCTTGCGAAGCAGCCCCATTGACTTATTCGTCTTGCGGGGCAGCTTCCGCTAGATGAATGCCGTTCGTCTAGCAAGTTTTTCGTCTAGCGAGGCATTCGTCTAGCGGGGCACCACTGTACAAACATACATAATTTTATTTGTATGCTGCCTTTCCAGTTCCAACCATACTCAAGGCGCCTTACAACATGAAAAAATGTTACAAAAAGAGTAATAAATAAAGAAAACATTTAAATGCACAAGCAGACCGAACAATTTCCACATAAATCACAGGATCTAAAATAAAGATTCAAAGAACCAACAGCAACAACTCTCCCAGACAACACCCCCCAAAACAGCACCCCAGCCACAGTCTGCACAGGAAGTCCAAGATGCCTCCTTGTCTGTAAGGCTTTGTGCATTTTGGACATCTGGCTGTTTGGGCGTCCTAACTGCATGGAGGCCCTACACAGGAGGAGGTGCTTGGGCGTTGGCCTTCTTATGCCGACAACCACACTCAATGTGTGGTTGTTGTTTTTTAAAAAAGGTTGGCTGTTAAAAAAATGCTCTTGCCCATATTCATGCATTCTCTACACATGAGTAACATGCACACAGGGTTTACACAGCCTGGCAGAACAATCAAGATATGACATGCTGGTAAACGTGAATGTTTAGTTGAAAAAACAGTTGGGGAAAGATGGCATTTGGGTTTTTCCCCTCAAGAGATGCCTCAAAATGGTCAAATATACCAATTTCTGATCACTGTAGAAACCCAAAACGTGCAAAGTGCTGAAAAAAACAATAATGGAAGTCTCAGCAATTAGCAACCAAATTCCCATTAGAGGAGCACCACCGAGAGCTGGAGGCATGTTCTAGATGTGCCTATAGACGACATTCTTCCTGGGTTATTGATAAGCAAAGCAGTTGTTGAAGTGTGTCACAGCTGCACATGGTAAATTAGAAACATGCACGAAAGCAGACATTTCAATGAAGTGCAGGCAGGCAACAGAAATGCTAAGCCCTTATTTGAAAAGAGCAGAATGTTTGAGGCAGCACTTTAAAATATGGCTAAGACTGCAAGAAACTGTAGGCTGTCCTCTTGCCACAGGCAGCAAAACCATGACCACCACTTTTCTCCTATGCAGCACAGAGGTGTTAGTGAAGATCACAGCTACTTTAAAATGCCACATAAACTGCACACTTACTATGATGCCCGCAGCTTTCCAGGGAAGAGGCCATGGCTGCATAATGAGAGCTAAGTACTGGTTAACATAATATGTGTGGAGACACAGCATGGTCTGAACTCTCAGAAAGGACCATGAATGTTCTGGGTGATGAAATGATACTATGGACTATAGAAAGGTTTTTAGTTTTCCTAAGTTTATCGAACTCCATAAACACCTTGCCTGGTGTGCCACAAGGCCCAGTTGGACAACAACAGCTGTCCTATCCAGAGAGACGACTGGCTTGTTTTTCATTGGGTGTACAGACAAAAATATTTGCTTGGGGGTTTAGAGCAGTTTAGCAGCTACTGTATGTATTTTAGATGCTTTTGTTTAATACAATTTGCCTTTCATTTCCAGGTATAAGATAACTTGTAAACTACTTCTGGTAGATGCAATGCACTTAATTCTACAGTATTTGTATGCAGGAAACTATAAACCTATAATAGGGGTACAATTTTGAACATTGTGGATATAGGAACTATAAGAACTGAAAGATGCAATGAATCTGGGTTTCTTAATAATGTTCAATGTCCATCTGTTAACTATGATTTTGATTCATAAGTGAAAACTATGACATTTGGGATTTTAGCCAGCTTCTGCTCATGGCCTTATGTAGTATGAGTACCACTGGTGAAACCAGGGTGAAAGGGCAGATTTGCCCTCCTTGTCTTAGAACTGGGGTGCTGCTTTAGTCTGCCTCCCTGAGCAAGTATTTATTTTATTTCATCAAGGTAGACAGATGAAGCCAAGTGGGGACAGAATTAAGCAACAAAATGGCAACCAAGCAGAAGCTGCACGAAACTGCATCCATATGAAACAGCATCTGTATGGTCAGTTCTTTGCATCAGCCAGCTCACTATGCTGCCTGTCTCAAAATGGCACAAAACATCCCTGGCAGATGGTTCTTGTAGAAATTATGGTCCATGTGGTGAACCACCACACATTAAGAGCCCTCTGCATGGAGAAGCTTCCAAGCAAACTCAGACCATTTTATGTTAAGGCATAAAAATGAATTCCAGGTTCCCTCTGCAGTGAAAATGGAACCAGGATTAATGAGTGGTTTGGTGCTAAGTATGAAGCATAACAAAAGAGTGGCTGAGGAAACACAGCCAGGTGGGCAGGGTATAAATAAAATAATAATAATAATAATAATAATAATAATAATAATAATAATAATAATAATAATTTATTTAAAACTATCAGTTGGAATGAAATTAGGTGAGAAATTAAGCCATTTATGTAGACAGGAGTGCAAAACCTAGCTGGGTTGTATGATGTCTGAACAGGTCGATTATTTTAAGGGAAATAGGCCTCATTTACTTTCTTCTCCGTAAGGAATTCAGTGGCATTGAAAGCCATGCCTTGGAAGCATCAGCTTGCTATTGCTAACTTCTGTGACTGATCCTGCCAACAGCAAAACAATACTCAAGGGGACACTGCTGACAAGATCCTGTTATAAGGCAGAACTACTGAGTCTTTGCTTTTCAAAAATATCTAAGTACAGCTGTTATGGGTAAGATGGATAAAATAGTCCTTATATAAAATTATGTTGGGCTACTGAGGTATAGCTATGTGGGAATGAATCCACTGGGGACTTCTCTTGTACAGGCCTCTTTGAAACAAATGGAAATTGCATAAACTCTTGTGCATTTTTTAAGGCTGTTATTCTGTAGCCACCTACCTAGGAGTGAACCCCAATGAATCAATGTAAAATACTTATGAGCAGACATGCACAGAATTGCATTGTTGAATGACAGAACATGGTGCCCTAATAAGGGAACAGATTAAAAAGTAACTAATTTTAGTACAGAACTTTTAAAAAGCACCACTGGCATTCCCCATGAAACAGAAGGAATGTGTCTTTTATGATGATATCTCCTACAACATATTTGTATATAACCTAATAACCAAGATAATCTACCTTTTCTCTTAAAAACTGTGCCTCTTTGCCATATGCAGATATATGCAAACAGTGATCTATTAAAAGCAATACAATTAACTAACAGTGCAGTTCTAAACATTTGTGCTCAGTTCTACTATTTTTAATGGGACATAGTCTAGTGGATGCACAAGACTGTAGCTGAAGAGCCTTTTAATCAGGTGGTAGCTCAAATTTTCATAAGTCTTGCAGAGAAGTCCCCAGTACATTTGGGACAAGCCTTTTGGCTGCGCATACGTCCTCAACGAACAACATCAAAATGTGGATCAACACCCTGGCTTGTTCCAAATCTGTTAACCATATAATGAAGGAAAGACTTCCTGGTTGGTTGGATTGCTTGTGTGAAGAGACTACATGGATGGCCAAAAGGCTCACTTATATCTTGCCTTATTAAGGTGAGTTAAGTTCATCTTTCCTTTTCTAAAACTGATTTGTGGCTGCATCTATCAGTAGAAGTGCATTTCTGTGATTACCTAATCAATCTATCAGTTTTGGTGAGCTTTCAGTCCTAAACAAGGCATCAATATAAAATAATAATATCAAAATAAATTTTGATGTACTGCATAATTTAAGAAAGAAACCCAATACAATAATTCAGTAAAAACTTCCCTGCTGCTACAGGAGAAAGTCCAATGTGAGACTTTAAATTGTATATAACTTAAGGTCATTTCAATAAAAAATCATGGTTACATGATTAGAGACTAGGAGGAGTTGCATTCAGATAAGCACTACTCAAAGTAGTCCCATTCAAATTAATAGATGTAAGTTACTTATACCTATTAATTTAAATGTGTAGAATTCCATGCTGCACTATGGAAATTGTTCCAGAGCAAGCATTTTTGCTTGCCAGATGGAATGATCTCCCCTTGTGCTGTTCTGGGGGGTTTCCTGACCTGAGCAGATTTGGGGAGGTAGCAGGGGGTACACAGCGGGAGAAGTCCTTGTTGTGCTAGCAAGACATATTGCATTGGTTTTTGCTACTGCGACAACTTAGCTGAATCCAACCCAAAGGATCTACTCTGAGTACAACTAAATTGGATACAACCCTATAGAATTAAGCCCTTCCCAGTATACACAAATGAAACAACTGACACTCACTGAAAGGAACTTCCAGAAGTTAATGCCTTTTAGCACATCAATTAGCAATGAGAGCTGTCTGTCTCTTTTGTTTTCCGAACGCTAGTATCTTTATGAAGCTGACGACCTTTTTCTTCAGTCCCCTTGTCTTGATTCAGATGTCCAGGCGTGGGCTCTTTGGTTTTCTCAGGACTCAGTAGTACCATTGATTCTGCTTCCTTTTCTGTACCAGCAACCTTATTTTTAAGCCCCATGTTGGCCGATGACCTGGAAGCACAAAGCAACATGTAAATATAGGAACAAATCATTAACATACTGGCTTGCATCCCTACTTCAAAAGCACTAAGTACAGATTATTTGGCTATTTTGAGTGCAGAATATGGTAGCTGCCAAGAAGCTATAAGTATTGGAAAGAACAAGAAGAATCCTTTGGGGAGAACGAAATTGATGTGATTGGTCCAATTATTATTGGAGCAGTTTGGGCAATTGTTCAGGAAGGAAGGTTACTCAGCAAGGGCAAGGTGAAATAGAAATGCTGCCATTTCAACTGTTTTGTATTTGATTAGATGGGAAAGCCATAAAGCCCTACAGTTTTAAAGAAAGAAAGCCAGATCACAGAAATAACAAATTGTCATCCTTGCAGAATTTTATGTTCAGGTTCCAGATTTCTTCAACAATAAATTGCTACTTTATAACAGCAAAACCTTGTTCTTCCTCTGTGATCTTCACAGTTCAAATTATATACACCACAATCACACCAAACACTGGAACTTGAGACTAACTAATTCAGAACCTGGCTGTAGCCGATCCATTTGGCAAGTCCGTTTGGCCATTATTCACATTCCAAAGTCTTATTTTATGCAGATTCTGCCTGCTGCTTATTTTTGTTTTTGCTAAAAATGGAACAGGTCCCTCCCTTAACATCACCGTGAATGAAACTTTGGAAGTGACATAAACAACAAGAAGAGTTATTTTAGAAAATGCTACCTCTGAAAAGATGATTGCCCCAACACTATCAAAATGGTCAAAGCCATAAATGCCAAGGTCTTTAAAAAAAATAAATCACTTTAGAGGTAACCATCTTTCAAAATCTCAACAGCTGGACTATTTAACACAATCTGGTGAATCAGAGTATAATTCTTCACTGGGATCTCCACAGGGGGCCTGCATTAGTGGATGGCAGCAATCCAACGGCTGATGCACTGCCAAAGAGTGTGAAGCCTGTGTCATTTACAATAATAAAAAAGGATAACAGAGCAATCATATTTATCACCTTTGAGGACAGAAAAATGGGAGATTAAAGTCTGTCACTATAACACAGTTTAATGGCAAAACCCAGTGATTATGTTCTAGCACAAAATAAAATTGCCGCTCAGGGTTCCTTTGGTGCATCTCCGCCCCCAAGTCCCCTTTTTACACAACTGCTGTTATTTACGGTGCAATATTATTGTTAAAAACCATAAAATCTCTCTCAAGTGTTTACTGCTGACTTACCACACTGTACCCTGAGCTGAAATTTGGCACAGCTTAACGACACTGTGCAAAACAGATTTTTGAATTCTGTATAAAACAGTACAATCCGCTCAGCTTTATTGTAACTGTCAGTGGTACTTTATTGTTCTGAACACAATTTGTACAGGAGCAGATCATGGTGGGATTGCACTCAGCCCTTGCTTCATACCAGAAAAATCTCAGCGGCATTAGTGAAACTTTGCTCTTCTGTTCTGGAATAAGTTTCAGCTGCGATGAAACTGATTTTTAAAAATGCTATCTGTGCAGACTATTTTTGTGGGTAGGGCAGTTGGGAGGAGAAAAATTAAGTCTGCGCTGTATTGCTATGAAGGATCACTCAGGCGTTTTTTGACCTATAAACCAGTTTGTATGGCATGATGTTTAACTAGTACTTGTGAAAGCAGATATGAAGTGACAGAGTCTTAACTTCTAGCTCTGTGCATACTCTATTGATAACACGGTTCTGAAAGTCAATATGCAAATTAATAGTTGTGCAGGAAGAAGAAAGCATTTATTTATTTTTTGAAGAAAGGTTGGATGTAGTCTCCCTTTTATGCAATGGCAGCAGCACTCAGTCCAGATTTTAAACATCAGCTAAATGCTATTAACCTATGAATTAAGAACTAAAGACATAATTAACAAGATAAACAGTAACAGCTTGGGGTTTTATTGTGTAAGCTCATACAAACATTCTAATAATAACTGCTATCAGCCAATAATTTCAAACACCCGCTGCCACTCTCAGTGCAAGGACTTACACATCACGAAAGATAACACAAATCATGAAACATGGAAAGCAAAAGTGATAAGACAGTACTTCGCACGAGAGTCAGGGCTATAGGTCGCCTGTCCACCATTTTCATGCAAAGAAAAAGTATTAATCCAAACAGCAATGACAAGACCATAAGCTTGTGCCTTAGATTTTTTGATCTCCCATTGAAACTTCATTTATTTAGGTATTTTTACACAGCCTTTCATGTGGCATCCCATCATACTCAAATCCTCTTGGTTTTGATGCAGCATTTGCTTTACTACAATCTGAAACTGAAACCTTAAAAAGAAGAAACGATTCTCCAAAATACATGCCAGTCTGACAAATGGCCTTTATAATTTGTAGAAGTAATGCAAACATTGTCATATCTTGCTCTAGAGTCTAGAGCAACATTCTCTATCTGAAGTTTATGTGATATCTCCACTGAATGTAAAGCCTCTAGACTGCATTAATTCCAGTCCTACAAAGGGAACTAGAAACTAATTTGCCACCTTGGAATTATTAAAACACATACCAGTAGCTCCTGGTGGATATGAATCGTGCATCTGAGCCACGGAACACCACTATCAGTGATTCCCCCAAAGACCTCCTCCCCAAAAGACCTCCGTGATTGGACAGAGTCACTGGGGATCAGGAAGTCCTTGAGGCACCCTAGACCCAAATTGTTAATGGCCTTGTAGCATATTGGCAACCAGTGCAGACTTTTGAGTACTGGAGCTATGTGCTGGTCACAGTCTGTCCCCACCAGCAGTCTAGCCACAACCTTTTCCACCAGCTAGACCCCCTGGGCCAGACCCATAGAGTTCTATGGTTAGTACTGATTACAAACCATCAGGGTATTACTGTTTGAAGTAACAGGCTCCTGGGTTACCCAGGAGCAATCTCATTGAGCAGTACTTATACAACACATTAGATACATAAAGAAAATAGCAGAAATGCTAAAGGCTCCTGCAGCATAGGAAGGTGGATATGAATGAGGACACGACATTGGAGACACTGTGCTAGATCTTCTTTTTAAGAAATATTCTTAGGATTTCTTCTAGCCATTGTATGGCATGCAATAAAGAGCAGCGAGAAGATGCTGAAACTGCTCAGATTTAAAGCATGTTTCTGATGTATCTATGCACCCTTCTTTCACCATCCACAAGGCATCAATCTTTTAAGGAAGAAGATTCTCAGCTTCCAACACATCCTGTTGTTCTTTCCAATTTGTTGTTAAAGCTTAATTGCCCATGCACAAACTGCACACAGAAAACCTTTGTAGTTGACTCTCTCTAAGGCTGAGCTGTTTCCTGCAGTGCCAGTAGACAATTCAGTGGTGCTAAGATTACAGCTGAGGGAAAAAGAGAAAATCCTTTAATTGTATAAAATCATCAGATTAAACCTTACCCAATATGTGGCTTCTTCTGTTAACCGAGTTCTCTACTACATGGAAATGTTTACTAAGTGCAGAGAATGTACTAAGTAAAAGGAAGGGGGAAGGTTGGAAGAGTAAGATACAGCAACTTTCCCGTCCATGTACGAACACCACAGGAACGTCAGGAACTGTTCCACACTGAACAAAATTAGCACCTAGTTTCTCTGAAGAAACTGCCTAAATGAAACTCCTGCTGTGTTTAATTTTGCAGAGAACAATTGGATTAGGTCTCATGTATTATACACAATCTATCCTCCATCCACTGGTATTTTCTCTTGTCTTTCATCCCTAAACCACTTCCTCTGCAACTTGGGTTGAGCATGGGAGATGGGTTCAAATGTACAGCGGACTTTAATGATAAATTCTTAATACTGACAGCAAACCTCATGCAAAGCTTATCTTAAGCTGCAAAATTCAATCTTGTGTATGAATGAAAAAATAGCTAAGTAACCATTCAAGCCAATACAATTCTCCCTAAGACGTTCTGTGACTGTTTTCTGATTTCTTTCTTTCTTTTTAAAAGTATTTCACATTCTGTGACTTTGAGTTAGTGGACAGTGGACTGTAAATAAATGATATTGGATATCTGAACATATAAGACTAGCAGGCTTACTTTACTTTTAAATTCTAAAAATTGAATTCATTTACTTTGAAATAGTGCCAACCTGTTGCAAACTAGTATGTGTGGTTTAACAGATCTCTTCCTTTATTGACTTACATGTCGCCTTGTTATGAAACAGATATATGTTCCAGTGCCCATCTCCCTCAAGTCATGCCTCCTTCTTTTGCATCCGCCATCAATCAACTTTGTTCTCCACTTAAAATATGCAACCTACTTACGTAAGCTTTCGCTCTAACCTAAATGAAAGCATATTGGAAAGGTAGGGTGGTCAGTGGAAAAGTAGGGCTTCATTCAGTGATCTCAGCATGTAGGTGGAAACAGATTGTGGTTAAAAGACCAAGAGAAACCATGGATTTGCAGAGGTTAAGCTGTAGGCAAGCAGAATTAGGCAGGACTGTTTTGCTGCTTATGAGGTGTGAAAGTTAAGGCAGACAACCTAAACTTGCAGTGTTCATGCTTTGCGATGCATAAATCAACTGGGAAATGTCTTAACTCTTCCTACAACCAGGATAATCACCAGTTTCTTCCAGACTGCCAAAATCAGTGCAAAAGCATTACAAGTTTTTCTAGGCACTGAAAGAGCAAATTGCAAGAACACTAAATAAATGGCCTGTTGGAAGAATACAATGACATGGCACATGATTTGTTCATTCCTGTTGTTGCTTACAAAGCAGTTGACAATTTCTGAAATGCCCCCCCAAAGGCTTTGAAGTACCGGTAATATGATGACAGCAACATGCAACAACACTAATCTGGTCTTCCTTGGAAAAACACCCAGGAGAAGATAGTACAAGCTGTTGGGTCAACAGACCAAGTACTCTTACAATATTTGTTACAATGAAATCTAAATCTGTTCTGGTGCAACCAGAAGTACAGTGGTACCTCAGGTTAAGAACTTAATTTGTTCTGGAAGTCTGTTCTTAACCTGAAACTGTTCTTAACCTGAGGTACCACTTTAGCTAATGGAGTCTCCCCGCTGGGTTAGCGGAGTCTGTAACCTGAAGCATCTGTAACCCGAGGTACCACTGTAGTAGTAATAAAAGGAGTTGTTTGACTTCACAGCAGCCTTTCTGAAATTATAGCATGCTGCTCTTTAATCAACTCCATGCTGCAATTCCATGCCGTAACATATTAATCCAACTGCTCTTCTTTGGCTTAAGTATACATAAGGGGGCACAAATTTGCCATTAAACATGGTAGTTCCTTTAGCCTTTGCTTCTCCTTTGTATATTTTAGTCACAATGAATTAGAAATAAGCCTTCTGAAGTTTATATCTAACAGCCAAACGATATGCTATGTTAAACACACTGGCCTGTTAACTGGTCAGCTTCATAAACCAAGGAAATGGTTATCTCAAACCAGGCCATAGTTTTTAAAAAAAATTAAATTGTTATTTTAAATTATTTTTAAAAAGCAGCTGCAGTGCAATCTGATAACAATCAGGACTGTGGAGACAGGGGGACACATACAGGAGGGAAACTGCCACGGGTTCAAATTTTTATCAGGATCACAGTCCAAGGAGGATGGGTGAAAATAAAATCTCTCCTATCTCACTACAGTCTGATCACCCCCACACAATAGTGTAGCTAGCCAGGGGCGGTCCACTGGGTGCCACGGGGTGTCTGTAGTGTGGCACGGTGGCTACAGTGCGTTGGGGGTTGGGATTCTGGGCAGCAAGGGAGCTTGCGGGTAGCGGAGCCGCTTCCCATCCCTGAAATCAGCAGCTGCCCTTAAAAAAAGCTGAACAACAACGGTCTGTTGCTACACCACTGCCCCCACACCACTGCTATTTGAAGAATCATGGAACACCAAACTATGTGTTCAGTGTAATGTGGATTCTGTCCACTGTCCTCATGTCACAAAGCTTGACTCATGTTTTGTCAGAATGGTTCTGTCATCCGACTACATTACTTATTTGCTACTCATATATTATCATTGTGTGCTCTCGCTCGCTCTCCCTCTCCCTCTCTCTCCCTGGGATGTATGGAGTCTTGGGGGAATGGTAGTACCTCTGGTGGGGGACATGTTGTCCTCCTTTTGGGGTAGTCTTTCCACCTTTGGTCCCCACCCTGCACACAGCTCTCACCTGTGGCTCCTAGAAGCTGTCAGCATGTGAAAGTGGCCATACCCTGGGAACGGCTTCAACTGGCCAGCTAAACCAGGTGAGATTAGCTGATGGGTCTCAAACCCTTGGTGGTTTAGAAACTTCTCCTGCTTGCAATGACAAACTCTGGAAGAATGAAGGGATGACGCCCTGTATGCCTCCTTCTGGCAACTCCTACAGCCATGGTGGTGCCAAACATACTGCTCTGCTTTCCTTTGGACCACATCAGTGAGGCCAAGAGGGGGTCTTATCGACTAGAGAGCCCAGTACTTCATACACACTGCCCAGGCTTGCATCCTGAGGAAGTCACTTTGGTGCTGCTAACGCAGCGGTTTGACTTCGCCCCCAGAGGCATACTCCATTGTCTTTCAAGCTAGATGGATGTCAACAATCTCTCTTTGCCACTCTTTAAAAAATGCCACAGAGTTGTGTACGATTGTACACGCCTACAATATTTAAACAGTGACTCATGCAAACATAGATGCAGGGAATGCTCATATAAACAGGGCAGCCAAGTACAAAACAAGATAAGGTGACATTTGAGCAAAACCCAAGAGGGTTTAAGTTGGCAAAGGTTCCACAAGAAAGCAAGCCCAAAATTCCCATGTGTGGCAGCTACTTTAGCCTAAAGGGGCCATCTAAGGGCATTCAGCTGAAAGCAAGTCAGGCCTTGAAATTGTCCAACAACGTTAGCACCTCTGCAACAGACTATTTCTAATGTGTATCTATAAATATAAATTAGACTATGCAATTCTTAAAAATACTGATCAGTGTCCTCTTGTTCTGGCGACAGCTAAGTAGCCCCTGTAGTAGTTGCTCTTTTGTAGCCCCCACAGAGGGGTACTCCCCTAGTCAGCAGTAGATTCTGAAAGGCTGCTCAGATTGCCCCAGGTAAACATTGCCAAATGGACTCACAATTCAGCAGTTTCATAATATGGCCATTGTCTACTGGCTGCATGACTAGGTCACACCAAGACTACATAGCCTCTACAAAGCCGGTGACACTTGTTTTACTTTTTAAGCATATAATTTTAAATAAGAAGGTGTCCTTTTTTGGTTGTTGCTGAATAGGCAAGCTGCATAATCAACAGAGTTTCACGTATGCTTTTACAGCTCCTAACAACTATGACAGTCGATACAAGATCCTTTTCATGGTCAATTCATCACGCATTCTGGGAGACCTTGGGCCCCGCAATTATTTCATTTCCTTCCTTGCAAATGCAATTTCCACTTAGTTTACTAGAATAAAAGGTAGACAAAAAGGTAGCAAGAGTAAGTAGAATCTTCTGATTAACATTATCCATCCAAAGCAGTGGAAATCCACAGATGAACAAAGCCGTAATTCACAGAAAAACAACAACTCATCCCTGAACTAAATTGCCTTTGTGTTTCACTAGTGGCTCACAAATGCAACAATAATGATGTCAAATTAAACAAATTTAATCAGAAAGATAGAAACTCGGTAATCTTTTATCAGGGATGTGTGAATGAGAAGAAATAAAATACAACTAGAGAGCTATTTCCTTTCAAAACATACTTTAAAAAAACCCAAACATTTAAAACAGAATGAGATGAAAACCATAAAAGCAAGAGAAATAAGAAATAAGGTTTTTAGCCTGTTTTTATGAATGATAAAGGAAGCACACAAAAATAGGCGTGAATTGAATTTCCACTTCATTTGCTGAGATTTACCCCTTTGAACTATGAGATGCAGTTGTTTGAGAATAGGTGTTCCTTTTTCAACTGATAGAACAGGAAATCAGAGGTTTAATTAACCATGATTATAACATTTTGCTGATCTGATTTGTCTCACCTATTTCCTTTTTTCCTCTTGTAAGTAATAAACTGCCTAACATCCGGAAAAGAGGACCAAATGGAAAGCATCAGAGAAGTTTATAGAAAGCTGGGGATTGTTATAAAACAAACTGACCCTCGACCGGATCTGTCTGAAGTGTGCATTTCTGAAGCAGGATTAACTCTTTGATGATTAAACAGCACTTTGAAAGAAAATGTACAGTCAGGTAATACCTTGGGCAAACCGAACTGCGGATTTATTCAGCCAAACAGATGGAAGCTTCAAAGCTCTTGATCACACCTCCAGGTAGCTCGGCATTCTGTTTACCACTGATTAAAAGTTGCATCGCCAGCTGCATCTTAGGCTAAGAAAATATACATATTCCTGGCAAAATTGAATATGCATTGCTGCTGCTACTGAGATATATTGCCAAATTAGTTAATGGCTAATTTGCAGTAGTATAATTCAGTTATTCAGGACTGTAGCAACCCAAGAACTGCAGCTGTCATTTAAATGGGAACGTGTACATCCCAAACACTGAAAAATGAAATACAAATAAGAGATGGCATATTATGACATCTAATGATATAAAGAGTGATATTTCAGTTTTCCATCTTCACAGATAGTAATCCCCAAAGCCTTTATTATCTCAATTAGATTAAATTTAGGACATTTAACTTGCCTCATCTTTGTACAAGGTCAGGAACAGAAATCATGCAAGTGAATATGAGCAGTAATCACAATCCTTTTTTAATGCAAATGTTATTCTTTGCATTGTGCTTATGTTTTCAGCTGAGAGGGATTTAAAAACAAAGTGCTAGCAGGAACAGGAAGTCATAGTTTTACACAACTGCTGTGTCATACATGTCTAGATCTTCTTGAAATATCAACTCCTCTTTTTGAATGGAGGGGTTTTGAAAGACCTAAATGACATGATCTCATTGCAAGGGAGATCATCAACAAACATATACTACTTACTGAATGTCGGAACTTGTGCTTTCAACCATTTTGTGACACTTTTCATCCGACCCCAAAGAATTGGGACCAAGTTCTGCTGCCAGAGTTTTCTTGTTCAATCCAGACTGTGTTTCAATGGAACCCAACACTGGCATAGATTTGGATTCAGAAGAAGCCAATATTCCAATTGGATCTAAAACCCAAAGAATACAGCATCTGCATTATTAAATTACATTATTATACACTTATAGAGTGGCATTGTGCCAAAGCATTAATTAGTCCAGATCAATTTTGATCACTATATGCACCACTTTCTATTGAAGACTGTGCCACTTAAGACACACACACACCCTCACTTTTTCAAGGTTTTCTTCCCCGATGTATTATCTGGATGTGCTCACTTTGGAAAATAATTAGCATTTTATTTGTATGTACAACTGTTCTTGGAACAACGAATAAGGTTTTCTTATTTCCTATGAGTCTGAAATCATATTCCTGATGTATAAGCTTATATGATAACTATCAGTTATTGTTCCTATGATACATAGTTAATTTATGAACCTATTGGAAAGAAAGCATATCGGTGGAAACAATCACAATGGCTTTAGTGTCAGTGTCTGAACTTCAGAGCAGAAGGTTGCCTAGAATGGCTTTACTGAACAATGCTGGGGATGTTAGAGTGCAGCTCTTATGAGACCATAGATCAGCCAAGAAAGCAATCAGAGCTCACTCAATTAATGAGGACTGAAATGTTAAAGGTTTCAAAAGGAAGGCAATTAGACCTTTGGAACAGCATTGAAGAGATAACATAATTCAGTTGCAGGATCAGAAAATATCTTGGTAACTTACTGCTATTATCTTGATCAGTCGTCACCTTCCTGAGCCGCAAAATTCTTTCTAATTCTGTTTCATTACTATCTGCCTCAAGGGATTTTAGGCTTCTTGAACTTGCAGATGTATTCATCGTTTCCTAAAATAAAATATATCAGGAAAATGGTCAGCCATGTAACAGTCAACAGAAGATGTCATAATCATACATCAAAATTTGCTGGAAAGTATGTAATCCTGACTTGATTACCAAAAATTCTTCATACATGGGGCTGCCCTTGAAGACTACATAAAAAGTCCAGTTGGCTCAGAATACTGTAGCCAGATTATTGACTGGAACTGGTCACTTGGAACTTATCTCAACAGCATTCATAATAATAATAAATTCACCGACTTCCTGTTTGTTTCTATGTACAATTCAAGATGATGGTTTCAACCTATGAATGGCTTGGCACTGTTGCATACTGGTGACACCTTGCCCCAATTCTCCTAATGACCACTCCCAGCAGCTTCATAGACATCAAATAACACTGGAGACAAAACTGTGCAGTGTCCCCCAGAGATCAACTAACAGAGTGTTAAGGCACACTCACCTAATGCTACTTTCTGGAAACGACCCTGTATGTACGCAGAAGTGAAACCACCATAAAACAGTGACCTCAGCTGCTGACTCATAGAGACAGTCCAAGATGTTACCATGATCAATGGCATCAAAAGCCACCAACAGATTCAGGAGAATCATCAGGGTCACACACCCCTGTTCCTCTCCTGAAGAAAGTCCTCATAAGGAATACAAAGGCTAATTCTGGTTTGAGCCCAGGGTTGGAATGGGTCAAGACCATCTGCAACTGAATCCCTACCACTTTCTCAATCACTTTGCCTAACAAAGGTCTATTGGTAATTGGGCAGTAGCTGGAATAAACCTCTGAGTCCAGGGTTGGTTTTTTCAGGAATGGCCATATCACTGCTTCCTTTAAGGAAGTAGGGACCACCCTATCACACAATGAAGTGTGATCTACCCAGTTAACCCTCCATGGCAGGCACAAACCAGCCAATGGGCATGTGTTGAGAGCATGTATTAAGCCACACAACTGCAAATGCTTCAAAAACCTTTTTGAGTACTGGTAAGTCTCTTTCCCCATGGAACTGGTGTGGGACCAATACTAAGCTGCATTTCCTAGCCTGCACATGTAAAGCCTTGATAGTGCTCATGCTTCTCTTGACTATTGGGAAGAAAATGGAAAATGCAGCACATTAATTCATAAAATTGGCACATCTTTCAAGTTTTCAGCAAAACAGCACTTAATTCCCAATGTTTCCTTCAATTAACTTAAATCCTGCATTTTGTTAGTATTCTGAATTTAACAGAGGAGGCATATTATTAACACATAACTCCTTGGTATTGTGCTCATGCTACAGATCTAGTAGCAAAGGAAATAAAGTAAGGTGTTTTACATCAAGCTTGAAATGGAACAAATTAATATCACTTTGTTTACAACAATTATACGGAGAACTACACAAAATGCATAATTAGCACAGTAACAATATGCATATAAGGATTTAGCTTTACACCTCCCAACCTTATTTTTCCTGTCTCACTGTGCTAATGACTAGCCTGGCAAATGCACTAGAAGTTGGTTTTATCGAGTGTTCCTTTTTACTCTTCATAGTGAAGAGATTTGCATGGAACCAGTTAGATCTATTAGAACAGGTACTAAGATTCAGCTGAAATTAGGCAGGCGTAAATCTGTCAATTTCAGTTTCTCATTTTCCCAATCTTACATTAAGTTATCCACATTTCCATATTACTTATTACTTTGTGATTTTTTTAAAAGGTCTCCTCAGCATGTAAGTGCCAATTTCTCCTAATGTACACATTTTTGCATGCCAATTCCCCTGATAGAGGGCATTTTTAATGTTATTTTCACACATGTATGCATTATATACACATTTTACCCTAGTATATTAATTTTTATACCCATTGCTTGGCTGGAGAACTGCACTGTAACATTTGGAGAAGCACAAAATTTGAAGGATGGGGATGTTTCAGTTCGTGAATTGTTTCAGGAAGTGAGAATTAGTTAGGTTCACTATTAAATGTGATTTGATCCAATTTTCTTCCCCATCCCTATGTTTGGAATGTCACATGAGTTCACATAATTAAGAAAAAAGAAAACATAGTTCTGAACACCTGTCTACATCCACCATCTTCTTTCCCTTGGGGCACTTTTCAGCAACGACACAAGGACACAAAGTATAATGCAAAGTTGTTGTTTTCTCTCTTTTTCTTACCAAAATTCCCTTTAACTCTTTCATTGCACTCTCAGAGGGTTTGGGTACTTCTGGCTGTAAATGAAAACAAAACACCCATCTAGGTAATGTGATTTTGCAGACGTTGACTAAAGAATTTAGGCATGCACAAGAGGAAAATTGGAGGCAAGGCTATTGGAAGAGGGTTTTCACCACAAAGAAATATGCTAAACTATGCCAGCTTCCCAATAGGTGGGTTCCTGTTGCCTACTAGGAGGGACTCAGGAGTGGGGTGGGGTGGAAGGGAGGTTGGTGTGGTGCAAACATGCTGACAGGAGCGCTGAATTGGCTCTGCTGGTGTGTTTGCACTACACTGACCTCCCCCCACCTCAGTAAGCAGCAGTGACCTACCTTGCAGGAAGCTAGTGCAGAAATTTGATCTTACCCAGTGACTGCTTCTGAATGAAGTAATATAAATCAGATGAACCTTAATGGTAGGAAATGGTTTTGGAAACTTTCAAAAAAGTCATTATTTTGCTATCTGCCTGGGTCATCTCCCCTTGAAAGGGGAAAGAAATGAGTGTGGTCTTATAAGTTAGTCATATAAGGCTGCATTAACTCTGCAATCCAGGTTGGAGTGCCTCAGCGGCTGTTACCCTCCTTTCCTTCTGCCCAACATAATCAATCCCATTTCTTCTGACAGATTATGGCAAGCTCTTGCTTTCACAGGCATTAGCTAGGGGTCAGTTTGAAGAGATGGAGAGTGAGCCTGCCCCCCTGATTACTTTTTAGCAACCTACAGTTTATCTATCAATAGGCAGGTATGCTGAGAGTTGTAGTCCAACAATATATGGGAACTCAAGGTTGAATTACACTGCACTAGAGGAGCTTCAGGACCCATCTATTCTCCTGGAACAGAGCATGTATTTTATAATAACACAGTTCTTCCCCCCACCATGTTTTACATGCAAGTTGTTAACAAACCTTTGTCTTAGAACGGCTGGTCTGATTAACAGGTCTAAGGTGAACCCCCTTTTTAATTCTATCCATCATTTCTTCAACAGCTTGTCTCTTCAGATCCGATACTTCTCCTGTTGCAAAACAACAAAAAAGTCAAATTACTTTCTTTCAGGAGGTTCCTTCCTTTCACTGTAAATTGAGGAAAACAAAGAGCCAGAAAAAACAGCCTTCCTGACTCACACTGCTTAAGAATATTGATTTCCAAACCGTACCACAGACGTTATAAAGCTAGAATTAAGGATGGGATTTGGAAAGGAAATGGTTATTTCTATTATTTTAAAATATTTCATATTACTTTGCCTACTCATATTAGGTGCTCATGCTACTACTCACTCAATGCTTTGACTTGCTACCAAGTTAATCTGGAATTCTACTAACAGTTTCTGATTTACAAAAATAAGGTGGGTCCAAAAAATATACATCTCAAGTGTCAATGCCAAGGTGAACAGGTGCATCTTCAGCATTTACTGAAAGCTGTATAATGAAGGTGTCAGACACACCTCTGTGGGGAGGGAGTTCTACAAATTAGGGGCTACTACAGTGAGGACTGTGGAGATGGTGGTTCAGAACCTGAAGACACACTGCTACTGCCCTAAATTGGCTCTCTGCTGCACACATTTGCCATCCAACACACAGATGGCACTGAGATATGGATGGAGCTAGTGTACACAACCCTGATCTCCCCCTCATTGCTTGAATGACTGAAAAGGGCTAAAGATGGTTCTTACAATTCAAGAACATAGGAGCATAATAGCCCTGCTGGTTCATGCCAGTGGTCCATCTAGCCCATCATCCCGTTCTCAGTGGCCAACCAGATTCCAGCAGGAACCAAGCATGGGAGCACTCTTCCCTCCTGTGGTTTGCAGCAACTGTTATGCAGAAGCATTACAGTCGTACCTCAGGTTACGTACGCTCCGGGTTACATACTTTTCGGGTTACGAACTGTAACCCGTAACCAATTACGTACTCAACCCGGGGTACCACTGTACTACCTCAGATCGTGTAGACAGAGCATAGATATCAAGGCTACTAGCCATTGATAACCTTATCCAGGGCCGTCTTAAGGAGATCGGCCGCCGTGGTGCAGCGATCCCTCCGGCGCCCACAGCATACCGCCTCTCCGCTGCCTCCCTCTCGCGCTTGCCGCCCCTCAGGAAGGGGGGTGGGCGAGCAGGGGATGAGGGACGTGGCGCTGGAGCGGCGCGGGGCTCTGCGCGCCGTTCCAGTGCTCACGGGGAGGGGAGGGGGGCGGTCGGTATGCCGGTGGGCTCGATCCTTCTGGCGCCCCCATGCCTCCAGGGCGTTCGGGGGAGAGCATGGGCGGCGCAAGCACCCGGCCGTCCATGGGGGCGGGGGGGGGAGGCCGCCGGCGGGGCGGGGGGGAGGCCACCGGCGGGGCCGCGCGGCTCCCCCCCCGCTCGCTGCACTCAAAGACAGGGCTGTGCCGCCGGCACGCGAGCGCCCGCCCGCTCACCCGTCCATGGGGTCGGGTTGGGGAGGGGGCGGCTGGTATGCCGGCGGGCTCGCACTGGCACCCCTGGGGGCCCAGCGCCCTGGTGCACCGCGCCACCAGCCCAAATGGATGAGGCGGCCCTGACCTTATCCTCCATGAATTTGCCCAGGCCTGTTTTAAACCCATCCAAGATGGTGGCCATCACTACCTCTAATGTGAAAAAGTTCAATAGTTCCGATGATGCACTGTGTGAAGTGAAATGAAAAGCTTTCTTATGTAAATCAAGTACCTAGAAAGCTCAGATATCACCTTACTGCACTAGGAACAAGGTTCATTTTGCTAGGGGAAAAATGTGCTGTACCTGAGCCTTGCTGAGATGCCTTTTCTTTCTTTGCCACGCTGCTATTTGCATGAGACTTCTTACGAATCATTGACATCAGCGACCTTTCACAAAGTAAAGATGGAAGACAGTCATTCAAGCTTTCTCTTGAACCTGACACCTGCACTTTCAGAACCAAGTTAGCACACTTAGTTGCCCGTAGTCCCATCTGACGAGAAGGCATAACAAACACTTGTAGGATCAGGGCCTGTTCCTATGACATGTATTGTGGAAAGAGCTGGCGTTAACCTACAAACAGCTAAGCTTTCTTATTGACATGAGTGTTCAAACACTTCCAGGCAGAGGTAGAAATGTCACACCTCCTTAATTATTATTTTTTTTAAATACACCGAACGTATTATTTGTTTCACAATTGCTGTTGACAAGGCATAGTGCAAAACACTCAAGATCTGAATATTAAAAGGTAACATGGCACCGTGACATATGTGACAAAATAAAGCCTTCTCACACAATAAAAAATTGAAGGGTTAGGAACGTTAACATAACGCATAACACTCCAGAGAACAATGCCACCCAGCAGGGAGCCTCTATATTGTCCCCTTGTTTCGACAGTATGTATTTGCTGGAATAGGGCTACTGGTAAACAAACAAAATGAGAACAGAAAATAAAAACCCTCACATTATCTATGCTTTTGGTTCAATCTGCAAGGCATGATATTAATCTTAAACAGGCACTGCCAAGTCAATATTTGACCAAATATGAGGTTTCCTGTCATTCCTTCCTCCTTCCCTTTTACTTTAATACAAAAAGCTTTCAACATGCCTTAAAGGGGGGAATGGGGGAGCTGTTGTTATTATTATGTGTCTGTACCTGGATGTCTTGAGCACCTTTTAAAATGCTAAATGGCAGGCAAATGAATAAATAAATCCAGTGATCTTTGAAACAGCCACCACAATTGCCTGCAATGTTTGGAGGATAAGCACATTTGAGAACGGCAAGAACACTTCCAAAGCATAAAGGCTAACCTGCATGACAGGTTGCATGCTGATTAAATTGAAATTGACCAATTTTCATTCTCTGTGTTAAAAAGGATCAAAGTGTGCCCCAACCATATTTTATCCTTTGTGCAGTATGCCAGTGACAATAGTGCAGTGTCTGTTACAAGTATAATGGACAGAGAGGATGCCTATCCCTCTCTCTCTTAAAAGGAAACTAGATGCATTTATTTATCTATTTTAAATTATTTATTTTCCATTCTCCCTCCATGAGATCAGGGAAGTTGACAGTAAAACAACAAAAATAACAACAAACACACACTATAAAATATGAACAAATTGAGAATAGAGACCACAAAGTGGTGGGGCTGCCACAGAAAAAGCCCTTTCACACACTATCATAGGGTTACCAGACGTCCCCAGGGACAGTCCCTGGATTTGCAAATTTGTCCCCGGACAAATTCCGTCCCCGGAATGTCCCCAGATTTTCAAATCTGTCCCCAGGAAACGTGGCAGTGGCAGTCTCAGCAGCCCGGAGCCAGCTTGGTAGCACAGTTGGCTCTGGCTGGCTTCAGGAGCTGCTTGCTGCCCCCATTTTTCCTCGCTGGAAGTCCCCATATGATGTGTCTTGTGCGCAACACATCATATGGGGACTTCCGAAGAGGAAAAATGGTGGGCGCAGCGGGCAGCTCCTGAAACCAGCCAGAGCCAACTGCGCTACCAGGCTGGCTCCGGGCTGCTGAGGCTGCCACTGCCAAAGGGGAACTGGGGACGTCCGGCGGTACAGATCTCCTGCCCCCTTCCCCCTTTATTTTGACTGATTGGGGGAGGTTCGGGAGTTGTGGCCGGCCATTGCCCAGTTTTTAAAAAACTCTGCGCATTTATGTTTCACAGGGTGCGAAAGAAGGGTTTTGCACCTTGCCTGGCCGAGAAACTGCGCCCCTTGCGCAATGGCCGCCTACCCGTGACTCCTGAGCCTCCCCCGATCTGTCAAAACAAAGGGGGAAGGTAGCAGGAGATGGGAAGGCTCAGGAGCCACGGGCGGGCAGCGTGCCGTTGCCCAGGTTTTTTAAAAACTCTGTGCATTTATGTTTCACAGGGTGCAAAAGAAGGACTTTGCAGCTTTATACAATATGCATGTGTGCTTGGGCTCAGGGTCTTTTGCCTCACCATCCCCACTACTGATTCCCTGTTGCTACTCAGCTTTAGAAAGAAAAAGAAAAAGAAAAGTGTCTAATAGTAGATGGTTGGAGGAACACAAGACTAAGTCTAGGGTGTGGGGAGGGAGTAAAAGAGAAAATATTTTTTCCCATTAAACACTTAATATCTCCTTTATTAGTATAAAATACCAAGCTAGAATCAAACCCCTTTCCAACTTCAATCTCATTACCAGGAAGCAGACAAGAGTTAAGAGTTAATTAAGTTTTATGATAATAGTTTAATCAATGTGTCCAGCAGATTATCTGATGGAAATATAGCTACTATTCTGAGATATTAGTAACTGTGCTCATCAAATGTAAGAATGAATGCAAAAAATCTTCCATAATCAGTTACCAATTTTAGATCTGGAATGTTTTAGGTTACACAAAATAATAATAAAAATAACTAATAATAACCCCCATTGTTCTGCCCAGGCACTGAGGTCCAGCGCCGAGGGCCTTCTGGTGGTTCCCTCATTGTGAGAAGTGAAGTTACAGGGAACAAGACAGAGGGCCTTCTTGGTAGTGGTGCCCACCCTGTGAAACACCCTTCCATCAGATGTTCATCAGATAAACAACTATATGACTTTTAGAAGACATCTGAAGGCAGAGGGACATGTTAATGTTTGATGTTTTATTGTGTTTTATATTTTGCTGGAAGCCGCCCAGAGAGGTTGGGGCAACCCAGTCAGATGGGCAGCTTATAAACAAACAAACAAACAAACAAACAAACACAACAACAACAATTTTATTATTTATATCCCACCCATCTGGCTTGGTTTCCTTACAGCATATATAAAAACATAAGAAAACATCAAGCATTAAAAAACAGAATATCTTTAACAGACAATAAATAGCTTTACAATGATGATTTAAGATATCATTCATTCAGCTGTTCAAAACACGAACCTACAGTATGCCTTCATCTAGGCTTTAGATCATGTGTGAATATTATTCTGCATTAAGTACTTCATAGCTTTAAAACGGATTATACTCCTGCCTGGTTTTGGAATACCACAGAAAGGCTTTTAAGAGATACAGTACTGAGCACACTGGGAGCATGGCATGCAAAGAATCAACGGAGTAGCTGTTCTCTTCAAATAGACCTAAATTGCACTGGAAGTAAATAAAGCAGTTGGGCTGAGTAAAAAGATTAAGCAAATCACATGAGGCAAAAGGAAGGTAGAAACAGGAGGCTTAGAAAACAGGGCTATTTGGGAATTCATGTGACTGAATTGGATGCTTTATGGCAGGCTAAGTTTCCATTAAAACTGCACATATTTAAGTCACACATTGATACATGTATTGAAAAACCACTCTTGTTCAGAAAGTTTGGAGCAATAAATTGCAAGGAAGCATTCATCCTTACAATTCTTCCCCTATGTTATAATGTCTGTTCTTGCTGAATGCTAAGCACACGCGGCTAACAATTACTATGTTTTAATGGGTTTGGATTCATGCAATGTCCCAGGACCCCTGTAAACCACCTGCCATAATGTTGCTTTGAGACAAAGAGAGTAACTCCAAACGTCTTAATGGCAGTGCATGGCTGATTCCTGAGATCACCTGCATATAGGCAGCGGGATATACTGCTAGTAGATTGGATAATTAATATAATTTTAGAATTTTAGAGTTAGAAGGGACCTTGGAGGTCATTTAATCCAACTTGCTGTTATAATGCAGGATCCCTGAAAGATGGTTGCCCAGCCTCTGACCAAACACCTCCAGCAAAGAGCTCACCAACTCCCAAAGCAGACAGGTATTAACAGCTTGATTGTCCTGGATAATGGGTTATGCAACAGGTTAAAATTGTAGAAATTACATATGAACTGAGTATATGTATTTGAATTTGGTTTCATCCAGTCACCCAACCTGTTTTTCTTCCCAGGAGGCAAAAGCACATATTTATCCTCAATATGCTTAGAATTAACTCCTAAAACAGGGGTTGGCAAGATTTACCTTGCCTGGGCCGGATCACTCCTGCGGAGATCCTCCGTGGGCCGGACCGGTGCAGCGCCAGAAATCGCACCTGCGCAGAAGCAATTTTGGGCGTCTGCACATGCACAGAAGCGATTTCTGAAACCGTGGAAGAGAGTCCCCGCACCATGCTGCGCCGGGTTAGCACAGTGCGCTGGGACTTGCCGAGCAGGCTGCTCGGTTCCGGGGCGGCTCATGGGCCAGTTAAACGGCCTCCATGGGCTGCTTCCAGCCCATGGGCCGCACGTTGCCGACTCCTGTCCTAAAAGCATATACTTCTGACCAGGAGCAGCGGGCAGAGAGGATCATGGCAATGCAGCAGTAGCACTGCTGCCACTTACCAGAAGGGAAAGGGAGAGGAGAGAGGCGGTGGGGAGCATGGCACTGTTGAGGGCACACCTGTGGAGACAACCCAGTTCCCCCGCCACTCACCTGCACAGCTCTGACTTCCCTGTCACCTCAGTAAGTGGTTGCAATGTCACTATCAGGAGGCCAGGGCTGTAATGCAGCCCCTTCATCCTGGCCACTCCTGCTTCTGTCTAAGCAAACAGTGTAAAGAATCAGTAAGTATATAATTTTACTTACCTTATTGGATTTGGAGGTGGAGGAGGTGGAGGAGGAAGAGGAGGAGGTGGAGGTGGTGGTGGTGGTGGTGGTGGTATAACATTTTCTGATTGGTGTATTCTTTTTTGAAGCTCTTCGACTGCACAGAGACAGAATCGAGCCCTCAGCTAAAATGCTCCTCTACCCATGTGCATGTGCATTTAAACGATGCATGCAGGGGGTTGGCAAAATAAAAAGCAAGTCCTTTAAAACGCAAACGGATTAACAGCCCACTGGACTACGACGGTGAAACCCCAGCTACAGCTTGTCAGAATCAATTAGGTACTGAGAGTCAGTAAGTATCCTATACAGAAATAATTTCACAGTAAAAAACAAACAAACAAAAAACACAAAACCTTAGAAACCTGCATTTTGGAGATTTTATGAAAATAACTAGGATGAAGATATCACTGTCTGTTTTCTCATTATCTTAGTATTTTTGTAAGGAGAAAATGTCATCACGCTGCCGTTCGTGTGGTTGTCAACAGGCGAGCATGCAAACTGTATAGCACAATAGCAAGTGGACTGACAGCAAGGAAAGCAGGCAGATGACTCGACTGAGCAGGATGGCAGAGCAAGTCAGTGAGCAAGCAGGCAGCCAGGTGGCCCAGGCAAGTCTTCCCACGTTCCCTGTTTTACCACTGCCACCTGCCTGTTTGCTCGAGTGTCCAGGCAGCCAAGGCTTTCACGCGCTCCCTGTCATTGTCACACACAAACACCACAGTTCACCCAACCCCCCCCCCCTCACAGCTTGCCCCCAAATCCAAGGGCCCGCTGCCATTTGCACTGGAGAGGGGAATGAGGAGGAAGGAGTCTTTCCCTTCTTTGCTCCGCACTGCCACCCACTTCCTCCTGTAGGTGGGCTTGGCGAGCAACACAAGCAGGGACAGCAGTTCCTAGTGCTATCCTAATGAGGAAGCAAGAATTTATTTATTCAGGTATGAGAGGAAATGTAATGGCTGCCGCTGTCATGTGCCAGACTTTAGCTCCTGAAGGTAAAGAAGCTGTCTGCTTAGTTTTCTGGGAGAAAACACCTCTCTGATCATAGCACTCCCTAAATATATAGTCTTTGGTTTCCCTTTTGTATGTTCAATGTTTATGAGTGTTGGAATAACAATCAGTAGGGATGAAAATAACTAGATCCAGGTCCTTTGCAAATAAAGGATCACTGAAGTCAAATGAAAATGTATGGATTCCATAGAAGCATCATTTCTCTCTTTTTCTGAGTTCCTGGGTCCAACTTAATAGTGTCCTTTTGGGCTGGTATCTGTTGCTAAACTTGGAAGATAAATCTAGGACACACAATTGCATGCTGGGAAAAGCAACCAGCTTTGGCTCTTAAAACTAAATGTTTTTGTACTGATAACTGGTTTTCTTTACTCGTATTTCATAATATGTAGCTCTGGTGGGCATGCTACCACTTCGAAATCCCTGAAGAATCATTAGTGGCTTCTTCCTTCTCACTTTTTGATACAGTAAACAACCATTATTTTTGTCGTTCAGATAATAGCTGAATGTGGCAGCCATTAAAGGACGCCATCAAGTTGAAATGTAGTCAATACATATACTCAGGTAATTTATTTCGTGTCCTATAGTGGTCCCAGAGTGGGTTCCCTTGGTAATTTCCATAGGTTTTCCAGTCACTTTACAAGGCTGTGATTAATTTAACACACAACACTGTAAAACAGTTTTAGGACCTTGCACAAAGGCATTAGTATGTTTTTCTTTTGACATTTTCCATCCACGTAATCCAGCTGCTTTAGGATAGTTAAACAGTACTTCCCCTGCTGGTAACTGTATTTTGAATTTATTAAGAAATGGCAATCTTAGATAAAGAGTAGTAAATTACAGTTTTTAGCATTTAATAGGTACGATGCTGTAAGCTGGTCAGGCACCATCCTGGCAAATAAGTCTTTGGTAACAACTAAATTACAGTAGTTTATCCATACTGTATGCATTCTAAGTGGTTTTGTCAGTGCTCCTGATGTCTTGCTTTAGCCTATAAACTGGACAAATAATAGCCAGCAAGTCAGACAGTTTCTACAGTCAGATAGTGAGGGGTAAATGTTTTGCCTGATGTGCAGGGAATTAGCCACACAGCTCCCATGGATTTTAGCCATTAACACCCATGGGAGTTGCAAAGTTAATTCCTTCTGCATAGCCTTCGACACAGCATTTACTTTTTAAAATGTCAGTCGCACAAGGGCACATAACGTGTTGCTGCTTCCCAACTCTCATTGCAAAGGGCTAAATCATTTCTTGGAATATACTAATAACTTCTGCAACTAGAATGTCGTGAGGATATTTTTTTAAAATCCCTATGTGACTTCTGCATTTGGAAGAAAGAATACCAACTGAGTGAATACAAAAGGGTTAGACAAGGTGGTTGTGATGCAACTTAAGTCCTGCTGGTTTGAATGGGGAATAAGTGCACCTAGCTAAGGCTGCGATCCAAACTCACTCACCCCTGCCTGTGGAGCAACTACATCCACAACCCAGCCACTCACGGTGGCCACAGAGAAAGTGGTGGGAGGGCAACCAAGCCCTGCACAAGCTCCAGGCTGATGCACTGATAGGGTGCAGATCAAGTCCAGTGCTGGCCACAATGACTGGAGGACTGGATCAAGATCCAGCCAATCCCGGGCTGGCTCAACTCCTCACTGCCCTTAGAACACCCTGTTTGAGGACTTTCCAATGGCAGGGATACCACCAACAGGCCTCTCTGCCCCTCAGCCAGGTGAAATGAACAGTGGGGTGCTTCCACTCAATCCAAAAAACACAGAGAGAGACAGCCTGGTGTACGGGGCAGTTGGATTGCTCTGTTTTGTAAACATACTTTACAAAACATGCATTAATGAAATTCTAGTCACAAATATAGCTTGAAAACTCCAAGCACTGATTATCATGAAACCACATGGTTATGTCTTAACTGGAGTTCACATTTAATTCTATTTGGTTTACTTCCATCATACTAAGATTGAATATGGTATCAAATTTATTCAGTATTTTACCTGAATGCTTTAGGTTTTTAACTTTTTCTTCAGCATTCTGGTATTTTTCCTCTAATTCTTTTTTATCTTCTTCTAAAAGTTCTAGCTGCTGTTTAAGGGATTTGATTTCCTTATTCAAGACTTCATTAGCTAATTGTTCTTCCAGTTCTTCAACCTGTTATTGACAAATACAAAATTGCAATGTAAATCAACATCTTGTTTTGTCCCACATACCAACTTAACAAAGAAGCACACCCAACCAAGTCAAGCTAATGACTCCCCAGAACCCAAAAAATTATCTGGCAGTAGAAAAACTGGAATCCTGTCAATATGTAACAGAATACAGCCATACCTTGGATCCCAAACGCCTTGGTATTCGGGCATTTTGGCTCCTGAAGACCGCAAACCCATAAGTGAGTGTTCCGTTTTGCAAACGTTCTTTGGAACCCGAATGTCCAACGGGGCTTCCGATTGGCTGCAGGAGCTTCCTGCAGCCAACCGGAAGCCACACTTTCGTTTCCGAACGTTCTGAAAGTCAAACAGACTTCTGGAATGGATTCCGTTCAACTTCTGAGGTACCACTGTACTCTAAATGTTGTTATTTAAACACAGTGCTTAATAGTTCAAGGTTTAAAAAACATGCTAGAAATGAGGAAGCATTTGTAGCATTTATGGATGTATTGGGGTTGTGGTTTTTTTTTTTTTTAATCTGTTCTATCCAGATTAAAATCTGTCCAGAATTTCAAAGTTTTATAATGCAATTTTATAACGCAATCCTAAGAGTGGTCAGGGGAGAGTGGGATCCATGACTGCATCCCAAATCTTCTGAGGGCAGATCAACGGAGGAAGAGAACCGACATTTTTTCCTTCCATTTTACACCAGCTCCAGGCTTAGAGTAATCATTAATCATACTCAGAGTAGACACATGAAACTCGGTAGACTTGAGCAGGCATCCCCAAACCGGCCCTCCAAATGTTTTGGGACTACAACTCCCAACATCCCTAGCTAACAGGAACAGTGGTCAGGGAAGATGGGAATTGTAGTCCCAAAACATCTGGAGGGCCGAGTTTGGGGATGCCTGGATTTGAGAAACTCAAGTTCATTGATTTTAGCAGGTCTGCTCTTAATTTGACTTAGTTGGATATTACTCTCTGTTTTGAAGCTACAGTCTGAACTATTGTATACTCCACTCTTGTGGCTACAGAGTTGGGCATTACTACTACTGAAAACCATCGACTACACATGTCGCAAGCCAGATTTTAAACCTGCAGCATGGTTAATTTCCTGAGGTGCCTGACAGTTGCTGAAAATCAGAAAATCCATTCATCTAGCCCAATGTTGGCACAAGCAGTTAATCAAAATATATGAAGAACACAACAAAAATCTCCCCCTTGGAGAGCCATGAAGATCTCATAATTTGGTTTGTATTCAACTAGAATGTTGTTTTGTCAATTATTATTTTACAAAACACTTCAATTCTGGAGTGCCTAAATGTTTTAAAGAGGATTTAAAAGAGGGGAGCATACACCTTCTTACAGGGTTTTTTTTATCTCAAGCAATAAAACACTAATGTAAGTTATTAAATGGCTGCATCTGTTAAATGTTATTATTCACACACTCTTTCTTTAACCCCTGCTGTTTGCAATGGGGGAATTATAGAATAGTCAAGTTGAAGGGCTGAGACACGGTAAAATAAAGACCTCTCTGCCCCTGTACACAATCTGAACAAATTTGGAAAACGAATCCTTTCCCAGAATCTGGGAATTACTCCCAATGTATAAATACACAAACATGTGTGCATTATGTTTTTGAAGCAATCGCTGCTTTCTTTTTCCTATTCCTAAAAATTGGGGGAAATAACATGGCTTCAATTTTAACTATTATCCAAACAACTTAGTAATTGCTTCCAGTACTGTAGATTGCTAAAATCTCCACCAAATTGAAACCAATAGAAATCCAAATAATTCTTCTGCAGAATATTCCAAATACTTCCAGTGCCGTTTGTTCATGTGTGTATCACACTACTTCGCATATGTAGCTTGTTAGCTTTCTTTCTTTCATCAGGACTTAAAAGACAAGGGAACACACTTCCTGTTTATTTGAAGAGATACCCAGAAGCTACCTCCTCCTTTTAAAGGCCACAGTGTGGTGTCTCAGTGGCCTGCTTGTTATGCTAAGCCAATCTCTGCCTTAGACAAGTGTATGAGCATGTGGGGCTTCTGGAGAAGAGCTCATGGCCCAGTTCTTTTTACTACTGCATGGCGCCAACCTGCATCAAAAAATTGCTCTTACTTAAACCACCTGATTAGTCTGGAGAGAGCTTAACTATGACTCTGGGTTTGGATTACATACTAAGGAAAACCTTTGACTTATGGTCCATCCATACTTGTCCCATGATTTCAAGTCACAGGTCCAAGACTTTCTTCTTCTTTTTAGCAGCCACTTTCATTGGGAGAACCCGCTGTTTACTGCTCTAAATCGGAACAAACGTGAGTTGAGCTTTTTGTGGATTGTTCCAAGTCAGCAGGAAAAATTGGATTTCCCTGGGGAAAGCAATGGGACAAATAAAAGCACTTGGACCCATGACTTGAAATTACAGTACAAATGGTCATGTGGATGGGTCCTTACTATGCTGCAGCAGCAAAAGGGGGAAAGGGAAAAAAGGACCAGGGAGTTTACAAAACAATTACATGCTCCTCTCTGGAGACCCAGGCATTCTCATTAAGCCAAAGAATCACAGAATTGTAATTTGGAAGGGACCCAAACGTCATCTAGTCCACCCCCTGCATCGCAAGAATCACAGTCCCCGTCTTCCAGCCCCAGGACGGCTAGCTGCGTTACCCCTCTGGCTTAGCCTCTTCAGCACCCACTTTGGGAGGATGGTCAGAACCTCGCCCCAATTATTTGTGATGCTGTTACGCTGTTAAAGCTTCACTGTGCAGTCCAGAATCTCACTAACAATGTCTTGGTGCAGAAGGGGATGGATATTTCACACTGGTTTAGACAACCTTTTAGTTAGACAACCACCTTTAGTATTTCATATTTGTAATGTTTTATTGGCTATTTAATGCATTTCATATTTTATTATTGTAAATTGCTTCAGGACCCCTCTGGGTGTGTGAAGTGATATGTCAATATGATAACCTAAACTAAATGAAACCAGCTTGATAACTTACAATCCAGAAGTGGCTTGCAAGGCAGGTCAGAGTCACTACCCTAGCTACCTGGCAGGTGGGTCACTGTTGCTTACTGGGAGGAAGAAACAGAGGAGTTGGGGAGAGGGAAGCATGGTGCAAACACACTAGCAGGGGTGCTGGATTGCCTTAGTTCAGGCATCCCCAAACTCGGCCCTCCAGATGATTTGGGACTACAGTTCCCATCATCCCTGACCACTGGTCCTGTTAGCTAGGGATGATGGGAGTTTCAGTCCCAAAACATCTGGAGAGCCGAGTTTGGGGATGCGTGGCTTACCGTATTTTCTGGCGTATAAGACGACTGGGCGTATAAGACGACCCCCAACTTTTGAGAAGATTTTCCTGGATTAAAAAGTAGTCTTATACGCCAGAATATACAGTAGTTGGTGTGTTTGCAGTGCACTGACCTCCCCACTGCCTCACCTCTCCCCTGCTCCCGCCCATTAAGCAACAGTGACCCAAAGCTCTGTCCCACTCAGTGAGCAACTTCTGCTTACTATATATTCTTCAGTTTGGGGAGACAGGTGTCAGAAACAAAGTACACCACAGTCCCTGAAAAGTACAGTGCTTACCTTTTGCTGGTGCTGCAGCCTCTCTTCCTCCAGTGTTTGATTCAGCTTGGCATTTTCATCCAGGGCTTTCAAAAGCTGTTCGTCGGGGGCAGCATTTTGCAGGAGAAGCTGACTTTGCCGCTTCAGTGTTTTTTGTTCAATAAACATCTACCAAACATGACCAAATTGCAAATTAGATCATTTGCCCAGCATTTATTCAAACCCGGGTATATGGGAAATTGGTTATCTAGCATCCAGATGGAACAGGCACCAGGAAAATCTACAGGCACACACCAGAATCTTGCCACCCCCTCTATCTAGGAAACATTCAGGATCTCAGCAGGTCAATGCTAAGAGAAAATGACTGGACTATACCCTAAAGTCTGCCTAGTCTTCTATTAGATTCGCTCCAAAGGAAAAAGGCTTTATTTTACAATGGTGGAAAAGCTGGAAAAGAAGCTTCCTATTCCTCTTAGGAATCTTTATGGAACTGTCCAATTTCAGATCTGTCCCCCACCCACCCCCAAACACTGCCCCATATGTGTTTTAGGATTACCGTACTGTATTAGAAATAGAATGCCACATTATTTCTTGTCCAAATTCCATGCTGTTTGTTATATAACTTATTAACACATCATTAAACAAAAACGAAACCAAATATCTGGACACTTGCTTGTTTTTACAAACAGCCCATGCACCCCTTGAACTGACTATATTTCCAAATCTATGAAATATGATCAGTGCTCTCTACTCTTAACTTCGTCAATCACCTGTTTGCAAATGAGGTAAAATATGGCTGAGTGGTAGATTTTGGCATTTATTGGCTTACGCCCTTCAACCTAACAGGTGTTTCAGCACTGTCATGATGGATAGTGCTGATCACAGTTCCATAGACAAGGACCTACACTGAAACTAGTCCATGTGTAAAATGTAGTGAAAGAAATAAACACAGAAAGAACAGTGTTGTATGCCAGGTCACCAGGTCATGTGACCAAGCTGAACGGGCTTAGGATGCAGCCTAAGTTCCTCTTTTCTAGTCCCGCCCCCAAGAACACCCCTTTTTCGGAACTTACACTGGCCTCAAGTCAGGCAGCTGTGGCTTACCTGGCTAAGCCACAATGAGCAAGTTACACTGATGTATTTTGGGCTGAGTCACAACTGGGGACTTAATGCAAGCTGAGACTAAAATCAGCTGATTGAGCAGGAGATCAACTGCATTCTAAGCTGCTCAACCCAGCAGATCTTGCCATATGATTGGCCCCATAGTATGACAAGTATTAGATTCCTTTACAATGGAATTCCTTGGCACTCTCCCTCCAATAAGCTGAATCTTCCACTATACTCTGCAGGTGACAGGTTTCAGATTCTAAGGCTAATGTGTTTGTCCCCTGACCTCACCCAATTCCTGTATATGACAACTGAAGCTATGGGGTGTTACATTAATTATAGTCATATAGCAGGTCCCCTCGCTCCCGCCCTTTGCGAACTAGGCTATATATAAGAATCTTTTCATAAGTGCAGGTTTTTCAATCCATTTAGAGACACGTCACATATTAATGGAAGAGTTATTACAAAATAACCCAAAGGCCATTAATGCATCTAAATGAGAGTTATTGTGGAGCTCGTCACTAAAAAAGCCCATTGATATCTCTGAATCAATAGCATGCAATCTCATGAGAGGAGCAACATTCTTATACAAGGAGGTCATGGCTGTCGGAAATTATAAGCGTTTTCCTCTACTGTTGCGGGGGGTGGGGGTGGGGAAGCAGATAACAGCATTTGACCTTTTTGTATGCAAATGTTCAATACTGGATTTTAAATACAATGTCTGCCAAGTGTGGCACAATGACAAGGGCATCCTAAGTAACCAAGATAAGTAAAGGAATTGCACTTTAAAAATAACTGTATTATGCACATATTAGATTGTGTATGGAACCTTTATTACTGACACATAGGCAGTAAAATTGAGCAAAATGATAGGCAGGTCAATGGAACTTTCCTAGTTCCCAACCCACATACACCCTCAGTGTCAGGCTGCACCAGATATCAAGGGCGGAGGAAGGGGGTGCGGTAGGGGTGGTCCACACCGGGTGTCACCACTGAGGGGGGGTGACAAAATGCCAGGCGGCACTCACCGCAGAGCCTGCAGCGTGCTCGGGCCACACGGCTCTCCTGGGAGTGACGCAGTGGCTAGGGCACGTGCAGGCTCCACGCTGCCCCAAACGGTCCGCCCGCCGCCTCCCCCTCAGCTGTAGGGCAGCTGAGTGGGAGGAGGCAGGCAGATTCCTTGGAGGCCCCGCCCCAGGCGCCTGATCGGCTGGCTCCGCCACTGCCAGTTATCACCCACATATTCTCAAGCCCACCTCCATACCTTTATGGGAGAATATCTGTGTTTTTAATCTGATAGTGTCATTCAATTCAACAGTAGCAAGTGATTTTGCAACAGGTGTGCTAAGATGAGGACCTCTATCCTGACTTGAACAAGTTGAACTTCATTTGAATGTGAGACTGGTGGGTTTCTAAAGTTAGACAAGAGAGACTTTTTATAAAAGAATTTGGTACATTTTGTCGCATCTGCTTGCCTGCATTAAATTTATAAGAGACAAGCTTTCAAGGTGTCACAGAAATATGGTCAAGGCCACAGATGCACTCTAGTCCAATTCTGGGAGTAGACACTCTTAAAATGAGCATGATAAACGTACACCCTTCTGCAGAGTGGAAATAAGACAGTATTTATTTATAAATAAACAGAGGCCGCTATGGAGTAAATGGTCCTTTACTTCAGATAACCTGTATCAAGCTAAAATATACAACTGGGTAGACATACAATCTACAAATACTAGTCTTATTACAGTTGTGGCATATATATGAACCTTGACAGATTGACTGGACGTATACATACAAATGGTCTTAACTGATTTTAATGTTGAATTCTTATATTAAAATAATAATAATAATAATAATAATAATAATAATAATAATAATAATAATTCCCCCAACTGATGGGCCATTGCGTCTTGGCTTTCGTTTACTTATGAATACATCACTCCCTGCACCTTATTCTAGACTGTTTGTGTACTGCACATATTTAATGTCTGTGGCATATATAACCTTCATTCCTTACTTAGGTTATTTTTTAAAAAGTCCATGTTTCAAAACCTGATTTGATCTGTAGATTCTGTTGGCTTACCGTGTTTCTCATAAAATAAGACGGGCCTATAAAATAAGCCATGGGAGGATTTTCAAGCGTTCATAAAATATAAGACATACCCCGAAAATAAGCCGTAGTGCTGGGCAGTTCTGGAGGGCGCCAAGGAATAGGAAGAGGTCTGTCGTGTTGGCGCCCAGAACCGGATGTTGCTGCTGCTTCAGCCCCGAGCCAGCGGGATCCATCAGCAGCAGCCGCCGCAGCACGCGCTGTGTGAAGCCCCGTGCCAGCGGGATCCAACAGAAGCTGCAGCGCGCGCAGCGTGGAGTCCCGAGCCAGCGGGATCCAGCCGCAGCGCGCGCCGCGTGGAGCCCCGAGCTAGCGGGATCCAGTCGCAGCGCGCGCTCTGTGAAGCCCCGTGCCAGCGGGATATAGCAGAAGCTGCAGCGCGCGCAGCGTGGAGTCCTGAGCCAGCGGGATCCAGCCGCAGCGCGCGCCGCGTGGAGCCCCGAGCTAGCGGGATCCAGTCGCAGCGCGCGCTCTGTGAAGCCCCGTGCCAGCGGGATATAGCAGAAGCTGCAGCGCGCGCAGCGTGGAGTCCTGAGCCAGCGGGATCCAGCCGCAGCGCGCGCCGTGTGGAGCCCCGAGCTAGCGGGATATACCGTAGCAGAAGCTGCAGCGCGCGCAGCGTGGAGCCCCGAGCCTGCGGGATCCAGCAGTGCTCTGTACGGTAGCAATTTGAATCCTCCTCCTCCTGCCGCGGCTCAGGGCGATCCGCGCGGCGCTGCTGGGCACTTTTTCAGCACTTCAGCAACAGCCAGTTCCGGGGGCCGAGCCACGGCAGGAAGAGGAGGAGGCTTGCCAGGTCAGCGCCCAGCTGCGCCGCGCCCCGAGCATCCGGGAGCCAGCAGGAGGAGGAGGCGGTGGCCTGCCGGGTCGGCGCCCAGCAGGGCCACGTGCCCTGAGCCAGCTGAACCCAGCAGCAGCAATGCTGGCCACGGCAGGAGAAGGCAGGCGCCCAGAACCATATAGTACTTAATAAAAAAAAAAGACACCCCCGAAAATAAGCCATAGGCTTATTTTCTTGAGTAAAATAAATATAAGACGGTGTCTTATTTTATGAGAAACACGGTACATACCTCCTGTGCAAAGGATTCCGCTCTCTGCCGCAGATCTTTCTCCAATTCAAAGTTTACTTGCAGCTCTTCATATTCTTCTACTGCCAGTACAGACACTATTTAAAGCACAAAAAAGACAAAACAAATCCAAACACACAACAACACATAACAACACACAAAATGAACAAATTAGGAAACAAAATAAAAGTGACCATAAGCTGCAAGCCATTGCCATTCATATACAAAGTGCATCAAATAAACTTCAAAATGACATGTTGTATCATGCCATGAAACAAGATTACACAAGATTTATGGTTGCATGCAACCATAAAAGCTTTAGCTGCAATACTGCATTGGTGGATAAATAATCCCAGAAGTGTAGTGCAGTGAGGTGGAAGACTGGCTTCTGTGCAAATAGCTTTGCTGGGGGGAAGGAAGCATGTCTTGTCTTTTTCCAAAAACAAAGATTTGTTGTTATTTATTAGTATTTATAATCTGCCTTTCACCCAAGGCAGATATGCACAATCTAAGCCCAATCTAAACAAAATCTAAAACAGCATTGTGGGCTGGCCTCGCTCACCTGATTGGTTGCATCACTGCTGCTTATTGTAAGGTAGATGGGGAGGGGCAAAAAGACAGTGAGACAATAAGGAGAGGGCGTCCTAACCAGTTCCAGCTGTGGCTCACTGCAGGTCATTAGGACTGAGTTTTGCAACTAGGCCTGATTCTTGATTTGCAATATTCTGGCAGTGCAGATCAGGTACAAAATTCTGGCCGTGCCCAGCAAATCTCTCTTAAATCTTCCTTATGAAATGTAAGTTGAAAATTGGTTTCCTCTTGGCAGTTTCTAATTCATACAGTGGTACCTCGGGTTAAGAACTTAATTTGTTCTGGAGGTCCGTTCTTAACCTGAGGTACCACTTTAGCTAATGGGGCCTCCTGCTGCCACCACGCAATTTCTGTTCTCATCCTGAAGCAAAGTTCTTAACCCAAGGTACTATTTGTGAGTTAGCGGAGTCTGTAACCTGAAGCGTCTGTAACCTGAAGTGCCACTGTATTGCAAAGGGACTTTTCATGGTGCTTTGACTGTTTTGGCTCTGGCGAGGGAGTGCTTCCAAGCGCACAGTGGATTTACTGAGTATATAGATTTTGAAATTCTATGCCATTATTCTGAAAACTGACTCTTAGAGCTGAAGTATGTTGCGAAATCAGTGCTTGTGAGCAGTCATTAAGAGATTTTGAAGAGTTGATTGTTACTACTTTCAAGTCCCAGTTGAGCTGTGTGGGCAGAACAATACGAAGGAGCCTACACAATATCTGTGCACATTCTGGGTAATTTTAGCCAGCAGGCTTGGCCCCAATTTCATGAACCAGTGTTTTACAATCAACTTGTGGGGCTGGGAGCTATGTATTGATAATGTTTAGTAATGGAGAAACCTGTTCTGTAGGTAAGAACGCAAGAAGAGTCTGTTGGATCAGCCTTGCTCCCCTGATTCTGGCTTTTATTATATTTACTTACAATAATTTATAAACTAATTACTTTTTTTTAAAAAAAAATCCTAAGCAATGTGCATAAAAAGAATATACAACAATTATAAATAATATTCAAATAAAACCAGGAAGATTTTTAAAAAGGGTACACAAAACTAGATGATACGTTTTCTGATTTGGGCCTTGCTGCATCTATATAGGAGAGGAACTGCAGTAACAAGGCTCTCCAAATGGCAGTGCTGAGAAATCAAACTGGAGGAGAAGATGACTATGAAGCAAACGTACGTACTTCGGTTACATTTTTCCAACACCTTCTGCTGCTTCTGAACTTCGGCTGTCAAGACTGCATTTTCTTCCTTGACTTTATTTACCTGCGTAGTAGGGGGAGACATAGAATCATAGAACTGAAATGTTGGGGGCACCACAGGAGTCATCTAGCTCAACCCCCTACAACATGAGATACATGAAATCTTTTGCCCAACATGGAGGTTGAACTCACAACCCCGAGATTAAGAGTCTCATGCGCTACTGACTGAGCATAAAACATAACAGAGATCATCAGGAAAACAAAAACACACAGTGATTTACATGGTATGAAATTTGGCTGTAACTCAACCAATATGCTAACACTGGTATTTCATTAGGTATTGGCCTGTTCAGAGTTCTCCCGTGTTCTTTTCTGCTCTTGCTGATGTGCCTGTAAGAAGTGACAAGCCTTTTTTGCTCCTAATTTTTTTCTAGCTAACCAAGCAATCTTAAGTTACTCTGACACACTCCTTGGTTTCAAAGGAATTTACTTTTTAATATGTTTGCTCACCATACCAACCAAAGCTGCAATAAACAGCTAGAATACTTTAAAGTGCTTTACTGAATAATAACCGAGAGCTGAGAAGTAGCAATAAGTACTTCATGCACAGCAAGGAGATTTTAAAGCCCTTGCATACAAGGATGTAGAATCTTAGCTAGCAAGATCGCTTGTGGGAGATGGAGGGGGCAGGAGACTTAAGAGACACACAGCTAAGTCTCTCTCTGGCTATAGATTTGTACAGGGTAATACAATAGCATCAAACAGCAATGAGGGGGTTGCTGATCCCCACTTTGGTGAAGTTAAGAGTGCTTTTGAGTCATACTTTCTGCCTTCATCTCCTCTTATGGATTTTGGAGGCCAGCTGATGGTTGTGATACAAAGCTCCAAAATCCTGACACTGGACCTGAGAAAAAGCTGGTTGGGAGAGATTATCCCAAACTACCATAAAAGCCCCCATGTTCAGCCCTAGTATGGGACTGCACTGGAGTCTGGTTAGTTTGTAATATCAGGGCAATCCATCCAAGTGCACAAACACTCAGGTGCTGATACAAATTATTGTTTACCACATTCCTTTCTCTAGGATCCAGCAGATTTCGTCGAAAGGAAAATAGATATTTGAGAGGGGAAGTGAACAACGGAAAGGCTCCCACCCTTAAAAAAAAGAAACAGTTAACAATCCTGATGAACCTGTGGGGTTAGGTATTATCCAATTAACTTCACAGTGGACAGTCATAAACCAAAAACTAGGCACAAAAAGTCAACGTCACATTCACCAACTCTCTGCTTTCCTGACACAGTACTTACATCCACAATTTCTTCTATTAATTTGCTCCTCAGGTTTTCCAGCTCAATGGTTAAGGCCTTCTTTTCCTCCTGAAGAGATATAATTTGATCCCGCAGATCTACATTTTCGAGAGTGGTGGTGGGAGTTCATTTTTCATTTGAGACAAAAACACACACAATAAGCAAACAAAGACAGACACCGGCAGGAAAAGCTGAAGAATCGGTCATCAATAGGTTCTTAAATTATTAAGAAGGCAGGTGCCTTACATGCAGATACCATTACAAGTTTGCCTTGTCTGGTCCTTTGTCTTAGTTTGATTTTCATTGCAGAGACATCATAGTCTGAAAAGCCAGAAATTCAGAGGCGGTAATGCTTCTGAATACCAGTTGCTGGGAACCACAGGAGGGGAGAGTGCTCTTGTGACCAGATCCTGCTTGCAGGGTTCCCACAGGCATCTGGCTGGCCTCTGTGAGAACAGGATTCTAGACTAATTGGCCATTGGCCTGATGCAGCAGGCTCTCAACTGTTTTGAGTTCAGTTCTGCAGTGCACAATGCATCTCTCAGCCTGCCTTAGAGACCAGGCATCCCTTAGAAAGGGCTGCAGTTCTCGGTGTCAAAATAATGCAAAAGGTCATAGGTTCAATCCCTGGCGTGTTCAGGTATGTGCAAAAGATTCCTGTCTGAAATCCCAAAAAGCTGCTGCTAGAGTATTATTATATATTATTATACAGCCCTTCGTCTGAAGATCACAGGGTGGTTTACAGTATAAAAACACAAAATACTTGAAATAATAATAATAATAATAATAATAATAATAAATGGATCAGTGGCTGACTCAGTAAAGGCCAGCTTCAGACCCAGTCCAAAATAAGAGCCCATGAATGATGAAAATTTCATCTCTGTGAGGGCCCTATTGGTTGGTTTCAAATCCTACTGGAAGCCCATTAGCTGCATCTAAAATCTCTTATACATCTAGACAAACATTTACTCATTACAGTACAACTCAACTTGATTCATGCTCGCTTTTTGAAAAGGCACCCCACCCTAATTCAGAAGCAAGCACCCACCTTTTATCATCTGCTGGCAAAGCACCGAGTCACATGCCCCTGGACTACCTTCCGTATCTGTGGACGATTCTTCATCATCAATGTTTATTTCTTCAGTGATTATTTCCGGCCCCAGTTTTGCCATGTACAACATGCTGATTCTTTTCAGAGTCTTGTTTTCTTTGTTCAGCTACAAAATTCCAAGCACATACTCTGTTGCTTAAAAAAAAACCCATTCTCTTTCCTTTCTTAAGTGAAATAGAAATATGTCAGTCATCCCAAGGCCACCAAGCATAAATGATACGAATCTGAAACATTCACTGAGATGGAACTGAGGAGTGTGTCAAGCAAGCATTTCAGAAAGAAAGAAAAAACAGCTTCTGGTGGCTGGAGTGGAGTGGGGTGTTCAGACTTCAGAAGCAGAGCAATGGGTTGTATCCAGCAGTTCCCTTTGTCCAACAGAAAGAGTTACTCCAAAGGAAGTGAACCTTTAGATCAGGACTGGGGAACCTGGTGCCCACCAGATGTTGTTGCACTCCAACTCCCATCAATCCCACCTATTGTGGCCATAGTCAGGAATTTGTAGTTCAGCAATGTGTGGAGGGCCAAAGGTTGCCCAGTCCTGCTCTAGATGCTACTTAGCTTTTCTTAAACTCTGGAGTGGGCCATTTTGGGGAATGGACAATGTCTTCCACCCAGCAGGTAAGGTCAGAGGGGCAGAGGCAGGCCACATGGAACACTCCGCTCTATCCTCCACATCCATAATGCTGCTCTCCCCACCTTACAGCACCTGCTACCAGAGGCAACTGCCCCATCATATCTAATGGTAGGGCCGTCCTGCCCTCTGCATTGTTTTTAAGTGTGGTTGTCTAGTGAGCATCTTGATTCAAGATTAAATGGCTTACCTGACTTAAACCACAGAAAGCTGCACTGATTCTCTGAATTTCAAAGAAAAGTTTTGCAGAAATGGAGGTGGGGTGGGGGTTAGGAGAAAAAGAAAGGTTTTCATAAAGAGTCTGAAAAATCAATTTTGAAAGGAGGTCAGCAGAACAAGAGAGAGAACAGAAGGACTATGCTAGACAATCACTATGCTTATTTTAGCACTCTCCATTCCTTTCATTTCTACTGTTTTGCCCCTGAATGTACATTTTCATTAACAGAAGGAAAGTGTTCACAGCAGCCATGATTATTCCAGATCAGCAATGGAAGAGGTTTTATAAATACGGAGTCAAGTTCCAATGTCTAATAAAACCAAAAGAGCAGAAATTGACAAGGTTATGCTACTCATTTGCACATTGGGAGCCCTTATAATATGCCATGCTTTTGTCATATTCTGAAATATGCACTACACTAAAACACTACATATTAGCATGGCCAAGCCTTACAAAGGAGGATATTGTTCACTTAGGGCAACCCTGAAAACACCTGCTAAAATCATAGCAGGCAGTCTCCACAATCTATGCAAGATAGAGACATGTATCATAATCCTGCAACTTGATGTGGAGGGGGCTCAGTGGCTTGCACAGCTTTCCCCCCTAAATTATTTTGTATTACAAGATGTGCAAGAGGCTGCCATAGACCTAATAATTCAGAAAGCATGCATAATAAAAAATCAGTGCAGGTGCAGAGAATAGACTGATGGACAGGTCCCTCCCCTCCCCATCTACTCCTGAAAAATTTCAATGCATTCCTGAAGACATAGCAACTACCCTGTTCCTAGCTGTACCTCATGTGATACTGGAAACTCTTGAATTGTGAAATGTAGGCACAATTTCTGCCATACACATGGACAGTGTTATAGCAGCAAGCATGGCCTTGCCCAAACTGATTGGTAAACTCTCTCAAACTTCCATGATCTCTGTGTGTAGTAGGCAGGGGTTGCATTAGTTTTGATTTCTTGGACAGGTCCTCACATAATAGTGATTGATTGCTTAGGGTGGGGGAGAGACTGGTTTCTTGAAACACAGTATATAGCTGGATCTGGTTTTGCAGCTAGGGATGGGTGAGTTTCATGCAGGTTGGAAGATGATGGGGAGACAGGGGATAGAGTGGCGGCAAATAGAGAAAGGGGCTGCAGAAAGAAAGAAAAAGAAGTGACAAAAAACAAAAATGTTGCTGCTGACCTTTAAAGCCCTAAACAGCTTCAGTCTTGTATACCTGAAGGAGTGCCTCCACCCACATCGTTAAGCCCAGACAATGAGGTCCAGCTCTGATTGCCTTCTGGTGGTTCTCTCATTGTGAGAAGTGAAGTTACAGGGAAGCAGGCAAAGGGCCTTCTCGGTTTGACATGTAATGTTTTATGTTTTATTGAGTTTTTATATTTTGCTGGAAACCGCCCAGAGTGGCTGGGGCAACCCAGTCAGTTAGCATAATAATAATAATAATAATAATAATAATAATAATAATAATAATAATAAGTGGCCTCGCCCACCTTTTGCTCAGTCCCTACTCATGTTTCACTCATTGGTATATGTGGTCCCTCACTGCTGTCCCTCAAGGGAATGCAGCCCTTGGCAGGAAAAAAAGCTTGCCTGTCTGTGGTATAGTGTAGAGCATATATAAAATAGATAGTTGAACAAGTGCAATTATATCCTCTATTCAAGCATAACAAGAGTCCTTCTGGAACAGGACAGTGCCCCATCTAGTACTACATCCTGTTCTTACAGTGGCCAACCAGATGCCCATGCGAAGCCTGCAAGCAGGACCTGAGTGCAACAGCACTCTTTCCTCCTGAAGCTACAAGCAAAAGGTATTCAGAAGCAAGCTCCAGCAGTCTAGAACAGAGCTTTCCAAACTTTTCCTGTTCTTGACACACTTTTTAGACATACATCATTTCGTGATACAGTAATTTAGTTTTACTAGCAAACCAGAGGTTAAGCTAACCCCTTTCCAGCCCTGGGAGGAGTGCAGGGAGTGTTCATGCAACACAGCTACACACTGCAGCTGACACACAGTTTGGAAAGCTCTGGTCTAGAACATGGCCATCAGGGTCAGTAGCCAGTGACAGCCTTATCCTCCATGGATTTGTCTAAACCTCTTTTAAACCCATCAAAGCAAGGCAGCCAAGCAATATAAAGCCATACAGGCAATCAGCTAAAAGAAAATGAATCTATCTTACAAAGTTATGGACCACATGATCCATAACAGGTGGATCCCATTCCTTTTGTGTTTGTTCTTTCTGTTATGATAAAAAAATGGAACCACCCCCTTTGGGAGATGCACAAGGTCACAATGCAAGGGCAGCTTGCAGATCTGCCCATAGGAGATGTCCAACTTTTATTTTGAATTATTATCAAGAATCACCAAGGGAACACAAGGCACTTGTGCTTTCTCATAACTTCCCCTGTCCAACATTTATAATAGCAAAAAGTTATTCAAAGGGCTCATCCAGACTTCCACTTATCCTGCTGCTTTCCCCTCGGGAAGCTCAGTCTTTACCACTGAAATGTCAATCTGGTTTTCTGCAGATTGACATTTGCTCTGATTCAGCACTAAAGAGCAGGGGAAAGCACAGGACAAGTAGAAAACCACTTGGACCCAATCTTCCTAGGCACGGGAAAAGTAGAAGCATGGACGAGCCCTAAGACACAAGATCTTCTTTTCCTGGGAAGGGATGCCACATAGTAAGAAGAGATCACCACTCTTGTCCTCAAACACAAATCCTCAGCCTCTGAAAGAGGGAGATCTTCCCAGTCACCCTGCATTGCTAGTTCCTCTAAGTGTGTTTCACTCCTAAAGATCTAGACAGAAAATGTGAGAAACCCTTCCAGGGTCGGTCGAAGAGTGAATCAGCTTTGACAAAGCAAACCACACAGGAAGGTGCTAGTCTCTTAGCTGTCAGAGTGTGTCACTCCATGCAAAGAATGGAAAGAAACGATAGTTACAGTCATAAATTCATTTTCTTAGTTATACGTTGATTGACTATATTATGAATCCTAATGTAGTATCATTATGCAAACAATTAAGTTAATATATCCAGAAAGTACATTGCTAATGCATCTAAATTAAAAAAGATTTCCTACTTGTGGGATTTCTGCTACATCTGAAGAAGTACTTTGGGAAGGAGATTTTGCAAGGGGGGGGGCCTGCGGCGTGCACAAATGCACACAGACTAGCCAGCATTGCTAATGAAATTTGGCTCAAAATTGCCACAATCCATTTTCTGATTATGAAGTGGCTCAGATGTGTTATTCACAACTGTGTGTGTGTGTGTGTGTGTGTGTGTGTGTGTGTATCCATGAAGAGATAAAAACATTCTGTAATAATAATAATGCACTTCTGATGAGATGGAATATAGAAAATTATATACTTGGTAAATTCATCAACCTAGATGCAATCAACAGAGCAGTACAGGTCACCTTTTGCTTGCTCCACAGTTTGCTTTCATAAACAATCACCTGAAATGTAATACTCTGGCTGACTTTTCCATTTGATTCACACACTGAAATGCTCATTATTCTTTCATGTCGCAGACACTCAGGGCATTTCTAAACTTGTTTATCAGTTACCCCAGATGCATAAAATGGTATGTGGGAGGTAGGGGTGAAGGGAGGCAGAATAAAAAAGTAAACATTCAATGAATTATCATTTTTTTGCTTTGTTTTTTTAAAAAGCTTGAAAACCCAGTCAAGCAAATCTATCTTTAGGGGACTGCACATACTGAGCAAATAAAATACTAACATACATATTGCATTGCTTGAAGGAAAGCAAAACATCCTTTATTACAGTATATTCTGGCGTATAAGACTACTTTTTAATCCAGGAAAATCTTCTCAAAAGTCGAGGGTCGTCTTATACGCTGGGTGGAAAATCTGTGGTCGAGTATATCTCAAACTCTATATTTTAACTGGAAAAGTTGGGGGTCGTCTTATACGCCCAGTCGTCTTATACGCCGGAATATACGGTATGTCCAAAAGTAAACAGTCAACTTCCCATCCTCTCCCCGCTTCCTGGCTCAAGCAACCCCACTCAGGGCTGCTTCATAAAGCTCTTTTTTGTCAGAAATAACATAAAACTAAAGATTGCCACATATCATGACTGCACACACATATTTGGCCAATGATGACTCCCCTGCATATGTATATGGGACAAAACAGAAGCATCTATAATCATAATAGGACTATTTTTCATATAAGTTGCAGGCCATATTCCACACTTGAGTGCTTTCCATGTAGGAATTTTGTCATGCACTGAATCTGTGTGAGGGCACATCCTTCAGCACTGACAAGTATGGAACTGATTGCACATATATACTGGGGTGTCAGGTTGGGCTGGGCTGGGCACACCCTTCCTGGGTGCAAGACATACTGGCTGCATCCACACACCTGTTTATTCTATTTCCCTAACTGTTAATTTCCATATTATATTTGAGCCTTCACACAATGTAAAAGCCACTACTGGAAAACTAATGGCACCTATTTAGTGCTTGTTTCTGTGTTACTTGGTTCCAGAAAAAACCCACAAATCATTTGCAGCCAGAAACCCAGAAAATTGAGGGAGTCAGGTGATGAATTTGGGGTGGTATACTGGCATACAGTTCTTTCCTGTTGGTCTCATGGGGGAATTGTGCAGGAACAGACACATGCATGTGCAGAAAGGGTGGGGGAGTAGTGACACCGAATGAAATCTAGCACAACATGCTAGTGTCTCGGTTAAAAAGCCACAGTTCCATAACGCTATAGGTACTGCAGCATGAAAGGAAAACGTATGTCTGAATGTGCCCATCTGGACATGGCTTCTTACACCTCTTTGGGCAATTGACGTACACTGTTAGGTTGTTTTTATAATTGCATCCTCTCCTAAGTACTATGCAAAAAACAGTAATTTTTAACAGTATATTTTTGAAAGGAAAGGAAATGGGACAGAAGCAGTAGCACTTTACTCAGGGAATCTAACACAATAACTTACACATTTGAATGCGCCCACAATGCATATTAACTCAGATATTGAACCTCACTCTTCATGAGCGTCAGTGCCAAGTAGCAGCACACAGGATCTCAACATTAGAGAGCAATCCTTTGCGTATTTACTGGGGTGGGTGGGGAATCGTTCTGTTCAATGGCACTTACTTCTAAAATGTGTAAAGGATTGTGGTTTCAGTCTCCTCTGCTGACCTTACAGCTTCTCGGGCCTTCCAAGTGGACTACAAAGGATCAGCATCATTGTTATGCGACTCAAGCTTGCCAGCCACAATGAATCAGTGTTTCAGAAACCCTCATATTAGGTGTTCCACACAGAGGAAAAATAAAATATATATTCTTACCTTAGTGGCCAGAGCTTCTGCACTTTCACGGCATGTCTTCTCAATTTCAAGGTGGCTCTGTATGCAGCTCACTTCCTCAATGACCATGTGAGAAACTAAAGCATAAGGGGAAAATATCTGATTCACGCAGTGTTTAATGAGTCAAGCCTTCCCTCACTCTGATTTTTATTTTACTCAGATCATTCATCCTATGATTATGAAAATCTAATTCAACTTCCACGTCAACTACTTTTTTAAAGGTAACACTTTATCCATACTAAGCAAAACACACACACACACACACACATATATATATATGGACCAGATGTTTATGACAAAAATGATGCATAGTATTTCTAAAGTTTTGAATACAAGGAGAAACAGGATTCCCATCTGATCCTATGGCTGTTTGATCAGACTGCCTCAGAAGGAAGTTTTTAATGGAACTTACTATCAAGAGAGAGCACTGGATTGCAGTCTGAAATTCCTAACAGAACCTACTAAACATTAACTCGTCTTTCCCGGTGCTTCACCTCTCCCCAAAGTGCATCCTGTATTATTTCTAGCCCTTCTACTTTACCTCTACTTCTGCATTCCTGCCTTCATTCTCCCTGCCCCAAATCACCCCCCTTCAAAATTCATGCCTTCCATTCTTATAACAATCACATTTTCTTACTTACCTCTTCCCACTTCCTATAGCTTATATCATAGCAAGCACAAAAATAATTTCAAACTATTTTTATCATCCTAATTGTTGTTGTTATTATGATTACATTTATATCCCAACTTTCCTCCAAGCACTCATAACTGGCACACATGGTTCTACCCCACCCCAATTTTATCACCACAACAACCCTGTGAGGTTGATTAGGCGGAGGCTCAAAGTCGCTTAGTGAGCTACATGGCTGAGTTGGGATTTGAACCCGGGTCTCCCGGGTCCCTGTCCAACCACTACACCGCAGTAGGAATTGGAAGGGTGGGGAAAACGGCTTAATTCCAGTCCCCAAAGCTGGCTGAAAGGTGCAACAGAGTTTTCAAGATGCAAAGATTCAGGGGTGACACTGGTGAGAGTGGACTCTCTTCCTTCATAACAACATAACATAGGAGAATGCCTTATACTGAGTCAGACCATTGGCCCGTCTAGCTCAGTAATGTTTACACTGAGCCTGCTGAGGTTTCAGGCAGGGTTCTCTCTAGGAGTAGCCAGTGGCACAGAGCGGGTGGGGCTGTGTTGCCCTCCAAGCATCTCAACACTGCTGCTTACCAAGGGAGATGGGGTGTGTGAGAGAGGCGTGGCGGCTATGCAGTCAACAAAAACTCCTGCCACCAAGCACTGCACCACACTGAGTTCCCCACCCCTCACCCAGTCCATAAGTGGCAGCGACAGCGTTGGGAAGCCAGGAAAGCAACGGAAAGAGAGCTGCTTCTGGTTCTCTTCCAGCCTTACTTGGAGATTGAAGCTTTGGCATAGAAGGTCACACATGACTATTCTTCAGAAGCACCCATACAGTGGTACCTCAGGTTGCGGACACGATCCGTTCCGGGGTGCCATTCGCACCCCAAAAAGTCCACAACCCGAGCGGCGATATCGCACATGCATGGAAGCGTGATATCGTGCTTCTGCGCATGCACGACCTGCGCAGAACGATTCTGCGCATGTGCACGCAGTGAAACCCGGAAGTAAACACTTCCGGGTTTGCTGCGTTCATAACCAGCACCGTTCGCAACCTGCAGCGAACGCAACACGAGGTACGACTGTATTTCTGGCCAGACTGATGGATCTGTAACCTGACCATCACTGTCTATGATATTTTAGTTACAGGTGGGTAGCCGTGTTGGTCTGCCATAGTCGAAACAAAATAGAAAATTCTTTCCAGTAGCACCTTAGAGAACAACTGAGTTTGTTCTTGGTATGAGCTTTCGTGTGCACACGAAAGCTCATACCAAGAACAAACTCTGTTGGTCTCTAAGGTGCTACTGGAAAGAATTTTCTATTTTGTTTCGACTATGATATTTTACACATATTTGATAACATTGCTTAAGTTATTTTGAAGCATTAAATATAACCTTTCTAAGTGCCTTTAAGAATTGTTTAACTCTTCGGTGAAGTTTTGTATCCAAATTTATTGCAAGCTGCCATGAGCATTTTTTTAATGGAAAGTTGGAGTATAAATATTAAAAAAAAAACTGCCGTCACCATAATATTTTACATGTTTACTAAGGAGTTCCACCGGGTGGTACCGTGCTTTTTGCTAAAAAAAATTTTTAACAAAAAATGGGTGTCGTCTTATACACAGATAGTGAATGCAGAGGGGGGACGACGACGTGTGATAAATGGCAGCAGCAAGCAGGAGACTGGGTGGGTGATTGGTGGCTGCGGCAATTGGGCAGGCAAATGGTGGCTGTGGCAAGGCGGGCAGGCAACTGGCAGCTGTGAAAAGTGGGTGGGTGGGCTGTTGGTGGCAGCAAGCGGGCGGACAATTGGCGGCTGTGGCAAGGTGTGCGATCGGCAGTGGCTGTGGCAAGCGATCGGCAGTGGTGGGAAGGCGGGTGAGCGATTGGCGATAGTGACCTCCCTCACCCCCCCAAAAAACGCTAAACAACCTAATTTCTTAATTTTGGGTTTAAAAAAATAGGGGTTGTCTTATACATGGGGGCATCTTATACATGGAAAAATGTGGTATTTAACTTTTAAAATGTGCAAGCAGAACAGTTTATGTTTATGTACTGGGGCTTTCACCCTCTCCTTGTCCCACGGCATCACCAAATCCGCTTGGGAAGGTTGGGGAAACCCTGCAGAACAGATTTAGGGGGCATGCACTAGGTTGAATGCAACTCATTGTGTTTAGTAGGACCTATTCCCAAGTAGGCATGCATTAGATTGCCCTTGTATATGCTGAAGGGCAGAGCTATAACCTTGATATCTCTGCCTTGAATACAGAAGGCTCACTGTCTCATCTTCCAAACCCAATGTGAAAACTTCAGAATAAAAGCAGCCTCCAGTTGTAGGACAGTCACCCAACTGCATATAAATGATATTGTTATAAAGTTGTGAATATCTGATGCTGGGAAACACAAGTCCTGCTTTCATGGCTTGCTTACAGGTTTCCCACAGGGCATCTGGTTGGCCACTGTGAGAACAGGATGAGTCACTAGCCTGATCCTGCAGTGCTCTTCTTATGTGTACTGTGCATCATTATGGGATACTAGAGTTGAGGTGTTTTCTTCCCACTCTATTCCTCCTTGGTCAGACCACACCTGGAGCACTGTGTCCAATTCTGAGCACCACAATTTAAGAAGCACAGTTCTATGATTCTTTCACACTTGAATCCAAGCCCTTTGGGGCTTTATTGGTGGTGGGTGGGGAAACAGTGCTGTGAGCTGTGGCTCGAAAATGAATAAGAGGCCAATGGCTTTCTTCCTCGTTTGCTATAATTGTTATTTATGTTTCGAGTTCTGTCAGCATCTGGCACTGTACCACCAGAGAGATGAAAGAAAACAGCCTTAACCAAAGGAGATATACATAGACACACCGCAAGAGCCTAGATGTGTTGTTATAGCTGAGCCTAGAAAACCAACACATGGCAGTAGTTTCCCATGTAGATGAGGTAGAAACACAGAGACACCAAGGGAAATACTCAGCCCTGGGATCCAATAATCAAAAGAACACAGAAGCCCTGTACTTTAAGAGGTTTATCTTCTATTAGGTCAGCCCAGGCTACCTATTTGGCAGCGTGTCATAAGCCAAGAACAGGAGTAAGCACTGCATGCCCTGCAGACATACTGTCAGAAAATGGAATGAGTTGAGCAAAGCGTGGGGAAATGCAGCAAATAATCTCTGCCACATGCTGCAGTGGAAGGAAAGAATAATAAAACAAATGGTCATCTGCCAACCTCTCTTAGGCCACAATCCTACGCCCACTTACTTGGGAGAAAGCTCCTCTGAGCTCAGTGCAAATCACTTCTGAATAAACACATATAGGATCAGGCCGCATGGGAAACCAACTTCAGTGTCCTAGAAATCTAAAGATGTTGAGCCAAGAAAGCAAAGCCCATAGGTTGGATCCTGCTAAAGAAGGTATTTTGCAGTCTTCTACCACACCAGCCTGGCATGTTACAATTTTCTAAGTGTACACAAAACAGGCTTTACATGTGCAATTCAATGTGTAAAGTGTACATTTGGAAATGTGGGGAAAATCCAACATTGTGTGAGCTGGCTTCTGCACCCCCCAACTTCAGAGAGCTGCATTGGGGAGAAGAGGAAGGGGAAGTCCCATTGTGCAAGCAGATGTCCATTTTGTCCACACATAGACACCACTGATTTTCACCCAGTGTGTATTATGCAGACACACAGACCAGGTAGTTCAGGTTTGGTACCCGGATGTATGGTAGCGTAGAATGCATTCCAACCTGAAGAATCACAACAAACAGAAAAAATAAGCTATTGCTAATGTGTCACTGAGTTGTGACATCTGTCTAATCCATTGTCAAAAGAAAAGGAAAAGTGATTACATGGCATTTCTCCAAAAAGCTGTTTTGTTGTTTCATAAAGTTAGCCAAGAAAGTTCTGATTCCTTTTACATTAAATGGTAGGAGTAGTGCATAAAAAAAGAGAGTCACTTCACATTAATGGTAGGAGGTAAAAATTAACTAGATTTTTCATGTAAAATATAAAGGTTTTTTTTAAGACCTCATGGTTCATTGAAAGATTAGTTAACCTGCAATTATGATTAAATTCCAAAGGTAAAATGTATCTGAACACACACACACACACACACACACACACACACCCCTTCCTAAGACTGTCCAAAGTTCTTATTATGCTGATATTAAAATTCATAAAGCAACACTAAGTGGCCAAAAACCTCTCCAACCTCAACATTTTTTCAGGGGTAATAATAATATGCAGCAAATGCAGGCCAACCAAAAACCACTTAACTAATTAGTAGTTGCAGTCGCCGAGAAAACATGAATCAACACTGTTATTACAAGTGGCACATTTGAGTGGCATCTAATTATGACTTGATGAGCGTGATACTTGCATTATCAACATTACTACCACATCCCATCAGGGACTAAAAGCCGCTGATGGCATTGACTGCAAGAAACTCCCCCTCAATGGCACTGCAGCACCCAACAATCTCCTTGGCAGGGGCACCCTCACTAAATGACACGTTAAGCGTAATTACTGGCCGACATTGTAAATAAACAGGATTGGAAGTGAAAATTGTACCAAGTGCATAAGACACAATCTGACACATTGGAAGTGGCAGCCTTAATTGAGAGTTTCTTTGACTGCTCAAGATCATTTCAACTGCATTTCTCGGAGGACAGTGATTATAACTGTGGAGACAGACGGCATAATGGTATCAGCACTGCTGACAGAGCAGTGAATTAAATTGTATCTGCTGTTGTGTGAAAGCCTTGATGAGAAGTACAGATCCTTAGTGGTCTTATCATTATCACACAATGGTCATGTTGTCATCAACCTTTCTGGCTCCAATTGAAAAGAAATGATTGTGTGTTGAAGCTTCCCCCCCTACCACCACCTCCTATCTCTTCTGCTGAATAGAACCAATTTTCAGAGAGCTATGAAATCACGCTATAGGGCCTAAAATGCAGCTGCTTGGCATACAGACTGGGCCCCATTAAACAGGAATCACGCACAATATGTGTTTATGCCGGGAGAACAAATAGACACTGAGCGCAGGCCAAGTTTATTCACAGACACAAAGCCCGTGTAGCTCTTCATCAATATAATTGCCTTTTATATTGTCGTTTAAATAATGGGCTCCATTATTGCTGTAAAATCCTAATATTCCTGGCATTTTATCGCTATGTTTACAAGGTATGTCTTTTTCCCCCCTTTCTTTTTTAAAAAAGGGAGGGGTGAAGCACATGAAAGGGAAGATAAAGGAAAACCCACGGCATTTTACAAGAGCAAATATTACTTTCAAATATTAAGCCTCCACTCCTTGACATTTTCCGCCAGGCTCTTGAATTCCCAGTATCACTAGCACATATTAACAAGCCGCAAGGTGTCTGTGTGTGCCTGCCCTATTCCTTCCACTTCTTTTCACAGGAATTCGACTTCTTAGGCCTTACCTCCCCTCCCCCGCCCCAACATACAGCCACTCCACCAGATTATTTCAAAACAGCTTAAAGTTTAGGACTGTTTCACTGGAGGTTTTTCTACTGCATTTATGAACCGATGCAGACCCCAGTCGTGTTATCTTTCTTAGTTATCTATGTATGAGGTGCAGGTTCTTTCTTTTAATCCTCTATTGCTAATGCCTAATACTGCAACAAAACATACTATGGTGACAGAGACCTAACATAACAGGCTGCAATACTGTTGTCATCTCCTCTCTTGAGAAGCTATTCACGGGAGGGCTTTCCACTCCCATTAGCTGTGCTTTGTTACCTCCAGACACCACATGGCATCAATAGAACCATTATCACACAAGAGGGAAAACTGGATATTTGGTGGAGGGGGTGAGTTGTTAGCATATTTATTCCTTGCGCCAGTGGGAGACATCATCATACCCACTTTAAATTTGGTTATGTAGATGTGCTTGATCCTTCATAAAGAAGTCAGCAGCCTGAGCCTTAGACAGTAAAGCAAACAAGCCTTCTCCAATACATTGAATTTGGGTCCCCACCACAGAGATATTCAAAGGAAGAGTTCCACACAGCCGTCACAGCCAGTTCCAATTAGAATCCTCCATATGTGGGAAAGAATAGCAAAAGCACACAGGAATAAATGTAAAATGTAAATAAAAGAGGGCAAGGGCAGAGATTTCTTTGCCTTGCAATTCTTTGAACTAAAAAAGATGTTCTCTGTCTATCAGCCCCTGGGTATTACAAAAATTAAAAAATAATAATACTTCAGCAGTTGACAAATGTTGAAAGTAAGGAGGCAAAAGCTGGCATTTAGTGTATTCATTTCAATTAATTTTACTTATAAAAGTCTTTTGGAGAACAAGTACTCCTGCCACTTTTCAACCCAAGTAATGCTATCCAAATGGAAGTATTTAAAGGAATATTTCATTCCCCTATACAGAGGAGAGAGAGAGAGAGAGAGAGAGGAAGGAACATTGCAATAAGACACTAAACAGAAGTGATTCTTTGACCAGAATGTAAATGTAACTGTTGATGCCTTCACCATGTCAGAGCTGAAATGTAGGTTTTCTATGAGGTTGCAAGAGCCTAGAAAGCTTATTGACATATGTTTTGGCATTACATCACAAAAACAGTGTTTATCATTTTCCAAAGTCTGCAGAACAGACAGAAATTCCTCGTCGCTGCATCTTCGTGACAGGGAGAACTATACCACTTTAATTTCTGCCTACTTTTAACAGCATTTGAGCCCTACGGTAACTTGTTTCAAAAAAACAATATGGAGCTTGCTTCCTATTTATTTAGAACGAAGTAAATGATGTTTTCAAAGCTCTACAATTACCTTTAAAACATATACAATAAAATATTTCTCATAACTGCAGTTCCATCAACTTACGCTTCTCATGAGGCATTTAAGCAGGGGAGGGGTGGCAGAGGGGGTGGCAGAAACCCCGCTAGGAAAAACTTTGTGTCTACTGTGCCAGAAAAGGTCATCCTTGTCAAGCTTTTCCCGCATTTTTTGTGGGTGGAGAGCAAAGATAATTTCAAGGGACTGCCATAAAACTGCCTCTCAACCTGTCTCAGCTATTGCTTTCATTCCTACACATTTTCATGGCGGTTCAACATCTGGAAGATTTTACCAGCTACAATAGGGAAATAGAAATCCCACAAGAGGACTATTAGGACTACCTCATGCTGTATTTTGAGGAGGGAAAGAATATGATGCAAAGTGGGGAGAAAGAGACCCCCTTTCTCGAGTTCTCTGTATGTACCAAAGGAATTGGGGACACAAAGGGGTCTTACAATAGGCTTCAGAGAAGGCAGAAGTGGGCAAGTCTATCCCACTGCTGCTACCCCTCACTAAAACCCGCTTCAAGGCAATGAGGATATTAGCATTGCCCATTTCTGAGCGTGATCTTAAAGAAGCAGAGATGGTAATGCAAACCAAAAACAAAGATCACCTCCTCCAAGTTACCTGAAGGAGCGTCTCCACCCCCATCGTTCTACCCAGACACTGAGGTCCAGTGCTGAGGGCCTTCTGGCAGTTTCCTTGCTGCGAGAAGCCAAGTTACAGGGAACCAGGCAGAGGGCCTTCTCGGTAGTGGCACCCACCCTGTGGAACGCCCTCCCACCAGATGTCAAAGAGAAAAACAGACTTTTAGAAGACATCTGAAAGCAGCCCTGTTTAGGGAAGCTTTTAATGTTTAATAGATTATTGTATTTTAACATTCTGTTGGAAGCCACACAGAGTGGCTGGGGAAACCCAGCCAGATGGGCGGGGTATAAATAATATAAATATATTATTATTACTATTATTATTATTATTATTATTATTATTCCCATTCTTTGTGGGGCCAAGCCATAGGAGTCAACTCCTAGGGGCCAAGATCACTTTGGCCTGCTCAGTAAAATATTTGAGGGGCGGACCCCCCCCCCCCGCCAGTTGATGGGCATTGCCATTCAAATGGTGTGTGTCCACTGTGTCATGTGATCAATTATGTGCAGCAGGGCTTACCACCTGCCCCCCAAAAAATGTATTTTAAGTTGGCACCCCTGGTCCAAGCATATTGTACCTAGTCAGTACCACACTACTTATTGGTTTGCCCAACCCACAAGGACAGCAGCCTTATTCAAAGATTTAAATCTCCCAGTTGAGAGATCGACTGGGTATCTGATTAACTTTTTATTAGGGGTTAAGTTTGGAGAAGAAGAAGAAGAAGAAGAGTTTGGATTTGATATCCCGCTTTTCACTACCCTAAGGAGTCTCAAAGCGGCTAACATTCTCCTTTCCCTTCCTCCCCCACAACAAACACTCTGTGAGGTGAGTGAGGCTGAGAGACTTCAGAGAAGTGTGAAAAGTTTGCGGGGATGATAAGTTGAATTCTTCAGGGGAGCAAACTCTTATCTGACAGAATGTCTGATTTTAACAATCATTCTGTATAAGGTATTTTACTCTGTATAATTGGACTACTGTTAGTAGTATTTTTGTACATTATTAATCTTCTCTCTCTTTTTAAATTTCAGTTAATTTTTTCTTTTTTCCCTTTCCTCGCTAAATCTGAAAATCAATTTTTTTTTTTTTTAAAAAAAAAAACCTATAAGGGTAAAACCCCAGAGTAACTGAATTACTGTACAAATTTCCAAAAGTTAGATCTGAGTCACAACACAAAAGGTACTCAGAAATAGCTAACTGGTATTTGCCCATTTGATCTGTTAGCATAGAACCTTTATTCCTTTGGAAAACACAACTGTACTTACTTTTCTGAATCTCTTCCAACTGCTTGACTGCTTCATCTCTCTGCTGTTTGATTTTGTCACACTGCCGGAAGATACAATGGCATTTTCAGAATTTAAATAATTAAAGCAACTTCCACATAATCAACAGAAAGCAAAACAATGATCAAGAATTAGGATAAAGCTACAAGAGCAGATTTAACTTACAACTAAATCTTAAAGAAAGGCAGGTTGTAATTTGGGGCCAAGTCCTGCTTTTAGTTTTTAAACTCCAGTACAAAAAGTGTCAAGGTTCAAATGACAAGATTAATAAGCTGCACCATCAATTGTGAAGAGGACAAGCAAGTTAAAATGGACAGGTTTCATCTAAAGAAAAATAATGTCCCAGTGTGAGGGTGCTGCCCATGGCTTCAACTTGAGATCATGGACTGCATTATATAGCAGCTGTATAAGGGTATGCCCATGCAGATATGCCTATAGATGAAAAAATTGGAAGTCCTTGGTGAATTCAGGTAATCAAATAGAAAGGTTGCAAGGACTCAGTCCAGGACGAAAATAAACAATGGTTTCCTCTATTTTTGTTGTTTAAAGTATGAAACAAATTCCAGTTGCAATGATTTTTAACTCCAGGACAAGGCCCTGTTTCGTTTATGCTTCATCAGCTGTCGTTTCTTAGTTTTATGGTCAAAGTGTACCAAGTGTGTTTGACTAGCTAAGTGTGTTTGACTAGCTAATGACTAATTGTGCTAGGGTATCTCACCTTTTCTTCCAAAGTTCAACTAATCCCTTGAATGGGTAAACAAATCAGGCAGTAGAGACCTATCCTCACCTTCTATGTGCATATATACTGATCAAGTGAAAGGGGAAGGGGACCAGCCCACTAGCCCTACTCCTGACTTCTACATGGGCAGAAGGTAAGAGTGGCACTTATCAGGAGAGCTGTTATTGTACAGAAGTCCCATGCTCACCTTCTGTCAAATGCACAGAGGACAGGGCAGGACCAGCAACATGATCTGCTTCCCCTACACATATATGGTACATGCACTTACAGGAGACACTAAGGATTAAAAGTCAAGGAAGATGTGATGCAGGAGATCTGTGATCAGGCTCTCTTGTTTCTTTAAAGTTATAAGCAGCTATAGGGGAAGGGGGCTGAATTGGATCAAGGCCATGCTGCAGGTAAAACGCGTTGCCACGTGCAAGTTTCCACAATATAAATCACACCACTTATACTGATATTTGCCTTACAGGGGGGAATGCACCAGAAAAACAACAGCTTTTGTTTGGTGTTGGAGTGGAGTGGGGTGGGGGGAGAAGCTGATTGGAATATGTCTATCCTCTCTCCACCATGCAACTTCCAAATTTGATTGAACCATGCTCGTATCTTCTTTTACCTTTATTTGTTTGTTTATTAACAAAGGATTCCTGACCCTGCTTGCTCTGCTCACCAATTCTGCCTACTCACCAGCTCCTTTGCCAGCACCCTTTCCCATCACCTGGCCAACCCCTCCTCCCTTTACACAAAATTCACCCCCTCACAACTCTCACAAACCTCCCTATCCCCTCCAAAGGAAGGGGAGGGGCTTCAGAGAGAAGTTTGTCAAACTGTTATTTGAAGCACCTCCTCCCCTTCCATTAAACCTCACTGCAGCTGTGTTTAATATAGGGGGAAGGCACTTCAGAGAGCAGTTTGGCAAATGACTTGCTAAAGTTCCTCCCCTTCTCCGTTAAACAGGTCACATGGGAGGCTTACAATTTTAAACACACACACTAATTAAACTAAAAATCAGTTAATAAACATCATTAGCCATTCTTTTGACACATGCCATCAACTATGCACATCTTAGGGAATAAGAACAAGCAATGATGAAGCCACACAAATTTCCCTGGGTGGGGAGTTCCAAAAGTGTGGGGCCACTACTGAAAAGGCCTTGCCCCTAGCACCCACAAGCCTCATAGTTCTTACTGGCAGGCCAGTGAAAGACAACCTGGGAAATCACAGATCTCCCATATCACATCTAATTTGTGCTCTGAAGCTTTTCAAGGCATTGTTATATAAAAGTAACTGTCATAGAAAGACTTGAGTTTGGAAAATGTTAGCTGTTATTTCAACCTAGCAAAAACCAAATTCTACTGAAATTTCAGGACTGCAGCCTGCATATCCATTCATTGAAATAAAGCAAAATGATAAGCAACTGTGGGAGAAGATGGAATTAAAATGTCTCATTGAAAAACCAGATATGCCTGCCACAACAATGCCTACCATGTTTTTTAATATATTAAAAAAGAAGCCCTTTATGTCTTAGAATGCAAATGAATGGTCAAGGACAGCAATTCCGGAGGTGCCAGCTGCCCCTGCCTCCAAAGTAGTATTCTTTTCTCAAATCTTAACACACAAAAACATCCATACAAAGACAAATCCTCTTAGGGTATGGAAGAGAAGAAGAAATATTCACATGAGTGGTTCACATTGATCAGACTCAGAGGCTTGAATATATGGATAGTTTTGCTATAAATCAATAGTATGTTGTATTTACTTTATGGGAAGAAGACTGTGAGTGGAAATAAAAAAAGGAAACAGTGCAAATGTATAGCTTTCTAGCAACAGAAACTGGTGGTTTCCATGAACAAAAACGTGCAATGTGGACACAAAAAAAGTTCAGAAATATGGATTAGAGAAAACCAATGACTTATTATTCTGACTCTCTTAAAATTTGTCTCAGTGCAGATGTTAACGCCACTGTTTTCTTAACCGTTGTTAAAAGATCAGGAGCTAGTCAGAGTCATGTACACTCACTTCCCAACTTCTGCAGCATGAATTTCCTCCAACGTTCCCTTGTCAGCCTTCACCATGGCAAAGCATTACATCAATGACTCCTATCAGGTTCCGTCTCAGCTAGGGAGTGCAAATCTGCATCAATTTCAAAACCTGATTCAGATAGCAATTCTGGTTAGTGTTGACGATCATTAGTCTTGATGTAGGGGTGTACTGCAGTCTACAAGAAGTTGTTTTGAGCTGGAAAGTGGGGAGAGGACTACACAACACTGTAGTCTCCTCTCAGTTTTATCTGCGACATTACTGATGGAATTAGTACACTAGTCTACTGCCAAAAAAAATCATCACACAAAAGGCCTTTTCATATGCTAACTTATATTTACAGTTGCAAATTTGTAATTCAAAAAGAAATATAGTGCATTCTGTCCAGGTGCTAACTGATAATGGACAACTTCAAGGCCCTCTCCCTTCTTATAGTGCTTATCTTAAACTGGACCAGGACTGGATGACCCTTCAGATGGTGGCCTCCTTCAAACAGAAGAATGTCTCCTGACAGCCCTTCAAACCCTGCAGTAAACCAAGGCTTCTGGTTTGTTGCTCCTAGCTCCATGAAGGGAACAATTGTTCCTGACACAGGAACAATTCAACAGTGTGCTTGAGCAAAGTGCTTGTTGGTGGTGAGCCAAAGTTTATGGTTTATCAAGATCCACCTACTGGCATTGTTGGTAAAATAATTGTTGATTTAGAAGATTAATTGCCCACCTTTCAGTACAAGTTTCACAAAACAATAAAGGCAATCACAAAAACAGTAAATGGAAAAACCCAACAGCAGCAATAAAAGCCTAAATAGTATCAAGTCACATTAACTTAAAGCCTGTTTAAAAAGAAAGAAAAATATTTAAACTTATCTAAAAAAGACGAGCTCTCAAATTCTGTCCTCAGCTGTCACAACTTTGGGAGACCACAAGGGAAACTTGCTTTATGGGTGTTAATATTCTGATGGCCTATCAAGTACTGGATCTCGAAAGGCAATAGAGTACGTATGGGAGAAGATGCTTCCTCCGTGGTCCCAGACTTAAACCAGTGCCATCCTTGACATGTCTACTCACTTGTCCCATTAAGCTCAACAAAGCTTATTACCAGTGAAGTAGGTATAGGATCACAGCTTAAAAGAAATAGCACCCCACATTTAGACTACAAACCAGGAATACTCAACCAATGGCCAAATCCCTCTTGTCTAAGAAGGGATGTGGTTGATGAATCAACAGAATATGATAAAACATGATTGTGGACATTGTCTTGGCATGGACATCTACCAGGAGCACTCCCAAGCTGCCAACCTGCCCCTTCTGGGTGAGTGTAAGCCTATTTAGGACAGGAATTTCCATCACTCCCCAAGCATTGGGACTACACACACCATGAGCTATTTCTTCACTCTGTCCAAATTAAGCTTCTATTTATTCAGTCATCCAATCCACAAGCAACTTTAGACCATCTTTTAGGAATGGAATGTTGGAGGCTGCCTTATACTCATTCAGACCAATGGCCCATCCAGTTCAGTACTGTCTACATTGACTGAAGGTTGCTCTGCAACATTTCAAGACTGGAGTCTTTCCCAGCCTACCTGTAGATGCTGGGGATCTTCTGCATGCAAAGGAGATGTTCTCCCAATGAGCTACAGACTTCCCACTAAATTAGACCAGGGCACTGGGTTCAGATGGAGAGGAGGAATGGTGATGGGAGTCATTCCACATAGTTCACTGTTTCACCTGCTGTAGTGACCATCATGAGCACTAGGTTTCTATCCATTTCTTTGAGTGTGAGAGTAGGGAGGAGTTTGCAAGAAACCTGATATTTGTTTTTGCTTTGCACCTCCAACAGGCATAAGAAGAAAATGATTGCAGTGTGTGCTCCGGCTTTCAAACTGCATCCCGGCCAGGATTAGGATAGGAATCATGGTCTAAGAGGCACATTGTGGTGCTGGTGACAGTCTGAAATTAGTGTGTAAATAAGGAAGTAGTTTTGTTACTGGTTTCTGCTGAAAACTTGCATGAGAAATGTTCTTATCTGAACTAAATACGGGCAATGTCAACTATAGCTAACTACAATGAGAATTCTCTTATATCAACATATCAAGTTTGGCAGTTCTCATTTTTATCAGTCTATGGCTGCAATCCAAGATACACTTACCTGGGAGAAAGTCCCACTGAACATAATGGGGCTTACTTCTAAGTAGACGTTTATGGCCTTGTTATCCACTGGGACATACATATACACTGTGCCACTGCTGGGAGCTGGTTGGCATTGGCTCATGACAGGGCCTTCTAAGTGGTGGCTCCCTGATTAGGTACATCTGTCTCCCTCATTACTGACTTTTAAGAGGAATTTAAAAGCATTCCTGTTTAGCCAGGTATTTGATGGCTGAACAACACTGAATCTGGCAAAAGGAAATCATTGACTGAGAGAATGTAAATGCTTTAAAATAATATTTTTAAACTGTTTTTAGAACTTTTTAAATAGTATTGTTTTAGTGCTGCTGCTCTGGGCTCCTTTGTGGAATGCAGGTATAAATCAAATAAATAAATAAAGGACAAAATTACTAAGCAAATTGGTAATACAAAGATATACATACCAGTAATTTCCACTATCACAGAGGTACCAAAGTACTACTATGGTTATGGAAGTTGCTGCAAATACTTCCTCATATGGATAAAATATCTGTAAGGGGAAATGCCGATTGTGCCAAGGTCCATCAAATCAATAGTTACACAATATTTTATATCACATGAAAAGAAGTACAAACCTCTTCTTTTGTTTTCTTATTTTCTGCTCTTAGATCTTCATATTCACCAATAGCTACAAAAACAAGATACAGAAAAAGTTATCTTGGTGGTCCTCTTCATGGAAATCTCATTAACTTTCACACATCCAAACTTCATGTTGCAAGTCTATAATAAAGATCACTTTGCTTACTGGAATAACACATAGCATTTATACAGAACTTTAAAAGAGTGTTCAGGTAGTATCATAGAATCATCACAGACATTATCTGAGCAATTAAAAGACTTTTAAAAATTATTTCGCAAACATAAATGACATCTAAAATAATTCCATTAGATGTCAGTCTGGCTTCTCCAGAAGCAAATGATGATACAGATGAAGTCTGGGAAATAAGATGCTTGGAAGGAAAGATTATAGACAGTAATGAAAAGGCAAGAACTAGCAGAGTTGCACACTTTTTTTGCTTTATGACCACAGCTTCATAATTAGATTTAGGATGTTATGTATCCGATCATTTTGTTATTCATGCAGAATACAGTATACCCTTTATTTAGTAATTGTGCATTACTGAACCACATGTTCTCTCACAATCAAACTAGCTGGTATAGTCAGATCATGAGTGACGTTAGATATTCAGTAACTGCAACACCAATGGTGTTTTGACTTTATAGCCTCAACTTAATTTTAATTACCGATTTCTAATTTTCCCCACAAGGTGTGCATAGCGGTGCGTAACTGTAGGACGGTTCACACAACATCACACACACAGTCACAGTTATGACACTATACAGATAACTTTGATATTGTTACCACAAACAAAATGCTTTTTAGCAGGCTCAGTTCACACGTCCAGCTGCAAGTAATGTGCTTATTTATTATAACATTTATAAGCTGCCCTTTAAAATGGTCCCAGGAGAGCTTTACATCAACAAAAAAACTACAGAAACAATAAAACTAGTAACAAATAAAAGCAGCATTTAAAAGCAATCATGCATAGAAATTGCAGGTATCTATTTATTTAGTTATTATATTTATTTGTTATTTATTTGTTGTCTCATACAGGAGGTCTCTGGGCCACATACAATGCTAATATCTAATACCAGAAATAAAACCATAAAAAATACAAACAATTCAGCCAATATTCAAGTCAAGGGGGAAATATCAAATAATTTAATCATACAAAAGGAGCAAAAACACCCAGATGCAACCTAAAACCAGGTAATCCCTATCAGTTTAGAAGAGCCTGAATTAAATAATATTGTGATAACATTTAAAAAAGATGTTTAAAGAATAGAAAAGTATTTGCCAGGCATGTGTAAATCTAGCCCTATAGAGGCTTGAGACACCATGAACCCAATGAGTGATGCCCGACCTGGACTTGTCAATTGATTTCTGTGGGTCTACTCTGATCATGACATACAACTGGGTATCACTCTGTGATCTACTTTTATATAAAAAGCGGGTCAGACTTTAACCTGCTGCTTAGCAAATTATGTGCAGACATTTTCCATGAAAGATTAACCAGTTGTCACGGAGCCCAAGACGATTCCTGTACCATGTCTTCTGCCCAGCTTTAAACTGTTCCTTCTGACATTGTCTGGTCTGCAACACATTCAGAACATCTATTAATTATTGATGCACTTTCTAAAGTATTTATAAAGGTAACCTTAGTGTGAGGCATAAATTCAGAAGTTCTGGGAGTATAAAAGGCTAACAGAAGTGCTAGACTTCACAGACTCAGACTACAAGCCTATGCAGTTTCTTAGAATTAAATCCCATTGAATTCAATGGGGTTGACTTCTGAGAAGACATGCCTAGGAGTCTGTGGCTAGAGTACCAATAGCCTCTTTGGTCTTTGTTCTAAAAAAGGAGTGAGGTAACTTCAGCCTTCAGTCCAAAAGGTCTCATTCACCTATGTTTTAAATTTATAAAGCATTAAGTGCCTATACATACAGGATCTGCTAGGGCACGCACAAAGTAATCTGGGTTAACTGATCCAAAGAACATACTGCTGTTTACACAGTAAGTTGCCACGCTCAGTTAGATTCAGGTTTAACTAGTCCAACATTCTTTGTAAGAATCCCAGCAACCAAATAAGTACTAGGAGGCCCACCAGGAACAAGACATTTCTCTACGGGGGAAAGCAAGGGCCAATCTTATTTATTTATTTGTTTACTTACACGTATACACTGCTTTATTGTAAAACCAAAACAAAACAAAAAACTCAAATGGTTTACAAAAAGATAAAACAAAACAAAAATACAACCACACTTAAAAGCATACAAAAGTTATACAGTAATACTAAAACAACATCAACTTTCTAAGCATGAGTAGGCTTGGCCTACACTGTCCTATAATGCTAGCAAAGGCAGCTACTAGTGTGCATGCCATTTAGTTATTCCCAAATCAACAGTCAGGCTCTCACTTTGCTCCTCCTAGTAAAAGCAGTGTGCACAAATCAGGAAGCTTTGTGTTCATAATTATGTCAAAATCACAGATTGTGGTTTGTTGCTCCCTAAAACACAAACTTCCATAAGCCTGCAGCAAACCACATTATAGGGTATGGATAGGAAGCAACAAACCATGGTTCATATGTGATAGAAAGTCAAGGTTTCCTGATTTATTTATCCTGTTCATGCCAAAAGAGTGAAGCAGAAGTAATCAGATGGCATACACCACCAGCATGCTGCTCATTCATGGTATGCCAGTGACATACTGTCTCTGAACATGAACGTTCCAAATAGCCATTGAGACAAATAGCCTGTGGTTTATCTCTGTCAACCATTGATTCCATGAATTTATGACTCACATTCTCCAGCTCCCTGAAATCAAAAGGACCTGGAAACTAAACTCTAATAGTCAGAAGTATTCAGTTAAAAACAACAGTCAGAAGTATCCAGCACACAAAAGAAGGCTAGATACTTGGCTACTTCTATATTCACAACTGTCTTAAAAAAAACAAAAAAACAAAGGGAAAAACCAACATTCAGGGGTTGCCTGTCAGCAGTAAATGTGGGCAGCTGATGTGTGAACATGTAGAAATATGTGATAATGGCTGGAGCTGAGGGGACATTGGATGACTCCAAAGTTTAAAGGGAGGGTAGGTTTTCCACATTCTATCCTGGTTATGATTTCCTCCACTGAGATACTCTGGTAAGTGTAAAATACTGTACTGCAGCAAGTGTTTGATAATGTTTTCCTGCCACTCCCTATACAGTGGTACCTCGCATTACAAACACCTCGGGTTACAGACTCCGCTAACCTGGAAGCAGTAACTCAGGTTACGAACTTTGCCCCAGGATAAGAACAGAAATCGGGCGGCGGCGGGAGGCCTCATTAGCTAAAGTGGTACCTCAGGTTAAGAACGGTTTCAGGTTAAGAACGGACCTCTGGAACAAATTAAGTTCGTAACCAGAGGTACCACTGTACTTTAGGGCCACATTCACACTATTCATTTGACACATTATGATACCACCTTAAACATTAATGGCTTCCCTCAAAGAATTCTGAGAGCTGTTGTTAGCAGGCTCCTACTGTAGGGTTACCAGACATCCCCGTTTCCCGGGGACAGTCCCCGGATTTGCGAATAAGTCCCCAGACAAATTCCATCCCCGGAATGTCCCCGGCTTTCATCTAATGTCCCCGGGAAACGCAACAGCAGCAGTCTCAGCAGCCTGGAGCAGTTGGCTCTGGCTGGCTTCAGGAGCTGCTCGGAAGTCCCCACATGGCGGTGGTGCAGGGGCTCTAAGATGCAGCTTCTGGGCTGCCTCCACCTTCCCTGACCCCAGCAATTAAGGGGATCCCTCAGTTGGGAAGGGAGGCTTCCCATTGCCTAAGTGAGAGATCCCTGCCCCCTCCTGCTTGCATGCAAGCTCTGATAGGTAGCGTGAAGCCTCCCTTCACAGCTGAGAGATCCCCGCCCCATTCCTGCTTGCATGCAAGTAGGAGTTGGGATGGGGCTGCTCTGAAAGGCAGTGTGAAGCCTCCCTTCCTAGCTGAGGTATCCCCGCCCCCTCCTGCTTGCACAGAAGTAGGAATGGGATTGGGGCTGCTACAATGGGAAGGGAGGCATCGCGCTGCCCAAGCCTCGATGCCGCTCTTGGACCACCTTCCATGCCTGACCCACCGTGCACCGCTTTCCCCACCATCACCACCACCGAAGAACCAACAACTCAGGGGCTCCTGGAGAAAGGAGATAGAAGCCTCGGAGGAAGGGGAAACGTGGCGGTTCAGGTCAAGGAGGCAGCCATCCCTCTGCCCCTGCCATCGCTGCAGCATCAACATCCCGAACGTGTAGTATTTAATTAATTAAATAATTAAAGTGTCCCCAGATTCATTGAAAAAAAATCTGGTAACCTTATCCTACTGCCCTCCCAGAACTACAACTCCAGAGTAGTTTAACAATTCCTCTTCCCATGAGAATTTTGAGAATGGTTGTTCCATGAGGGGAAGAGAGCTCTCCTTAACAAATGGTAGCTCCCATAATTCTTTGTGGGAAATCATGACTGTTCAAAGTGGCATTATGGTACAGTGGTACCTCGGGTTACAAACACTTTGGGTTACAGAGTCCGCTAACCTGGAAGTAGTACTTCGGGTTAAGAACTTTACCTCAGGATGAGAACAGAAATGGCGCGCGGGGGGGGGGGGCGGCGGCAGCAGGAGGCCCATTAGCTAAAGTGGTACCTCAGATTAATTTGACCTCCGGAACAAATTAAGTTCGTAACCAGAGGCACCACTGTATTTCAAACCTATGGTATCAATTTGGCCTAGAACAGTAACTCTGTTCAGACATTCTATTATCACTGCATTGAGTGGAAGAGCAGGCACCCACATATCCCCTGCGAGCCCCACCTTGTGATATCCGTGCACTGGGGGAATGCCTGAAAAGGCAAGCCTGCTCTTTCGCCTCATGATTTGCAACCATGTTCTGAATGACCATTCTGTAGACATCCATGGCTTCCCTTTTCAAACTTTCCCCAAATGCATGGACAGCAGAAGGGGGAGGGCAGTAGAAAATGTGATCGCAGGCAAGACCCTGCTCACCACAAAATACAAAATTGTGTGATTTTGAATGTCTGCAACATTGGAGAGCTGCTGTCAACCACAGTACTGTAGTCAATACTGAACTAGAGGGGCCAACAGTCTGACTCCGTATGAGGCCAGATGCCAACAACGAAAACCTTCAGATGCCACAAGCTGCCCAGGGTGTGCCATCAGCATGCACAGAACTGACAAGAGGCTGGTAACATGGCTTGAAGTTTAAAACAAGCTGAAAACTAGAGCTGACACTGCCTGAATAGGCAATGGAAAAATAGATGGAAGAAGCAGGGATGCATGCTGACCACCACTCAATTCTACTAGATGATACACAGTATACAGTATTTTAAACCTGTCCCTTTCTCCAAGGACCTCATATAGTTCCATGGGCATAGCCAAGGGGGGGGGCAGGGAGGGGCAGCTGCTCCCCTAAATCAATAAAAATACATAGCAACCTGAGGTTCTGGCCCCGCTAACAAAAGGTCTGCCCCCCACAACAAAAATCCTGGCTACGCCCATGTATACTTCCCCTCTTTTATTCTCACAACAACCCTGTGAGGTAGCTCATGCAGCAAGAGCATTAGCTGGTAGTTAGCCACCCCATGAGTTTCATCACTGAATGGGGATTTAGAAATTTGGGGTTCCCTAATCCTAGCCTAGTAGCTACTATAACCACTACTCCATGCTTCCTTTTGTTAATTTTTAACCAGCAGCAGGTATGTATTTAAAAGTTACCTTCCTATATGAGAATCAGCTGCCTGCTCAATTAGTGGGGAGACTCCCTAGTTTGAATCATTTTGCGCTTTGCTGCAGGGAAGGTAAAAACACCAGGCGAACCTTGTTTTCTTGGAACCCTTCCAACTGGGAAAAAGGGATTGTTTCACTTTGGGGAATAAGGCTCTTTCGTAGGGGGAGGGGACGTACAAAGCCAGGCACGTGCCACGGATTTCATCACCCCTTGCGCCCAAACCCACAAATCGTCTTTTCCTCTTCCAGCGCCAGGTGGATAAGAAAACAATAAGCCTTTGCAGCCGATGGGAGGAGGTGGCGCAAGCCGATTAAATAATCAAACCCGCCCGATTTACCAGGCAACCGAGGAGAGGGGATTGCATTTTCCTGCAGGGAGAAACAAGGAGGCAAACGGGAAATCTTCCGAATCCGGTTGGGGTGTGTGTGTGTGTGGAGCGGGTGGAAGAGCTGCCTCCAGGCCTCGGGGTTCAGAGACGCCAGCCCTATTAGCAAGCGCTTCCCCGGGGAGGGGGACCCATTTCCCTACCAGCTCCAATGCGGGGCGGATCCGGTTGCCCGAGCTCACGAGCGGCGTCCCCTCCCCTCGCCCCCGCCACCCTGCGTCTGTCTCGCCGTCTGGCTGCTGCCTTTTGACACTGGGCAGCGCGGCGCGAGCGACCTCCCGCCCACAGAGGGGGTCCTCGCTAGGCGGGCGGCCAAAGCGCCGCTCAGGTCGCCCGGGTGCTTTTTGTTTCGGCAGCGGCGCGCCAGCCGCTCCCCGAGCCTCTTGCCGTTTCCCGCCCAGGCGCTGCAGGAGGAGCGGCCGGCCGGTGCATTCGGCCCCCCGGTCCTCAACCTCATCCTGCGCGGCTTACCTTGGTCTTTAAGGCCGCCCAGCAGCTCCAGCTGCCTCGCCTCTTCGGAGCCGCTCATGCTGCCGGGCCGCCCGAGAGCGTCTGGCTCGGCACCCGGAAATGCCGCCCGAGCGCGTCAGGCAGGCGCCGCTTTCACCTGCGAGCGCCGAGAGGGGCGGAGAGGCTGGCCGCGTGCGCTGGGGCAGAGCCCTCCTGCTGCCGCCGCGTTTGCACATGCCTGGCCTTCTGGCGGCCGCTTTCGCCCCGTTCGTATAGGGCAGGAGGGAAGCCAGGCTTTTTTTTTTTTTTAAAGGAAGCGAGAGACAAAGTTTGCTTCCCCAAAAACAACAAACATGTCATGGAGATGCAGTGATAATGCTCTATCCTCCCAGTTACTCCTGTTTCGGGAATGAATGAGCTTTCATCTTTTACATAGCTTGCAAAATATTTGCCACGCACTGTTCCCAGTGGTGGTTGCAAGGTCCCACTGGAATTAAATTGGATGGGCCCAATTAAACATAAAGGAAGGGCAGGGTGTGGTGAAATCTTACTATCATTTCAAACAAAAAGACATGCAAGTGGCTCTCTGGGGTATATTGAACTATCTGAGGGTGAGGTATCTATTTAAAAATATTCCTAACCTGTTCTAAGCGATGCATTGTACAACAGCACAATTCTATGTTAAAGACTACAGCAATATTTAAAAAACCAAGTTAGTCTGGTGGTGGTACAGGCTCCAATCTTATCAATCAGTTAAATCCTGCACAAGAAGAAAGGTCCTCACGAGAAATACTGAAGCAAATAACTGAAGTTGTTTCACATATGGAAGAGGGAAAGGCATTCCAAAGTAAAGGGACAACAGTGGAAAATGTCCATTTTCAGGTCATTGCCTTACGATTTGTTGGGTGAGGTACGATGAGTAAAGTTTTCCCCAATGATTGAAGTGACCTTACAGAGCTATGCAAAGGCAGGTGTTCCTTAGGTAAGCTGCTCCTGCATTGTTTAGAGATTTACATACTAATAACAAAACTTTGAATATAGTCCACTAGCCAGCCAGTGTGCTGCTGTAATATGTGCATGCCCAGGTGCTCAACTAACTTAACAGCAGCTGTGTTCTGCACTAGCTACAGCTTCCAGACAATCTCAAGGGAAGCCCCACATTAAGTGCATAACAGTTTTTCATGAGATTGTTATCTACACACGAGTCACAGTAGCCAAGCTATCCCTGGCCAGCAAAGCATATACCGTAGATGGAGTATAAGTCTAAGATGATAGCAGGCACTCCTCAAACCTGGGAACCACTTACCTACAAAGTCTTCATCTTATCAGGATTCCATCTCACCTGTGGGCTCCATCCAGCACACCATTGCATCCAAGCATCAGTTCAAAAGAGCCATGGCCTCTACCGATTTAGATGTAACAGAGAAGCAGACCTGGGTGTCATCAGCATGATACCTCATCCCACCTCCCCACAAACGATGGCCACCATACAGGAGATGTGCACATAGCCCCACCCAATGTGTTGAACCTGGCCCCATACATAGGAATGGAACCACAGGAAAACATATGAGAGAGATGGTCTAGGAGGATACCATGGTCAACAGTATCAAAAGCCATTGAGATATCAAACAAGCACTACCACTCCCTGGACGACACACACACACAGTCAACTCCCCACTCCCAAATAAGCCATGGTGGGCGAGGGTCAAAAGAGCATGTAGTTTTTATATCCATCACTTAGATAATACTAAACGTTAATAACCCCCAAATAAACATGCAAACGTCTTGGCTGTATGTGAAAATGTGTACTGTATTATAGGCAGTGCTTTTCGGGGGGGGCACAGGGGTACACATACCCCTAATCATTTTGTTAATCTTTGTACTTTTGTCCATTTACTGTATTTATTTTTCTCAATTTGAACCATAGAATGGTGATTTTCTTGAGTCAAAATGAGAGTACCCCTAAACATTTTTAAAGAAAAAAAAGCACTGATTATAGGACATAAATAAGATTGTGGTAATGTATATTGTAGGTATGGAATGCAACAAACCCCCCCCCCCCATTTTTTTTAATGGTAGATTTACACAAATGAACTGACATATTTCATTGCAAACCTTTTGCACTAAACACCATCTACAGGTCTACCAGACATAGATTAAAGGCTATATATATTAACCAGCTCTCCTCTATGCAGACAATATGCTCAGAGAAATCTTGTCCTCCTCACCCGTTATCAGAGGAAAAGAAGCTGCCATCATGCTCCCAGTTGTGGGGGAATTTAATATGGGACTTTGGCAAGTTTTAGGCACAAGTCTGATCCAGAGCATTTTTACTCAAACATAAAAATGGGGGTGGGCAGGGTTGACTAGGGCTGTTCAGGACTTCAGTGGGTTTTAAGTAGCCTTAATGGGACAAATAGTGTGCGCTTGCTTCAGGGGGATCATAGGTAGGGGGAGCGATGTAAAGGTGGGATGATGTTTACTGATAGACTCTAAGATGTACTAGTGAGATACAGCATTTTTAAAAAAGAAGGGGGTGGTACTAAGTTAAATGCTATATGGCACATAGAAGCACAGGCATTCAAGATTACTGAGTGGCTGACTCATCAGAAGGTCAAATCATGACTTGTCATGACCTATTCAGCTCGTGGCATGACATCTTACAACTTCAGGATGAAATGGTGAAACGGCAGACTACCAATTAGTCAACATATGAAAGCAACCCACAGAGCAAATTCCAATAAAGATTTTTTTTTTTTTTTTAAACCTACTAGGCAACAGCATCAAATTGTTACGTGTTTTGGCACAAAGGCGCCTGAACTTTTCCAGCTCTGTCCATTTAAGTATTATTTTAGCAGTAATTAATTGAGCAGAACATCTTGGGGGAGAGGCTGGCACTGCTGCACGTTTGTGTAGCAATCTTTTCAATGTTTTACTTTCTTTCCTGTATGCATTGCGAAGTTACCTCTGATTTAGGGAAATAGCCCCATTTAACAGAGCGGGAGAGGGTTTAGAGGGAAATGAAGGGACATATGTGATCCAGCTCTCTTCCTAATGGGGCATATACTGCTTTTCACATCTGTAAGTCTCATCATGTTCAGTGAGGCTTATTCCCAGGTAGGTGTCCATAAAGGCACTTAGGCTTACTTCCAGACCTGGGAGTAAGGCCCACTGAACATAGTAGGATTACTTCTTAGTAAGCATGCATAGGACTACACTATCATGCTGCAATATTTCATACATGGGAAATAAGCCCTATTAAAAATAGTGGGACTTGCATCTGAGTAAACGTGCTCGTTGCACTATGGATCACATATATAGAACAAATAGGAACTGAAAAAGATTGCACGAACAATCCTCTCAGGCCTGTAATTCTGCAGCTATGAATACTAAACTGCGCTAGTTAAGGGAGAAAATCATTTAAAAAATAAACATTGAGGAACAAACAGCAATAAAAGGCAAGCTTCATATATAGGAGTTAAAGTAATTTGCAGCACGTTTTACTGAGTTATCTGATGTATCGATCTTCAGCACTGGAGACAAACTGAATTGATGATGTTTAAACAACACTGTCTGTTGAATAATCAATATGTAGCAGCATGGTATCTATCTCTTCATTCAGAGGCATTACAGGGCTGTGATTCAATCTATGAGGTGTTTTAAAGCACAAGCTTATGCATGTCTACTCAGAAGTAAGTTCCACTGAATCCAATGGAGCTTTTCCCCACATAACTGCATATAGGATTGCAGCTTTAAAATATGTTCTTATCCAAAAACATTTATTCTATGAATGGCAATTTTTGAACAGTAATGCATAATCTGCATTTTAACACATTCATTTTACTACTGTGGTGGAGAGGAATGTGGTTCAGAAATGGGGAAGAGAGGCCACCCCCTTGCCTGTTTGTTCAAAAACTAGATTATTTCTGAAATGAATCACAACTTGCGATGCTCATGTATACTTCTACACAGCATAAGCACAGATCTTGTGTTTCTACCAGGTCAGAATTAGTATAACATGTACATATCTTCCTGGCCATTGAAGGAAGCATAATATATATTAATATGTAAATGGGTATTTGTGTGTCCCTTACACACACACACACACACACAGAGAGAGAGAGAGAGAGAGAGAGAGAGATCCCTATACGAGAATCATTAGATTTCCTGAGTGGACTTGTTTTCATAGCCAAATTACTAAAGAGAGAGACAACAAGCAAGGTTCAGACTGCCTTTTCTTTCCACATGTCTATCATTCCGCATTTTGGTATTCTGTCACTCTTAAGCCAGTTTCCTCGAAGATCAGCTCCAGCTTTGAGGGTGGAGCCCCTCTGGTGGTAGCAGTGGTGGGCAGCACTCTGAGCAGCCAGGTCCACCTGTTTTTATTTCCCAATAATGCCCTGGATTGACACTCTATCAGGGACATGTGAGTACTGTAGTTTGAATTATTATTATTATTATTATTATTATTATTATTAAATTTTATATATTGTCCTTCATCTGAAGAACACAGGGCAGTTTACAGTATAAAAACACAAAATATATAACACAACAACAAGACAATCAAGGATCTGGAAACCAAGCCTTATGAAGAACACTTGAGAGAATTCGTTATGTTTAGCCTGGTAAAGAGGAGACTGAGAGGAGATGCAGTAGTCATCTTCAAATATCTAAAGGACAGAAACATGGAAAATTGAGCAAGCGGCGGCGGAGGAAGCCGCTCAGGTGCCTGGGGTGGCGCACCCAGGGGCGGGGCGCACCCAGGGGCCTCCGGAGTCTGCCTGCCTCCTCCCACTCAGCCGCCCTACAGCTGGGGGGGGGAAGGCAGCAGGAGGACCGTTTGGGCAGCACAAAGCCTGCGTGTGCCCAAGCCACCACATGGCTCGGGTGTGCTGCAGGCCCCGCAGTGAGTGCCCACCAGCATTTTGTCACCCCCTCAGTGGTGACACCCAGGGCAGCCTGCACCCACTGCACCCCCCTTTCCTCCGCCCCTGGGAGCAGGCTTGTTTTCTCCTGCTTTGAAGGGTTGGGACCTGAACCAATGGCTTCAAGTTCAAGAAAGGAGATTGTGACTAAACAGCAGGAAGGATTTTCTGACAGTAAGAGTTGTTTGACAATGGATTGGACTCCCATGAGAGGTGGTGGGCTCTCCATCATCTGAGGTTTTTAAGCAGAGGTTGGATGGCCATCTGTCATGGATGCTTTAGCTGAGATTCCTGGATTGCAGGAGGTTGGACTAGATGATCCTGGGGGTCCCTTCCAACTCTACAATTCTATGATTCTATAATTCTGTAACAGCAACCCAATAACCCCACTCTCGGACACATTTAAAGGGCCATAGATCATTTAATAAACCAAGAAAGAACTGTCATGTAGTAGTGTTATTCCAGCATATTAGCTAGAGAACTAGCTAAAGAAGGCTGGTCGGCAAAGAATTGATGCTTTTGAATTATGGTGCTGGAGGAGACTCTTGAGAGTCCCATGGACTGCAAGAAGATCAAACCTATCGATTCTGAAGGAAATCAGCCCTGAGTGCTAACTGGAAGGACAGACCCTGAAGCTGAGGCTCCAATACTTTGGCCACCTCATGAGAAGAGAAGACTCCCAGGAAAAGACCCTGGTGTTGGGAAAGATGGAGGGCACAAGGAGAAGGGGACGACAGAGGACGAGATGGTTGGACAGTGTTCTCAAAGCTACCAACATGAGTCTGACCAAACTGCAGGAAGCAGTGGAAGACAGGAGTGCTTGGCGTGCTCTGGTCCATGGGGTCACGAAGAGTCGGACACGACTAAACTACTAAAATACAACAACAAAGCTAGAAAACCAAAGTTTAATACACATAAACTAATATACCTTGATTACTAGAGAAGTCTTGAGATGAGACATCAGTACAGCTCTTTCTCTTCTTCTACATCATCTACACTCCTCAGCCTGTTTCCCAAGACACCCAAATAAAACATCTGAAAATGTGACAGTTTTGTATGTAACAGTTAAAATCTTTTGCACAAAGTTTCAGCAGTATGTGGTGCCTTCCAGATGTTGGACTACAACTCCCATTTCCAAAGATCATCTGACTTAAACCTTAATGGAGGCCAATGGTCCAACAGGCATCAAACTGTATCATTTATTAATTCAGTCCATGGGGTGGTCCAAGTGCAGGACTTGAGACATTGCACAACAAATTGGACGAGTGCAGAGCATTTTATCATTTGTATAGCAGGTCAATCCCATAGGCATCTATGTGGGTGTAAGGAAATATAATTGCAGAGACAAACAAACCTTCATACAAAATGCCATAAAGAATTAATGGCAATAAACCATTGAGTCTATAATTAACATTATGAATAAGTTTAAAATGCAGCCCATATTTGCTCTCATATATTATTACAGAGTTGCTAACGGATGCAAATTTCCTATCAAATCAGCCAGGACCAAATAATAGCTCTAGCATAATATATGAGAATAAGTGTCAGCTGTATATCTATCTACATTGAAAACCAACTAATCAAAACACATTCATAGCCAAATACCTTCTATGATTAAAGTAGCAGAATCTAATGACGATAAATCCTTTTTTAACTTTACCATTTGATTTGCAGCATTAACATGATTTTTCGCGAGCCGGCCACTCCCACTCTGGTGGATTTTGCCTGTCTAGGCAAAGAAATTACAACCTTGATGAGAAGATAAATTAGGGGGGGAAAGCCCAGAATAAACACATAATGTAATGTTTTAAAACACATTGTTCCGATGCAATTAACAATACTGTCAGTGAAATGCACAGCTATGAATGGTGGGTGTCACAAGACGCTTCTAGAATAGCTTCTTCTCCTATAAGTTACAAAAGAAATTTGAGGGTGGTGGTTTGTTAGGAAATGTGGAGTCCAACCTTTCCTCTAAGGAGTTTGTGGGACCATGAGCATGCAGCAATATAAATTCATCTATGTGTGTCACCAGCATTTCTATAATACTAGGTGATGGAAGTGCCAAGGAAATAACAGAACAGCACAAGAAGCCTTTTATTACAATAACCTTGGCAAAGCTGATCTTATTTCTGAATGACAGCATTTTAAACACTACATCTCTGCAACAGAAGAGCCAGTGTCCATGTTCAGCCTTTGTACCAAGATAAAGGCTAGCGTGCTGGACTCCATATTTCCTAGCGCTGCGGTGGTTTTACAGATTTTCTTTCCTAGAATGGTACAAAAATACAGTACCATAGAGTCCTTTTCAAAGCCAAAGCCAATAAAACACAAGAAGCATGTCCATATGCTGCCAGCAAGACTGAATTCTTTATCCTCAAGTAGTGAGAGCTAAATCTGACATTATAGCATCTCAGTATATTGCAGAGTATATTGCAGAGAACTTGGGGGTTGCACATTCTCTATCCCCTTCCACTTCAGTGTTCGAACATATGCAGGCTGCCTGCTAATTCTCACCTAAACATTTCCTTCTTCACATTAGCATCACACAGGAAGTATGAGGATAGTTCTGATATTCTGATATCATGAGAATGTAAGAAAAGCTTGCTAGATCAGGCCAAAAGCCCATCTACCGGTAGTTCAACATCCTGCTTTCACAAGGCCAGCCAGATACCTGTGGGATACTCACAAGCAGGATCTGAGCACAAGAGCAGTCTCCCCTCCTGTGGTTTCCAGCAACTGGTATTCCAAAGCATTGTAGTGGTTTAGTCGTTTAGTCATGTCCGACTCTTCGTGACCCCATGGACCAGAGCACGCCAGGCACTCCTATCCTTCACTGCCTCTCGCAGTTTGGTCAAACTCATGTTGGTAGCTTCGAGAACACTGTCCAACCATCTCATCCTCTGTCGTCCCCTTCTCCTTGTGCCCTCCATCTTTCCCAACATCAAGGTTCAAATTCAAATTCAAACTTTATTTGCGTAGCCGACTGGCCATAGCATCTAAAAGACAAACACCAACAAAAATACAACAAATATGGCTACCAATAAAACCTTATAACCTATTAAAACTCAAGGTAATAGCTCCTTGGACCTTAACATAAATAGTAAAATGATAATAATAATAATGATAATAATAAAATCCTATGCTGGGTCTTTTTTTCGGTGATGAGCATTTCTTTATGGACCAGCTATTACTGCCTCCAATTGAGGAAGCTGAGCATGCCTATCCTTCTCAGAAACCTCACTGGTCATATGTGCCCCATGAAAAAAAAATTCTGCCTCAAAATCTGGAAATAAGACCATCTTCCTAAATCATTTATTTATTTCATAAAATTTATACATTAAATAAAATAAATTTATTTATTTTATAAAATTTATATTTAAGATACCTAGACAGCATCTTAAAAAGCAAAGACATCACCTTGCCGACAAAGGTCTGTATAGTTAAAGCTAGTTAAAGCTATGGTTTTCCAAGCAGTAATGTACGGAAGTGAGAGCTGGACCATAAAGAAGGCTGATCGCCGTAGAATTGATGCTTTTGAATTATGGTGCTGGAGGAGACTCTTGAGAGTCCCATGGACTGCAAGAAGATCAAACCTATCCATTCTCAAAGAAATCAGCCCTGAGTGCTCACTAGAAGGACAGATCCTGAAATTGAGGCTCCAGTACTTTGGCCACCTCATGAGAAGAGAAGACTCCCTAGAAAAGACCCTGATGTTGGGAAAGATGGAGGGCACAAGGAGAAGGGGACGACAGAGGATGAGATGGTTGGACAGTGTTCTCGAAGCTACTAACATGAGTTTGGCCAAACTGCGAGAGGCAGTGAAGAATAGGCGTGCCTGGCGTGCTCTGGTCCATGGGGTCACGAAGAGTCGGACACGACTGAACGACTGAACAACAACAACAATACACCACTTGGTTGTAAAAAAACCAACCACAACACCTCAAAATGGTTTACAAACAGATAAACCAATAAAATCAAGAAAAAATTACAATACTTTAAAACATACAGAAATTTGTAATGCTAAACATTAAGATTCACATCAGCACTTCTAGGCATCTGGGTAGGCTTGCCTAAACAAGGGTGCTTTTTGCGGGCACAAAAATTTAAACAGCCTGTAAACTGATTTTTCCCCAGGAAACATTCAGGCGGGGGGGGGGGGGATGACTGAAAAATGTTTCATTTATATAGTAAAGGAAGAGTCAATGTATCCTTCATTCAATGAATGTATATTCATTTCTTTTTTTGCAAATTTCCAAAAAAGTGAAGTTTATGAAGTTTTGGAACTATTTTTAGGGAAATTTGCAAAACAAAACAAAAAAAAATCAAGACATCCTACATGAGTTGCCATATGTCTGGGTTTTCCTGGACTTTTTGGGGGGGGGGTGATTTTCAGAAATTCTACCCAGATGCTATTTCCAGTGGATGAATCCTGGATATGTTCAGGAAGACATGGACATATGACAGCCCTACCTTAAGGGGGCCTCTCTCTTTTTGGAAGTTTCAGTCTTCTGCAGGCAATTTTGAGCCAACTATATGACAATATTTATTATTATTATTATTATTATTATTATTATTATTATTATTATTATTATTATTATTAATTTAATTTAATTTATATAATGCCCTATACCTGGAGATCTCAGGGTGGTTCACATAAAAAGATCACAGTATATACAATAAAAATAAAAGCAATAACCCAATAATACACCCCTCCCCCAAAAAGAGCCACATTTTAAAAGGGTATGGGATATTGATCGGGTCAACCAAAGACCTGGTTGAAAAGGAATGTTTTTGCCTGGAGCCTAAAGGTGTATAATGAAGGCACCAGGCAAACTTCCCTGGGGAGAGCATTTCACAGACAGGGAGCCACTGCAGAGAAGCCCCGTTCTTGTGTTGCCACCCTCTGGAGCTCTTGAGGAGGAGGCACATGAAGGAGGGCCTCAGAAGATGATCTCAGGGTCTGGGTAGGTTCATATGGAAAGAGGCAGTCCTTGAGGTATTGCGGTCCTGAACCGTTTAATAACATAAGACATAAGAACATGCACTTTGAATCTTGATCTAAAACAGGAATTCTCTTGTGCTTTGGAAGCTATCCAGCCTATTAAATATGGTGAGTTGGTGGGTGCCTTCCTTACACTTTCTCTTTTGTACCCATCCTGGCAACTACATTTCTTAACCGAGATGCCTACCTGTGTCATAAATTCATGTGTGAACCCCTTTGTGTTCATGCTCTCTGTTGAACATTGTTGAATGATGATAGAAATCTTAAAGCTATGCTGGCAAATGATGATGATGATGATGATGATGATGATGATGATGATGATGTCATATTCATAGAAATACAAAGATGCAGACTATAAGTCTGAGCAAAAGCCTCCATCCCTGAAAAGTAATTATGCTAAATGGTGACAAATTCTCCATTCCTGGGGAATTCATTGTTGAAAAGGTAGGGCATGTAACATATTCTAAATTTGCCCCCTTTTACAGTTATGCCAGATAAATTTAGTGTATTCAGTTTGTGCCCTTTTGCCAGGAAATAAACCCAATTGAAGACAGTTGGGATTTTGAGTAAACATTCATTGGATTACACTGTTCTGCAATTAGGGGCCGTATGCAGGAACTTTAAAAGCATACTATGTGGTGGTGCCTGTAACTGCTTGAGAAGGTATCCATGGGATTACGTCCAGCATCACCACTCCTCCTCTTGGAGCATAGGCCTGTGAATGACACAGAGTTAAGTTGAGCCTTATTCCCCATCAAGTGTGTCTTGGATTACAGTCCTGGATATGGGGGAAGACAAAGGGGTGGTACTAAACACACAGCCAGACCAGAAAATATAGGTGACTGTCTACTTATGGCACGTGATAAGCATTAAAGCAATTAGAGCACCCTTTCTCAACCTTAGGTCCCCAGACGTTGTTGGACTAGAACTCCCATCACCCCCGACCACTGGTCATGCTAGCTAGGGATGATGGAATTTGTAGTCCAACTGTTGTTGAGAAAGGCTGAGCTAGAGTGTGGCTGCTGTTTGTCTGAATCGGATATATACAAGGTATGTGTGCATGTCATTTGTGCATGTCATGTGTGGAAGTCATCCTATAAGATACAGTATATCTTATGATTTCATGCTGATTGTATGTATATTGTTTAATATATATATCTTCTCATTGGATTGTACTTTTATTTTGCTGATGGTACAGTATAAAAAGTTTGCAAATAAATAAATAAAATTTTAAGGGTGCACTCCCGGACGGTGTGAATAATTGCACCCAAGGAAATCGGGGAGTGAGAAATGATGCAAGAAAGAAAAGTCTGAGTAAGTCTTACCCACTTCCTGCCTGGCCTGGGGAAAGCTGGTAGGATATTGGAAGTGGGGCAGATTCACCACTTTTCATCCTCCCTGGCCCCACCTGAGATTGTGTTGTAGGCCTAATTGAATTCAGCTGTACAGCAGGTCCTGTGGAATTCAGGGAGCGAATCATTGGATGACTCAGTATATTTCTGGCTCATGTCAATTTCACAATTGTTCATTTGTAAGTTTGTTCCATTCCATTTCTGCATTTATCTGCTTAATTTTTTAAAAAACTGTATGAAAATTTGTAATTTTAATGCACCATTAAAGATCTATTTAATGATATATTTTACCATAAAATATATGTTTTCTTACATATTGTATCTCATTGTATGTATTTCTAAATGTATTTTGTCCCAAAATGGACATTTCTAACCTGGTGCATTTTTTGAGCTGAGAATGGTAGTACAAAATTAAGAGGAGTGCGAAATCTGAAGACTAATTATGTTCTGATCTGTACATTAGGATGAAGTGTGAATAATGTCCATTTCCACTGGAATTCAAAGAAAACTGAATGCCTAATGCATCCCTACTTCAAAGCATACATGGATAGAATAAGGATTCACTTCTTATATTGTGATAAGCTGTTGTAATTATATAAAACTATATAGTAAATTCAACTTCACAGAGGCAGATACACATTTGCACATTGGTCAAGGTCTGTTTGGTATTCTTTACTGTGTTGCCATACACCATCCATTATGCCAGCACTTTGTCTTGATCTTTATGATGCAGCTCGTTAACATTTGTTCCTGCTCATTATGTAGTTTCCATAAGAATGCTAGATTATCCCACTATATTAATTTGCTGTTGTTGTTTTTTTAAAAAAGAAATTCTGAGCAAAGCCACTGGCTTGCCTTCAAAATAAATACTCTACAATGGCAGCTTTCTTTTGAATATTTATGACTTTCATGACCTTTCCACGTTGCCTTGCAGTGCTTACTACTCTTACTCCCTTTGTTTCAGAGACAATGGGTAATTTATTTGTGTGGCTGCTTTTAATATAGAATTAGGCCACCTGGAATGAAACACTCAAGTTTCACTCATTTCTTGCCGCCACCACTCTTTTGAATTACAATTTTTTTTACTTCCGGCGGCGGACGCCATTGCGGGTGGTCGTGGGTTGCTTCGGCTGCGAAGCACCCAGTCCATCCCGGGGGTTAGGAGCCCTGCTACCGCAAAGCGGGGCTCCGGTTGGGGTGCGGGAAGAGCGTCCCGCACTCTGGGCTCCCCGGCTGTGCCCGTTGTGGCTCCGAACCCTTCCCCCGCTCCCCCTGTAAAGGGGGAGTGGGGGTGAAGGGACGACGGAGCCGGGCTACAGGGGAAATGCCCCAACCGGGATGTAAATGCGGCGACAAAGCCTGTGATGAGCGTCTAAGTTCTACCTGTCATTAAGGAGCTGTTAAGAACCCAGAGGCTGTAAGTAATTGATTGACTCTTTGTTTTCCTGGAACGATCTGGGGGAAAGAAGAAAGGCAGCCCGCCTCCCTCCCTTCGGGTGGTGAAAGAAATTAACTCTTTAAGTGACTGCTGCTACAACAATCAATTGAAAGCATTTGGAATTTGAAAACTGAGTCTGTTGAGATCTCCTTTTGGGGGTTAACTGAGGAAAAAATATCTCCATTTGAAGTTTTGGTCTTTATACTCCGGCATTGGAGAAATGGCGGCGACTTGGACTTTCGTGGGAAAAAATTGAAACAAAGGAAGGAAGAGACAGGAACTGAAACTTGATACCCATCCTCCCCCCCAAGATGCTGGATTTTGCGCTCGTGTTGGCATTGAATGATTGGGAGGATGAGGAAAAGCTTACTGTCTTTCAACTGGAACTGCTTGATCGGAAACTAAAAGCCTTGAGTGGAATTATAAATGGAAAGAACTTATTTTCCACAGAAGAGGCTTTTCAAAAGTTTTACACAATGGAAACTGACTTTTGCAAAGAGCTGGGAGAGGTGTTGGAAGGATGGTTTGAGACGGCTGGGCAACTCCGAATGGAAGAGGGGCCGGTTTCTGGGGGTGGCAGCCCTGGAACGGGAAGATTTTCAATATCCAGACCCCGAGGTGGCAGCTCGGGGGCAAGGGACATAGAATTAAGATTTCTACAAGAAGAAGTAGTATGGCACAAAGAAACGGAGAAACCCAGAATGGAGGGGATGAATATCCTGAAGCTCGATGCAAGGTTTGTTGTGAATGCAGCCTGGATCTGTGGACATCCAGAAGAAGATATTTGGAGAACCGGTTCTGGTGAAAGGCAGAAAAAAACAATGGACAGAGGGGGAGTGGGTTGAAGTATTAAATGTATAATCTGAATGGCCTGCCACGGTATCCGAAATCGGAGTGTGAAGTCTGTTAATTATAAGTCTATTCTAAATAAGTAAGGAGATATTGAACTTTAAGTTAAAAGCAGCATGATAAACGATAGAAGAAATAAGTTTAGCTATAAGAATACTTGGTTAAGATTTAGGTTATAATGCAAAGATTAAGACAATTGTGTTTTTTCTTTTTAAGTAAAGTTAAATTTTTTATAGAGAAAAGTTGTTAAGGAAATAGTTTACTGTTCCAAAACCGAAGGTGTATAGGCGGGGGAAGTCAAACGTCAAGATTCAGAACTAGAATTTTTTTTTTGTAAGGTATATAGATAAGAAGAAGAATCCTGACATTATGTGTATTTGTATTTGTTTTGGTATTTGTAGGTGTGGGGTTGGGTTTGTGTTATTTGGTGAAAATGTCAATAAATTCTGTTTGAATTACAAATTTTGTAATAATATTGAAAACGAATGACTTCTGCTGCACAACCTTCACCCTGTAAAATTGCTAAATACATCATGACTTCACACACAATAAAATAAATAAATGTCAGGGGCAGTTGCCGGGAGCAGGTCAGTAATAACTCACACAGTGTCAGTGAAGTTAACTCTATATTCAAAGAAACAAACAGCTTAGGAGGACAGGCCTAGTGAGCACAGCAACTTTTCTTGGCAGATCTTGCCCCAATGAGGCAGTTGTGAGGACTGAAGGTCCCTGCCTTCCCACAACTCTCTAACTGTCCTCCTTCCCTGGGTCCATCCCAAGCAATATGAGACTCTGTCGACACATCTGTTTCTGCTTCACCCTCTTCATAGCTCTGTGGATTCTGGGAGACCAAGGGGGGGAGAGAAGCTGGTCATATCAGGAGGGCTTCTTCAGTGGCTTACCTCATTTTTGTCTCTTGCCTCCTCTCTTCTCCAGCCTCTGCTTCTGCCTCTGATTCTAGACTGCTCTCTGTTACAGCTTCTTCTTGCTCACTAAATCCTGTTACCTCTTTAGCTTCCAACACCTCTTCTACCCAGTCTGCTCCCTCTTCTCCCCCTGACCACTCACTGTCCCACCACCAATCCCATGGCTCTGAGTCTTCTTCCCATGGAGGTTCCCCAGCTGGTGCCTCCCAACACTCCTCTGCATCCAGCCAGTCTATGACAATAACTTGGGAAAGTTTCTCAGGTGACATAAAACAAGGAGTCTCTAGTTTCAGAGTCTGACTAGCTCAGTTAGCATAATGTTGAATGTCACCCCAATCTCGAGCAAGATTCCAGGGGTTCCATATGCTTACCCAGGGTCCGTGTTTAATTTAGGAATGAGGCACAGAGGAGACTATGGTGTCTTTATGTTTTATGGTTTATTTACACATATATACAACCTGAGCCTACAATGGAGGTGTTTGTAGCATTAACACCTGAAAAAGGTCATGTTTCTCCATAGCTGCAGCCTTGGATTCAAACAGAAATCAAATATTGCTCAGACTCTCTATCCAGCTTGCTGCTTTGCTTCTGACGCACATCCTTGCAGCTCAACTCTAAACTCTGGCCTCATCCTTTCAACTAACTGTGAAGGCCACACCCATTTGCCATCTCACACAGAGACCCTTTCCTTTGTTTCCCTTGATTGCCCATCAGACTATCACCTCAACACAGGAAGCTAGCTTGGCTTATTTTAACACTTGCTGGATCCATGGGTTAGAAGGATTTCACATATAGCCTAGTTACAGGTGGGTAGCCGTGTTGGTCTGCCATAGTCAAAACAAAATCGAAAATTCTTTCTAGTAGCACCTTAGAGACCAACTGAGTTTGTTCCTGGTATGAGCTTTCGTGTGCATGCACACTTCTTCAGATACATATAGCCTACTTCCTCTCCCCAAAACTCACAATACTTTCACCAGAATGCTTCTAGATACAGTTGCACTCCCTCTGAAAGACTGAGTTCACAGCTGGGGGGGGGTGTCTTCCTGGATTCTTTGCTATCTGTGGTAGTACAAGTGGCAGTAGTTAACAGGAGTCCATTGAGCCAGATCAGACTACTGCAACACATTCTGTGTGGCGCCTGCCTTTGAAAATGGTTTGGAAGCTTCAGCTGGGGCAGAATGCAGTAGTCTCAGTGTTTATAGGGGCTAAACATATCACCCACCTATTCACTTCCAGGCCCAATTCAAAGTGCTGGCAATGATCTTTAAAGCCGTGGCAGGATTTTAAGGGTCCAGACTCCTTGTGCCGGCACCCATAAAAAGCTGCCAGGCTATTATGGGCAACTACAGAGTTACTGCTCATGTGCCCTCCAGGAAGGAAGGTTAGATTGGTGGCCATGAAAGGCAGGTCCTTTTAGGTGATGGCCCCAAAATTGTGTAATTTCTTCCCCCAGGAAATACAATTGGTCCTTCCTTGTTTTTAGATGGACCTTAATAACAGTTTGTTATTGCCTCTGATAAAGGAGGCATATCATGCTTCCGCTCTCACTTAGTCATCCGTTTTAGGGCTCATCCACATTTCTGCTTGTTATGCCACTTTTCCCCTGGAAAACCCACTCTTTAACTCTGAATCGGAGCAAACGTCCATCAGTTTTTCCATAGGGAAAGTAGCAGGGCAAATGAAAAACCACTCAGACTCATGTTTTCTAGGCATGGAAAGTGTGGACAAGTGCTCAGTGGTTTGTTGAAATGGATATTGTGCATATGATGATACAGTGTTTTATTGATTTGATTAATTTGTTGTGTATGGAGGAGGTCCTAGACTTGTGTAGGCATTTGTAATGAGCATGTCCCCCCATGGTGTCTTTAATTAAATTAAGTGTGTGCATAATCATGAAGTAACAGCTTTGCAATTTGGGGTACTCCTTGATCAATCTTGGACTAGGCTATGGCTAGAGTTCCTTCTTCCAGTTTCATCTTTGACTGTTCCAGCACTAGGGTAGCCTGAATACAGTGATCCATGCATTGGTAATTTCAGTACTTGATGAAACTCTTTGGGCTGTTTCCATGCCTCTGAGATTCAGTTCAGGCCTTTAGCAAGGACCAGCCTTTTAGTGTGGTAGGCTACCCTGTGGAACTGCTTGCCAACAGAAGTTCAGCAGGAATCATCCCAGCTTTCTTTTTGACATATATTTGAAATTGTATTGTTCAGGCATAACTTTAGAATTTGAAATTTTTTACCAACCAGCTTTATTGACATGTTACTGGTTTTGTGTTTTTTTTTAACCAGTGGTGTTATTGTTGTTTTATGGTTTTCGGCTGTACACCACGCCTTTCCAAATATTTAAATAAAGAAGTGGTTGATGGCACGGGGATGCAGGTGCTACATGAGCAATTTTCATAACCTTCCACAACCAAATGAATTGCAAAAACCAATCAGAAAAGGATTGTTAAGTGATAGCTTATCCTTGTCCATTGGCACATTTCAGCTTCCAACAAGCAAAGTTGCAGTACAGTTTCCATAAAGAGCAAGGCTGTTATACCAATAGTTACTGAAATTCAACAATTACAAAGCATGAATTATTGATGGATATGAGTGGCAGTGGAATGTAATTAGCATATGGTTTAAATTAGTACATTGGGATGGATCGAGACTAGACAACAACAGTAGTATTTATTAAATAAATGCCATATTAGTAATGACAGTCCATTCTGTTTGGTGGAATGTCTACATTCCGTTAGGCGCTGAATGGCACCCTGATGACAGTCTCATTAGAGAGGCAATGACCAAATAGAGATCAATCTTCTTCAGGGTCAGGGTTAAGTGAGGTCAGTAGCTTTCACTCCCTGTGTCCTTGTAATTCATATTCCAAGGTTGAACATAACAGTATAGTCATCATGACTTGCCTATAGCACATAAAACAAAGAGTTCAAACTATAGCTATGGGACCAGTTGTTCTATTGTGCTAAGGGAATGAACACACACAAAAATTGTGTGCAGCTTGATCAACATACTTACTTAATGGTCATTGATGGTCAGTTGATGTTCCTGAAATAAATGCTGGCGACATTTTCCTGCTGGGAAAAGAGGAGGAGCTAAAACTAGTGTGTCCAGAACAGCTGAAAGAAACAGAGCGAGAAACAAAGTTTGAGTTCCCAGTGCAGTTAGGTAAGATGGGCAATGGAGTTGCCACAACTATGACAAAGTGCACTTGAGAGCATGCGTAGAAAGGAAGGTGAGAGGGGCAAGGGCGCCAAATAAATAATTAAGGTGCCATATTACTCAAGTCCACCCCTGCTAAGTCAACCAAAAGACATGAGGTTGTAGTGCGACATAAACATTCCCTCACTGCTAGGATTTCTGCATGGAGAATGGCATGTTCTTCCCCTCTTCTTGCCCGCCCCCTTGCACTCTCTAAATCTGTTCTAGCCTTCTGGAGCTGATTTAGGGAATGTGTCGGGCACCTGCAGGGGAAGGAAGGGGAAAGTTCAAGTGGAAATCTTTGCAGTGATGGGATACTGTTCTTGAATAGCACTTCAGTGCATTTCAATGCATTTACGGTGATTTTCACCAAGCACAGGAAAAATGGCTCATGCCACGGTCCTGATTCTGACCTTCCTCCTACACACAGAGAGAGCTGGTGCTGCTAGGGTGATAATGAAAAAAAAATACATTAAATGCACACACATTTAATGTATCATCTGGTTTTGCTTCAATATAATATCGATCTAGCAAAGCATCATTCCTTTCATAGTAGTTCTCAAATGTAATAAATGCACCACTCTTCTGTGCTATCAATTCAGCTTACAGAGTCTGTGTAGTCACAGTACAGTATAGTTGGTTGTCTAATAAGCTGGGTTAGGCTTTTATTTGTTTTTATATAGGTAAATCACTTCCACCCTCCATTAATGGAAACAAAAAGGGGTAAATATTAAAGGATTTACTGTGTGCACAAAAGCAAAATGTATACTAATAACAATAATAGTAATAGTAGTAGTAGTAGTAGTAGTAATGAAGTAAGTGAAAAGACCTATAAAAACAGAATGATGTAAATGGCATTCAGAAATCCATTAGCAAGGGGCTATGATGCTTCAGAGCCCAGGGAAAGTATTTTAAATGTAAGCAAAGACCTTTGCGTTCAAAATCCTTAATGAAGATTTTTAAAAAAGACTAAAAGCTACTGTAAAATCTTGAAATAAGGCTAACACCTTGATTCATAATGGACTGCAAGTCAATACTGTTGTTCTTAGTTACATTACTGCAGACTACCATTATCAGTGTCCGCAGTACTCTGTGCCTTCAGCTCATTTACTTTCTAGCATGCTCTTTTTCGACCAGGCTTGCTCCATTATTTAATTTATTTGTCTGTGCTAGCTCTATGTAACAAAAGGATAAACAGCAGTGCCACTGGCTTTATTTGCCTTATGCATGGGAGGAGAAATAAGATTTGGGCACAATCCTCTCAATTTTGTTTGAATGCATTTCAATCCTGTTGGTTTGAATGGAACTTAAGAAGGGCGTAGGTTTTTTTTGGTGCATACCAGTTTGCAAATATATTGTGCCAAAAACATCAAATTAGAAAGAAACTGGAGTTGTAATGAAATATGGGATACTAGCAGCCTTGTACCCAGTGTTGCTCAGGGATTCAAAGAAACCATAGAATCAGTGCAGTTTTTAAATCATTAGTTATGCAATTTTGAAAGATTTAGGCTACCATCTTGATTCAAAATGGTGTCCAGTTGTATCAAAACAGATGAAAACCCAGTCAGAAACTATCATGCAAAATCTGGATACACTGTCATTAAGCGGTGCCCAAATGCATAGCAAAGAGACAAATTTACCAGAACATATAGTTGACTGGTGATCCACTATGTCAGGCACGTTCAACAGGTAGATCGTGATCTACCGGTAGATCACTGGATGTCTGTAGTAGATCACTGGCTCCCCCCCAAAGAAGCTCAACAACTATGGCTCCCCTAAAAAAGGCTCAACATTTTAACCCTGCAGCCCATCAAAACGGGCCCTCCTCCTCCCTAAAGAAAGCTCAACAATTTTGAGCTGAACCCCAAAAAAGGGGGTAGATCACTGCCAGTTTTTAACTCTGTGAGTAGATTGCAGTCTCTTGGGAGATGGCCACCCCTGCACTATGTGGTCAGTTGGAGAAATTGAATCAAACATCCTGAACAACATTCTGCTGTTGCTGAATTTGAAGGAAAACTGTTTTGTTCATCACGTCCAGTATTATCTACTTTGACCTTCAAAGGCTCTCCAGGGTCTCAGGCAGAGGTCTTTAATGTCATTTGCCACCTGATATTCTAACTGAAGATAATGGAGATGGAGCCTTGGGCTGTCTTTACTCAAAGCATGTGCTCTACAACTGAGCAATATACCGGTAGTCTCTTCCACCTAAAGGCAGAGATGGGGCATTTTCCTCTTGTGGAGAAATGTGTGGGAATGACTGAGTGAGAATGGAGCACATAGCAGATCTCCTAGAAACCTGCTAATAATACCAGCTGCAAACAGAAAATGTTAAAGCAAGCATTGAGACTTCTCAAATACACCTTAGAAGTGTCCTTAAAGCAATCTTGAAGGAAAGACTTGAGGCCAGCTGAATGAGAATTCTTTTTGATCAGCAGCTACAAGGGTCAATGCTGATTCAGCTGCAGAACATCAAATCAGAAAGTGGCTGAGGATGAGTGCTGTTGGTGTTGTTGTTGTTGTTGTTGTCAATGTTGTCATCATTGCCAAGATGGCTTTTATACCAGTGGTTGGCAACCTGAGTCGCCTGGCTTGGATAATATTGCAGAATTTACCCCGTGGGCAGCAGATGGAATCCTGGATAAAGGTTTGCACAAGGTCATACATCTAGTTTGATCCACAGGTTAGAATGGCCTGCACATCAATTCAGGAGCAGCAGGAAGGAGGAAAAGGACTCTTGAAGGAACAGGCAGCAGATGTACCAGTAAATAAGTTTGTGATCATTACAAGGCAAGGAAGGAAGTCCTGGCAAAGGGCCACTAAAAGGCTGATTAGTGTTGATTAAAGGAAAAACAGGTATATAAAATGGGTAATTATTGGGTGCCAATATTAAGTTTGGGGCAAGTACTCTTTGGTGAGAGAACCCCAACAGAAATTTAAAACCACAATATATGCTGCAAAGTGAAGCATGGAAATATAGGCTGTTAGATCTTTAAACCATGTCCTTTCAAGGGAGCTCCAAAATAGTCCCTTCTTCCTCCAGCATAGGAAGATAAAATGGTTTACTTACAAACTCTCCAGGTGTCGTGTTTATGTGCTTTTCCATACATTAGTCAGCAAAGTTGCATAGACAGTAAAACTTATTTTGGTTCCAAAGTGGTAAAAGTACTAAGGCTTCCTCTCTTGACATCTCAGGAAAGTTGGCTGTGTTTTTAGATTCAGGTTGGGCTTGAATCAACCTTAGACTTGGACCCACGTCAGCCAGGGAGAGCTGCTTTTGTGATGCTCACTCCGTTGTGGCTCATTCAGCTTCCAAACAAACTATGCAGTTAAGAAAGAAAACTCTACTACATTTTTAAAAGCTGCAATTTGATAATGCATTTGAAAGTGAACGTGGTGTCCATGCCACTTTCAATTTTGTTATAATAAAGAATTTCCCCCCAAAATATACTGCTGTTTGCACTTCTAGATTTCTGTGCAAGGGACTCTGGGGAAATTTACCTAATCCCCTGACTAGTGGGCACACTGGTGGAACAATTCTTCTGTTCCATCCAGAATGCTGTAAATGTACTGTTAAGTTGTTCAGTCACAGTCCAGCATAGGTTTGAGTTGTTCAGGCTGGCTGCTTTCAAAGATACCAGAGGCAATTCTCAACAACACAATTTGCAAAGGTCTTCCTGTAAACAGAGAAAAGTATTTGCATGTCGATATCCCGACCCCTCCCGTGAATAAATAAGACACAAGACACCGTAAATAAGGTTAAATGGACAATAAAAGGCCACAACTTTAATGGTTCCGGATGTTGAGCGGTATTGGCTTTAGGCATTGGATCTAACTAGACTATATCCGACTCCAGTACGACGTGCTGGCAGTCCAGGAAGGGATAACCACTGTTGGGTGAGCCCTTGCTGCTGCACATCAGCTAAGGACTCACCCTGTGATCACCGATCTGGGGCGTGCCTTAGGCCCTCACCGCCCACGGCTCTGGACACGGACACACACCCCGGACTCCTTTACGAAGTACCCTTCAGCACTTGGGGGGAGGTGTTGGCCCGTCCTCCCCCCCCCCGACCTCCTAACCTTCCTGACCTTACAAACAGGAGCCCAGGAAAGAGGGCGAGCTCTGGCTGCGAGCCCACTTAAGTGCAGTGGGCACGCCCTAGCCGGCTGCACCGGTTGGCCAGCCAGCTGGGCACCGCACCCAGAGCTCACCCAATAGAGCCAGGGGATGCAAGCATCCCCTGTGCACGTGGAGGGCTCGTGCTTACTGCAACCCCCCCTCCTTTCTAAGGGCGGAAGGGGCTTTATCTCAATGCCATCAGTTGATAGTTGCTGTTACAACTGACCATCTGGGCTGAGGTGAAGCTGCAGGTTGCTTACAAATTTTTGCAACTGAAGCCAAAATTACCCCAAAAGCAGAATCAGAAAGTATTGCTTAACATGAACCTTGCAAATAGTTTTGCTGCATTACAATAAAGGTTCTAACAACAACAAAAAATGTTTAAGGTTCATAAAGGGCTTTATAAACCTGTGGGGTACTTTTCACTACTATTACATTTGTAGGGATGTTAAGAAACTGACAAAAATACTGTTTTTTCATCTTTGGTGCTCAATTTGAAGCAGGAAATTGAAAGAACAACATTTTGGTTAAGTAGCTGTAGATATGAAGAATAATGAATAAATTAAATGGCATTTTGTGGGGTTACTGAAAAACTGAAAAACCATACACCTAAGGTGTCAGGGAAAAGGCATGATATAATATTATAATAATAGCCCCCACTGCAATGGTGCTAGAATTGATTCCAAAAATATGTACATAAAACATCAAATTTTCACTAGATTTAGGAGGTGAGGCCCTAACACCTGGAGGTTGGAGTTGCAGATGACTGACATAAAAGTTTTGTTACCCATGCACCCACCTACTCCAGCATTGTGAGGCTACATTTGCTCTCAGCTCTACATAGAGGGTTAAAGGAAAATGGGGAAGGTGTGATAAAAAGAAGCCCAGTGAAAATGTGTGATAAAAGAAAACAGCTTGCTGGCCCACCAAATTCTATGCTGAGAAGTCTAATGTAGCAGCATACTTAAGCTGGGTCAGAATCAGTTGGGTACCATCTCAAGAGGCTCTATGAACCACCAGAGTGACAGGATTGTTACCAGGTTCAAGAACAGATTTTCCCTCAGAACAGGCTCCTTTAGAGGGCTCCTGTGAGGGAATCGCTCCTTCTCTAAATGAGCCATTGACTATCTCTGGGATCCAATTAGACATCCCTGATCTTGCCTTTTTAATCAGCCAAGATGAGCAAGAATCAAGCGTACATGTAGATGGGTGTTGTGTTACTTCTCCAAGAAACCTGCCCACATCCTTGAGGGACAATATGAAAGGTATCCATCTCTGATCAGATTCTGTTTCAAGAATGGAACTACAATAAGAATGGGTGCAGCTGGTTTTCTGCAAGATATACAAAATGGTCATAGCAGGCCACCAATTGCTTTAGGCAGATTATACAGGGCCTTTCATCACCTGGAAAGCCTCTGCTAGATGACACTGAGCAGTTGCAATGGTGGTAAAGAAGGAACTTTTTTGGCCATCATTGCCACCACATAGTAGGCCCTCACATGGTTTCTAGTCTGTGTTTGGTCAGATTTATCACAAGCCTTCAGCTGTTGCTGCTCTAGGAATCTTCCCTTTCATTTCATTCTCTCTAGCTCCTTATAAAACCAATGAGGCAGATGATGTATGTGGATAGGGCAAGGATATTTATGAGAGATTGTGTCACTAGCCCAGGTCATTTACCTACTCCAGAAGTCAACTAGGGCTCTGACAGAGCTGACAGACTTATTAGTAGGAAAATCAAGAGACAGAAGAAATATTTGGATTCATAAGCTTTCAGGGACAGACAGAATTAATGGGTCCCCAACCGGCATGGATGATATCAGATGCATAGGTGCCATCTCTGGGAGAGAGGGCTGGTTGCCGAAGCACCCACAAAATTTTCACTTTGGGTGCCTGGGGGCATAGCTGTCAACCTTCCCTTTTTTGCGGGAAATTTCCCTATCAGTACTATACTATAGACTATAGTACTGATAGGGGAATTTCCCGCAAAAAAAGGGAAGGTCCCCCAGCTATGCCCGGGGGAGCGACCCAATGTGTCACAGGTGTGACATCACATGGCACGCTGAGGACTGGCAGGGCTCATGCCCATCACAGCCGCAGGAGGGTCCGATGGGGCCCCATCACACTGTGTGACATCAGAAATATTTGAGACAGCGGAAATATTTGGATTCATAAGCTTTCAGGGACAGATGGAATTAATGAGTCCCCAACCGGCATGGACGAAATCAGATGTCACCAAGAACTCAGATCGGAACAGATAATAATCTGTCCATGATCATTGGAGACTAGCCAATTATGTCAGGGGAGGGGCCCATGACACAATCTACATAAAATTTGCATATGCTAATAGAGAGATAATAATCTAAGTTTTAAAAATGTGGGGAAGGGACAAATACCTGGGGCATGGACTCTCTGGACCACCCCCTAACACTGCTCCTGGTCCCACAGACTAACATCATTCTTACCTGAATAGAACATCCAAACTAGTATATATGCCCAGATAAGAGTTTGACCTTATATAATTTAAGATGGGCCTGTGGTTCTTATGGAGACCAAGAAGTTCAGAGCTGCTCCCAAAAAGGAAGCTTAAGCATAAATGTTTTAATCCTCCCCCCACCAAGATTATAAGACTACCTTCATTAGTTCAGAAAAGGAAAGTGCCAGTCAGTGGGGTGGACAAGTACACTAGCAAAATCTTGGAAATCTTATTCTACATGCAGATGCTAATAGCTGGTGGCACCTGGTCAGTAAGATGGAATGTCAAGAAACCATTTTAAGCAAGCTGGAACTGATGCTGCACCTGGAAACCCAGCAGGCAAAGCTGAGAGAGGCCACCCCATCCTCCTAGGCCAGCCTAGATTGCATGTAACTCAGGCCAGATCTGTATCCCCACCAAGGAGTAAATCCTGGATGTAAGCGGTTTTACTATTCAATGACCTAAGTGCTAAGTGTAACAATAACTCGGTGCCTTCATACCTCTGAGAAGTATGGTCTGTAGTCAATGTCTGCTCTCCTCAGCTGATATGAACTGGAGGGGACCTAATAGAATGACACACTTCTCAGGGGCCCAGTGTGAAATTCAGAGAGAGTTCAGCCAGGGAATGGAACAGGTATTTGTTTATTATCCTATGGAAATAATGCTTGGAAACAGCAAACGCAAAACTGCTATAACTCCCCCCACTCCCCTCCAAAAAACCCTAGAGTGGTTTGTTTTAGTTTCCTGTTACATGTGATTTGAAAGATTTATGGGGTGTTTTGTTTTTGCAGGTAAACTGTTATTCTTGCAATTTAGCAATTATCTATACGTTCCTCAAACACTGTCTTGACCCACTCCTGTGTTACGCTTTAGGAAATTGTCTGATTGTGAAAGGCACTATTACACATTGAAGTGATTGCTGTTGTTTGTTGCTGTTAACACCCAGGCAAGAACCATCCTGGCAGGCAAACAGCATCTCAGCTACTAAGTATTCATAATTTGCATATCAGCAATAAAAAGAGGGAAAGAAATGTAAACATATATTATCATTCAATAGGTTGTAATTTTAATTGCTTATAAATGTTATTAATTCTGATTGTGATTATCTGAATAGGTAATAAGGATAAAGGCTGTCAAATTAATTAAGTACATATTCATTAAATTCAAGGTAGCTTCAGTTTCTTTTATTGCAAATACAATAAAAATACACAAATACAATTAACACTTAATCTGAATCTCAGTAAGTTACATAATCATGTGACTCAGAATAAAAGGAGGATACAACCTTGGCCTTTTACTTTTTACATGGGAAAACATTAATGATGCTGACATTGGAGACAATTAGACAGTGTCAGCCAATTGTTTTTAGTCAGCTTTCTCTCACATCTGTGGTGTCTACAAGCAAGAGCGGCCATTGTTTCTGCAGGCCGCTGTCGCGCTTTGGCTTTTTGTGCTAACCGTCAATCTCTTGGCGAATATCAAAGCTGTGAGGAAATTAGAACAGACCAGCATCACACTAAAGCTTAGCAGGGTGCATCCACTATGCTACTAATTAGGCAGTGGCCAACAAAGTAACCTGTCAATGCGTGCTTGCTATTTCCCACACACCTGCATTTCATACACTAATAAGCATACATTGATGGAAAGAAAGGGAGAACCGCTGAAGTGTGAAAAATGAACAAAACATAACAATGTTTCTATCCCCACCTAGACCACTGCCAATTACCGTTAAACATGAGGTAGAATCAACATGTCGGAAGGAACACAATACAGTATCTGAAACTAAAGCGAGGGACGGGAGGGGGGCAACCGAGCGAGGGAGTTGTGTGTGGTGCTGGTGGTGGTGGGAAGCCATGCATTGAGAACATTTAGTGTTTGCTCTAAAATATCTCACTGGAGTGGAGTTTGTAGTTATTTATAAAATCCCGAGGTTGGAAACGATCATAATTACGGGGTTTCCCGTTTGCCTCGGCAGTTAGAAATTCTCACATCCTTAAAACAAATGACTAAATACCGCTAAGAATGTTTTGATCCGGGACCACGCACTTATACTGGGCCAGCTCCTCAGCTGATATAAACTGGCTAAGTTCCATGGCATCAATGGAGCCAGGCTAATTGTCACCCATTGAAATCACAGCCTATTTTCAATCTTTTATGCCTTTTCCCTTCCATTGATTCCTGGTGTCTTTTAAAACTTTCTTTTAGCACCATTTTTCATTACCTTTCTTTCTTTCTTTCTTTCTTTCTTTCTTTTTAAAAAAGAGACATAGGCAATAGGATCTGGTTCCTCTGATGATAATATTATATTCACATTCATATCTTCTTTTAAAGCCTGGTTTAATAGTAAGAGAGAAATAATTTATCAGCTTGTATGAAACAGCATTGCAGTTGTTAATGTTGATGCTGCTGTTCTAGTTATCTTCAGCATTATTGCTAACTGGAAGAAAATGCTTTAAAGCGGCTAGATTTGAAGGACGCTCGCTGCCAATATGCAGATATAGTTTTCATCATAGCCTGCATAACATGGCACAAATTGTATACCTCAGCAAATCAGCAGGGTTCTTTTTAAGCAATAACACAGAGATATATTTGTTACCTTTACCATTTGTTTCAACACCCTGTTACATTACGAAGAGGGGTTATATTGGAGGGCCATAATTTAGAAAGTCCATTAATGGTGTAAAGATTTCATTCCCGGAGTATAAATCAGCACATTTCTGTGAAAAAGCAATCAATGGTAGTTTATTCTGTCTGAGGTCCCTCCCCCCCACTGAAATAAACATTCCAATCAATAGAATATTTTTTAAAACTCACTCCCGGGGTGTGAAGGGTTAGACCAGACATTACACAGAAGATCCCTGTAAGAATTCCACCCCACCCCCTTTTTCAATTCAAAGCATCTGTATGAAGCTGCAAGTTTGAGTGGAGGAATGGAAGAAAATAAGTGCTGCTTCCTTACCACCTGACCAGTCTTTCCACTCCCTGCCCCCCACCTCGTGCGTTTTCCACTCAAAGGGAAAAAATATGGATAAATTCAGTCTATTAAACAATACTATTGCTGTCTCCTAAAAATATGCCTTTGCCATAAACAAACTAAAAGACATTCTACAAAACAGTAATCCCTGTGACAGCAATTTATAGTTTTAATCCCTTTGCTGTAGCAGTCCCCTATCACTAACACATATCCCTTTAAAACAAAATGCAGAGAGTTTGGCGTAATCTGTGGATTAATTTGTTTTTCCTTCAATAGGATGGGGAAATAATAATTCTCGATGTGTAGTATGGAGTCACTATACTGTTACAGTATCCTTGACGAGCATTGAAACAATAAAGGACAATATTCAAATGATATTTCTTTGATAGTTTTGAACACCACTTTGCCTTTCATTGCACATTATCCAAGAGCAGCGTTTTCAATTATAAATAAAAACTTTCTCCGCCTCTTCCCACTTGAGCTCAAGTACAGAAGGCCCTTATTTAAAATGCAGCTCCCGAACAGGCCACCAGGCCGCCTGTTCAGCTGCCAGTGGCTTTTGTGTACAGAGATGTTAATTGGTCCTAATCCCCTCCTAGAAGCTGTTTTGGTAGCCTGACCTGGCACCCTGAAGGACACCTTGGTGTGAAAAACTAAAGGGCCCATTCAGGAGAGAGTGAAAAGCTGCGCTGAGCATTCCAACACATTTTAATTTCAAGAATTATAAAGGGGAGGGCTGGGGTAGGGAAAAAGAGAGTGAAACATCGCCGTTCAGTTTCTCTAAATAAACTGTATTTCAGAAAAAGCAAGCTCCAGTAACAGTGAGGGTCCTACACACATTCTCTTGACAGAAAATAACACAGGGGTGTGGGGGTGTGGGGTGTGTGTGAGATCCGCACTGTATTCCTGTTACAGCAGTTTTAGAATCTGATTCTCAAATATCTTCAAAGGTGTATATCCAATTAAACCATTCCCCTTACTGCAACACAGAGGTTTGCTGAGAAGCACAAAAAACAAAAGCATCTCATACATAATCCTTCTGTTCTGCAAAAACCAGCAAATGATTTGATGTTTATTTGATGTGCCTTTTCCGCTGCCCCTCCCTCCCTCCCTCCCCGCTCCTCAAAGTTCAGCATAAATGTCATCCCTAGATTATCTCAGAGCAGCTAGTATAATATAAACTTTGGGCAATTTATAATCAAAACCAGCAAGGACAATCTAATATAAGTACTCTCTTCTAACAAGTTTCAATGTGCATTTTTTCCCCTCTTGGTGTGTCATTGTGCAGCATGCATTTACATCTTGGGTGGCAAATTATGCTAATAGGATGCACAAACCTTAGCTGTGTGGTTCTGAATTTTTTGACCAAGTTCACAGATCAGCTTCATAGGTCAAAGATGTTTGCCTCCCATGGTGTAAACAAAAAGATACAGGTATGTGTGTTATCACTGTACTCATGTCAAGAGTATCTGCATTTAATCATAGCAAAAACTGTATTTTTCATTAAACACTAGCCTCGAGCCAGGAGAAAAACATTTTGGAGCAGACTTTCAAGAATGTAAACAGAGTTTGAACATGCTGAACATAAAAAAATAACACTTAGATGCTGTGGCAGCAAATCAAGATAAATTGGGTTTGTCGCTAAACCATTGCATACACCAAACACCAACTATTTCAGTTTGGGATTTTTGAAAATGAAAGTTTGCAGTCCCATCAGTGGGATTCCCCCCCCCCTTTCTCCATTAGCAATGATTTCCAGCCCAGTCCTGTGCCTTGTGCCATTACGCATGTTCAGAAAAGGGATGTGGCACCAAGTATACTGCACATCTGTCACATCCATCCAAGCAGGTATACAAAGAAGAAGGTTTAGGACTGGATTATCAGCTAAATATTGAAAGCGATGGGAAAGATGGTTACATTGTGTCTACAGCAACACAAGTGAACATGCCTTAGAGGCTCAATCCACATAGAAGTCTCGCTCAAGTCCTGTTAAAATAAATAGGAAGCTGCACAAAACCACTCATGTGTTCCTTTGCAGCCCACATTCATTCTAATAGGGCTTGCAAAAGAGGCCTTCCTGATGAGCTGCGGATTTAATTCATCAATCCTTTTTGTCCTCCGGAGTCATGAACTATGCTTTCTGCATATTTTCCTTTACATCACTGCACTTAGTCATGTACTTAATGCAGTGGGTAATAATCTGCAGAAATTTGGAACTTAATGAATCTTTACACATTATTCTTTTAAATATATATATAGAGAGAGATATGTCTGTCTACATATCTGAACACTGTAGTCTGTTGCTGGAGTGAAATTGTTTCGTCTCAGGAGGATGGAGCATAGCACATGCTACTATTTTATGGATCCCATTGATTATTGTATTTTGATTAGGAAAGAATATTTTCCAGAACTCTAGTCTTCTCTTTCCTCTGCAAAGAAGGTTGGCTTACCGAAGCTCTTGATATTTATGACTATTAATAATGATCTCCTTGCTAATGCACTGTTGAGTTTGTTTTGAAATTTATAGTGCACTCCCACTGGGATTTACTGTAGGCTGGCAGACTTCTACCTGTGGTTTATTTGCAGGTAGGACTGCCAACCAATCAGAAATAAACAGCCTTCCTTTCTCCCCTACTCCCAACCATTTAAAACAACTGTATAGTTTTGATGACTAGAAAGCTTTCCCCAGACCCACTATTCAAGCCATTAAGCTTTGAAAATACTGACCCTTGGTTCTGGTGACACACACACACTTGACTCTGATCAGGTACTAGAATTTTTTATTTCAAAAAATTTAGGAACCATACTAACTGGAGGTAAGCAAAGATTAGGTGGTAGACCAATGTATTTTATTGATGGTGTGGCTATGGTGGTGATAGACCCTACCTTACTGTACAAGGCTGGCCTAGCTGATCACTGATCTTCCATTCAGTTCCATAATTCTGCGCTGTTTACTGTATATCCTTGACTTAAAACAACCTACTCTGTAGAGTAAAAAAGTAGACAGCAATGAGTGTTATGGCACTTTAAAGAATAATACAGTATGAGATAAGTTTTCATCCCACAATACCTCATTGTTTGACTTCGTTATTTCAAGTTGTAAAAGGTGAGTTCCTGCAAGAGCAACAAAAAGTTCTGGTGTGTAGTGCTTGAAGTGTATATTACATTCAGCTCCACACTTCTTCATTTTGTGTCTTTGACTTAAATAACTACTCTATAGAAGAAAAGCAAAGACGACAAAGAGTCTTAGGACACAAAGAGTAACATTCTGTGATAAGCTTTCATTCCACAACATATTCTTTGATATTTGAATGAAATGTATATTACATCTCATATTGAAAGAAGTTGGGTCCTGCAACAAAAAAGTTGCAGTATGTAGTTCAGGGTCCCGGATATTCCATTCCTTTCCTCTCCCCCCAGGCTTTTCTTTTCTCTTTCTTTTTCTCCTACAGCTAGTCAATCCACTTCCCATGCCCAGTGAGCACACTCAGACTTTTGGAAGGGGGGTTCATTTGGGTTCTTTTTTGGGGGTGGGGGGAGACTTGTACCCAATCTAAACTACATTGAAATATTTGATTTCTTCATTTTTGTCTGTTGATAGCTTTCACTGGTAACATTTTAAAATAGATTTGCAGTGTAAATTGGGGAATCAATCACATGACATAACGCATGCGCACCATTTGAATGGCAAGTTCTATCATCTTTGTGGGGGCCCCACACCCTCAAATATTTTATTAGGGGGTTCAAAGGGACCTTGGTCCCAAGAAGTTGACCTCTATGAAACTCCAGCAGCTAAATATTTTCCCCTATGGATATTGTGAACACTACAAACCTTGGGCTTACCCCAAGTCTGATTATATATCTCTCTTGTGTGCTGGTGCCGTTTTTGTTCCATATTCAAAAGTATGAGTATGAGAAGGGAATGTGTCCCATACTGTGGTCTCTTTACTTTGTCCTATATATTTAATGAGAGAAATACAAAATAAGCTTGCATTCGACAACTGAGGAACATTTTCCTTTGGCCACCCACTATACCAGGCTTTCCAAGTGTTCCTATTTTCCAGGGACGCCCCTGATTTAGAGAAGCTGTCCTGGTTTCTGATTTGATTCCAGAATGTCCCACTTTTCCTTAGGATATCCCTATTTTCATTGGAGAAATGTTGGAGGGTATGGGGTTTTCTGACCCCCCCCCCCAAGCCACCTGAAGGCAATCCTGTATAAGGATTTTGTTTAAAAAATAATAATTAATGTTTTATTATGTTTTTATATGGGTTGGAAGCTGTCCAGAGTGGCTGGGGCAACCCAGCAGAATGTGTGTAGTGTATAGACAGTAAAAGTATCATTTTGGAATGGGACATCCCTGTTTTAATCAGAGAAATGTTGGAGGGTATGCTATACATCACTCGGCAGAGGCATTCAAAAAAGTCCTCCACTAGTGATGATGATGATAATGATGATGAAATATGTAACTAAGCACCAAGATCAGATCACCACTATGTTCAGTGTGGCTTACTCCCAGGTAAGTGGGACTGTGCACTAAATGGGTGAATCCATGTGGGTTGAGTTGCATGTTGTGCGTATGGCAGAGCAACCACATGATTCCTTTGCCATAAGAAAGATGCGCAGATGCTTGTTCTCTACATGCCAATTTGATCCTGGGCATTGGGGCTTTATTCTGGCAGTTCTGCTTTTTGAGGTAATTTCTTGTTTCTCTGCCCTTTCTTCTTTCTCCTAGAGTTAAGAGCTGATATATGAAAACACAATCTCCCTCTCCCTCAAAGAAGCCTTTAATATCAGGTCCATGTAATTTCTTTAGAAACATAAAGGTCTATTCTCTCATCGATGAAATAGGAGAATTACACACATAACTTCCATTAACATTAATGGGTCTCACCTACATAAAACCAAAGGCACATCAAAGGGAGAATGGACTTTGTGTAACTATTGGTATGGAACCATTCTTTGTTTATTTAAAGGCACTATATGTCTTGGTATAGACTCTAAATTAGGACTGAGTGAGTGAGGGAAAGCTCTTACTCACTCACTTCATTGTCATTTGCCTCTTTAAGAGCAATTTTCAAGAAATTATCAGGTAGTGGCATCTTAATATCATGCTCTCCTGCCGTCTACTTATTTTCTAACAAAGACAGAAGCTGATACGATGTGAAATATTTTTATGTTGGATTTTAAAAATATATATTATGGTGCTACTATTTCTTTGAGGCCAATAGCATCTCAGACACAGAGAGAAAAATATACTTACAATGCTTGCAGTGCTAGCATCAATTACTTGCCAATAAATCTGCAATTCTACACCTACTTCCCTGGGAGTAAGCCCCATTGAACTCAGTGGGGTTTTCCTCTGAATAGACATGCCTAGGATTGCCCTGTAAGACAGGTGCATAACTAAATCACAGTGCTGATACTATATTCTCTCAGACAATGCTGTCCTGTACATGTCTACTCAGAAGTAAGTCCCCTTGCAATTCCATGAGGCTAACTTACAAGGAGAGGTTCCTGGGTGGTGCTGTGGTCTAAACCACTGAGCCTAGGGCTTGCCGATCGAAGGTCAGCAGTTCGAATCCTTACGACGGGGTGAGCTCCCGTTGCTCGGTCCCAGCTCCTGCCAACCTAGCAGTTTGAAAGCACGTCAAAGTGCAAGTAGATAAATAGGTACCGCTCTAGCGGGAAGGTAAACGGCATTTCCGTGCGCTGCTCTGGTTTGCCAGAAGCGGCTTAGTCATGCTGGCCACATGACCCGAAAAAACTGTCTGCGGACAAATGTTGGCTCCCTTGGCCAGTAAAGCGAGATTAGCGCCGCAACCCCAAAGTCATTCGCAACTAGATTTACATTAACTGCCAGTGGTCTTTTACCTTTAAAAAAACAAAAAACTTTCAAGGACGTAGGCATAGAATTACAGTATAGGCATTTTTTGTTATTTCCAATTTGTTCTTTGAAATAGAATTGTATGATAAAATGCAAAGAATAGTGATATTTCAGGGTGCTCTGTATTTTTCAGGAGCTGGTTGCACTGAACAAAACTGAGCTCTGACAAAGCCTCAGGCAGCAGGTTCTACCTAAAGTGTTTTGCTTCCTGAAGTAGGACAGCAAATGATCCACATTTGTCCCAGTCACACACACCCAGTCAAAATGCATAATACCCAGAACTAGTTATTTTGGCACCTGAGACAGAAACCTTACAAGCACCTATTCTTCCTCCCTGCAGCAACGATGCTAATAAATTTAATTACAATTTGTTGCCACCCAAAATCAGCTGCCTGAGGTATCCACCTAACTCCACCTAATGGTAGGGTCAGACCCGTGGGGCATCTTTGTTCCAAGTGTTTGGGGGTGAAATGAGCAGGTATCCAAACATAGGGGTGGGGAAATGCAATATTTTACTTCCATTTGTAGCAACATTTGTTTAAATTTACAAAACAACAACAACTGACGGGAAATGAATTTATGAATTCATCTCCCTAGTGGATTTCTCTACAGGTATTTTTTTGGGGGGATAGCATAACTTTTTTCCTACCTTGTGCCTATCTCCACATTCCACTCCCGTATCAATTTTTTTTGGAATGAAAAATCTGCCCAGATTTTTTATACTTCAAACTTGCAAAGACAAGGTAAAAACTGCCTTAACTAACACCTCTCAGTCAACCGAGTCTGTGCTGCCCGTTGCTAGTCTTAAATATAATTAGAGTACCATTTTCCCCCTTTTGAAGCACACAATTGCCTAATTCATTATAGACATGCTATATGTACTAACCTAATTTTAGCAGGATAATCTCATAATGGACATCAATGAATAGAGAATTAGTGGAAAAGCTATTAATAAAGCGATATAACAAAACCTCAGATCTTTTCATTTGCAGGGCACACAGTCAGCTTCATATTTTATTTCTGGTGCCCAGCCTGAGCAGCTGGAGATGAGTCTTAGGCATCTCCACAGGAGACAGAAAGAATTAGCTGCCATCAAACTTTTCATTAGAAGAAAATGCACTTTGCCATTACGACTCTCACTTTATGGCAGCATTAGCTTAACAGCGAAGAAAAGGACATTCCAAGACATGAAAAGCGGGCAAATTCTAGGCTGAGAAATTGAGTTTCATTCATTTCATTCTGGTTATCCTTATAGCTTGTATTTTGTCTAGCACTTACATTGTGCAACATGCTTTGATTTCTTATCCAATCCTTAGGAGTGGTATATGCAAGGATTTGGCCAAACGCTGCTGTTAAAGCTACATCTAACCTTGGACCAAGTGCTGCTGCTCTGTTTGCCATTATAATACTAGATCACCCCATCATACAGGAATGGAGGACCTGTGAGCATGCAGAAGTTGTTGGAATATACCTCCCATCATCCCAGACCATTGACCACTCCAGCTGATGCTGATGGCACCGGAGTCCAACAACATCTGGAAGGGGGTGCACAAGTTCCCCACCCCTGCTTACCTCTCTCTTCTATTGTCCCATCTATTTGGCCTTCAGGGATGTGATGTTACAAACTATTCCCAAATCAATAGTCAACTCTGAGGACCAAGTAAAGTTTTTGCTGGTGGACGCTGACCCACAGATTTCCCACGTGGTAGCGGTCTTTGTGGTGAAGGCTATGAAAACTAGGGTATGGTTCCTGGATGAAATGGTGAGGTCCCTCCCATTGCTCTCCTAGCCTGTTGTTGTATCTTCTTTCCTGAATGGTGGGGGGTTTGGGGTAGTCTCCTTTGCTGGGACAGCGTGGCATGAATTTTAACTTATTTTAATAATTTTATTGTTTATCTTTTTAATTATGTTTCATGGTATTTTGTGTAAAGGCATGGACCTCACAAATTTAATAAACTTGACTTACCAGCAATCGCTGAATTTCACTAGTTCAGGACTTACATGTGCTGCAAATGTGGAACTAGAAGCCAATTGCAACTTTGATGCAACTAGCAACCATATCAAAAGCAAAATAAAAGCTATGTTACCTCTCTCTTCTCCTCTCTGCCCCTGTTCCTCCAGGATGATCTAAATAATATGCTTGCGTGTCTCACATATGCCACAAAGCAGGGCAAAATGGAAATTAAGTTTTGCACGTGTTTTAAATTAGACAAATATACAGTGCTCAATTTTGAGCACTTTCAAATTTTGCTTCGAAATTAAGTTTTGAAGAATTTTGTTCCCATTAAATTTAAAATCTTGATATCAAAATGGGTGGTATAAATGGATATGCAGCATAACAAAGACCAAGTAGATGGGTGGGTGGGGAAGTCTGGAGAAATGAGACGAATAAAGAGAATTTAAAGATGTATGTACAGTATTAAATTTTGGAAAATAATAATATATTTTTTAAGTCTTGCTGATGAATTTTATCAACACCAGCTTTCCAGATTTGATACTTTCGCATACCTTCTCAGCAGAACTGGTGCCAGAATGGGGGCACAGAAACATGGCCGAGCGGCAAAGGTGGGGAGAAGGCACCTCTTACTCCGTGCTGCTGGTCAGCTGAAGGCTGCCTTCCCTCGTTCATGCAGTGAAGCTTCAAGCAACTTCCGGGAAGCAGCCCTGAGCAAGAGAAGGCCAATTTATTTCACAACGACCCACGTAAACGTGGTTGCGTGCAAATGGGATGCATGTAAGGGTGTGTGTGCCCGTATATCTCAATGCCATTTAAAAAAAAAGTTGGACTATCTGCTGTCCAAGAAAAGATGGCAGAACAATGAACATATAGGAGGACAATAACTGGATGACAGTGTCATGTGGATGCGTCATAAAAAGTGAGTGAATGAAGCATGGCAATTCCACACTAAACACTGGTGAAGAATCTCTCTTAGCCCAGTGAGGGGACTGCTTCATGTACAAATGCCCAACAAGCAACAACTAACTTTTGACAGTGCCATCCTATGCACGTCTACTCAGAGCTAAACTTCAGAGTAATCTTACCCTTTGAACAAAGCTACAAAGGTCCCAATGTATCTGGAAGCCCTACAGGGAGCTGGGCCAGGGCAGGATCTCGTCGCTATGCCCCTGGTCCTGAAACGCTTCATCTGAGGACGCCATGTTAGCTACCCCTGTCAGGAGGACCACTTGTGGTAGCCTCCCACATGCTCAAGCAGAGGTCAGTCCTCTGCTGTGGTGATGCCTGCCTCCTTTCAGCAGCGTTCTGCTCTGCCAGTGGAGAAAGGTCCACACTTCACCATAGCTTTCTCCAGGGTAGGACTGTGGCCATAATCCTAGCTAAGTAGATAGGACTGCAGGCTAAGATAGTGGTTGCATTGTACTTGCTGGGGAACAATTAGGCTGCCAAAGCTTGTTACCAAAGGTTGCACTGAGACAAGCAACTGATACGGTCAAGTTACTGTACTACCATCAGCCATACAGCAAGGAAAGGGAGATGGAAAATGAGGGATACTATAAACTTGGAAAGTCATTCTAGACATACCCTTTTTTCCCAAATAACCACTTTCTGGGAACAGAATAAGACTGTGTGTGTGCGATTTCTTTTCAGTTATGATTTGCTGCTTGGATGTGTTCAGAACTTAGGAAAAGAATGTACAAACAAAATTAATGTACAAAGATTTCCTGCAATCACAGGCAAAACATCAGCAGAGAATAAAACTCTTTCGTTTTCCAATTGAAGATGCTTCGTAACCACTATTATTCTCCAAACAATTTAATGTGCAATAGATAGAATAATTTACTGTTTGCACACCTCAAAATGAGCATTCACCTTTGAGCAAGACAGTTTTACCTTCAATATTAAAAGTGAAATTGGGATTGATTTATTTTTAATGTCCAAGTCGTCAAATGAATAGCTCCTCTTTTCTTATTATTTCTGCTGTGTAGAAAGTGGTGCAGTATCTGCTGCTCCAGGACAGAGGTGCTCTGGATATTCCACAAAGTCAATTTCTAAATGCTGTCTGCAGGGAATATGTCTGCAAGGAAAGGGTCTGTGCCACCACATGAAAGGTTCAATTCCTTTATTAGACTCACACCAGCTGCCCCTACGTACCAGGTACAGTTCCTGTTCTCTGGTTCGTATCCTTGGAAAACCCACTGGGTGGTATTCAACCCAGCTCTACTCAGAGGAGACCCACTGCTGTTAATTGACATGGGTAACTTAGGTTCATTGATTTCAGTGGATCTTCTCTGAGTAGGATTTAGTTGAATACAGCCCACTGTCTCTCATTTGCCCTGATTTTTGTGCTTCAGGGATACATTGTTAATATTTTGCTATGGCGAGTTGCTAGTGTTTGCCATCTTTGGGGCGCAATGTCCAACCCCAGGTATTTTGAGTGGGGAAAGGATGAGTCTTGTCTCTAAGGCATATGTAGGTAAATGTATATGCACTTGATCTAGACCTTGATTTATGGTGCTGTGTGGTTTCAGGAGTGCTGGATTAGCTCCCCTGCTACTCACTGCCTATACCAAGCTCCATGTCCTTCCCCCTCTTTGTAAGTAGCAGTGACCCATGGTGTTGGGAAACTGGGAAAGCAATGAAGCCCCACCTGCCCCATCCCACCAACTGCTTCTGGGTTCACTCTGGACTTACTCTAGGCCATTTGGACTGCTTCTGGACTTACTCTAGGCCATTTGGCTGCCAACAAACTTGAAAGCCTCATTATCACCAAGAGAAAAGTTCCAGCAGATGACATCATCACCCTGTTCCAAAAAGAAAAGGGGGGGGGAAGCTGAAGTGCTGCACTTGCCCGTGTTCTACCCCCAGTACAGTATATGGATGGAGGTGATAACAGCAAAGCAGTGTTTCAGCAGCTTCCATGGCACTTCAGGCATCTCAGTTATGTTTGAATTGGGTTAGTGTACCCTTGTTACCTAGTACAGACCACTCTTGGGTTTGGGGTTCAAGCACTAATTCCAAAACCAGTATTCAGGCTTCAGGGGGGAAATCTGATCCCAATGTAGAAATGACATTACTTGACTCCATAAACCTTCTTCATTCCTTTTTGTGCCTAGGATGGGCACATGTCTGCTTCTTCCCTGATCTTCTTTCCCCAGGAAATGTTCTGTCCCCCGTGTCATTGATCAGCCAATCAAATTTGGTGGAAGAGGTAAACTACAGACTTACTTGGTATGAGTTGCTTCTGGTGAGTCAGCCACTACACCTTGCCTTGACAGTGGTGGGTGTGTGTCTGTGTTCTATGCTGTTGATTTGCACAGCTCTGCCAAATCCTGTACAATTGGATGAACTGACACAGGGGAGCTGAGTTTCCAAAGGTGAAAATGGTACAAAGAAGCCTAACTCCTGTTGACATATTATCAGAAACTAGATACTGCTTTTTCTTCTCCTTTGAAATTTGTCCCAGAAGCTTCAACAATGTACCATCTGTAAACCTTTCCACTAACCTGCATGTAACTGCCTGAAGAGCCATTGGTTCAAGACACATCTGCCTGGACTTAACACTGTGCTAGCAAGTCACCAGATGGTGCTGTTTCTTGAAGACGTGCAGTTTTTCTTTCAGAAAACGCAGAGCAGGTGGTGCAAGCAACACCACATTTACTCGTGAGTAGCTTTGTTAAAATAAATAACACTACAGCAGAGAGAAAGCACTGTTGATCAGTGACCGGTGTGTGTCTGGTCTTCAAAGTTCTGCTGTGCTGATAGAAATTTGGTTGCACAAATTCATCTGGGGCAGCGGTTGATGCAAACAACTGGGTTTGCTTTCCTTGCTTTGATTAAAACGTTTAAATCCAGTTTTCTAGTTCATAAGTTTATTGTTCTAGCCAAAGGCCATAACAAACTTGTAGCATTAATAGTAGTTAAATAATGCAGAACATGCATCTATAATCGAAACAAAATAAAAAATAAAAAAATCCTTCCAGTAGCACCTTAGAGACCAACTAAGTTTGTTATTGGTATGAGCTTTCGTGTGCATGCACACTTCTGCTGGAAGGAATTTTGTTTGTTTGTTTCGACTACAGAAGACCAACACGGCTACTTACCTGTAACTAATGCATCTATAATATAAGCCAACATCCATAATGTAAGGGAGAGAAGATACTAGAGACACCAACAGCTTAAATCTAGCTTGATTTCAGATTAAACCTAAAGAAAAATAAAGAAAAATAAAGAAAAAAGAAAACAATTGTTTGCCTGGTGCCTAAAAAACAGAAAAATTGATGCCTTGACTGGGCATTCTGTAGTAGGGGTGCCACCCTCTCCCTTGTACATATAATCCTCCTTCCTGCATGCCATTTAAACCAAGTCCTTGGCATAATATTGCTTTCTCACTTTGGCTTGGGCCAAGGGTTTCACACTGTTCAGGACCATGGCATTCAGTAAAAATAACATGCACCAAATAAGGCAACAGCCACCACCTTTAACTCCTTCTAAGTAATTCCATTGCTGCTACTCCTTAGAAAAGTAGTTACCTTGACTAACAAAAAACATTTTATCATAAATCTTACCACTACTATGCAGGTGGAAAAGGCTGAGAGTTTTATTATATGTATACAAGTACACATTAAGCATTCCATTGCTATGCAAAATAAAGCCAGTATGGTTTTTTGTTTTGTATTTTTACAAAAATGTACAATGTTGTCAAGGTTCAGCAGAATAAAAAGCACATGAATTAGGCCAGTTTCATGCTAAAAGGAGACTGCTTTATGAAATATTTCTGCACTGCTGGAGACCTAGTCACTCACTGAACCTGTCTCCATGCAATATTTCCAGTTCATTTGAAAACTGGCTTACTTCTGCATTGATTAAAAAGAAGAAGGGGGAAAAAAAGATTAGCCTGCACCAGCAGGAATGTTACCTACAAGTCATGCTTTGAATCTTGTTACATCAGGAAGACTAAACACAAATATCTAATTGTTGTGGAGTTGAGGGGGTGGCATATGACAGCTGTTGTGCCCAGAATAACACGGGTCCAGGACTCCGGGCAAACCTGGGACTTTTTCACACTTGCAACTTGCATCGCTTGATGGTTACTCACCAGTTGATTACTCAGGCCCCAATGACTCACAGATATGAACTGATTCTTTTGAAGAATAACATGTTTTGGAGATGATCGCAATAATTCTACATTTCTAATGGATTTGATTAGTTTGTGCTTTTAGGGCTTATTCGCAACTTTAAGTCATCGCTTGAAGGGATATCACATCCTGAAGTAAATAGCATACATGGGTGAACTGTTTTGCCCTTACTTTTGTAAATTGGGAAATGTTAAGTGATTCTGAAGCATGCTATATTTCAACCCACACCTGTTTAGGGAAGCGCCGTATGCTTATTCCATAAGGACTATGTGTTGGTGTTGGTGTTGTTAAAATTTGTATAGTTCCCTTCATCCATAGATTCCAGAGCAGTTCACAACATAAAAATGCAATATAAATAAAACATAAAATACAGAATACAAGAGCAATCCCCTCCCCCACAAACCAACAAGCCTCCCTTCCCGACACCCGCTCCCTCATTCACAAATTTATTAAACTTATCAGCATGGTTTGGAAAGGTTGAAATGAGATAGTCCCAGCTTTGAAAATGTTTTGCTTATTATCATGCTACTTATCTGTTTGGGGGATGGGGAGGGGAATGAATGGTTCCCAAATATTTTATTTCTTATTTAAGGCTTTAGATCTGCCTTTTAACAAATATTGTAACATAGATCAGTTTATGCAACCCCCACCTCTTCTGAGTCAGTGGGAATTTCCTTCCCTTTCTCTTTGTTGTAGCCCAGTGCAGCCCCCCAAATGCTCCAATGAATGTCATGGAGCTGTCTGGGATATGGCTCAGGAAATGGAGGTTGGTCCCCTAGGGCAAACAGAGCACTGCCCCCACCAATGTCATTTTGCCCCCAGCCAGCCCCCACCTGCCTTCCATCCTCCTTACAGTCTAGGTTTGTGGCACTGCCTATCAGCTTCCTTCTCCTGGGTATCAATGTTACCCTTGCAGACAAGGATTGCAGAGAGAGGAGAAACTGGTGAAAAGAAGGTGGATCATGGAGAAAATAACTTTTCTGAAGGTCCTGCGACCCTCTGGAGAGGCTTCTTGGAGACACACTATTTGCTGCCATTCCCAAATAGTAGCAAAACATCCCAGATGTGTTTTGTCCAGCTAGAACAAGCCTGAACTTGTCCAGGCCTAACATTCTACATTTCTGGGTACTGTTGTGTCCTTGTGACAGCCTGTCATAGCCCTTTATTCCTATAAACATGTACCCATGCCTTTTATTTAGGGTTTCGTTTTTTTAAAAAAAAAAACCAATAACCTGGAGCTAGACAAAGCTATGCTCCTTGAATTCTATTTACTATATTTCTGCTGTGCAAAACACAGTTAGGGAATATCCGTCACTGTCCTTGGTCACACTCAGAATCAGCCCATTGAAATCAATAGACTCAAACAACTAAAGTCTACTGGTTTAAATGGATTTCCACTGAGTATGACTAATGTTGGTTATTGCCTTATGTATTTGGAAACAAAATGTTACCTTTTGCCCATCCTAAGTAGGAAACATTCTTATCCTGCACTTTTTTCACAAGGAAGAGAAGAAGAGTTTGGATTTGATATTCCACTTTATCACTACCCGAAGGAGTCTCAAAGTGACTAACAATCTCCTTCCCCCCCCCCCACAACAAACACTATGTGCGGTGAGTGAGGCTGAGAGACTTCAGAGAAGTGTGTGACTAGCCCAAGGTCACCCACAGCTGCATGTGGAGGAGCGGGGAAGTGAATCCGGTTCACCAGATTAATAGTCTACCGCTCTTAACCACTACACCACACTGAACCTTGTGGTTTAATGTGGACTCTTACAATGTGGTATTCTGTTTCAACATAATGTTAAGTTAGCTTCAAGTGTGAACACCTTGAATTGAGGTTATATATGCTGCAGATCCCAGCCAAATAACTGAAGCCCTCAAGAAATGTGAAGTCCTTGGTTATCACTTTTGAAAACAAAAACAAGAATAAGACACTTCAAACAAGATAATTTGGGAGAGAAAGCATCACCCATGACTCCATGGGAGGACTAACTACACACCATCAATAGTCGGGGTGAAGGCGCTGTCCTAGGTACTGATCTCTATCCCCAAGATTAAAACTATGAAAAAACATAGTTAGTAGCAATCTCTTGTATAAGCTCTTGTAATTATGAGACTCCTAAATCTGTAATATATCCTTGAAAGTACCAGCAGATTATCAACATAGGCAAGAAGCCTGGAATCACTGGAAAAGAATATAGCCAACTGTCATGGGTGCTTTAGTTGAGATTCCTGCATTGCAGGGGGTTGGGTTAATGGCCTTTGATAGCCTTCCAACTCTTAAATTCTATGATCCTATGAATAATAGCACTTCACGTAATTGTGAACTCAGGTAGTGAGTGCCAACAAGTGACCGTAGTCATTTAAAAATGAGGCATGTATCAGCATGTTTGGGGAAACTCCACAATATAAATATATATTTTTAAAACTAAGGGGGCAAAAAACAAAAACAGAACAGCTCTTTGAGACTGAGCATGCTTAGTAGTCATAGAACATCTAGAACTTCTAGAAGGGTTGCCATTATAGTTTGTTGAAACAAAAGCAAGCAGTCTTGTGGCACTCTGAAGACTACCAAATTTATATTATCAGATATAAGATTTCATGTATCAAATTGACAAGCTGGTGAAATGCCAGGACGCTGGCAATATCACTGACAGTGCCTCATCAATTCTCATTGTGACTGTCAGAAAACGGCCTACTCACAAGTAGAACCCTGGCAGAGACACATGCCCGACTAGCATGTTCCCTTCTTCCTGGGGGATCGTTCGGGAGCTTCTCGGCTTCTTCAGCCCCTGGGCATCATAGTGATTGATGTGGGAGTACATCAACACACTCTTAGGCATCTGCAGAGGTTTGCGCAGTTGCGTAACAGACCACAGCAACCAGCATGTTGGTTAACCTACTTTATTACATATATACACAGTCGGAGCACTTCAACATGACTCCCTCTCTCTCTCTAACAACACACAGCAAAGAGAAAGAACAAAGGACAATAGTCCTACTTCAGGGAAAAACAGTAAGACAAACATCCTGTCTACGTAACTTCCCACTTCCCACTCTGTGGAAACAAAACACATACCCAGTCATGTGAAATACAATAAACCCATGACTGCACACAGGGAAATGAATCTTCCAACAGTGACTATGTTGCTTTTGCACATTTATCACTATTATTTTTGCATTTTGTTTCCCTCTGACTTGACTGCTCTCCATTCCCCGTACCCCATTGTGCATATATATGCCTGCCAATTTAGGATTAGGTAAAGTGGGCTCTGGTCCAGGAAATATTATGCCTTAATAACTTTGTGACTTTAAGGTAGCAGCTGTAGAAGAAAGACAGAAAACTGGGATGGGTAATCGAATGGTCTTCTGGAGGAGGCAATGCCTCAGCCTGCCTGGAATCCTGAACAAGAGCACATCTAGCAGAGGATGAGGAAACACCACACCATTTTGATGCATGTCCTACCTGTGAATAAAGAAAGACCAACTTGGGTAATAACTTGGGATGAACCAACTATTGTTCAAATGTTGGATCAAATGCTTATTCATTCACAGCAAAACCAAGAAAAACAGATGATGTTACATGTCTGGGCTGCCGACTGTTGGCTGTTCTCCTTTACCTTTAAAGCAGGGGCAAGGAAACACAGGCCTGGTAGCTATACAGTATGTGGCCCTCTAGGCTTCTCTATCTGGCCCCTGGAACTCTTTCCAAGCCACATACCCTCACTGCCTCTCTTTCTGCTATCCTAGGGTTACCAGATGTCCCTGATTCCTGGGGACAGTCCCCGGATTTGCAAATTTGTCCCCAGACAAATTCCATCCCTGGAATGTCCCTGGAATTCATCTAATGTCCCCAGGAAATGTGGAAGCGGCAGCATCAGCAACCCGGAGCCAGCCTGGTACAGCAGTTGGCTCTGGCTGCCTTCAGGAGCTGCCTGCTGCTGTGGTGCCGACCGTTTTGCTTTGCTGGAAGTCACCATATGATGTGCTGCACACAAGACACATCATATGGGGGCTCGGTGTAGGGGCTGAAGACACGGTGCTGGGTGCTGCCGCTGGACGAGAGCTGCGCGGGGTCGTTGAGCTCGGTGCACCACTGCAACTTGGAACTCAGCTTGCCATCGGCACCACTGCCCAAGGCCATCAGCTTGGGCTCCGGCTCGGCTTCCGGGTGGTGCTTGGGCAGCTGCGGGTGCTGCTTGGCTTTACCATTGTGCTCCTCAACTTGCAAGCGGTGGCTCAGCTTGTTGGCCATCGTGGATGAGAAGTGAGCAGGAGATGAGCTGATCCAACCCAAGCGCGCCTCCTCCTACTTGCTCACTCACCGCTGGCTCTGCCCCAGACCTGCTGACTGGGGACACCATGAGCAGGCCACCGGATGGTGTTTGTGCAGGACACGCCCAGACAGGCGGGCAGGGCAGCAGCAGGAGGAGGTTTTTTTTGCCAACGCTTACTTCTGAGTAAGCCTGTAGGGGATCGCAGTGCAAGGAGGGAGGGGGAGGGAGGGAGGGAGGGGGGAAGCATGGCTAGCGCTCCAAGAAATGCCAGGACCCAGAGGAAGGCCACACAACAGAGGAGACCACAGAAGAGAAGATATTACTTCTTCATTTTTTAAAATAACTTTTTTCTCTCTTTTTTTAAAAAAAGTTATTTATTGATTGATTGACTGTGTCCCCGGATTCATCGAAATAAATCTGGTAACCTTATGCTATCCTTGAGAGTTTTGCCTGACTGGAATGTGTTCTAGGACTCTGGTAATGCCCCATGCAGGACAGAGAGGGGCACGTGAGAGAGTGTAAAAACTAGCGTATGGTACCGAGGTAAAATTTACCTTCATTTATCCACCACTTTTGCCTCTGGCCGCACCCACCACTGGCATGTGGCCCTTGGAAGGTTGTCTGAAAGGAAATGTGGCCCTTAGGCTGTAAAGGTTTTCCCACTTGTGCTTTAAAGCTATACACATACTGGGGGAGAAGACTCCCATATCAGCCTGCCTGGGCAATAAGATCAATGTCAAGCTCACCTATGGACACCCACTGCAGGTGAAGGTAGATTGCGACTGGACAGAGGGCTTTTGCTGTAGCATCCTATATGTGAAATTCTATCCCCAGCGATGCTCACCTGGCACCTATGTTGCTACCTCAGAGGAGGACTTTTGTTTTGTTTCCTCAATTTGTTATAGATCTCTGGTGTTGGCTTACCGCTTTAGGCTGTTTTCCATGTTTGATGCTGCCATTAATTATTGTTTTGTTGTGTGTTGCCTTATTTGTTATTGCATTTAATGGCATTGTTAACCACCCTGAACATTTCCCATTGAATGACAGTATATAAATATCATCAATCAATCAATTCTACTTCTCTCTAATCTTTAATTTGAATGATGATGGGGTGAAATTGTGATATGTGCTGTCTCCATATGTGCAGTTTGAGAGTGTTGGACACAATTGTTTCAGCATTTCTGACATTTAAACAACAGCAGCAACAAAGCTCCTATGCCTACTTGGAACTCAGATAGTCCACTGATGCTCAGTTGTCTATACCTGAATAGTTCCTGAATACACTGGAACTTTACCAAGCTTCTGAAAACATGCTTTCCCCCTGACCTCTCAACTAGCTCTCTTTTTGCCTGCTCTCCCCCTCCAGCAATGATCAGAAGTACAGGTACCCAATCAGATTTGGCATGCCATCTTCTTGTTCCATGTACCTATATAAATGAGTTTTCTGCTTCTAATAAAACATTGCCCTGAAAAGGTCAGTTAAAAGAAAGGCCATATCCAAAATATACTGAGGCTGCAATCATTTTGCGTGGGAAGAAATAACTGCCACAAAACTCAGTGACTTTCTTTTGAGCAGGCATATATGGGGTTGTGCTGTCAGTCATTCAGTTAATACTACCTTGAGGGTGACCCAGTTCATTTTTTCTACGTGGTGATTATTTTTATGTTGAAAGTATATGTTAATTAATGTAGCATGGCACAAGAGCTTTTCCTACTCCCCAATCCTTGTCTACATGATCTAGGGGAAATAGTTGCTCACCCATTATGTAAAATGTGAGCTTTCACATGTAGTGTTTATCAGCACAAGAAATGCAATATATAAAGTATTTGTGCATACCTCCCTTCAAACAGCCTGTTTCTGTATGGTTGCCAGTGATGTTGCAGCCCAAGCACACACATTATTATAGCTGCAGCATGGCCTTTGCAGAACAAGGAAAAAGAAGAAACCTCCCCCAGTGGCTGAATCTCCAAATTGCTTTGGTAATGTAAGGCACCAATCCCATGGCTCAGCCAGATGATGTGGTTGCTTTCTGTGCCAGCATCATGCCAGAAGGGCCACTGACACTTAGATGGAAGCATGTCATCTAGGCAGTCAATGTGATTGGCACTTTTGCACATTAGCAATGTTGTGATGTAGAAGCCTGGTTACAGAAGAGTGATGGGTTTGTTTGTTTTTTGCACATGTAAATTTGTAATTTAGATCTGTGTTACTGTAGAAGTTGTGTGTGTGTGTGTGCGCGCGCCTGCCTGTCTGTCTTAATTTTTCTATACCAAGATGGCAAAAAACCCGGAACAAAATGCTCCTTTAAACTACGGTACCAGTACGGGCCGTGGGTGGCGCTGTGGTCTAAACCACTGAGCCTAGGGCTTTCCGATCAGAAGGTCAGAGGTTTGAATCCCTATGACGGGGTGAGCTCCCGTTGTTCGGTCCCAGCTCCTGCCCACCTAGCAGTTTGAAAGCCCATCAAAGTGCAAGTAGATGAATAGAAAGGTAGGAAGGTAAATGGCGTTTCTGTGTGCTGCTCTGTTTGGCCAGAAGCGGCTTAGTCATGCTGACCACATGACCTGGAAGACAAATGCTGGCTCCCTTGGCCTATAGAGCGAGATGAGCGCCACAACTCCAGAGTCGTCCGCGACTGGACCTAACAGTCAGGGTTACTTTACCTTTACCTTACCAGTAATTCCATGCAATTTTATAATTTCAAAATAAGGAAGTAGAGAGTGGTGTAAGCATTGGAAACTGTGAATTCTGGTGGCAGTAGGGTTCTCCTTAATTGTTAACATCCCCTTAAAGCAGGGGTAGGCAACCTAAGGCCCATGGGCCACAAGTGGCCCACAGGGTTTGTTTAACCGGCCCATGAGCCGCCCTGAACCGAGCCACCCACTCAGCAAGTCCCCGCACACTGCACTAAACCGTGCAACACGGCCCACGGGGACTTGCTTCCGTGGTGCCGGAAAGCATGTCTGCACATGCTCAGATGCCAAAAATCATGTCTACGCAGACGCCAGAAATCGCGGCACACCCAATCTGGCCCATGGAGGGATATCCACTGGAGTGAACCGGCCCAAGCGAGGTAAACCTTGCTGACCTCTGCCTTAAAGTATCTTAAGGCTCACCTCTCATCTCAAGGAGATTGTGCTTGCAAACAGCCCATTTATTTTCAAACAACTTGCTTCTTAACTAGAAGCAGTTTTAGTCTGATTCCTGCTGGCAAAAGTCTAATGTAAAGCACAATCTCATTGCTTTGACACACATACCTTTCCCTTAAGACAAATTTCCTTTTCTGCTCTACAGCGGCACACGTGCTTACTGTAAATACTAATCCACACATAACCATGCAGGCTGAGCCACATGTTTTCTCAGAAGTCCCACTGAGTTCAATGGACTTTGTTCTGAAGCAAAGGCTGTGAACAGGATTGCAGCCTGAGGTTCTGATCCTCCCGTGCTATGGTTAGGTGGTACTGATCCCTGTGTGTATATTGGGCTGGGTTCTTTTTTCCTTTCTTTTTGGAAAAACATGGGGCTAAAACAGGAGTGACTGACCTTTCCACAAGAAATTGGCCCTTAGCTTACATATCCTTCAGATCCATTGATTTCTCTTAAACACCATCTTATCCAGAAACATATTCAGAAACTGCATTCATACAAGTAGCTCGATTCATGCACCCAGTTCCTACTGGGAAGAAAACAATGTTTTTTTTCTGTTGGCCAGAAAGAAAAGAAATAAACGATTTTTTATTAAAAGTACTTTTAAAAAAAAGGTCCCACCCCGTTTTGTGGTTCAGCTGGGAAGTTACTCCTCTTTAAGAACTGAAAATCGAACCGATCCTCTTTTCACTGATCAGGTGCGGATTGCGCAGTTTGGTCTAATAGAGTTTCTAAGGACTGTGGAGAGCTGCAACATAAGGACCAGTCCATTTCCTCAGAGTCCTTAAGGAAAGCCAAACTGAAATTGTACAGTTTATATCTCTGTAACACACCTTATCATTATGTTTTCTAGAGCTCTGTGGCACCAGCCATGGGCATAACCAGGATTTTTGTTATGGGAGGGGGTGGGCCTTTTGTTAGGGGAGGCAGGCCTTTTGTTGGGGGGGGGGTGAACCTCAGTTAACTATGTATTTTTATTGATTTTTATTGATTGGGGGGGCAGCTGCCCCCCCTTGGCTACGCACATGGCCACCAGCGATCTCAGAAGGAACCCGGTGGACACGATTTTCTCATAGAAAATGAGGTTAGGATCATACCCGTATTGGCGATTTCCATGTAAATAATCTCCCCATCCCCTCCCCCCACGGTTCCCGCAGCCCCCAATCCACTAGATGCCTTTCTTTGTTATTTATAGTAGATAACAGACGCTGGAATCGTTCCTTGGTGGAATTCTTCCCCCCCCCCCCGCCAGCAAACAAGACAACTTGCATATTGACCAGTAAATACAACGTATTGCGTGATGAGCCATTCCTGTGGTTATCACGGAGTCAAAATATTTTTTTAGCATGCGAGTCAGAAAGAAAAGAAAACAGGAAGAGTAAAATGCAAAACAGAACCCCTCCCTTCACATCTCCACTATATATTTCGATGTACACACTTGGCAGAAATAGTTTCAAAATGAGAGTTGACTGCAGGACACCTTCTAGGAAAAGCTATATCTCTTTTGCCTTTTGCTCAGGAGTTGATACTGGGTGGGTGGAGGGGCTTTCTAAACAGAAGACGAAAATAACAGCTAACTCTGTCATAGCATAGATATAATATATTTCACTCTCACCACATAAATACAAAACAGCCAAATACCCAAAACATTCAGAACAAGGGCTATTAGTAGCAGGGGGAGCTCATCTTCACCCGCGGATTCATTCATTATTTTCATCACTAGTTGCCTAGAAACTTCAGACGTAAATAATTTACAATAATATTAATAGGAGGGTTTTCCGTTTTGCCCCCGCGCGCGTTCTCTCCCGCTCTCTCCTTACTCTTTCTGTCCTAGAATTAATTCTATGCACTACATCAACCATTCCACTTTTTTTTGCCCCCGCTTTCCTTTTTTAAAATTTTTTGGTTAAAAAGTTTGGTGGCACATATTTTATACAGTCTGTAAACGCAACGTATCAAATGATTGTTTAAAAATAAAATAAAAAAGCAACTAGCTATGTAGTTTTGTTTTGTTTTTCCTGACAAATTTCAAGTCCTGGGATTTAATGTAAAATAATAATAATAATAATAATAATAATAATAATAATAATAATCCAGGAATACATACATTGTGTGAAGGATGGGGGGGAGCAAATAACAGTAAAATAACGATTGTTACAGAATAGTTTTGGTTTCTTTCCAGTTCAAAACCAAACCGGAGAAGACGCGTTGATTGGAATTTAAAGGTAAGCATTTTGTAAGAAAATAAATTGGAAGGTGCTGAAAACTCGAGACTTCCAGTTTAGGTCCAGTTTATATGGGGAAAAGGCAAATAATAACGTTAGTCTTAGACACCATCGCATCTAAGACTCTCTCTCTCTCTCTTTTACCTGTACTTCATAATCTTCTTTATTTTATTTTAGAGATTGGAGTTAGATTCTGGATGAAAGGATATTATGAGGATTTTCACAATATCGGTCCCCCCCTTTAAAAAACACCCCCTCAGTTTTCTGTAGCCAATCATAGTTAATGCGTATGTATTAAACATTCAGGATTTAACCAAATCAAAGTGTTTTATATTATCCTGCTTCTGGGCTTCATGACGAAATAGTAAAGGCTAGGAGCCAGACACAATTGTTTGGAAGACCACAAGCCTTGGCAACGTATCCGCTTTGAAATCCACCAGATTGCACAGTTTTTGTGCTCTCTTAAATTCATCTGTCATAAACATCGCTGGGGTAATATTTCAAGAGTATGTCACTTCATCGCTGTGGTACCTAAAATAAGGGTAATTCCCCAACACAGACACGTACAATTTAAAATTAAAGTGCAATCCTTTACGCACTTACCGGGAGTCCCGGTGAAGAGGGACTTCTTAAGTAAGCATGCTTAGGATCGCACTGCACACGTCACCCCCTTGTTCCGGTGAGCTTAAATTTTCAATATTTATTTATTTTTGTTTAGAATAGGGAACTGGAAGAGGAGGAGGCATGCACCTTCAGGAGGATGCATGAGAGCAACCCCTGGATTTGTTTTCGTCTGGGACTTGCAAAAGGGAGACTCCTTTGAAATAAGAGGTGTGTTTGAAGAACCAACACAACGTGGAGCAGCCAAAAACATGGCCTCCCAGTTGGATTTATGAGCTTCTCTCTGTGTGTAGGACACACGCACTTTTAAGCTCCTTTCAAGCCTTCCGCCTTAAAAAATAATCACCTCTTTTTCCTATACACTCCCTTTAAAATGTAAAAAGTTGGTCTTTATCATAGGGGCAGCCAGACTGTAATCAACAGTGTCTTCTTCCACTATTCGCCCCCTCTCTGCCATAGTCCCCCCCCTAACCCCCCAACCCCATTTCTAACATTAACGTGGGTCATCAATGCGACAAATGTCTGGCTCGGGGAGGGTTCCACCCTCGTTGCCGTCGGTCGATTTGTTCCACCGATTGGAGGCCTCCAGTCAAATCTGTGAGGCCCTCCGGTTAGGAACTGATGGGCTGGCAAGGTAAAAGTCGGGGATCCCCCGGGAGGCAAAGTTGTGCCTGGGATTGGTGGCTGAGGAAGACGGCAGAGAGAGGAAGAGGAGGAGGACGGTAGAAGAGTCTGTGGGGTGCGATGGGAAGAGAAAGGTGGGGAAGGGGCCCCTATGGTGTGGAGGGTCTTCCATAAATAACCGTCACAAATAGATACTATAAATATAAATACAGCGCGCGTTCCCGCGCGTCAGTCCAGGGCCTTTTTCTCGACGCCTTCTTTATTGGCCGTCCTGGAGTAGGGCTCGAAGGCCGAAGAGCTCAGGTATCTAGCGGACAGTTCTTGCAAGTTCCCGGCCAGAGAGCCGGCCATCGCTAAAGGGTTGGAAAGCCGGTTGGCCACCGAGCCCAGCAGGGTGGGCACGGGCAGGCTGAAGAGGTTGTGGCCCCCGGGAGGGGACGGGTGCGCCGGGCCGGCGGCGGCGCTGCTGCTGACGGCCGGCTGGTGCGGGGAGCCGCCCGCCGTCGCGGATCCCGAGCCGCCGGTGCCGCTGGCGAGACTGGGCGCGCGCAAGGCTGAACCCAAGGCGCTGGTGGCGCACGGCGGCAAGAGGCCCGGCAGGCCCGGAGGCGAGAGGAGCCGACCTTGCTCCAGCAGCCTCAGGACGCTGCATGTTGCCGCTGTCTCGGACACCACGGATTTCAGCTCCGAGTCTTTGCCTTGGTCCTTCTTTTGCTTGGTGCGTCGGTTCTGGAACCAGACTTTGACCTGCGAAGAGAAGCAATTGGGGGTTGGGGCGAGGGAAAGGGAAAGGGAAAGAGAGAGGGAGAGAGAGAGAAGGTCAGCGAGGGAGAAAGAGGACAAAAACCATGGGCAACTTTAGGATCGGGGTTGGGAAAGCTCCCCCCCCCCCAGCCCACCAAGCTCCCTCCACCTCTTTCCCCATGTGACTGGGCTCTGATCTCATCCTGCTTGCTTGGCACTAGGGCAAAAATGGGGGGGGGGGAGAGAAGAGATTTCCATGGGGGGGGCGCTTGGGCGCGCGTGTACGTGGGAGAAGAGCGCGCTCCTCTGTGTGTGTGAGCGCGCGCGCAAGATAGCGACCGTGTGTGGCCATTTGAAACGTGATAAGAATCGCCAAGCAATCTTGGGCACTTAAAAGTGTTGCTGAAGTGGTGGAGAATTGCTGAAATAACAAAGAACTCTCGAGCGCCTTAAAAGACTAACACATTTATTATTGTGGCGTCGCCTTTCCATAAGCCGAGAGCGCCTACTATTTCATCAGGTGCGTGAATTGGACATGAAAGGCCTTGGAAACTTATACACAGAAGGATGCGGCGTGGGCATGGGGCGGAATGGGAAGGAATCGCTTTGACACGCGATGGGATTTGTGTGTGTGTGTGTGTGTTGTTTTTTAAAGAATTAAGTAGAAACAGGCCCCGGTAGCGAAACTTCCATGGAGAAGAAAGAGCACCTGGTAGTCAATAAAAAACCTTCCAGAGCCGGGAATCCACCAGGATCTTTTCCAGGATGGAATGAAGCTTTGCTTGGAGAAGAAGAAAATCCCCAATGATTGATGCTTCAGTAATGCCTCAGGTCCTACACTCTGAAACTCTGTAGTACAGATTTAAGGTTTTATCCTTTTTAAGCCTCCCTCTTAGGCCTTGAACACAAGATTTGCGCGGGACGTCATCTGAATTTGCAACTTCCCTTCCACTTTCTTTATATCTGGGAGCACGAGGTTTTCCTAGCGCCTGTGAAAGCGCATGCAGGCTGTATGTATGGGTAGACAGATGTACATAGTTTGCGTTGGATTTTTCCATCAACATCTTTTGCATGCCGAAGGGAGCTGGGAGAGTGTTCTGGGCGAGCGACCGCCAGCTCTAATCCCGATTTTTCGCCCCCACTCTTATAAAGAGACACCTGCAATCTCTTCCCCGCCCCCCCCGCCCCCCAACGACTTTAGGTCTGCTTTCCACCATTTCAAATATTATTTCACTCAAATTAATATCACATGCCACGCTCTAGCCTCGGAGGTTGTTTCGTTTGTCATACCAACATGGCCAAATCTGACAGCCAAAGAAATGCTAATTAGCTTGTCAGAAGGATTCATTACAGTTGTAAGATCTTTTCACGAATTAAGAAACCACTCCCTACGACACTTGGTGTTTTCTTTTTGGCACTGGTTCTTTCTTTCTTTCTTCCTCTCCTCCTTTCTTCCCTCCCTCCATAATATTGTACCAGACGCTTCAGTTAGGAAAAATAAAATCACACCTCGTTTTCTCCACTTTTTCGCACTTTCTCCTCTTTCTTCCTGCCCCCGGGCCCATAAATAGATCTGCACATCTTCCATCACATCTTTTTCACTAGCTAATCAAGTATCAACAAGACCTAAGCACATTTTCAAGGGGGAAGCAGAATTAAGCATGGTCTGGACACCCCTTTTTCTGGCATGGAATCGTTTTTGAGGCGCTGGGAAATCTGAAGGTTCCCCCGCAAGCATTTCACTATAAGCATATAATTATTCCCTCCCCACACCACCCCCCGGCCTCATCCTATTCTCTTTTCCTCGGGCTCTTCTTTTATTCCGTAAGTCTTCCATACAGTATTTCCTTCCTGTGCAGAAACGCCTTCTCGCCTCCTGCGCTATACACAGGGACTCTATACAACCGCAAGGCGAATGGGACCCGCCCTTAAAACTCCCCCACTTATACCCATTTTGTAGCAAGTGGTTCTAAGGCTGAAAGAAAGGGAGGGGGGACTTGGTTTTAAAAGTTGTAACAGGCCCGTTGAAGCGGACCTCATGCTTGTCAGCTTCATAGTGTACGTTAATTAATTAATTTGAAAAAAACAATGTTTGACGTGAATTTTTTTTTTTAAATACTCGCTGGAGATCTCCAGCTCTGCCCCCCACCATTTTGTTTGTTTTTGTTTTGTTTTATAAATTACAACAAATGCTTCTGATAGCCAGTTTCCTTCACTGCCGGATTGCAGGAGTCTGGTTAAAGCTGATTTCAAGCTAAACAGACTAACAACCAGATCTTTATGCACACATGCCGTTGAACTTCTTCTGGGCAGGCATGGGTAGGATTACGCTCTGCAATCTTCCCGGTGCTTGCCTGAGAACAAGCCCCGTGGAAACCGAATGGAACTTTACTTCCAAGTAAACATGCGCGAGAGGATGGCGCTGCAAAAGCCCACCTGTAAGCTACTTGCGACCAAATGCAGCCTGCCCAAATAAATAAATAAATGAATAAACCCCGCCAAAAACAGAAGAACATGGAGGAATAAGAGCAGCGAAGAAGCATTACAGTGGTGTCTCCTACAAAGGGGCCTGCGTGGCCTGCGCACTTTTTGCAAAAGAATCGTCCTGCGGAGCCTCCGGTCTGAATCTACTGGGAAGTAAGTGGTCACCGAGAGGCTTAACTCCGCATAAAGGTGCCTTCAGGCATTTTTTTTTTTTTTGCAACGCACATACTCAAATCCAGGGACGATCGGTGGCACTTGGGTTGCAACCCTGCGCCCTCCTTCAGCGTTAACGCATTTCCTTGGGAGCAAGTCTCATCGAAGTCAGTGTGGGACTTACTTCCAAGTAAACCGGCGCAGGTTCAGGCACCGCGACTTCTCCCAAGAGAAAGCTCTTTGGAACAACAAAGGCGGTGGCCTGCTGAAAACTCCGCTTGTATCTTTCCCCGCAATTCTAGTAAAAGAAACAAGATTGGATCTTGACCCTGGTTGAATCAATGGAGCTCTATTGCTCATATCACTGCTGACCACTGACAAAATGTGGTCAGATTAAAACAACCCCTTCCCTCCCCCTTCTCTGGTTCGAAAGACTTTTCCTTCCAAATCTAAGGCACCCAAAAGAATAAGTCCCAATGAACACAGCGGGACTTACTCCAGAGTAAACATGCACAATTGCTGTGCTGTTAAAGCAGTCCTGAAGGATAAAGGTATCTCCTTAAGCGTTGTGCTTCTCCTATCTATTTTGCATCCTTTTTCTGTTTTGGAAAAGTTACTTTTTGTGACTTATTCCGATCCTATTCCCGCTTTTTTGTACTTTTGCCACTCCACACACTTTTCGCCTGTTCTTCAACAGGCGAAATCAATTCCCATTCTCCTACCCACTGCAAATGAGTTCAGGGCAACCGGTGTGCAGGTAACTGGACGTCAGTCAGCACCTAGGAGTGCAACTACGTCTAGAAATTTTAAAAAGTATTTATTTAAAAACACGCGCACACAACAACCTTTAACTCACTTGCAGGGCCCTGCCAATGATTTACAGCACACCCCTCTCGCCATGTTCACTCGGAAGCAACTCCCATAAATTGCCCTTCATTCCACTCAACTCTATTTTTGCGTATCTGTCTTTCCATCTAAGCATTTGGGCTTGCTTAGAATTGCAGCGTCCACACCCTACAGGCAGCTCAGGCCTCGACCAAACTGAAATGCCTCCGAGCGGAGAGCCAGGGGTCTCGACTGTGCTGGTCCTGCATGGTACCAAATTATGATTCAGGACCCTAGCTGGGAAGTGAAAGTGCCTTTTTGGGGACTTCACAAGGGTGAATGTGCACGTGTCCGGAAAAGTCATTTGGAGTTCGGATCTGGGAAGCTCTGGGAAAGGCGTTTACCTGCCTGAACTCCGGCTGGTTCTATTGATTGGTCACAGCCATGCAGGGAGCCACTCCAGCGTTAGGCTTTATGTTGTAGCAAGTCAGTAGATTCCCCCTGCAGCTTCATAACCTGGGGTGGGGGGTGTCGATCCTGGCTCCCTCCCGTTCCAGCGCAACGGCGTTGGAGTCACTGCGTCACCTACCTCTGAGCGCAACACACCCGGGATGTTTGGGACGCGGCGGGGGGAGGGGAGGTGCCGCTCTCTCCATTGGTTTCTCTGGCTCGTTTTGTACCTGAGTTTCTGAGAGATTGAGCTGCCTGGCCAGCTCGGTCCTTTCCCGTCCAACCACGTATTGGCACCTCTGGAACTCCATCTCCAGCCGGTAAAGTTGCTCCGCCGTGAAAGACGTGCGGGTCCTTTTGGGTCGGTCCAGATCAAGCCCCTTCGGGAGGATAATCTCTCTTATTGAACCTTTGGCATCTGGCAAAGAGAGACGGAGGCACTTTTAGACCCAGGAGGAGGAGGAGGAGGAGGAGGAGGAGAACAAGAACCCATTTTTAGGACCTGCACCGAGAGACAAATGCATATGGACAGAGCGAAGCCTCATCTGCTGGTTTAGCTGAGGGGACTCTCCTTTCAAACCAGAGATGGGGGAACCTGTGGCCCGCCAGATATTGCGTGACTACAACCCCCATCGTCCCTGACCATTGGCCTGGACTGGCGGGGTGGGGGGGGCGATGGGAGGTGAAAATCCAATCACACCTGGGAGGCCACAGGCTCCACAACCCTGATTTACATCCGGAGGCCCTTAAAATAGCGGCGCGTCGCCTATAAATAAATACCAACTTTCATCACAAGACAGGGAACTGGGATGGAAAGATTCAACGACAAGGACAACAACAACATGGGCTGGTTTAGTTCAAGAATCAGCTTCATCCAATCAGCAGAGGCCTAACAACAGCAACTCCTTCTTAGCATTTTTTTGTCTTTGCAATGATATGATCATATTTGCTTGGCCTTGCTTTTTAACTACAATGCGAGGACACATGTTAACCATATAAGGCCGCCTTGAAGGCCGGCTTCCGGCTCCCCCTTCCTGTTTGGAAACTGGCAGTCTTCCCCCCGCCCTCTCTGAAGGACCCAAGAACTCTTTTTCCATGTAAAAAGCCTGGTCCCGTTTTCCCTGCCCGCAAAAGCTCTCCACATCTTATGAGCACCTCCTCAATTCCAATTGCCTTCCCTCTCATCCAGCCTTGCTTTCCCACAATTTTACCCTCCCACCTTTAGTCTCGAAGCCTAAGGAACTCCAGTTTTGTTTTGTTTTAAACTGATCGCTTTCCAGGGGGTCCACCGATCGCGCCAGGATTAATTATTGTTTACCGGGCCCTTTATTCTAGGAGAAGTTTCTCTTTACGTTTATCACACGCAAACAAACTTTTGGAATTTAAATCAGACACTTAAAAAGAATGTTGTGAAATTATTGCATTGGCGGACTTAGAGGGAGGGGAGGAGAATATTCCACAAAGGAATAAAATAACAATGCAAAACAAACAACCCCCAAACAGTAGAGTTAAGGGAAGGTTTAAACATTGAATCAAAGGAAGGAGTTTATATGGGTTTTTTATAGTTAACGTAAACTCTGTGAAAATGATCACAGTTGGAAAGGAAACTTTACACCGTTTTTTTTTTTTTAAAAAAACCCTCCAAAATACTCAACCCAGCCTTCGGAACGGATCCAACCTAAATAAACACCGCTTCCCGGTGTGGCTACGTAAAGCGGGCTCCAAAGCAAAATCTCCCAGTCCCTCGCCGAAATTTAACAAGAGTGGGGAGAGCATAAGGCTCGCAAAAAAACAGAAGCACCCTTTCTTGATACGAAGCTTTACCACCCGTCTACCTTTTAGCCCCTGTCGGAACAAGGGCGCTTCCCCCGCCCCGCTTTTCCCTTTTTTGACACGTCAAACTAGCAGCCTTCCCCCAAAGGCACCGGGCAGCGCAATCCTATACTTCTGAGTATAGATGCAAGTCCCATTAGGTCGGGTAGAGCTTACTCCCAGGTACCTATCTGTCTGTCTGTCTGTTCAGCATTGCAACGCAAAAAAAAATTGAAAGAAATGTCTGCAGGGTAGAAGCCAGGGCAGAGAAGCAGCTGCCAAACAATTAAGCAAAGCGACCGCGAGAGGTACGTGGGGAAAAGAAAGTCACGAAATCCCCACAGCTGAGCTGCAAGGCTTGGGATGCTGAGCTATGGGAAAATAGGAAGTCTACCAGATCCCAGCAAAACTAGATGCCCCGAAATGCCCCTGGAATTGTGGAGAAAGAAATGGCTCTACACAATAAATAGATAAAAAAGGAAACATTGCAAAATCTTGGCTTGAAACAAAAACAAAACAGAAGCAAGAATCCGCTAGCAGGGATTTTCCAGACGCAGACACAACATAAAAAGGAAAAGAAAAAAAAATACAAGCAAACTCCCCCCTACCTCGGACTAGTATTCTTCTGCAATAATCCGGGTCAGCGGAACTCGATTTGTTTTTGCTGCAGTCTTCCGAGCCGCCAGAAGACGAGAAAGTCCCTTGTGGATCCTTCAAAAAAGAAGTCGAAATATTTCCTTCGCATCCTTTGCTTTCCTTGCCCTCTTTATTGTGCCCGTTCTTGGAGACCCGGTTGGCTTCGGTCTCAGAATTGCATCTAACGTCCATTTTGTCTTGTTTCCCAAACATGTAGTGCAATATGGTTTTTTAAAAAGTAAAAAAAAAAAAGGAGGGAGGGAGGGAGGGAGGGTAGGTTGGAAGGGGTGGGGGGGTCGGAAGCAAGGGAAGAAAAGTCTGCGTTGGGTATTGCACGGTTCGTGGTCAGACCGGAGAGTAAACAGCCAAGTCCCTCGAAGGCGAGAGGTCGGTTCTTCTGATCGAGAGGCAGGCAATCAGCAGCTTCCTCCGTCCCAGCGTCCTAGTGCGAGTGTCCAGCTTCCCTGCGCCCCAATGATCAGGTACTCAACAGTGCAACTCTAAAATGATTTAATGCCTCCCTTATTACAGAGAAGGGGATGTGGTTGTTAGACACCCAGAGGGACGCGCACTCGCTGTTTCAATTGATTACGGGTAATTTTGCAGCCTCCACATTTAGGTTACCTCATGAATACACTAAATTGTTTGGATAATATATCACATCGTAATGGGTGGTTTGTATGCTTGTCCCCAATCAAGTCGAGTTTAGCCAGTGAATAAACTGAAATGATTGGCCTTGCTTTCAGGAAACACACAATCAAACGACTGAGACTTTCCAGAAGAAGAGGGGGGAGAGGAGAGGAGAGGGAAAAAAAAAAAAAACTTTTGACAAGATTCAGCCTGAATTGTTAGGAGCCATTAGCGGCCATTATTAACTTTCTTCAGTTTGCCTTTGACCCTTCCAGATTACAGAGTGGTTTTATCCGAGGAGGCATGCCTAATACGTCTGAATTAAACGGCCAAGGAAACAAATATAGATGCGGAGTCCGTGGAAGCTGTGGGAAAGGAGTCTCGGTTCCTCAACAAACAGCCACCGCCAAGTCACCCCATTAAAGGAACACCACCACCAACAACTAAAAAGTAGCCATTTTCCTTGGTGGGGGATTATAGTGATCCAAGAAAGCAGATGTGCCTTGGTGCCCCTTCCCCACCCCCACCCCCACTCACCGCCAGCCAAATAGCAGAAATCCTACTGAACACTTATCTCCACAGCCAGCCATCTTAAAACTCCTACCTCTCCTTAATTCAGAGACTTGGCTTGGGTCCACTCCCTTCCTTCCTTCCTTTTAATTCTCTGCACCTTCACAGTGAACAACATTTGCAGAGCATACTCCTAGACTGGTGTGTGTGTGTGTTCAAAAAGCCTCCTTTGTATTTAGAGAGATCCAGGAAAGAGAGAGAAAGAGGGGGATAAAGAGAGAGAGCAGAGAGAGGGAGAGGGAGAGAGAGCAGGGGAGATCTCAACTGCGTGATCTACTAAAGGGAGGGAGGGGAGAAGTTTCCCCCTAGCTATTTCATTGTCTCTGCTACAATATCTTTGAGAACCGCAACAGCCAGTAATCCAATAAGACCATTGATTAGGCTACAATGATTCAATTCAAGCGCATGGCTTTGTGCAGAGAGCATGCTTCAGCCTTTCTTGTCACCTTGCAGGGCAGAAGCCCTCTTCATGCTGCTCTCCTTATTCATGCCTTTATGGGAAATGTAGAGCGAAAGGAGTGAAAGATGGCAATTATCTAATTGGACTATTAACAAACAATCCTCTGAGTGTGGCTGTCTGGCATTGGTTCTTGGGCGGGGTGAAAGGCCACATGTTGCACTGGCCCCATTCACAAAAGAGTTCCAGGGGCCAGGCTAGAGAAAGAAAGCGAGGGAACTTTTCACACAAATCCAGGCATTTTAGTTAGACATCCTTCCCCACCCTCTTAGGCTCCTTGCTTGTGTCTTATAAGGGGGGACTGGAGAAGGAAGGCTTTTAACTTTCTCTAGCTAAAAATGACACTACAACGGCAAAACAAGAAACAGTACAGAGGGGGCAGCAGTACTGGGGGGGGGGGAAGAGGGGAGAACCCAGCTACACCCAAGTTGTATATTTGAGCTTTGCAGGTCAAAGCAGGGAACATATGGACATACTCTTGAAGGAAAATGAACCTGAAAAAAGGGAAACAAGGCACAGATCCTCTCAGCTGGGCTTTTTGTGTGCCAGGTTTGAGCAGCAAAAGCAAAGAACATAATAAGAGACCTGCTGGATCAGGCCAGTGGTCCATTTAGTTCAGCATCCTGTCTCACAGTGACCAGCCAAAAGCCAAACCCAGGCACACCAGCAATCTCCGCTCCTGCGGTTTGCAGCAACTGGAAGCACACTGCAGAGTATAGCCATTGTTGCTAGTAACCATTGATTTATCTAATCCTTGTAGAAGGAAGGACCAAAACTCAGTGGTGGAGCATTTGAGCTGCATGAGGAAGGTCCCAGGTTCAATCCCTGACAGGATATCCAGGAAGAGCTGAGAGAAACCCTGGCTGGAACCCTGAAGAGTTGCAGTCAGTCAGTCAAGACAGCACTGAGCTAGCTGGACCAATCGCCTTGCTCAGGATGAGACAGCTCTCTGGGAAAATCTGAAACCAGCGTGATCAATCTTTCCAACAAGACTGGAGTAAATTTATACAACATTTGAAGGACAATTGTAAACAATTAACAACACTAGCAGGGTTGATATAAAAAGACTTGTAATGTTAACGATTAATACCTTATTATATTTATTTAAAATTTGTGATAATAGGAATAAGTGAAATGTAAATCGGAAGAGGTACAAATGCTATGACATAGAAATGAATTATGAAAACCTTGAGGCGGGAAGGAGGGAAGTCAATTGGCTCATATGAGCAAAAAGTTAAGATAACAAATAAGGATGTTTTTAAATATTATAAAATGGAAACTCAATACTGTAAAATATATATATATATATATATATATATATATATATATATATATATATATATATATATGAGAGACAGCTCCCTAAGCTCCATCAACACTAAGGTTTGAACAGCACTAAGGTTTACTTCTCCTGGAAATTAATTCAGGGTTGAGCTGGACATGTCACCTCTTCACATTACTGTACATACCAGCCCCAGACTTTTTGGGGAGTCAACACAAGAAGAAATTGGATTTCAGCATGTATATGTAAGTGGGAGGTGATTGCCTGTATGTGAGAAGAGCCATCTGCCTTGGGCAGGGGTTGGGAGCCTGTGCCCTTCCAGATACTGTTGGACTACAAGTCCCATTGGCCATGCTGGGTGGTGCTGATAGCAGTTGGAGTCCATGCAAGCAACCACACGCAAATGGCAGTGTGAAAGGGCCTGATGCATTTCCAGTAATGCTGCAAACATTGCAATATTTTGTTGAGACGGTAACTGACATTAGACGTACATTCAGTTAATATGTCTGAATAATAAAATAATATGCAGTATTTTATATGTGAATACAACATTTTAATATTATTTTTATTCAGTTGTTATTTTAAATGTGCCCCTCAATCCCCCAGGATGAGATGAGTTCATAACTGGCATAAAGAAATCAAAATTCAAAATTGTAATTATGAGACCCTAATGGAGGGCAATACAAAATGTTCTATAGGCACTGTAGTTTTATGCTGGAAAGGGGAGATGCATTTTCAATGGATTGATCAGTTAGATCAATAAATTAAACATTTTAATTGGACATGTGCATGTGTGTGCTTATGATATTTAGAATTCCCGTGGCCCTCATTTGAGTTGCAGTTACACAAAGTGCAGCAGTTGCATACGTAGGCCCCATATGGAAGAGCCAATTCATATGACCAGCACTGTTTGCATCACTCATCTGGCCCACAAACCCAACAGCAAGGGGTGCACTGAAAGAAGAATTCTGGGTATTTCTGTTCCATAATGCTTTTTAGATCAGCTGTGGTGGTGGTGGTGGTGGTGGTGTCATCTGCTGGAGTGCCAGAGTAATTGAATACAGATTCTTCTTGCTCTGGCAAGTAAATGAGGTGATAACGAGGCTTTCAAGTTCTACTACGGTGGAACCAGGCAGAGGGCCTTCTTGGTAGTGGCACCCACCCTGTGGAATGCCCTCCCATCAGATGTCAAGGAGATGAGTAATTATATATCTTTTAGGAAACATCTGAAGGTAGCCCTGTATGTTTTGTTGTTGTTCAGTTGTTCAGTCGTGTCCAACTCTTCGTGACCCCATGGACCAGAGCATGCCAGGCACGCCTATCCTTCACTGCCTCTCGCAGTTTGGCCAAACTCATGTTAGTAGCTTCGAGAACACTGTCCAACCATCTCGTCCTCTGTCGTCCCCTTCTCCTTGTGCCCTCCATCTTTCCCAACATCAGGGTCTTTCCTAGGGAGTCTTCTCTTCTCATGAGGTGGCCAAAATACTGGAGCCTCAACTTCAGGATCTGTCCTTCTAGTGAGCACTCAGGGCCAATTTCCTTCAGAATGGATAGGTTTGATCTTCTTGCAGTCCATGGGACTCTCAAGAGTCTCCTCCAGCACCATAATTCAAAAGCATCAATTCTTCGGCGATCAGCCTTCTTGATGGTCCAGCTCTCACTTCCGTACATTCCCTGTATAGGGAAGCTTTTTAAGGTTTTACTATGTTTTTATATATGCTGGAAGCTGCCCAGAGTGGCTGAGGCAACCCAGTCAGATGGGCGGGGTACAAATAATACACCACCACCACCACCACCACCATTGACATATTTGCACAAAGGAAGTGAGAGAATGAGATCAATTTAACATTTTATGACTGTCAGCTGGTCCTTATGTCAAATGCATAAATGAAGCTCCTTGCATTTTTCTACTCTCCTTGGCAGTGTAGCTATAGAAGCTATCATGATGAATTTCTGTACATCAAAATGTATCCCTTCACTACAGCAGGCAGCACCCCTATATATGCTTTCCTGCAAACAATTGTGATGGACCAATCTGACCTTTGGCTGAGGTGGGGCAAAGTCTTTAACCTGTGAACAAGGAAGCATAATGGCCAAAGATGTCACAAACAAACAAACAAACAAACAAACAAACAAACAAACAAACATGCTGCCCATCTGACTAGGTTGCCCCAGCACAACAATGATAAAACCACAATAAAACATCAAACATTAAAAGCTTCCCTATACAGGGCTTCCTTCAGATGTCTTCTAAAAGTCTGATAGCTATTGTTAAACAATGCGAGAGCAGGAAGGGGAAGGGCTGCAGCTCAACGGTCAAGCATCTGCTTTGCATGCAGAAGGACCTCCAGGTTAAATCTCCAACATATCCAGGCAGGGCTGAGAGAGAACTCTGACTGAAATCTGGAAGAGCCACCGCTAGCCAGTTTAGTCAATCCTGAGCTAGATGGACCATTTATCTGACTTGGTATAAGCCAAGAGAAAAGATGACCACATGAAGCAGAGGTTGGATGGCCATCTATCATGGATGCTTTAGCTGAGATTCCTGTATTGCTGGGGGTTGGACTAGATGGCCCTTGGGGTCCCTTCTAACTCTACAATTCTATGGTTCCATGAAACTTTTCATCCATGTTTGAATTATGGGGACAAGGAAGGGGGCCCTTAATAAAAACCCATAAGCCCCACCCCATGACTTCCCCAGTTTTAGCCAAAGTATGACTCTCCCAATCTCTCATGCTGTTCTAGAAACAGCAGCTCAGGCAGCTGTGACAAGAGGTAAGGGGCTGACCCCCTCCCCCATAATTTGAGCACCGCATTTGTATAGGCAAGTTGTGTGCCTTACATGAATGTGGTCCTTGCATCTCACGGTCTTGTTCTTGGTGCTTCTAGTCTTTGCAAAATGCATACATAGGTAAGATTGGAGACTATCCCTGTATTAGTAGTCTGTGGGGAAGCACTATGTTTTTATAATGGCAAATAGGAGAAAATTGCATTTTATACTTGTAAAAAATGCCACAAGCGTTTTAAAAGAAAACCTGGCAACCTGTTCTATTATAAACCTGAAGGAGAAATTATAATTATATTTGTAAAATAGTGTGTGGGTGTCTTTATGACATTTTCCCCATGCTTTCAGTTATGTTCCTATCCACATGTATGGCATAATAAAAAAAGATGGAGTTGTTTGGCTCAATTATGCAGTTTAAATCAAAATATTTTGAATTTGATCATTATGCTCTAGTACTATGGGCTTAGCACAAAACCCAGTCAAGTCACTGGGTGGCATTCAATTTGTCTCTTTGACTTGAGTTACATACCTAAAAACACACCAACCTTATAAATCATGCCGTGTTTGTTTTAGGAAAATCACAAAAATATACTCTTTTACATAATAATCACCTCCAAATAGTTTTCCTCGCTTTAGCAGTGGCCGTGTGCTAAATACTGACTATTGTTAATTGACAATAGTAAGCTTATGCTCACTTCATAATGTTTTGTAAATGAGAATTGTTACCAGTGGAATTGTTAGTGTTACGTTGTAGTGATATTATAGCTTCAGCTATGTATTATGTATTTCTATTGTTGCCTATTTATTTTTTTGAGGACGGCTTTGGGCCCACTATTTTTTAAAAAAATGGTATATAAATAAATTGACTATGGCTATGGCTACATTCACACAGCAGTTGATTCCATTTCCCCAACATTTCCTTCACTTCCAAAGCCTGCATCATATCTGAGTTTTTGAACGATGTAATAAACCACTTCAATAAACGACAATAAATGTCGTTCCTGTTTAACACTCATTTCCATATTGTTTGGTTCCAGGAATAATAGAATCATAGAGGTAGAAGGGATCCCAAGGGTCATCTAGTCCAACCTCCTGCAAAGCAGGAATCTCAACAAAAGCACCCATAACTGATGGATAATTTACTTTACTTTACAGCCCCCTTAACCTCTTTTGCCTTGTGGGATATCTTTGGCAGAAGAAAAGGCAAAGGAGTAAAGCCTACACCAATTCAGAGTGGAATTCCTAAGACGGTTGGATGGCGCCCTGTATGCCTCCTTCAGGAAACTCCTGCAGCCAAGCTGGTGCCAGACATATTGCTCTGCTTTCCTTTGGATCACATCAGCGAGGCCGAGAGGAGGGCCTTGTCATCTGGGCAACCCAAGATCTCCATGCGCACTGCTCAGGCTTGAGCCCAGGCGAAGGGGCTGCTATTGCAGTGGTTTGACTTCACCCCCCGGAGGAGCACTCCATTGTCTCTCGAGACAGACAGGTGGCAACAACAACAACAGGACCAGAAAAGCATGGGAGTAAAGTGACAAACTTTGGGGCATTATACCATTCTTTCCTTCAGTTTTCATGGGGGACTCATGGGGGAACAGAAGCAGGCATGTGCGGAAAGGGTAGGGGAGTAGCCATGTTGTCCAATGATGTTTGTGGTTGTGTCACACCAAGCCCAGTGGTGTGAATTAAATTTAGTGCAGCAACATGCCTCTATATCAGTCAAAAGCCAAAGCTCTGTAACACAACAGGTGCTGCAATATGAAAGGAACATTGTTAAATGGGATGGAAGGCCTAACATTATAATCAGGAAAACGAACGCATTATTCCCCACATCTGAATGCACCCTATCAGAAATGTTCCATTTTTTCTAATGACCATTTTTTCATGAAAAATCCAGTAGGTTCCAGCATTTTTACAACAGTGTTTGAACATGTGTTTATCTACTTGCAGACTCAGACCTACATATATTTAGCCCAGTATAAAAGGTGAAGCTCTTATGAGGTAAACAATCTAATGAGATTTATTCTGAGCCCAAACCCTTCTGTTTAAACCTCTGGATTCTGTTTAGCCTGCATGTGCTAAACATCTTCAATTTTAATGAAGACAAATAAGGCTGGCCTCTCTCCAGCTCGTAACTATTTACAACATAAAAGAGAGAGCGCCATATCAGTGTAGATAGTTGAATATATTAGCTCAGTGTTCTTCACTAGCCCCAAACTGCAGAACAAGCTGTTAAGAACTCCAATGAAAACTGGAACAAATGCTTTAAAGAAGTATTTAGGGAAATGGATTTATTTATTACATTAACCATACGCCAACACAATGAATGTCACATTGTGTATGCACACACACATGCCTCATATACTAGTGGCAGAATAGTGTCACAAGTGGAAAAGAATACATAGAATCATATCCAATAGCACACCTATGGCTCTATCCATGGATAGTATGGGTGGGTTACATCTTTTCACTAAGTTCTCCACATGAATGTATCATGTGCAGATAATTTTTGTATATCTGAACTGGTGGTAAAGAGACCATCCAATCTGATTCATTAGTTGAAACCCTTACATTCATTCACCCACTTCATCTGGGAATGAACTGTCTTGAGCCCCCCTTATATTTCAAGTTCAACATGTTGATACCCCCTAAATAAGGCTTCAACTATGCATAGCTGGGTCCTCATCTAGAATCTGGGAGCTGAATTTGGGAACCCTATCTGAGAGATTCCTTCCATAGTTGCAGTTACAGGTGTGCATGCACACGAAAGCTCAGACCAGGAACAAACTCAGTTGGTCTCTAAGGTGCTACTAGAAAGAATTTTCGATTTTATCTGAGAGATGTTTGCCTTGGGATCAGCATACCTAGCAGACTGCCTCCCCACTGTGCCGGCAAATCTTCAAGATCTTCTGAGGAAACTCTGATGGTCATCACTTGGAGGCAACCTAGAAGATGACCTTCTTGGTGAGATCACCCATCATAAGGAATGCCCTCCCTTGGGTAATTCATGAAGTGGAGACAATAATGACCATTCAACAGATCTTTATAATATATGTTCACCTAAGCTTTCCTAGACTCTGACTCCTAATTTTTAACTTTTTGGTTTTGAACACTACTCAGTTGTATTTGTGCAGTTTATTTAAATTTTCCTCCATAAAAAAGCAAATAATATAACTAATAACAACGAAAGAGCTATGGTAAACATATATTTGCTTATGTTGCAAAAATGAGCTCTATAGTATCCATGATTATCACAATATTTTTCATTACGTTCCTTTTATTTTCCTTCATTTCACTTTTAGGAAATTCTTACTGTTTTTATGTAAACCACATAGAGATTCTTTTAAAAGTCAGCTAAGCAGTATTCTTTTAACTAAACTACTAAACAAATGAATACATCCGTATTCTTGGGGTTGTGTGGGTGATGATGGAGGGGCTGGAGCTAAGTTGTGCATCTAGGTCACTAGCTGCCCATTGAGGGGGTGTAGCTTCTGTGCTGGTAGCCTTTGAGTGTCCATCGAGGTAAGTTGTTTCTCCAGGGCCCCAGTAAGTGCTGGGCCACACTGGACTCCAAATTTTTCTCTCATCAAGTCTCAGCCATTTCTGGGCCTGGGCTGCTCTTGACATGGACTCTATAATTCTTATGAGTGGGAGTCATCACCTTGTGTTCCATACAGTTACTCTTCTAGTGAATCCATTGAGCAAGCTCTCTGAAGAACATACAGTATGTGCCACCTTAAGAACTCATAGGTATTCTGTGTAAGAATTCAGAAATATGAGACTCAGTATCTGGATATCTGCAACAAAGTCATTTTATCATACCATCTCTTCATTTCGCTTCATAATGGGAGACAAGGCAAGGAAACTTTATTTGTTGTTGCGGCAGAGGAGGAGAGAAGTCTACATTTACGATAAATTCTTGGCTTTGACCTCTGGCTCTGGAGCTGTGAGAATTTCATTATCTTTAATTGACTCATCCTTCAAATGGGCACTTCATATAGTTCAATATACTTCCTAATGACTTGTAAGAGAGTGTGAAAGCAGGGTTAGGAAGAGAATTGCCCATGGCACTATTTATTAAAATCTGTGGAGGATTTTCAGGGCAGTTTGGGGTTATCCTGCTGTATGACAGAGGGACATAAGCACACTGGGAAACTGGGCAGCACGTCAAGAAGCGACACTGATCAGGGATAAGTGCAAGGCAACACACAGCACTTGCAACACGCTACATTTGTGGAATAATCTGATGGCCTCTGAACATTCAGAACTCTCAGAGGACCAGAAAACTGCTGCATGTATCATCAGCATCACTTTCTTCTGAATTTGTGGCTGCAGTTTTAAAACAGCCACAAAAGGAATCATTTGGATACTTTATTTTAAAAGGAGGTCTAAAAAATGTAAAGCATATCCCTGAAATATAATTATGGCAGGGACCCCCCCCCAACCCCCCATTAATGCCACATTCCATTTGGGTCACTTGCCTCATAAGTTATATTTATTGGCAGTCTGAAAAGCTCCTGGAAGCAGGAATAGAAATGACTGATTATAGGTGTGGTAGGATATATGTACAAAGAAAGACTGTGAAGTCTAGAATTATTTTGCTTGGTATGAGTGAATGAGAGAAGGCCTGATGGTGGCAATCAGGCTTGTAAAATGTATATTGGACAGCAAACACTTCTCTCCCCCCCCCCCCCCCGCCCCACCCCCCATCTCCTCAACATAATATGTGAATAAATTCCAGGCTGAATTAAAAGGGAGTAAACTATATGTTGGAAAAAGAGGTGCACTCTCCCATCATATATTATAGGATTTGCTGTGATGCGATTCTACCGCAACTGTTGCAATTTTTAAAATGAGCTGCATAATGGAATGGCTGTTTAATCAGGCAAGACACTGCTGTAAGTTGGAAGCTATTCATAATGCCACACATTATGGGCACAAGGCATCTTCTGTTCAAAGTACCGGTATGTTCACAATTTTTCGACAACAGATGGTTTGATTTTGGAAAATGTGAGACAGTCTCATCAGCTCCACCCCATAACTTAGGGGCCACCTATTGTCAGGTGCTGACTGCCACAGAACCAGAACCAGGAAAATCAAGAAACTTCAACACATTCATCCACCTTAGTCCATTGTGTGATCTTCTAGGCCCCGAGTCACTTCTGGCCTAGCTTTGGCATTTCTTGGGGGAAGTTATATAACCCTTGGTCAAGTCATTTCCACTGCTGGACATTTTATCTATTTATTACCGGTATCTGCAGTCTTTGAGCCAGTGACTGATTCTCTAACTCTTCTTCCCCAACCCCCATTTTTCCATGCCTACTGTGTGCAGCCATGGAATGGCCTCTCCAAGTGCTGACCCCTTGTGGATCCTGCAGCTGTAGAACTTACAGAGCCCAGCAGGCAGCCCTTGCTGTGGTCCAAACCACAGAGCCTAGGGCTTGCTGATCAGAATGTTGGCAGTTCGAATCCCCATGATGGGGTGAGCTCCTGCTGCTCGGTCCCTGCTCCTACCAACCTAGCAGTTCGAAAGCACGTCAAAGTGCAAGTAGATAAATAGGAACCGCTCCAGTGGGAAGGTAAATGGCGTTTCCGTGTGCTGCTCTGGTTCACCAGAAGTGGCTTAGTCATGCTGGCCGTATGACCCGGAAGCTGTACATCGGCTCCCTTGGCCAATAAAGCGAGATGTGCGCCGCAACCCCAGAGTTGTCCGCGACTGGACCTAATGGTCAGGGGTCCCTTTACCTTTAATGGCACTACAGGAAGTACGGGAATATATCCTTTTGGATGCTAATTTCTAGTTTTCTGCTGCATTACCGGTAATTGTATCTGAAAGGGAGCATGAAACAATGTGAAGGGGCTGCTTAAAAATTGGAATGTGAAGGAGTGTGGAACAGGGGATATGGACAATGGTTCTGTTTCAACTCAAATAGCTGAATATTTTGAAACTAAGTCTAACTCTTATCATAGTTTTATGAGATCCTGACTCAAATTTCAAAGTGCACGAAGAATATGTCATAGGTTTAGTGCTTGCCTACCACTTAAATTCCTGGCAATGATGCTATTGCCATTTGCCATTTTAGGATGCAAAGTTTTGCATATAGAGCTGAATGTTGTGTATATGGGGGTGAATCAAATGCTGCCTGTACGCCAGCAGAATGAGCTTCCACTCTTGAAGTGGGACATCATCTTTCTCCCCCCCCCCACAAGAATCCTCAAAATATGCTCCAGAGGTTTAGAGAGACATCCCTAGACTAAATTTTGTGGACATGATTAGGAGGTGCAGGGAGAAGAGGAAAGTGAAGTTCCATTGCATGAGTGGAAGCCCACTTGCTCATCACTGGATCCCATCCATCTCTTTTTTCAACTCCTTCCTTCTGTCCTTTTTTTGCTCCCCCCCCTCTTTCTCCTTTTTGATCAAGCACCATTTTGTTAAGAATTTGCTGCTTATCAGATGATGTGGCATGGCATAGCTTAACTGCCTTTCTTCATCGTTTTTCTTTATTAAGAAAAATACTATCTTCATGCCTCAGAAAGGTTACTATCTGTATATATGGTTTAGAAGGGGTCTACAGCTGTCAGCCTTACATACTTTCTGTGTTGAGTGCTGGCCCTGTCATTAGGTAAAGTTAGGTGACCATCTTATGCAGTAGATTCAGCAGGGCAGTGATGGTGGTCTCCAGGCTATTCCTGCTGAAGGACAGATCTGTGTATGATTCAACTGCCAATCTAATCAGCTTGTGGGCATGGAATAGGAGGAGGCACCACCTTGTCTTTCCCTTTAGGCAGGAAAACATCTTGGGCCTGCCCTGTCATTGGTTAATTCCTGTGTTTTGAGCCCTTATGAGTCCCAGCTGAGAGCCCAGCCTTCTCAGGGTCAAATCAGGACAAAAGTCTTCATTTCATTGGCTTATCCTATCAGGAGTCAAAGGTATAATCCTTTAAAGGCAAGCTATGAAATTTGAAGGAGGAGGAGAAGTTGGAAGTGGAGCCTGTTACCTGTTGCAGAATGTTCTCCCCCATTCCCCTCACTCCAAAGTTACTGAGCCAGCTGGAATCGAAGAAGAAGAAGAAGAAGAAGAAGAAGAAGAAGAAGAAGAAGAAGAAGAAGAAGAAGAAGAAGAAGAATAATAATAATAATAATAATTTGGATTTGATATCCCACTTTACTACTACCCTAAGGAGTCTCATAGTGGCTAACAATCTCCTTTTCCCTTCCTCCCCCACAACAAACACTCTGTGAGGTGAGTGGGGCTGAGAGACTTCAGAGAAATGTGACTAGCCCAAGGTCACCCAGAAGCTGCATGTGGAGGAGCAGGGAAGTGAACCTGGTTCACCAGATTACAAGTCTACCGCTCTTAACCACTACACCACACTGGCTCAGAAGCCTTCAGAGTCTGCCTGCGACTGCAGACTGTTTGCAGCATTAACCCCCGCCTACTCAGAGCAACAAGCAGGTGAGGAGCAACTTGCTGCATCCTTCAGCCACAACCTCATATTTTTCTCCAAGCTAAGAAGCACCCATTGTGACAGGTTGCTGTTCAATTGTTTGGCCATGTTATTTATAGGTTGTATTTGGTACTAGATATTATGCAAGGGGTTTGGTTTGCCTCTCCCAAACAAAAGGAACTGAAATTTAATGTATCTTTGTGGGTTTGTTTGTAAATCACTTTGAATTGCCTAGGAAAGAAAAAGCAACTAATAAATTTAACAAATAATGATAACAACTTTAACTTTCAGAGCCACTGCTTCTTTCACAACACTATCCTAGCTTATTTTACCTGTTTAATATTAGAATTTCTGGATTATTTCTCCCATCTGTCAGGTGACCACAAGAGTGCCAGAATAGAAGGTTTTCCTGTGTGGAATGCATTCTTCGCTTTGTTAACTGTCAGCTCACAAATGCTTTTCTCTCACAATTGCCCTGAGAAGAATTGCTTAGTTAGGTCAGGTGCTGCCTTTGGTTTTTGCTTGTTCCTGAATTCTGAAGAGGAAAACCTAATTTCTTCCTAAGTAGAAACTACATTCCTGGAGACATACAACTGGCACAACATATAAATGTTAATGTTAAAGACTTAGCAGATGGACACCTTAATAAATTTAAGACGGAGACAGACAATATGCTGTTGAGTTTTTCTTGGCTAGGGTGGCTAACTTGTGGCCTTCCAAGATCTTCACAGACCCCAGCACCCATCAGCCCCAGCCAGCATAGCTAATGGTTAGGGATGAGGCGAATAGCAGTCCAACAAAATATGGAGAAGTACAAATTATCCATCCTTGTTTTAGAACAGGGGTAGCTGAGGTAGTGCTTTCCAGATGTTCTGGACTATAGCTCTCAACAGCCCCAGCTAGCACCACCAGTGATCTGGAGTTATGGCAGTTGTAGTCCTCAAACATCTGAAGGGCATCATGTTGGTTACCCGTTTTAGATAGTTGAAGATGGTTTGAGAGAGAGATGGCTGCTTTTGCTGCATACTCACTGAAGTTTCTCTTCCAGACTAGGGACTTTTAGCATGAACCAGTCATTGCTCTTCTGCTGTAACCTCTATGTAAAACTGTAAAAGACTTTAGACACGTCAGTGAATCTAGCGTTTTCTGTGTGTAGGTGTGTTTCATCAATGCTATTGGGGATAACAGTGCCACATAGACGGGAGAGAGAAAATTCACCTGAGCAAGTCATTTAGCAGCATGCTTATCTTAAAAACAAATAGCATGCTAACATGCTATTTTTTGCTTATATTAATGTTTCCATTCAATAGCACTTCATTATAATTGATTATAGGCTTGCTTAATTTCTTTGCAAAATGACGGAAACAGTTGCTCGATAGGGGAATCTGCTGTTTCCAGGCTTTTGCAAATTTTAATCATTTATTGAAGTGTGCAAAATATTGTTTAAAATATTGTGTAAAAAATGCTGCTTCAGTGTAGCTGGCTGAAAAGGTCATAGTGAAAGCGTGCCAAACTGAATAGGTGTGGTAATGTTCAGCCCCTGCACATCTCAAAATAAAATCTCAGGCTCTTCCAGACTGTTGCTTCATTGCAAGTGTATTTTGCAACAAGTTCTTGACGCAATAATAGTGCATTATTGGTGAATTTGTCCGAAGGGGCCTTCTTCAATAAATACAGAATCATAGCTCTAAGGTGATCTATTTCAGAGGTGAGCAGATGTCAGGATTGCTGGATCTTCACCATCTTTTTACTAGAACCTTAAAGTCAAGCAACCAGAGCTGGGTGCGAAATAGTGACTGGGTGGAGGTATTATAAAATTAAGGAACAGCATGCTTCTCTGAATATGCTCAGCCCAGGAAAGTGTAAATAACAGAACCTGTGTTGTACTGCTGACTGGAACAAATAATTCCTAATTTGTTGTACTATCAGAGCTCAGTTCACAGTCTTGTTGCACAAAAATCTAATTCTGGTCCCCTCCTGCTGCCCCAAGATTTTAATGACATGTCTATGTGATGTCTATTCTGATACAGTATTTAAAATAGCATTTGTTTGTATTTGATCCATTTCCAGTAGATGATTAAAATGCAGAGCTTATTTACTGCATAAATTGTAATTGAGCTAGAACATGAAAGAGATGCGATAATGATCAGAAAATATACTGTACCTTATTGTACCTACTTATTTCGTCTTGTATTTTGTACTTTGAATGAATCCCTGTTCTGTGAAATAAAATAATCTTCCACCAGATTTTGCATAGAATTTCAGCTTTATAAATATCCCTGCGTGCCTTAGATAGGAGATACACTTAGCTAAATAAGGTTGCTGGATTGGGGAACTAATGCATTTAAGTAAAATGAGATCTACGTATTTATTACTCTAAACAAGTGAGTGTAAATTAGGAAACTCTCAGACAGGGCTTAATCTGACACAATGGCAGGAAGATGGCAAGAATGGATTGTATGATATTCCCCGAACCTTTAAAAACTTCCAGGATGAGGGTGTCACATCTCTCTTTATGCAAATCTAAATTTTATGCAATTTCTTTTTTGGGGGGCACACATAGTATCAGATATTTATGTAAGACATCGCATTTCCTTTTTCAGGCAACATTGTTGTTGTTCAGTCGTTCAGTCGTGTCCGACTCTTCGTGACTCCATGGACCAGAGCACGCCAGGCACGCCTATCCTTCACTGCCTCTTGCAGTTTGGCCAAACTCATGTTAGTAGCTTCGAGAACACTGTCCAACCATCTCATCCTCTGTCGTCCCCTTCTCCTTGTGCCCTCCATCTTTCCCAACATCAGGGTCTTTTCCAGGGAGTCTTCTCTTCTCATGAGGTGGCCAAAGTACTGGAGCCTCAACTTCAGGATCTGTCCTTCTAGTGAGCACTCAGGGCCGATTTCCTTGAGAATGGATAGGTTTGATCTTCTTGCAGTCCATGGGACTCTCAAGAGTCTCCTCCAGCACCATAATTCAAAAGCATCAATTCAGGCAACATTAACCTGGCTCAAAGCCTCAGAACAATGGTATGAGTACAACCTCTCCTGTGCCCACATACTTTGAGCTGTGCCAAAGAAAATCTGGCAGCACAGCCATACCCCACAGCCAGTAAGCCTTGGGATTCAGCGAAACATCAGGCCTTAAGGAGCTTTCCATCCCAGTATAGTCTATGCTTCAACACCAACTCTCAGGGTGTCTTTTTCTTGTGACCTAGCTAGGGTTGAACCACATGATCAGGCTTACTCAAATCAGTAAAGCAGGTTAAAAAAACCACAACAACTTCTATTTGCCAGGTTATTCAGTGTGTGAACCTTCTTCTCCCCACAAGAAAAAAAAAATCTATGCTCTTTTTCTGTCAGCAGTTGGTTACTACTGCAACATCTAAAATAGAGGGATGGAATATGAGGCAGTCAGAGTGAGAAATCACAGGGTGTCCTTAAATAGTCACTTAATTTAAGCATATATCTTAGCGTCCTCATAGACTGGGACCGTCTGATGATGTGCTTCCAGAGAGAGGCATTGTTCTGCTTCAGTCTTTCCTCACCTGGCGTCCTCCAGTTGTTTTTAGACTATAATTCCCATCAGCCCCAGCCAGCATACCTGGCTTGTAGTCCAAAATATCTGGACGGCACCAGACTGGTGAAGGCCGCTCTCCTTGAGAAAGCAGACAGCTGCCTGCCTGAGTGTAAACATTTAACCATCGCAGAAGATGCAGCTTGTTTTCGGTGCAATATACCTGACATGTGTCTATAAATTACTTACCAAAGGAATTTAGTCCTCAGCGAAAATAATGATTCAATTATTTAAAAAGAGAGAGCTGAATTAGAAGTGCACGAAGGCCTTGATGCCATAGCAAAGTAATCTTGTTGAGCAAATTAAAAGGAAGGCTCATCAAATGTGGCCATGTAACGCACCTGAACTGTTAAGATTGGCTGTGCTCTAAATGGGAGGCAGTTGTTAACATCCATAAAAGGACTAACATTTGGACAATGGCAAACAAATGAGTGGAGTTGACTATGTTGGTTTAAAAATAATGAAACCATTTGTTCTCATAGAGATCAAGGCTGAATCTGTACTCGCAGCTATTGCAGTTACACTCTTCTTTTATTATGGCAATGCTAATTAAGAGGTGGAGTTAGGTTAGAGAGTGAAACGAGGAATCATTTGTCATTACCACGCTTTGTTTTTCCATCCTTAATGGAGGGTGCTTCCTTTCTCCCAGATCCAATTGTTCTGTTCTCCTGCCTTGTTGTTTGCTGCCCTGGGCTCCCTTGGAAGAGCTGCATAGAAATTTAAGAATTAAATAGTATAGGATACAGACGAGATGATGTGGTACAATACTGGATTACTGTGGAATACTCTTGTCGTTTCTAATTGGTGCCTGAAACTCAATAATGTGAGAGGCAGGCACACCTCTAGGGGAGATCATCCCATAGCTGGAGTCAGTGGCGTAGGAAGGGTGGGGTGTAGGGGGCGGTCCGCCCCAGGTTCCAGAGGAGGGGGTGACACTCCCCGGCCCCTCCTTCCACTCCCCTGCTGCCTGGCACCCCGTCCATGCTTCTTTACAGACAGACGGGGCAGCCCCACGACCCGCCGCTCACTCACCGGCTCGCCATGGGAGCAGCAGTGCCGGCCCGGATACACTAAGCATGCCTGTAAATTCCGGGCATGTGTAGTGCATCCGACACGTTGTGACACCCCGCTCCCAGGGAGGTGCCTCCGCTCCGCCGCCCCGGGCAGTGGAGAGGCTTCCTCTGCAACTGTTTGAAAGCCAAGTATGTGCACATTAGCAAAAAAACAAAAAAACAAACAAAAAAACAGTCACTTGAACATACTAGTTGGGATTTTTTTTAAATTTTTCATTTTATTTACTTACTTAGAAAGATTATAAGCCACTCAGTCAAAGAGCTCTGTAAGAAATCTGACCAAGATGGCATATTCAAACTCTTTCCACTTATGCCTAGTGCTTTAACCTACTCTAGAAATAGAGGGACAAAATCAGCAATCCTAAACACACTCCATTACATAGAAGGAAAGGGGGATATCAACATGACCCTTAAAATTACTAAGATGCTGTTATTTTGCCAAATAAGCCTACTAGTTACCATGTGCTGTTGTACACAGTATCATATGTAATAGAAGCACTTCATCCAATAGAAGCCAGCAAGCAAGAGTGGTGGTATATTGTCACCTTCATAATGGCCCCCAGCTGCTGTATAAAATAAATGTGAAGTCAATGCATTAAAAAAAAATATAAGGTCAAAGATGAAGCATCTCTCTCTAGATATATATTGAACAGCAATATAAAAAAGCTCCTCTGACAGAGTTTAAATGAAAGTTATTTTTATACATAAATGATCATATATACGATCAGTTTCTCTAATGTAGGGTATTATTTACCACCAACCCCCCCACACACTTTGTATGCAAAGTGAACTGTATTGAACAAAATGAAAGAAAGAGTAGGACAATAACATGCAAGACAGTCACTAGCAGGTACTTTGTCACCGAGTCCAAAGGTAATGAAAGGTAAGTCATCCACCTTGATGTAGGTTATTATTTAACACCATTTTAAATAGCACTATTCAGTCAACATAGGTTTCCCATCATATTTTCTCAACAGTCATGAGACATACTTACTCAAGGCTGACTATTATGCTTCCTCAACACGCTGGCAACTGCACCACTCTGCCTCCCACTTTTAACTAGCGTGATGCTGTCTTGCATCCTTTGTTGCTCTTTCCTGTTTGTTCCTCTGCACCTTTGGGCCTTCTTGCTTCCTTGCCTAGGAGAATGCCTTTGAAACTCACACAGGCCATTCCACACAACGTTAACATCCACCTGCTCCTGCATCTTCACCTGTGAGACAACAAGCACGAGTTTTGGGGGCTCAGCTAACAGCAAGCGGGTTGCATGGCCCCATTGGCTTTAACATTCATCCTCACACCACTCTAAATACCCCAGTGTGGAATCAGGCATGGCATGCAAAGCTGTTCAGCGACAGAGCCATAAAAATGGCCACCATGTGGTATGTGTACTCTTCAGTTTGGTAAATTAAAAACAGCAGCAGCAGCAAATTAAATATTTGTTCTGCCTGCCTACCAGACAGGAGAAGGTGGACTGCTAGCCTGACATTACTATCATGATGCAGTGCCTTGGAGTCATGAATGAAGTTTTTGTCCATATCATAGATATGGGGGTGAGGTATAGCTTTCAGAAACAGTATGACAAAGTCATTGCTTTTCTACTACCATTGTGATTTCTAGGTGCCATTTGATGAAGTTGTTCTAGGTGATGAGTTTAAAACACTATTTTAAACTAGCCAGTTCTATGTGCCTCCTCCTCCCCTCCCTGCAGCAACTAACACCACACAAACGGAAGTAGCTCATTCAGGAGAGTTTTAGACCATTATTTTTAATGTAAAGTTCTGGATTATAATATACATAATTTGTGCATTAATTAAAACTGGATGTCCTACCCTCCTGATGGAATAGAATTCCTAGGGTGACTTACACTTATATAAGATAACATAGTAATGAGCCACCAAATGACAGTACATACAATAACTTATACAGCAGCAGACTCAGAAAGGAGATCACCAGTATTCATATACAAAAGTAGACCAAAAGGTCTGGGTAAGCAAAAAGGTCTTTTCCTGATGCTGGAAGGAGAAAAGGCTCCATGCCAGGTGTGCCTCTCTGGGGAGAGAGTTGCACAAAAAGAGCATCACTACTGAACAGGCACCTTCCTTGGCCATCATCACAATACCTCAGAAGACAAAGGCATTTGGAGAAGGACCTCTCTGAATATATCTCAGTACTCGGGCAGGTTAAAAGGGGAGATGCTGAATCTTAAGCAGTACAGTAGAAGATTTTCTGGTTCCAAGCAGTAGAAGGTTTTCTTTGTGGTGGCAGGAGGGGGGAGGGGAGGGTGCAGCTCACAACTGCTTCTTTCAAAGCAGTCAAGATCACCCACTCTTAGTCTCCTCCTGAACTGGAATCACACGTCCCCACTTTGCTCCTTCCACACCAACAGTATTCAGTTGCTGACTTCACTTTATTTGTTACACTACAGACACTGGGGCAATGAGAAGCTGCAACAGTGATATCCTTGCTATACCTTACTAAGCCCCTGAGCACCTAAAATAATGTATCTTCACCAGTTACTTTGCAAGCACAGGTATTCCCCCCCCCACACACACACATGGAAAAGAAAGTGTTGTTTTAATAATTGTGAATATAGTAAATGACCTATGACCCGCCCACTCCATTTTGCGCCTCTACATAGCACACACAGTAGATGTTTCTGCCACACATACACATCAGCTACATGACTGACTGAATGATTGGCCTGACATCTCTAGGAAGGCAGCTTATCTCAGTTATAACTCTGAGTGGACCTTGTGATGATTCATGCATGTACATCACTGGACAATTTATGGCTTTGTGTTCCATTACTCAGTGGCTTGCAGCTGACCAATTACACGAACTGCCTCCATTTAATGGTTATGCTAAAAGGGATGTTAGGTGAAACATAAGCTCTGGAAATAATGTTATATTTGTAATGCCTTTTCTCTCTCTTTGTCTGTGAGTCATTGCTGACTGTATCACAGTTCTCCAGTGATAAATAGAAACCCACCCTTGGGGCCATGCCTTACATTGGCTTATAAGACATTCAGGTATTCAGGTATGGATACCCAAGAACAAACAAAATATATCTACCATATAATTATATGCATGCATGCAAATGCTTGAGTAGCATGAACAAACAAAAGATGTTTTTTACTACTTTTTTGCTTTTCAGTTTACTTCTCCCTCTAAGTATTATAGCGTCCAAACATTTGTTAAATTGATTTAACATACTCCATGACCAAGTTATTTGAGGGAAAGACTCTCTGGATCCTATAATGTGTAAAACAGCCACAACCAAGTGGAAGCAGGCTGCACATGGCACTTCTTGGCTGTCACACTCTGAGTCCAGTGTGCTCACACCAATGGTATTTGAAGTCATGTACACATGATGTCTACCACAATCCACCTGTGTCCTGTAGCATCTTGAGAAATGCTTCTGTTGGATGCACTGTCCCTCAGCTTCAATCCAAAGCAGAAGCTGCAGTTAAGCTGAGGTGTGTACACCGAAGACAGCTGTTGCACATGCCCAGAAGACAGTGCATGCCCAAATGACAGTTTCAGTGAACTGGAGTTTGGCAAAGGGAAACAAAACAGGTACAGTACTGTGCATTGGGTGAAGAAATCCCTGCCTCCCTGGTGTGTACAGCAACATAAGAAAGCAACTTGAAATGCAGCAGGGGAAATGACCTCACTGGATTTTAAGTAATAATGTGTACGTAGCCTAAAGTCCAACAACTTATGGATGGCCACAGCTTCCCCATCCCCCGACTAGACTCAGCTTCTTCCACCTGCCTTTATCCAGGGAAGGTGGGCTTCCCAAAATCTGAGGTCCCATCAGTTAATATTACAAACTGAAACTGACCCAAACAGACAAGGTAAGGCTGAGCCCCAGGCATAAAAAGAGGGTGAAGAAGGCTACACATACACAAAGAGAGAGAGAGAGAGAGAGAGAGAGAGAGAGAGAGAGATGGAAGGGCAATGCTGATGTAAGCAACTGGAATCAAATTCTAACGTTGTTCTTGCACACAATAAAGTGGACCATTGACGAAGTTCTCAGAAGAACTTCTGCCATCATCATAGGAGCCAACTCCTATGGACAGAGGGGTCTTTGCTCCCCCCAATAAAACATTTGAAGGGGCTGCCCCCCAAAGTTGATGGGCATTATCATTCAAATGGTGTGTGCGCACCACATCATGTGATCAATTATGCAGGGCAGAACTTACCTCCCCCTCCCCAAATATTTTATTCAAGTTAGCACCCTTGGCCATCATAAATGTGTTAATCTTTAAAGGTTTCAGCGGAACTATTCGCTGTTTTTAGCGAACAACATATGGTATTGAGAAACACACCCCAGATGCTTTTCTGTTTCTCTGTGAAAGAGAACAAGCTTCCTGTGCGCGCCCGTGTAAACTTCCGTGTTTGAACCGTTATCTGAACTTTCAGAAATAGGTTGCAAGCAGCCATTATTGCCATCGCGATTGCGAACTGCAGTCAAGTGAGGCGCGCGCTTCTGCTAGCTAACTGCCTTGTTCGCTCAAATCTCTTACCCTCTACAAGGCTTTGCAGAGACACCTCCGCGCTTGGCGTCGTTGCTTTCTTGCTGTTCTGATCTCCTAAATGTTTACAGAATATCAACAAGAAGACGGAATTGTTGGGAGCGGGGAATAGGACAGTGGGTCTTGAAGCACAACTTTCGTCACATAAAAAAATAGTTTTAGCTCGCATAACAAGTGCAGCAGAGTAAGACCCTAGAAGTAGGCCCGTGTATCTATATTCTACAGGGGTCTGGGATTTCTGCCCAAGGTTTCAGAACGGTCAAGGTGACCTGAGTCACAGGCAGGATACAAACCGATGGGAAGAAGCTCCAGAAAATCAAATTCACTTGTGAATCAAATCAGGACTGCGCTTCAGTCTCCGCAATCTCAAGCCACAATTCATGGGTGTACAAATCTGGATCAGATCCGGCTGTGTTCTATTTTGGGAGCATTGAAAAATCCCATTGAAATCAGTGCGACTTACTTATGGGAAAATCCGGGCGGGCTCTGGGCTGGAAAACGGCCCTTCTAGAAGCCTACATCCATCTTTATTTGTTTGTCCGTTTATATCCTTCCTTTTACAGCAAAATTCTCACAAGGAAGCTTGCGGCGCTTAATAAATGAATAGCACAGATCAAGCAAACAAAACCCACCAATTTGCAACTAATGCGCGAAAGTTTTGTAATCTGCTCGAAAGCCAGCACTGAGGAGATCCTAGGGGGTCTTCACCCCTGGCAATTCCGAAGATAAGGGGCCAACACCGATAAGATCCTATCTCCGGTCTCAGCGCCAATCGGATGGTTCTGAGCTGCGGATCAAACCACAGGCTTTGAGGGTCGATCTCGGGCAAACTTATATGGGAGCCCGTGATCCTTCACCTAGTATAGTTCCAAACCTCACTCTACCTTGATTTTTAAATAAAATGTTGAGGTTCACAGTATGAGCCTGTACGTGTCTTTTCAAAAGTAAGCCCTATCAAGTTCAATGGGACTTGGAAGTTAAGTGTGTGCTGGGTTATTCCCTTACATAGTCCTTAAAAAAAAAAAAATTCCTAACAGTATGGCTCAGGAACTTAATATTAGGGACTCACTGTTCATGGAAGACAATCTTACTTGGCTACGAGTGATCGCCAAGGAAGAATTCCTTCAGTCTCCCACGCCCATTTGAATTAACTATATAGGCGATACCAGTGGTTTTTTTCTGGGGGGTACGCAGGGTACGCATGCCCTAAACATTTTGTGAATCTTTGTACTTTTGTCCACTTACTGTGTTTATTTTTCCTGATTTGAACTATAAAATGGTGATTTTCCCTAGTCAGAATGAGAGTACCCCTAAACATTTTTTTTAATAGAAAAAAGCACTGGGAGATACCATAAACTTTAGGGCGTAAAGGGCACAGAGCTGGAGTTGTCAAAAGCAGCGTCTCTCCCCTTCTCTTTCGACGACAGCACGTTGCCTTGACAAGAAAAGTTTAAAAGAAAAAACAGTAGTGGAGAAAAAGAACCACAAGCCTTTGAAATGAAATCTCACTTTAATAAGAAATCAAACTTCCCCCATCCCGCTCCTCCTCTCGCCACCTCTCTCCTCCCTCCCTCCGTGGCGAGTCCTCGGATGCTTGGAAACCCAAGATACTATAGACTCCAACGAATCCGGAGACAGACCACAGAACAACATAGAGAGCTGCCTTCTGCTGATTAGAAACACTGCTCCATCCAGCGCAGTTTTGTCTACACTGACTGAGACCAGCTCTCTAGGGTTCAAGTCTGGAAATGCCTGGGATTAGACCTGGGATCTTCTGCATGCTGGGCTCTGTCCACTGACCCCTGGCCTTCTCCGCATTGTTCCTTCCGGGTGTTTTTCCACGCCTCGTGTCAGGGGAGGGGGGCAGGCAGGCAGCCAGGTACCAGTCGCCTAGGCTCCTGTCCCAAAGTGTGGCATTTTTCTTTAATCGCCTGGTGGGAGTGGCTATGGAACTTGACGAGGTCGGGCGTCTGTTTCTTCCAAGGCAATCTTATACATCTCTACTCAGAAGTAAACCCTATTGAGTTCAGCGGGGCTTACTCCCAGGTAAGCGGATAGGATTGCAAGCCTTCGGTCAGTTTCTTCCAGGAGAGCGGGGTGCGTGCATCTATTGGGGGAAGGGGGGCTCGATCGGTCGCAGCCCACCCCGTCGCGAATCACCTTCCTCTTCTTCAGTCATCAATATCCTCGTTTGGAGGCCCGAGCGCCGTTTCCTCGCCGTAGGCAGCGCAGCTGGGCCGCGAGACTGAGTGCTAGCTAGACGGAGCCCTCCCGCCCGAGAGGATTGTTCGATGGAAAGGCAACGAGTTGCGCGAACTGGAGCGAGCCGGTTTGCGCGTGAGTGCGAGGGAGGGGATCATGGGCAGGTACCCAGTCAGCCACATAGAGACCTGCCCGGGGGTACTGGATGCCTCCAAGCCACACTTTCCCCCAGGTGGAAGGGGGCGGCGGCACCTCCTACGTCGGAGAAAGGCAGCAAACGCGCTCCCTTCCCTCAGCCGCCCCGTCTGCTTTCGCACCCTCCGAGTTCACGCATAACTGTGGCGCAGTCGCCCATCGCTCTTTCGTGCTGTCTCCACCCATCTTCAGATCTATAGACCCACTTTCAGGTTTTACTTCTATCAGTGTCGCATCATCTTGGTTTTCTACTGTTAGCTCCTTACTTTCCCCGTAAATTGCATCTAGGCAGTGTTTACTTTCATTTTCCACAGCGCAGTCCTAACCATGTTTACTCGAAAGCAGGAGGTGTTGATTTTTGTTTTAATGGGACTTGGTCGGAAGCATCTGTTGCAACACTTGTCCTCCGCCTTTGCATCAATGTACGTTGGCAGCTTCTCCACATTTTTTACACACGCCCTCAGGTTGTTTTTGTTGTTGTTGTTTTAAATTAAGATCGCCTCTATATTTATTGTTAACCGCAAATGGTATTTCCTTGTTCTGTCTGTCTTCGAATCGAGGAATAAAAAAATTGCAGGATCATTACTTATTAGTATCTACGAGCCACTTTTTTTGGTCTATTTTGGGAGGAAAATAAGATCCCCATTTAGGATTTTTGTGTCTTTGTATGGAAACAAGGAAAGTTATGAAAAGTTTGTTTTTCTTAAAAAAATAAATAAAGAACAAATCTGTGCTAAACGTTTTGTGCGTTCCTTCCACCCCTTTCTGGTAAAGGGTATACACGGTTTATGAATTTTATATCTGTTGCAGCATTCAATATCTACTATAATACAGGCGCTAATCTCGGGTGGATTATTTTGAATGATTATTATATAAACATCTAACTGGTAACAGCTTAGAATAAAACGTAGCCACTGTATCCTAACTAGCTCTACTCAGAAGAGAGTCCTATTGAATTCAAGGGAGCTTACTCGCAGGTGAATTGGGTTAGGATTGCAGCCTTAGCAAATGAATGCCCTACCTTCGTACCGTGTGCCGTGATGCTAAGGGCGATGGTGACTTCTGCGCAGGCTTTCTCTTTTGAGCAAGTTGTCCTTGAAATGATCCAGTCGTTTCCATTCGCATGCCGCCTTTTTCCCGCGCAGCGACGTTATTTCTGGAACTATGGGAGCAGAAGACTCGCCCTTGAAGAAACTATGGCCTTTAATAAAGTATCGGTTAGGAAACACAATCCCGGGAATCCCTCACCCCTTCTCTTTCACACACACCTTTCCAAAAGCCTTAGGAGACTGTTGCTTGTGTCTTTTTTTAGAATCCCATCGCAACCCGCAAACCCAACAAGAAGACTCTTTCCACCTACTTCCTCAGGCTGAGCAGGTCTGTCTAGCTCAGCACTCAGCAGCGACCAGGCAGGGCTCCCATGCATGATGATGGGCCTTCTCCTGCAATGCAGCGCCACCGCTATGCAGAGATACACTGCCTCTGCCCATGGAGGCTTTGGCTAGCAGGCCTGCTCCACCATGAATATTATTTTTACGAAATAAGGAACTGCAAAGCAGCCAAAAGTGCCGCTTTGGCAAAGTCAAATCAATTAATCTTTGTTTTTACTGTGGGTTTTTTTTTATAATTTCTTGGAAGCAGCCCAGAGTGGCTTGGGCAACCCAGTCAGACGGGCGGCATACACACAGCAAAGTATTATTATTGCTAGCCCCTATTCCACCCCCGTATCCCCTGCTGAAGAGGCGTAGCATCTCCTTATCTGCACTGAGGGAGAGAAACGCCTCCGTTGAATTTGGGCGAGGGCGACGCTGCTTAGGCGCCCAGGAGTCACCCCGGCTTAGCAGCTCTTCTGCTCAGCAGACACTCTTCCGGGTCCCAGTTCCTTTTGCCCCTAAGTGGGGATTCCTCCTCCAGCCCAGACAGAATTCCTAAACTTGGCTCGGTTCCACGGGACACAGCGCCGAGAGCCAGGTCTCAACACCGACACCCATCTAAAGACTCAAGGCTAAATATTTGTATATATAAGGACGGATCGGAAAGATGAAGCGAGCCACTGAGTATGTGCAGACGATCTTTGTCTCACTTGAGTAACTAAGAAACTCCCCTCCCCCCTCCAAGTTAGCGTAGGAAAGAAGGAATTTTGTAAGGAACTTGGAGACAGAGCGCCTACCCCCCCCCCAATATAAAACTTCCTGCTCTGTGAAGTTTGTATTGTTTTCTCGACCTCTATTCTGGTGTAAACTCATAAAGGCTGGCTCCACTTTCGCTGTCGCCTGTGGAAGAAAATTAAGAAACATTGTATGGGTCCAGCATGGAGAAAAGCTCATCTTTAGCTAGAAATTAGTCGACCGCGTTGGCCTCGGTGCGTGCACGCAGGTTTCGCATACGGACAATTCATGACAAACGCAGGAAACTTGCACGTGTGAATGAACGATCAGATGCTAAAACAGCCCGGAAGAAGCTTTCCAATCGTCTCATACAGAATGGGTTCGCCAATGTACTACAGTATAAATAAATGCAAGCCTTCCTGGTAAAGTTTAATTGGCTGGCGGGATAAATCTATCCATCTCAAAACCTCCGAATCAGGTATCATATTTAGTCGGCATGAGACTCTTAATCTTAGGGTTGTGGATTCGAGACCTACGTTGGGCAAAATATTCCTACATTGTAGGGGTTGAACAAATGACCCTGGCAACTCTACGATTCTGATTTAGCATACCGACAAACCAAGTCCCATGCGCAGATACCTGCGCGATCCTGCATTAACGAGTTCTGCTTTCCAGCACTTCCCAGAACTAGCTGGGTGGTGGTGCGGGGTGGGGTGCGGCGCGTTGACTGAATTCAGCCCTACCCGCTGTCGACCACCAATTTTAATCCAAACTTGCCCCCTGGTAGCTGTCAGAACTAGTGACTAAGGTGGTATTTTTTTAAAAGTTGTGGGGGCATCACGCCCGGGTCACTGCTCTCTTCAGTTCCGAAAACCTGACAGGATCTCAATAATCGCCAAGGGGGAAATAAACACCGAACCCCATTTCTGCTGGTTATACTCTCCCCCTGGCTCCCACCCTTCTCGTCTAGGCTCGAAACACCAGCTCGAAAAAGAACAGTTGCAAAAATGAAATTCGCTTTTTGCCCTTTTGAAGCGCCGAAGCCGGCATCGCCACGCACGTGGTGGGCCTCTGCGAAGTCTCTCTCCCCGCCCCCCACCCCGGAAAGATCGTCCAGGGCGCCACTTCTTCAACTCACAAGACACACCGGCGCCCGCTCCGTCCCCGCATCTCCCCGCAGCAACGCTCGAGCGTCTGCACCGGCCCGAGGGAGAGCAGAAGCGCGAGAAAGAAGCTGCCGCCGCTGTCCTTAAGGCTCGTCGGCAGCTGCAGCGGAGGCCTGCCTTTCGGGTCAGGGAAAAGAAGAGCTCTTCTGGCTGCAAACATGAATTGTTATGGGGCGAATTTTCGGGGCATTTTACATAAATGGGCAGTGAATAAGGAGGTGAATAATGTAGTCCCTCCCATTGTTTATATAATGTTGCTGGCAGTGCACTCCTGAGAAGGGAGTTTCACTGAGTTCAATGGGTATAGGATTGCAGCTTTAGTCAGGTAAACCAGGGAAGTGAGACCTGCTATCTTCCAGCTGTGAAACTGCAACTCCCATCATCCATGAACATTGGCTATGTCAGGTGGTCCTGATGGAAGCTGGAGTCTGGCATCTGAAGGGCCACAGTTTCCTCAGCCCTTGACTAAACATTTCACCCTATCTAATACTGCAAATGTAAAATCTACGGTTGCTAGAGCACACTGTACAATCTGTTTTAGGATTGTTCTATTTTGCTTTCTATTCTACGGTTTTTGAAATGATACAAAGAACACATAATATCAGAGGCTGGTGGGGTTTTTTATGGTGTCACAGATGAAAACTGTCTCCGAACTGACACATTGGCTGGACTTCCAGATACTGTTGGTGTCTTTTGCAAAATTCCCTTTGTTGGCACCACATAATTTTATGACCTCCTTGAGAACTGGGATTGCCATGAAGGTGGGGCTGAGTTCACTCTTCTGTAAATAGGGACTTGGAAATCCCTTATGATTTCTGAAATTGTACATGTTTTTGCACCAAATGAAGCACGAGATAATAACTTTTGTCATAGTTTGTGCCACCCTTTATTGAAATTTCTTATTGAACTGCAATGAAAAGAGAGCAACTACAGCATATTTGAGGGTTGCAGTTCGAGAATGTGATGCATCCATCAGCTCCATTCAAAATTTCAAGTTCAATGTGAATGATAATTTCTTTAAGCTTTCCTTTTAAACACAGGTAACCTGGACTCGTTCAGTATTCAACCACACAATTTTTAAAAGACCGTTGCTGACTATTGCTTCTACAATGTCTGTTGCTTTAACCTGCTTTCAAAGTATAAATTGATGATGCACTCAGTCAAGACTTTCGAAGTATGAATTGATGAAAGAAACAAATTTAATAAGCTCTGCAAAAGGGTGTCCATTTGGAATCTGGCTTTATTGAAATGCGTGAATGCTTGACTTGGTTCATGAATATGAAATAGCCAAAAGCTCAGTGTTTCATACAGAGTCTTTCTACGGTTTTTCTCTCTGGCAAAATACATTTAGGTCACAATCCAACTGATAGCCAAGTGCACTTATGTCCATCGACATCAATGGGCTTAAGTGCACTTAACTCTTTATTGGATTGTGGCTTTACACTAAGTCCAATCCTGATTTCAATGGGACTAACACTCAAGTAAGAACGCTTAGGGTTGCAGACCTCTTTAACTTAACAATAGTTAGCCATTTCGTATAACAACAACAACAACATTTTATACCACAGATTTAAAATGTTCGTAATTCTCCACATATCTTATCTCAGGGGTTTTTACAACAACCCTGGAAGGTGGGCAAATCATATCACTCAGTTTAATAGTGCCCTGGTGCTGAAAGAAATAGAGCCGAAACAGGGTCAGTGATAAACAAGAGAATTGGCATCCTTGGTGTATGTGAAGTAACCATTTCATAGAATCATAGAATGGTAGAGCTGGAATGGGGCCCTTAGGGTCACCTAGTCCAACCCCTTGCAATGCAGGAATATGCAGGGATCCAACCTGGCAATGCAGGAACACCTATGACCCTAGTGTTATCAGCACCGTGCTTTGAAAAGGAAGAATTGAGAAAGAGAGGGAGGAAAGTGAATGGAGTCCCTTGCAGTTTATATTCTGGAGGAAGACATGGATGTAGATGACTTGAACCCTGAATAGGAGTATTCCTGTTCAGACAGTGATGAGGAGGCTGTGGCCTTCCAGATGTTGCGGAGTACCAACTCCTGTCAGCCCAAGCCAGTATGATCAATGGTTAGGGATGATGGGAGCTGTAGCCTGGGGCAGCAGCATCTGCAGGGCACCAGGATCCCTGGCCCTTTGTTACAGAGTGGAGATATGCTGCAATGTTCTGTTACTTGTCCCCTCATTTTTCAGGTACAGCACTAAGATAGAAATAGGGTTCATTAAATACAACTAGTCTATCTCTTAAATGTTAATTATCTAATTAACAATTTAAATTATCTAATTAACATGGACTAAATGAAAAACGTAGTAACTGCTGTATTGATTGCACTTTCTACGCATCCCGCTTGACGTGGTCAACTAGAAGGAGGAGGAAGTTCTTTCCATCCTGACAATCTTCAAAGTGACCAGGCGCCCTCTTGTGGGACAATTAATTATTTCTGCGATACAGTATGTACTTTCAAAGGGCAAAGTTTCTATAATTAATCACAACAAAGATCCACTATGGATTTGCTAAATAAGAGATAAAGACTTCGTCAAAACTGCTCATTGAACTGTATGGCTAAAGAGCTAATTTATACCAGGGTCTACAACAAAGAAGCCCGTGGACCTTAAAATCTTACAAAATTTATTGTGGCAGAAATTTTCATGGCCTTCATCATAGAATGGTAGAGTTGCAAAGGACTACCAGGGTCATCTAGTCCAACCCCCTACAATCTGTGGGGCTCGAACTCAGAACCGTGAGATTACGTGACTCATGCTCTACTGACTGAGCTAGGTCCATGAGACTCAAAAGAGATGTGGGATTTTGCTTGAAGAATCCACCCACCCACCATCAATGCCTTTTTTCCAGATAAAACAGAGTTCAGCAATTGAGTGGAGAGTGTTCTAAGGTTGGCACTGTGCCTAACTGTTTCTGGATGGAGTCAGGAGTTTCCTGTTACTGTCACATTCTTGTTTGAGATGCAGAGTAAGGTTCTTAACTGGGGTGGAGGGTACCTAGGGAGGAGAAGAGGACAGGGCTCCTCTGCACTTTAAGCAGTTGTGTCAAGGTGGGATTTTCAGAAGGTGTGGCTTGCACGACTATGTTGTTGCTGTTTTGTTTTTGGTGTCCTGGTTGTAGAGTGTTCACACAAGAAAGGACATGACACACAAGGAATAAGGAATGGGGAGGGGGGAAGAATAAAAGCGAGCTCAAGCACAAGTTGTTAAATTTACAACAATTACCATCTCTTCAGTTATTATGCAACGCAGCATCCTGATGGGCAGCACAAGATGATTTTGTCTGGCTGCTGCAACTTGACTGTGGACTCGGAGTACAAGGGAGGAGGTTGTGAAAGCAGAGATGTCTTGGCTATCTCCTTTAACCAGCTGCAACAGGAGCAGAAGTGCCTTGATTTCCTCTACTACCCTTGCATCACCAGCTTTGGAGGAGAGAGGAAAGTAATGAGGAGGCCCTTCCACCCTCACAGGTGATTAAAACATTCCATAAGCCTATGAGGAGTAGTGGCATCCCTGGGCTTCTGATGAGGTCCACAGCCCTGCAGGGGGCCCACTGGCTGCCAAGCCCTGGGACCTCCTGACTTTGTTCTTCTCCTCATCGTCATTGGCTTTTGACCTGCCTTCTCTGAGTAGGCAAGCAAGCAGGGACAAGAACAAGGAGACAGGGCAGCACAGGAACACAGGAAGCTGCCCTACGCCACCAGGGTTGTCCACAATGCATGGCTGCAGTTCTCCAGTGTTTTGGACTGGGGACATTCCCAGCCCTATCCGGAGATGATGGAGATTGAACCTGGGGGAGCAAATGCTTTACTACTGAGCTATGGCCCTTCCCCAAGCACCCTCCACTTGTCTTGGCTTTTCTTCTCTAGGCAGTTGTGTGAATTGAGCCCAAAGGGAGAGGGCAACTCAGTGGGTAGTGGAAGCAGCCACAGGTGGTCCACTGAAAGCATCTTGTCCAAGAGGCTTCCCAAAGCCTGGAACTGGCACTGCCTGCAATGATCTATATATTCTAGTACCAGAATTTCTCACTAACTCAGTACACATCACAATAAAGTCACACATCTAACCTGAGCCTGTTTTCACATATATATGCAATACTTGCTTTTTTTTTTAACTAAGCGTCAACAGGTTAAGAAATGAAACATGCAAGCTTTGAGAAACAGTATATATGGATTTACCAACAAGCACCGTCTTGGGGATCAACAGGCTATAATTAGAATTTAATAATATGAGCGGAGGAGTGATCTGCATGCTGTTTGAAAAATTGGAGCTTTTTCTCAACACTTCTGAACATTTTCCTTCCTAGATTGGACTCCAACTTGCCTTGCACAATATCCCTCCAGCTGAGACAAACGTGATACAAATAAGAACAATGAGATCAGCAACACTCTAGCTTTAAACACCATAAACAAAGGGACTAATTGAAACACCTCTAGCTAGTCCTGATGGAATCTGCACAACTGGTTAGCTTGGGCAGGCAGAAAAGCAAACCGGATTCCCATACTTCAGAGGGATCCTTTCCTTATAGGCCTTGCCCATGATCATAAACATTAGATTCAGTCTAGTCATTTATTTATAATATATTCACTTAAGCAAAGGGTGGCAGTGATATTCTGTAAGCAACACACAGCAGCAGTGGTGGATGGTGCCCACTTGGACTGGTAGAAAGCAAGACAGGGTGGCTGGCAGTGGGTGGGACCAAAGTCAATGATGGGCGGGGCCAGAGTGAACAACAGGTGGAGCCAACTCATGTGTCTCCCTCCCCTGCTGAGTTCTACAAGGGACAACATTGAGAACAAGGAGAAGGAAACTGACAGGCAGTGCCTCCCTTTGGGCTGTTTGTAAGAAGGTAGGCAGGGACGTGGGTGGCGCTGTGGTCTAAACCACAGAGCCTAGGGCTTGCTGATCAGAAGGTCGGCAGTTCGAATCCCCGCAACAGGGTGAGCTCCTGTTGCTCGGTCCCTGCTCCTGCCAACCTAGCAAAGTGCAAGTAGATAAATAGGTTTGCCAGAAGTGGCTTAGTTATGCTGGCCACATGACCCAGAAGCTGTCTGCAGACAAACACCAGCTCCCTTGGCTAGTAAAGCGAGATGAGCGCTGCAACCCCAGAGTTGTTCATGACTGGACTTAACGGTCAGGGGTCCCTTTATCTTTACCCTTTACCTTTAAGAAGGTAGGCAGGCAGGGACTGGTTGAGGGCAGTGCCCCATTTGCCCTAATGGACCAACTTCCACTGCATAGTGGTGGTTATGTGGGGAGCAACAATTCTGTGCACCCTTTCTTGAGAGTAAGCTCAATTAAATATTGTGGTGTTTACTTCTGAATGGACATACAAGTATAGATTGCACAGTGCACTATGCTGGCTGAAATTCTCATTTCTAAAAGTGCAGGAGACCTGTCTTCTTTTGTATCTGACAACTCTGTTATGCTGCAATCCTAAACACAGTTACAGTGAAATCCTATACAGTGGTACCTCTAGTTAAGTACTTAATTCGTTCCGGAGGTCCATTCTTAACCTGAAACTGTTCTTAACCTGAAGCACCACTTTAGCTAATGGGGCCTCCCGCTGCCGCTGCAACGCCAGAGCACGATTTCTGTTCTTATCCTGAAGCAAAGTTCTTAACCTGAAGCGTTATTTCTGGGTTAGCGGAGTTTGTAACCTGAAGCGTATGTAACCTGAAGCGTATGTAACCCGAGGTACCACTGTATTTGTCTACCCAGAAGCAAACTAATCGTATTTATACCTCCTGGACTAATACATGGCTTCGAATACAGCCCATAAGATTTTGCACTTCCTTGGATTTTGCAATTCGCTTTTCAGCTTGAGAAACATGCAAAAACATCTTAAGCACGTGCAGTTTAGGATCAAATATATTCAGAAATCCATATATCCATGAGACAAATATGCATTTAAATATGAATTTGTGTATGGCTTTATTTATTTATTTTGCAGATTAATGCAGCAATGGGATGGAATAGGCTTTTGAATAATACATGCATTATTGCCATAGACTGGAAATATTACAGGGCAGTTGAATTGGTATGTTACGCATATGGCACAAGAAAAGGGGCCCATTCTTTCTTTTAATAAAGCCCACACCCCTCCAGAGAGTGAGATGAATCCACACACAAACATTGTGCGCCTTTAACACACAAGCTGTGTAAAACCAAATTAAAGCTAGGGCATCTTAGACTGATCAGAGAAAGCAATGAATGCTGTTAATTCCAAGTGATGTTAATTGTGATAGTTTTTGGAATGTGAGCTTTACTCTCTAATGTGTCATCTCCGGTTAAACTGGAAATGACACAATTAACAGGGCCACACTTCTAACTTGCAGGGCCAAACATGAAGAAGATGGTTAGCGGCCATTTGAGTATATTGTAAAAGAAAAGATTGACTTGTCAATTCTCAGTCAAGCATGCACTATTTGTCTATTTAGAAACTTTTTAGCTTGCCTTTCAGTAAAAGCAAAGTGTTCCCAATGCAAGGAATGGCAATATCAAAGAGCCATAATCCAATTAACAAAGCCATCCAATAAGCCATAAAAACAAATAAGTTTCAACTGCAGTGAAAAGCAGCAATTACAAGTCTAATTGACATATTCAGTACTCTGTCTGCTTAAACACGATCTGGTTGCTTTATTGTGTATATTGTGTCTTTAAGCAAAACAGCCTCCCACAGAGCTTGCACTAGGGATGAGTCAGGAGCAGTCAATGCGGTGCACTACAGATGATGCTGGACTACAACTCCCATTACCCCATACCATTTTCCTTGGGGCTGATGGGAGTTGGAGTCCAGAACAATGGGACGGCACTGCATTGGCTGCCCTTGGTGTAAGTTGCTGCTGAGCTACTTGAGGTGTAGAACAATGTCCCCCAACCTGGTGCCTTCCAGATGTTTTGGTTTCCAACTCCTGCCATCCCTGATCCCTAGTGCCATGGAGTGATGGGAGTGATGGGAGTGGAAGTCCAAAATAAAAGGAGGGCACCAAGCTGTGGTATCTTAGATACAGCAGATGGTACTCCTGCAAATGTCCTGAACTCAATCCACGAAGGGCTCCAAAGGGTACCAGAACTTTTAATTGGTCCCAGAAACAAACTGGCAGCCAGTGATGCTCATGCAGAATTGTACATTTCCTATAACTAAAAGGAACAATCACATTGGCTTCTGCATTCTGCACCTGCCAAATCATTTTTGAGAGAGTGTGTCATAGAAACATCTTAAATGAGGCCTTCCCCACCTTTCCCTGAAAGCCTGCTTTAACAAATCATGTGTTCCTTGAGTGCCCTCTTGTGGCTCTTTTTACTTAAGTCAAAAAAAGGTTGAAAATAGCTGGATGGTGCATGTAGGGATTGTGGAGCGTTCCTGACTAGTAAGCTGACTTCCAGGTGGGTACATGGCTACAGTGCTTTGATTTATGAAGTTGGGTGGGCATTATGAATCTTAACAGCAAAAAATTATAAAAGGATCCCATGGAGGCAACAAAAACGACACATTTACACATTATATAACTTGGTGTCCTATACTGAAGAATGCTTAGAATAATGGATAATCCAGCACAGGTCAGAATCCACGTATTATTCTTTGGTCACCATTGATTCTATGCATAACAAGCTAGAGGGAATAATCAATAAGCCAAAGTGAAAAAACAATCTTGAAAAATACTCTGGTAATAGCTCATCAATAGTCCTGCAAAGTTTCCGTTGTTTCTGTTACACCATCAAACACTGGGTAGCTTCAGTGTAAATCTGAAGTCAGAATCTGGCCACAGTCCACCACAGACTGACTAGTGCCAGGCAATTTATTGTTGTTACTTAACTTTAAATGGCCCATTGGCTTCCTACTATTTGTGGTATGCTTCAGAAGAACTCAGTTCCAAATGTTTAAATACAAAATAATGGTGAAGCAGACAGGTAGGTGAAATGGCTCTCTAATGGAATGGGCCTGCTGAGCTAATCACTTTTGCTCATATAAACATTTGATGATATAGAAGGATACATCTTTGTCTAATGCAGCAAAGAAATACTTTGGAGTAACCGCAAACAAAACTGATTTTCCTTCCAGGGTACAACTGTTGCACACTTTGTACAACATTTACATTTACATTTATGAAGATGTCTAAAGCTAATGATGGTTGTTGCTTCACATATGGCAGAGAGAAGGGCATTCCACAGGACAGGGGCAGCAGAAGAAAATGCCCATTTTCAGATCGCTGCCCTATGCTATTTCATAGGGTGCAGTGAGCCGAGAAGAATTTCCCCATATGACTGAAGTGATCTTACAGTTCTAGGCAGGGCCAGGTGGACTTTCAGGTAACCTGGTCCTGAGTTGTTCAGGGCTTTATATATTGACAATATGATTATTTTCATTTTGCCTTGAAAGGGATGTTAAATCAACATGCATAGTACTCATGGTTAGTCAAGTAATGTTGACATCCATCAGGCAGAAAATCCCACAAATGTCTCTTAACCCCCATTCTGAAATAATAATAATAATAATAATAATAATAATAATAATAATAATAATAATAATTTAAACCTCCAATGCAAACAAATTAGATGACCAACAATTTACTGCCCTTCTACCAGCTTCCTGAAGTGATTGTTTCACTCTCATTAGCCGTGCAAATCAGCTTCCTGAAGAGGCTGCCTCAATCTGCCTAATGGTAGGGTTGGACATTGTCCAGGGTTTAATGAGTGAGGCCAGTTTTCTGAGGCCTGGAAAATCTGATTTCTAGCTTGGGCATTGGGGTAGAGGTGGCTCCAGTTGTCCTGCTAGATTACCGGTATCTTCACAAATGATGTCCCCAGGCTATTGGTTCTGCTAGACCCCTTCGCAGCTTCCATTGCCATCCCTGGTAGGAACAGGTCTCAGAGGCATAGTTGTATGGTGGCTCTTGTCAGGGTATTTTCAGAAGGTACTGCTTGGGGAGATCACTTGGGGAGGTACTGCGAGATGCAGTAATGGATAGGCGCTGCCTGGCATGCTCTGGTCCATGGGGTCACGAAGAGTCGGACACGACTGAACAACAACAACAACTGCTTGGGGATTCTTCTTCCCCATGGAGTTGTGGAACACGAGCTGGGGCATTGTCACTGTACTACCCTCTTGGCTGTGATGGCACTGCTGCTTATCAGGACTAAGATGGGGGCAGGGTAGGTGGCGAGAAGGGCAGGGGAAGCACTGGGCTGGTGGGAAACTTTGGACTAGAAACTCTTGGGCAAGTCACTATCTCTCAGGCAGCCATTGTAGATATCACATTCCCTGTCCCTCTGTATGGTGTCAGTGGACATACAGGTCATGATCACACAATACTTCAAGGGCCGCCTCTTTCTATATGAACTTACCTGGAACCTGAGATCATCCTCTCAGGCACTTCTTTGTGTGCCTCCATGGGAGGTCCCAAGGTTGGCAACAGGAGAACGGGCCCTTTCTGGCTATCCATTTGTGGAATGCTTTCCCCCAGGAGGTTTGGCTGACGCCTTCATTTTACACCTTTAGGCACCAGGCGAAAAGTTGCTCTTTAACCAGGCCTTTGGCTGATTGACATCCAATGCCTTTTTAAATGTTTTGTGGAAGGGGGGGATTATTGGGTTGTCTCTGTTTATTTTTTTATTTGTGTTTTTTTATATTGTAATTTTTTCCAATCTATGTGGGAAAAAGAGATTTTAAACGAAGTGCAGACTTGCGGACTGTCACAGCTCTTTCTGGAGTCCATGACATTCTCTCATGCCAAAGCTGTGATCTCTCAAAGACTGAGGGACATTGCAAGACAAGAGGACATTGCTTGTGTGAAACCAGGGATGTTTTTGGGGGAGCAGATCTTCCGGAATTCACCAGCCCCTTACCTGGTGGAAATCCAATATGTAGAATATCGCAGACTCCTCACAGCAGCAAGATTAAACGTCCTGGAAACAGAGGTCCTGTTGGGAAGATATAAGGGAGTCCCATATGCTCTGAGGGTCTGTCCCTGTGCCTTGGGAAAGGTTGAATCAACCGAACACATTCTCCTGACCTGCCCATTTTATGTTGCTCTTAGACAGAAACTGATAGCTCCACTCTTAGGCCACCTTAGCCTGGTAGATGGAGAATGTCAGGTTTCGTTTTTGCTGAATAATTTTACTGGCACCACAACTTTTGAGGTGGCCAAATTTCTTTTTTTGGCCCTTAAACAGCGTAAGGTCAAAATCGATGGTATCGATATGGGTTTTTATGTATAATTTACTTTTACTGTATGTTTTAGTGTAAACCCCTCTGAGTTGTCTCAGGTTTTTAAAATTTGTATGGATGATTGTGTTCTGACTGACGGTCGAATAAATTGTTATTGATTTATATTGTAATTTTGTATTATAAACAGCCCTGAGATCTACGGGTATAAGGCGGTATACAAATTGAATAAATAATAATAATAATATGGGTTGGTCTTAAAGGTCGTTAGTTTTAAGCCTTTGTGTCAAAAGCAGGCATATTTCTCTCTTCAGATTGTTAACCTGCATTGGGAATGAATCCTGCATCAAGAGTTGGGGGTGTTCTTGCTATTATTTAAATCCACAAGCACAAACTTGTTCCCTAAGCACCATCAATGCTTGGCAGGTGCTGTAGAGCAGAAATGTGACCCGAGTATGAAGATAGGATTGTGTGCAATTTCAGGATGAAGTAATGGCATCCCCCTGTTAAGTATAATAGTGGCACAAAACCACCATTCCCATTTGGCTCTTTTAAATGCTACTACAAAACTTGGCATAGTGGGATATGCCCTTGATACTCTAAATGGCATTCCTCAATAAGGCCCATCAATAATTTACCTAAGAGCAATATTTGTAGAAGCATTAAATTAAACAAAGGTGCCACGGGGCATTTAAAGATCCTCTTCTGCCAGGTTAAATAGGAAGAAGGAGAAAGAAGTAGGTGGATGCTGCATTCCTCCTCAAAGAAAGATTTCCCTGATTAAGCCAGTATCTCAGTGGCTAACATTAACTGTACCCCATACTGCGCAACTGTCCCATTTTAAGGAAGACACCCCGGATTTACAGAAACTACCCTGGCTTCTGATCCCAACACCAGATGTCTTGTTTGGGCTGTGCCAGAGTACAGGACCAAAAGACACATATTTTTTGGTTCCATGCTGTGGAGCAAGTTGGTTGGCTCACACCAGAATGTGGGACCAAAAGATGGAACCTTCTTCTTCTTCTTCTTCTTCTTCTTCTTCTTCTTCTTCTTCTTCTTCTTCTTCTTCTTCTTCTTCTTCTTCTTCTTCTTCTTCTTCTTCTTCTTCTTCTTTCTGGAAGCAGTGTGTCTTCTGGAAGTGTAGTGCCATTTTCTGGAAGTATGTTGGCTTTCATTTAGATTTCTAAGGCAGGAAAGCAAATTAGTCTCCCCCCCCTTAGTCATTTGGAGACTCTTGCCCTGTTCATTGCTGCTACCCAGCAAATCTTTCCAGTGAAAGAGAGTGAGAAAGAAATAGAGATTTTGAAATAGAAGAAGCAATGATGTTTCACTTTTTCTGCATGTGCTGCAAAACTATAGGTTTTAAATAATTCTTACTTAATGGTGTAATCCTTTATTCTCAATTGCATTGTTTGCTAAAAGGAAGCAAAGGATGCAATCTTGCACATGTGTGCTTGGGAACAAGACCCATTTGAGTTCGGTGGGACTTACTTGTGAGTAGACGCGCATAGGCTCTTCCTGTCAATTAAAGACAAGTACCTTGGGTCCAGTCTAGTACAAATGCTCATACATCTCACCCAATAACTTATAAAGTGCAACATCTAACCTTCAAAAATGCTTTGGACAATTACCTTGTCAATTGTCTTCTCTACAAATTTATCCAAAAGAGAGAGAGAAAGCAGATTCATGCTATTACCAGTTGAGCTTGAGATTCCTTCTGCCTTCAATGTGATGTGCTTAGAGCAAGGGTCAGCAACCTTTTTCAGCCATGGGTGCGGTCCACCATCCCTCATACCACATGGTGGGCCGGACTGTATTTTGGAAAAAAATATGAACAAATTCCTGTGCCCCACAAATAACCCAGAAATGCATTTTAAATAAAAGCACACATTCTCCTCATGTAAAAACACGCTGATTCCTGGACCGTCCGTGGGCCGGATTTAGAAGGCGATTGGGCTGGATCTGGCCCACGGGCCTTAGGTTGCCTACCCCTGGCTTAGAGCAATCAAAAACAGATTCTTAACCCAGTCAACTCTTCAATACAACTCATTGTTTATTGCTGAATAATTTTAGTATAAAACTCACTGTATCAATAGAATAAGGTTTTGTTTTTGTTTTGTTTTTTAAAAGAAAAGAATCTAAATTGTTCAAATGCAACCAGCACAAACACATAAAAAATAATTTCCTTTTATTTTCTGGTGTTGTCTAGATCTTGAGAATGGTATATTTCAGTCCTAAACACACTTATATCCCTGTAGAACATATTCCAAAGTAAGCAGGTATAGTATTTAAGACCACAAAACAAAGTCAGGTTTAGGATTGTAGCTTATCTTGATGAGATATAATAATAATAATAAGAATAATAATAATAATAATAATAATAATAATAATAATAATAATAATAATAATAAATTTATACCCCGCCCATCTGGCTGGGTTTCCCAGCCACTCTGGGCAGCTCCCAACAGAATTATATTATATCTAAATGTAAAAGGTTTTCCTTTATGATAACACAAACACAGTGAGCTTCTTTACTCCATAAAATGCACATCTATTGTTAGTCTAACAACATTCAGCTCCTCCATTTAAGCATTTACAGATGACTTGGTTCAGACATCCATTTAGATGAATATTTATTAAAGGTAACTGAAAGACACCTTTGGCTGTTTCCCCCTGTTCATTATTTTTCCAGCTCTATAAGAAGTCTAGTTAATTTATATTCAGGATGTAAAGCATAATTCATCACACATAAAAACTGTTCGGGAAAGCATGAATTGTAATTTAAAGGTATTGTGAGATATATAAAAAAGGTCATACTTCTGGGTCAAGTCCTATTTATATCTGTATTATTTAAAAAACTAATATAATTGAACAGAGGCCACAAAAGAGGTTAAAAAAAGGAATATAATTTCATGGTCATAAACCAGCGTTGGGCTATGTGAGCTCAAGACCATTGATTTTAGAGTAACGTTAATGGGCATGTGTTGGCTTTTGGTCATTTGGAATGCCTTGAAAAGCTACTATCCTGGCCCAGCAATGCCTAATGGAAGATACAATAACCCATCTATTAATATTTCAAGAGAGCAGCAGGCAAGGAAGATCAAAATAAGAGATGAAAATCAATGTCCATATAAATGAAATGCTGTTGTTTGGTTATTGGCTATGGCTCTGTCACATCTAACCATATGGTTTCAGGTTGTACCATCTGCCCTTATGGTAACACATAATCTTCACCATAATAGTCTTATATTGTAAGGTGTGAGCCTGGGATAATGGCTCCAAAGATGAAATGGACAAATAACCTGACAATATTGATTTATGTACCCAGATTTGTCTTAGCATTAATATCTGGTCATTGTGACCACAGGAACCCCAAAACATGGAGATAGTGAGTTGCATCAAAGCAACAGCTAATCAGAGATTGTCCAAATGGTGCATCAGTTTAGATTGTATACAAGTTGAACCTGCAACAAAACAGTGATGCCCAGAGTGGTCCTGTCCACATTTCTATCCACTCCAGTTCATTGCCCTTGCCCTGCCCAGTTTCTCATTTTCCTCCCAACAAACTATTGAAATTTGTTTATTATGAATGCGTTTGCCTCACCACCACCTATCTCCTCCCTTTCTATGTCCTGGCAAGCAGCAGCAGCAGCGGCATGACTGACAGGAGGACAGGCACATGGTGCCACCCTACCATGCTATCTGCCACTGCTTCTGCTCTTGATCTCCAAGTCCTGTCAACCTGCCCACTCATTTCAGTGATCTTGAGGATGGGGGATTCATGCAGCCGTTCTTGTTTAATGGAATGCCTCGAGTACATTGTGGCATGTAGCAGCAATCATTGCCCCTTTCCTTTTACTCCTTCCCCCAATGAATCACTTAGTGATGGGAAGGAAGGGAAGACGTATAGAATATGTATAAATTATATGGACTTGAAATCTGAGCATTTAATGCTTGGAAGTACAGCAGTTGACTATAATGGAACACCTAAACAACAGCTCATTGATAAAATAATGCAGGGAGAGTTGTTATGGATTATCTAAAAGCCTTTCAGTATCCAAAGAAAGAGCTTTCTAATTTGAACTACTGTGATCCAAGAAAATTAGAAGAACTGCCTGCATTCTAATTTGCACTTATCTGACGGAATAATTGAATTAGGCTTGTCCGCAGTAATCCTCCTCCCCCTATTTCCACAGAATATTTTCATAGCACAACATCTCTGTGTTAGCAAATGAAACAGACTTTTGAAAATGTGTTGGGCTTTACCTTTTATTAGTGTACAGACCTGAACATGGGGAAGGAGTGCACAGATACCCAGTTTCTTGTTCCATGTAGACTGGACCATGCTCAGGAATGGGTCAGGTAGTCTGTGCCCAGTCAGAATGCTACTCAAAATCTTCTTATCCCAACATCAGGATGCTTTCAGGAGCAGATTGAACAGTGTCCTAGCAAAAAAACAAAAAACAAAACAAAAACTTATCAGAGATACAACAACACATAGCAAATAGTCACAGGCAGCAGTGGCGTAGGAAGGTGGGGGCGATGGGGCAGGGCACCCCGGGTTCCACTGGGGGGGGGACACTTGGCATGCTCCACAACGCCCAAGCTGAGCCCCACCGCCTGGTAAAACCCCGAGCAAGTTACGGAACAAGGCAGCCTCGCCCCGCAGCCCGCTTGTAAACCTGCTTGGTGGCCTGTGAGCAAGCCGTGGAGCAAGGCCACCCCACCCCGCAGCCCGTCCGCCACCGGCGTGCGCTGCTCTGTAGCACGCATGCGCAGCATCATGACACATGTGTCATGACGCAAACCATGCCCCCAGGTGCTGCCAGGTTTGCTGCCCTGGGTGGCCAAGCGGCTTCCTCCGCCACTGATTGGCAACCTGGTTTGAGAGAAATGAGTAGAATTCCCAGGCCTAGGAACTGAATGTGGTCTTTCAGGCCTCTTCCCAAGTGTCACACTCTCATCCCCAGACACAACAACAGTGGCTCTTAGTTGAGAATAAGAAAGGGATCTTTATTTCAGCTAAAAATGTTACAGGCTCAGCAGCAAGCACAGGGCCCAGAAGTTGGGATCCCAAGGTAACACATACAGAACTGAGCAGAAGCAGTGCAGATGTCTCAACAATTTCCCCTCCCCTCCCACCAAGCTTTTAAATATGAATCAGGGTGAGCTCACTTGCAAGACTCTCTCACTTACGTGACCATTCGAAGTCATGCTGTGTCTGGGCTAGTGCATCTGATCCAGTCCACAGAGGCAGCACTTGGTTACTGGCAACAAGACTGTGTCATGCTAACTCTGACTCCTGCTTCTCCTCCACCTCCTCCACCTGCTCAGCCCCTCCCGTTGGATGGAGTGTATCCAAATTGTCCAGTACCTTGCTGCAAACACTCCATTTGGGGTTTTTTATTTTGCCTACTCTTGGTGGGAGACTGTCTGGAGGAATCTTCTTGTCCACTTGGGTATAGCTTGGGGCTCCACCACAGCAGAGCCCCCCAACTCATTCTCTTCTCTACTCAATAACCCACCCTTCCAGAACACATTTTAAAAGGGCAATCAGCCAAAGGCCAGGTTAAAGAGGAATGTTTTCACTTGGCACCTAAAGGTGTATAATGAAGGCACTCAAGGCATTCTAATCTGTATATATACACAGGATACTGACCTACAACACAGTCCTAATCATGTCTACTACTTGAATTCAATGGGGCTTATTTCCAGGTTACTGGGGTTGTTGTTGTTGTTGTTGTTGTTGTTGTTGTTGTTGTTAGAACTGCAGTCTTGGTGCAGCAAACACCCAGAAAGCCAGGATGAAGGGGTGGGAGGAATAGCAAAGCAGAGTGATATTTTGAATTCCCTGGGAAATAGACATTAATCCATACAATGGCAGAAGCACAGTAGATACTACATCTTCACTCCTTGGGGACACCCCCTGATCATATTCTGATCCATTATCTGCACCCATTATCTATACTCTGCAGTTTGCTTTCTCTTACTGGAAATTTCATTTCAGTTGTTGCCAGAGGGCAGGTCGCAGGAAGTTATACTGCACAGTACCCAAACAATCCCCTCCTTTCAAATATCACGTAACTGTTGGAGAGGCTGTACTGTAGCTTGTCATCTGCATGCATTATAGCTCTGGTGGAAATCAATAGCCATTCTGCACAATGTATTAACATCTGACAGACAGATATTTCTCAGACATGATTGGTTGCAAGCTCTTTCCAGGCTCCTTTGGGTATTGTGAGGATAACTCCAGTTATAATATCAAGAGCGCTTTAAGCATGGAACAGAAACAGTGTATTCTATTCCTCTTAAGCGGAAGAGGTTTCGCAGGAGTGCCGAAGCCTTCTTGAGTCTGCTTTTGCCGAGACAAAGTTTTGAGAAGATGAAGACAGAACCATCGCCTTCCCAGACAGAGAAAAAGTCCTGCAACCAAGTGTTTTGGACAGTCTTCCCTCATGTCTGCTTCATTTGTTCCTTAGTGATCTACGCATTGCTGGGTGCTCTCATGTTTTCTCACGTTGAAGGCAACAGAGAAAGCAATGAAACAGAAGCATATCAGACTTTTATGCGACAGCTTTGGAATCTGTCAAAGAATTCATCAGGTATGTGCACAGGTAGCATTGGCAGAGATGTATTAACCCGAGTTTATTTCACAGAATAGATGTCAATTCTCTTGTCCTTTTGAATGTCTGAATATATTTGAGCACCTGTGACTCTGCAATATGCTGTGTTGGGTGGTTTGTTTGTTTTTTGCTTGTTTTAATGTGAAAGGATTTCTCCCAGTTTCCGAACATCATACTTAACTCTGGTTTATGAAAACAGCTGCTGCTTAGGTCTTCTTCCCCATTTTATGACTTCACTGTTGTGTAGATCTTTCTCACTCTGCAATCTTGGTCATGGGTTGTGGGGCACTGCCCATGAATGGACATTTTGGTGTGAAACAGATTCCTTGGTTCCAGTAAAGCAGTTCATCATTTTGAGGCTTTCTTTCACACCAATCACTGTACCTGTACTGTACAGGATGTACTGTGCCTGCCCTACAATGCTACAATCCTAAATACATGTTTTGTACAAATCCTAAGAAGCACTAAGTCCTTTTTGAGGAATTTTAAGAAAGAATGGATTTGGAACAATGGTGATAATTTATTGAAAAAAATATTTAAGATCCAAATTTTTCAGGAACATTTTGTTAAAATTATGCTTTAAATTCAATCTCAGGTTTAATTTTATGATGTTTTCTTTATTCTATCACCCCTCAGTATTTTCTCCATGCCTTCACTCAGTGCTATGGAAACCATGTAAAAGCACATGATTGTGTCCCCAAGCAGGTGCTGTTTGCATTTATTTCAACACCAGCTAGAGTGGAAACCCCCACTCCACCCAAGAATTAGGGGAGAACAGCTGCCAGATCATAAGCACCCCCCCAGTCCAATCATTACTTTCCTCTCCATGGAATGATGCACTGGAAGAGAGGCGTGTGTGCACTCATTTTAAAAAAGCTAAACCTCAATAAAAGCCAGCCAGCCAGCCAGTCAGTGCTGAATAACCCAATGGTCCATAACCCTTACTTATTGTCCATCACCCAGGACCATAATTTTCAGTTTATTTAATACTAAATCTCACTTTCTTATGAACAGGAAATGAGATCTCCTTTGATGAGTTCAAGGAAGAAGCACGTAAGCTGATTGAAACAATTGAATGGGAATGGTTTGGTGACCCTAAAAAGAAATGGTCCTTCCTGGGCTCTCTCTTTTTCTGCTGCACTGTGTTCACAACAGTGGGTAAGTATGGCTTTCCAAAAGTATTTTGCACTTGACTTGTTAAGATAATTGAGCTCATCAGCATGTCTGCAAGAAATAAATAAATCCCGATGGGGACCTATAGCGTCTTCAGCAACAGCATATGCCACCAGAATCCCAAAGTTACCTCCATTACACCATGAATATAGGCATTTGAGGGTGAATGTCAGTGTCCATGTACATAGGAGTAACTCTCGTTGAACTCAGAGAGATTACTTCCAAATACACACACACACACACACAAACACACACACAGGGGTTATGGTTACAAAGCTACAATCCTATGCTCATTTATCAGACAGGAAGTCACATTGGATACAGTGGGATTTACTTCTGAGAAAACGTGATTGTACTGCAAGTTACATCAAGGACCTCTCATAAAGTTTTTATGTACAACGTGAAGGTACTTCTTCAGTGTTATAAAAATAGCTGAAACAAACAAGTAAGTTAAGTCATCATTGGCTGCAGAAACTTCCCATAGAAAGATGGGGTAAAGCTTCCAGGATTATTCCCGATGATGTCATTGGGGCAGCCATATAAGGGAGTACAGGATGTGTGGCTCATGAGGGTCCCCCAGGCACACCAAATCTAGAAATCCTCTTACATTTCTGTTTGAAAAAAGTTTAAAGTTATTGATGTTAAAAAAATAATATTTGCAATATTTTAATATAACTTTATTATGTCAGTTAGTATTATGTGTAAATGTGTGTCTCTAATTTATATACATTCTGAAGATTTGTGCTTCATATTTTAATTCCCAATCAAATCACATCACATCAAATCTTTACTAATCTTGTCCATGAACAACATTTAGAGAACAGGATAAAACACACATAAAACATATTTGCTTCATATTTAATTATATTCCAACAGAAGATCAATAATAATAATAATAATAATAATAATAATAATAAGGCAATAAAATATCAATCATAAAAACTTCCCTAAACAGAGCTGCCTTCAGATGTCTTCTAAAATTCAGGTAGTTGTTTATTTCCTTAATATCCAATGGGAGGGCATTCCACAGGGCGGGCGCCACTACCGAGAAGGCCCTCTGCCTGGTTCCTTGTAACCTCCCTTCTCGCAGTGAGGGAACCGCCAGAAGGCCCTCAGAGCTGGATCTCAGTGTCCAGCTAGAACGATGGAGGTGGAAATGTTCCTTAGTATTAATTTTGTTGGCCTCCATCTATCTCAAGAGACAATGGAGTGTGCCTGTGGGGGCACACGCAAGTCAAACTGCCGTGCTAGCAGCACTGAAGTGACTCCCCTGGGGCGCAAACCAGGGCAGTGTGTATGGAGGTCCAGGGCTGCCAAGATGACAAGACAAGATGTTTGGCACAAGCATTGCTGCAGGAGTTGCCGGAAGGAGGTGTACAAGATGCCATCCAACTGTCTTAGGGACTCCACTCAGGATTTGTGTAGGGTTTAGTCCTTAGCCTTTTCTTCTCTCAAAGATATCCCACAAGGCAGCAGAAGTTTAGGATCAGAGTTTCCCTTCTCCTAGGTGGGCTGCCTTCCCAGGTTGATGAGCCCCATATGCCCCTCACTTCCCTCTACTGCATGTGCAGAAACCCCCTTCTTCACCGTTGGACCCACTACTGGTCTTGTCCACTCAATCTGGCAGCGCCTGTCTTCACGTGCAGGAGAAGTCCCTAACTCACCAAGGGTTTGAGACCCATTGGCTACCCTCACCTGGTTTAGCCAGCCAGTTGAAGGTCATTCCTGGGGTATGGCTGCTGTCACGTGCTGACAGCTTCTAAGGTGAGAGCTGAGTGCAGGGTGGGGACCAAAGTGGACAAACTACCCCAGAAGGAGAACCACGTGTCCCCCACCGCAGGTACTACCCCTCCCTTAACACCCCATACACCCCTCATATTTAATTAAGCTGCTAATAATAATATTTCATCTCCTGTCAGAATATACTGGTATATAATCAAATTAAATTGGACGCTCCTCCTCCAGAAAAAAAAACATTTTTTTCTCAGTGAAATATGATTGCCACTACCTCAAACCAGGAAGAGGAAACCAGGTCAGGAGGACACTAGTCTCAAACCGCCATAGTGCATAATGTATAAATGATTATTTGTTTTCAGTGTCAGAGCATTGATGCCTCTCTTAGTGCTTAGGCTATGTGCACTATGTATATTCCTGCGATGCATGCACAAGAGATAGATTCTCTACCCCTGTATGCACAGATAGCCTGTATGGTATAGTGCTTAGAGTACTGGACTAAGACCTGGCAGACTGGAGTTCAAATCCCCACTCAGCCATGAAGCTCACTGTATCACTACCTCTCCACCTAACCTACTTCACAGGGTTGTTGTGAGGATAAATGGGGAGGAAGAGGAAACATGTATGCCGCCTTGAGCTTCCTGGAGGAAAGGTGGGGTATAAATGTAATAAATAAATGAATGAATGAATCTTCAGGTCATCAGTTTGTATACCCCAGTTTGTTTCCTGAGATTGAGGTAAAGACAATAACTTATATGGGCCACTTCAATGAACATATTATGTGGGCAACTAATGATGTTCAAGGAGCAAGAAAAAGCACACTTGGAGTTCCCTTAGCAAGGAGCAAAGCTAGTTTTTAACATTTGCATTTTCCTTCCAGTGTAGTACATCATATGGGGAAAGGTGAGCTTTGGTGAATCTAGTCTTCTACTGCTAGCTAAGTCATTTAAGATGACTGTTTCAAGAAAGTATCATCTAAGTAACATATGCCTACCAAAAGATTCACAGTAATAGGGACCTAATTCATTTGTGGCTGACAAATGCCACATTGCTATTTTTAGTAATTGAATTTATAGTAAAATAAGCAGCAGGGTAAATCCAAAAGTTATCTCATAACAGAAATATGAATACATGACATTTTTAAACAAAAATAAAATACAAATATTAGTATTGATGTCATTTGATCATTTTCAAAAGTTAAGACGCGATCGACACCGTTCTGCATTCTCTCCCCCCCTCCTCACTTTGTGGCTGCTTGCTATACATTGGCAACCTATTTCTTGATTGGGAGCACTTTGGAACTACCCCAACATTTTGCAATTATCATTTTTGCTATCGTCAACAATTCTGACATTACAAGACAGTGCATGTTTGATTCATAGTCACTTATGAATCCAGGCAATAAGGATTTGGGAGTTAATGGCCAATTATAGTTTGTCATTGATTTCTGTTAAAAATTCTTTTCCAGACTGTTTAGACAACAGTTTGGGAAAGAGGGGATGTTCACTGAGACCTTTCATGAGCATCAGAGGAGTTACCATCTCAGCCTAGCCTAGACTGCTGTGAGGATTAAAATGGACCATAAGGCATTTTATTTTTGACACCATACATTGCAATCCAGCAACAGCATTCCAAATGAGATGGGCTGAATCAGTTTAACAGATGGCCCACAGCAGTCATTGAGGCTGCAACCCTCAATGCACTTGCTAGGGTAGAGCATGGCAGGTGTGTCTGGATCTTATGGCCTTCAGGTTGCAGAAAGCTTTTGAGTTTAGGCTATTGGATCAGATGTCTGTCAAGAGCCATCTGTCCCCATCCCCCTGTGCAGGCAGAAGAGTGGAAGAGAGAGAAGAAAGACGAGGAGGGAGGGGGGTTAGGTCCACTTTTAGCTCTGGTCATGCCAATTTCTGGCATTCAGCCCACCATAGCTTACTCTCAAAGACAGACGAAAGGTTGACCATCCTTGCACTAAGGAATAAGCCTCATTAAACTTAGTGAGATTTGCTTCTGTAACCATGCAAATGGAGTTTGTAGTGATGCAAGTAATTCATGCAGAGTGACCTTACCCATTCTGACTCCCCCATGCTGTAGCCTCACAGTTAGAAAAGCCGTAGAAATGTTTCTATAACTAAAGTATCAAAAAGTTGATTGTAAAAAAAAATACTTCCAGTGAAATACTAGTTTTCAAATCCTGTTAGGGGGAAATTGATAAATGAACAAATAAAGGAATCCAGTTTGAATATGACATTCTTAGCAGCTGCAGCAAAGTACATTTGTATTAACCTAGAATAAAAAAATCATTATAAAAATTTCATATGTTGGGTATTTGCCACCTTATATGTTGAACAGAATAAATAACATTGACTATTAAAATTACTGGAAACGTACAGGTGTTGTGAATGAGGCAGAAAAATAAGAATCTATCTTGCAGGGAAAGAAAACTTCCAAGAAATGTGAAGATATTTTAGTACAGCAGGTTTTCAACATTATCTTAAAGCAGCAAACATATAAAAGAATATTTGTCCAGCTGTAGACTTACACTGGAGATTTCATACTATCATAAAGCTGGAAAGAATAATAACAACAAAATAGTTCCCTGCTCCAAAAGAAGGCTTATCCCTCCACCAGTTCTCTTCCCCTTCCTGTTCCAATCCATATACACAATCCAGACTGTCCTGGCTCATGAACTAGAAGGTGCCTGTAAGGCAAATACCTCTGGATTCAGGAAGTCAAGCCAAGCCAGCAAAATCATGAAAGCAACGTCAATCTATTTGCTGAGGTTTTTTGTTTTGTTTTGTTTTGTTTATTTGAGATAGGAAAGGAGGACACACTCTCTGTTGCCTGTAACCTCAGGCAGAATTTGTTAGTATTTGGGTGGACTGTATTGTTAAAGTATTTTACAAATAACAACCCCACCCCACCCCCCAAAAAAATCCCAGAGTCTGGGCTTAAGCCTTTTCGATTACTATCATTAAGAGATAAAAAGAAAAAGAAAGAAAAAACCCACTCCATACATTTAAATTATAGCAATTAACTTCCTCCTCTAGCCAATCCCTGAAGTCTACATTATTAGTTGCTTCCAGGTGTGAAAGTAAGGAGGGAAAGGCATTCCAAGCTTCAAGGCCACACATCATGTTGACTGTAGAGTTGAGAATGGAATCTATAGACTGTAGGGACGCTTAGTAGCAAGAATGCATGCAGTATTTGGGACGTATTTCTATAACAACTTTTCTGGGAGTAAGTCCTACTGAACTCAGTGCGACATGCTTTTGGGTAGATACCAATAAGATGTGCTGTTAAACCTTTGGTTTGCTAACAACTCTTGATGAACTAAGTAGCATACGTAGTGACAGATCTCCTCATAAACTACTATCTTCATATTGGACTTTGTATGCAATGTGGAATCACTGTGCCCCCCAACCCGATTTTCTATTAGTTCTTAGGAGGAAAGGATTCTGATCATAACATAATCATAACATATAGGAATGTTATTAATGCAAGTTGACATTATGTGAGTTGTTGACACTTTGCCCTTTGTTGCTAGATCTTTAAGGGAGAGTGAGGCAGCTGCCTCAGGCAACAGATACTAAAAAGAAGGGAGCAGGCAGAACCTTGTAGCTTGCTGTCGTCAGATGGGGTGGATAATTTTATCCCATTGCCAGATGTAAGAGTCAAGTACAGTGTGGTGTAGTGGTTAAGAGCAGTAGACTCATAATCTGGGGAACCAGGTTCGCGTCTCCGCTCCTCCACATGCAGCTGCTGGGTGACCTTGGGCTAGTCACACTTCTTTGAAGTCTCTCAGCCCCACTCACCTCACAGAGTGTTTGTTGTGGGGGAGGAAGGGAAAGGAGAATGTTAGCCGCTTTGAGACTCCTTCGGGTAGTGATGAAGCGGGATATCAAGTCCAAACTCTTCCTCTTCTTCTTCTACCTCTAGATGCGAACAGGATCTGTTCTGGAGCCCCGTTCGCATCCTGAGCAGTCCGCAACCCGCAGCACCGCTTCTGCGCACGCGCGGGTCGCAATTTGGCGCGTCTGCACATGCGCGTGATGTCATTTGACATGTCTGCGCATGCATGACCCACTGAACCCAGAAGTAATCCATTCCGTTGCTTCCGGGTTCGGCGCGTTCGTAACCCATGCCGTTCGCAACCTGCAGCGAATGCAACACGAGGTACAACTGTACAAGTTTGATCAACTTCTGTGCATGGAATGGGAGAAGTGTCATCTTTCCCTTTGCCTCAGGCAGCAAAATGTCTTGGGCTGGCCCTGTGTTGTATTCAACCAGTGTATTACAATGAGATGAAGTTGAGGTATGCTAACATCTTGCTAAATCACCTACCAGCACTTAAAAAAAGAAAAATTAACCAAGGATTAGCAATAGTCAACCTTTAGTTGAGCAAAACATACCCAAGTTATATACTGGAAGAATGTTGTTATTTGCACACAAGCATGAAGAAACTAAGGATAAACTCTACAAAAGGTGACAACCTTTCCCAAAGAATTTTAAAAATGCACAAAAGGGGACATAAATAAACCATTTTGTCTTGCATTGTAGGTAGGAAAACTAAGTTCTGCATACTATTTGTCACATACAATGGAAATACATGAATGTAGTAGAGCTGTCTGTTTTTAGACTTCATGTTCTGGGTGGCAGGGAAGCAATATTGGATAAAGGGAAGAAATTCTTTGCATATTTCCTCAGCTTGGATTTAATTGACATACCAGTGAAAAAACAAATCAAATGGAATTTAAATTGTGCTTCTCTAATTCTGTTTGGTTTCAGGTTATGGTCATACCTACCCTGTGACAAGACCCGGGAAATACTTGTGTATGCTGTATGCATTATTTGGCATCCCTCTAATGTTCTTAGTTCTCACTGATATGGGAGACATCCTCTCATCTATATTATCCACATCTTACAATAAAGGGAGACAACTACAGTCAAAAATATTAGCCAGACTTTCTCTTGCATCCTGCTGGAAGAAGAAGAGAGGCTCAAAATCTGGATCATTAGCACTCAGGCAAACCAAAGTAGTCATTCATGAACCTTTAAATATCAAAGAAGTGCTAAGACATCATTCTTCACTGAAAATAAAACCTGGGCAAAGAAATGTTGAAATATTTGAACAACTTATTGCCAGGGAGAACCAGTTCCTTGCACCACCAAGATCTGGCAAATTTGAACGATGGAGTTCATGCCCTGAACTAGATTCAGGGACAATGATGAACCACATGATTGACAATATTGACAATATAGGGAAAAGAGTAGAAAAGCTGGATGTGCCATTTTGGTTGATGATGCTCATTGTCTTTGTGTACATTTCCTGTGCTGCCGCCATCCTTCCGCGTTGGGAAAGCCGTTTGAATTTCGAAGGCGCTTTCTATTTCTGCTTCATCACCTTAACAACAATTGGCTTTGGTGACGTTGCTCTGGAACACCCCAACTTCTTTTTGTTTTTGTCATTTTATATTGTGGTCGGCATGGAAATCGTCATCATCGCTTTCAAGCTGGGACAAGACAGGCTTATTTCTCTGTACAAAAAGTTGATCTGCTGCATTGGACGGAAAAATACCCCACCAAAAATGGTATGAAGAATGTCCATCTAACTAAAAGGAGAGGCAGTAACATCAGTTCCAAACTCATGTTGATGAGCAGCTGCTGCAGGCTATTGCAAATGCTTTTGTTTTTCCATCTTTGATTCAGTAATGGAAAATCACGATGGGTGATTATTTTCATTGACAGTGGGATCTGCTGTTAACTAGTGGAATGATTATGTAGCAGCTGAACACAAATGATAGTGGGGGCATTCCTCCCCTTTAAGGAGTAAAACTGATGGAACAAAACTATTATTTGGAACACTAGGTAATATAGAAGGTGCCTCGCTGTTAAATATGAATATTTACAATTGTGTGGACATATCCACCATTTGTTTCCCCTCCCCTCCATTGGCAATGACAGTGGTTAGCTAGAATAATTGATAATAACAATGAAATATTTACAATTTTAATATACCACATCTTACTGGAATTGGTTCCATGTAAGTTTACACAATTGAAATAACAAAATAAAACAGACAATTGGTAAGATTTCAAAATGCTTAAAATTTAAAAGCCTGGGATAATAAAAAGGGGGTTGTTTGGCACCTAAAATATGATGGTGATTGATTAATTAATAAATAAAGCTATATAACACTTGGTGCAAAAAAGGCTCCAATGTGGTTTACAGGTATATAAAAAAAATACAGAATCATAGAAATATAGGCATCCAAAATTAAAATGTGCAATAAAACAATTTCATTAAAATATAGACAATTGAATCTGCAATTAAGGGGTCATCCATAACAGCAGGAACTCCTTGATGGACATTGGCGGATGAAGAGGTTCCTGTGGAAGCTGGTTTTCTCTCAGCTGTCCCTGATCTAAGCATGGCAAATGGCTTTGAAAACCACTGAGAAGAAATCCAGAAGAACCTACCATGTTACATTCCCTCTGTCTCTCCTAGAGATGGTTATCAACCAGGGTAACCAAGGCAGTTTCAGATGGCAACATTACTTCCATGTGAACTTCCTGGGGGATGCAATTCCATGAATGGGGCACCATGGCTGAGAGAGCTTCCTCTCCAGTTATCACTCACTTCACTGATGTCACCCAGGTCATTTTTTTTTTTTGTCTCATCTGAACCAGGAGTGGCTGTATAAGCTCTGGGCTGGATCCTCTGGTGGGCTGGATGAAGGCTAGGAAACTGAGTGAATCCTGGCAAAACAGAGCTTCTGTGGGCAAGTGGTTTCTGTGGTCAGAAGATAGGCCAGCTGTCTGTTCTGGAAGGGTTGCATGACCTTTGAAAGTGCAGGCATGCAGACTGGGGGATGTTCCTACAGGTGTCTGTCACTGGAAACTCAGGTATCTTCCTAGGCTTGAAAAATCTGCCAATAAGCCAATATGGTACTGGGTCAAATCTCTTCTTCTTCTTTCTTTGGCAATCACTCATAGCCGAATATGGTCTTAACAGTGTGTCCGTAAGTAACTGTGGAGGCCAATTCTGGACTCACAGGTCAAATTTAAGGTGCTGCTGTTAGTATGTATATAAAGCCTTAAACAATTTGAAGCCACTGCCAGGCAAGGCCATCCCCTGAATGGTCGGCAGTAGGAAAGTGGACAATCTGAGGGCAATCTGAGGTTGGTGGGCCAGTTGCCCATTTGCCCTAACAGACAAACCTCTACCAGTAGCAGCACTGATGTTATGGAACTCCCTGCCAAAGAAGATCAAGCAAGCTCCATCTCTATTAACTTATAAGCAAATATCTTTTGTTTAATCAAGCTTTCCTGAAATGTGACTAGTTTTGTATTCTTAGTTACTTGACTGACAGTATAGTATTCACGTTTGAATTTTATATTGTTTCATGTAACTTTTTGTATCATTCAGCACTTAGGTGGGACTTTCCTTTTGAAATTTGCTAAAGAAAATAAAGAACAACAGGAAAGAACCTTAGCTAATGATCTGAGAGTGCAAGCAGGAAGGCACTCCTGCAAGTCCCGGGATCCTAAGCTGTTTAGGCTTTAAAAGTCAATGCTAGCACTTTGAGTGGGCATAGAAGTGGGCAGCCGGCCAGTTGAGCTCTTTTAATGATATATGACCTGAATAGGCTGTGCCAGTTAAAATCCTGGCAGCTGTAGCAGCTCAAGCTTCCAAACTGCTGTCTTCAAAGGCAGCCCCAGATAGAACACATTATAGGAATCCAATTGGGAGGTTATCAGGGCATGGGCAACTATGGCCAGACTAGCCTTGTGCAGGAGAAGCCACAGATAATAAACCAACCAAGGCTAATGAAAAGCACCATGACAGCCTAGGCTGCAGCTTGCCCCATGAGAGAGAGAAGGAAGGCAACTAAACCAGTCCAACCAACCCCTTCTTGGCCACTTCACCACTGTCACCAAGTGGATGCCTTTCTTTTTCTCTGGCTGCCTCTGCTAAAAAGCCTTTTAATTGGCACAACTTGCTCCTAATACTGAGTAGTGTGGCATTTAGGGTGCAATCCTAATCCTGGCTGCCAAGCGGCAAGGCTTTATCAAGCAACAGGGCCTCAGCCACATCTCCAGCCCCGACACACATAGCAGCTGACATGGAAGGTAGAGGGAGGCAGCAAAATTGCTGTGCCAGCCTGGAGCTGATGCTTCAACTGGGCCCAGTGCCACCACACAATAGCAGTGGCTCAGGATGAACAGATCCTAGGGCAGCTTCCCTCCTCTACAAAATACTCCATTTCAGGGTAGAGGAGATCCCGTAGGAAGCACTGCTGCACACCTGCACATTTCGTAGGCAGAAGGGTAATAACATCAATGGAATGAAACCTGCAACATTTCATCAGTGGCAGAAGGCTGGAGGCTAGCTTAGCCAGGAGAGCTGGGTGGAAGTGACTGAACACTCCCACCCCTGGGCCTGGTGCAAGAGAGAAGACTGAATTGGTTTGCCAGGCACTGAATGAATAACAAAGTCTCATACCCCGCCCCCCGCCCCAATGAAGCTTTTCATAATGTGTTCCTTGGAAAATACATGTGGGTGAGAGGGATATGTCAAATTTTCCTGCATATGTCCAATCTTTGTTTGTTACTTTGCAGAGAACACTTGGATAGAGTTTAAGCACTCCTCACACATCCTGATCTTCTTTTTAATGGCTCAACTATATATTATGCTCTGCTGATAATGGATGGTGTTCAGAATTGTGTGTGTGTGTGTGTGTGTGTGTTACTAATAGCTTTTGTGGAATGTGGAGGTGAAGGGCCAACTGATTCTCATGCTTCCAGAGCTGGAGAAATGAAACATGGCTGAGAGCAAACAACAACAACAACAACAACCCCAAACAACCCAATAATTTCCCATTCAGCCACCCAAAATCATAAATACCGCAATTTTTCTTTATAAGCATAGTGAATGCATTTCTTCTATTGCCTTCAGTACTATCACTAGAACCTTTATTTCACAACAATGTACAGTACTCCTGTTATTAAAGCACATAATGAAAACTCACCTTGCAAACAGCAAAGATTCCTCCCCCCAGGCATGCACCTGCTTTGAGTTAGCAGTCATTGCGTGCACAACTAATCTGATATGATGTTCTAGCTGCAGTTACTATAATATTTTCAGAGAGGCAGAGTTGGGCATGCACTGTCACTGTTTCTGTAAAATTGCAGTCTGAAAAACACTTTAAATTCTTATATCAAATTTTGCCAATGATAACTTGGCTGAACAAACTGGTGCCTTCTCATTAACCTCTTTCATTTTCACAGTGAAATACAGTGGTACCTCGGGTTACATACGCTTCAGGTTACATACACTTCAAGTTACAAACTCCGCTAACCCAGAAATAACCCTTCAGGTTAAGAACTTTGCTTTAGGATAAAAACAGAAATCGTGCTCTGGCGGCGCAGCAGCAGTGGGAGGTCCCATTAGCTAAAGTGGTGCTTCAGGTTGAGAACAGTTTCAGGTTAAGAACGGACCTCCGGAACGAATTAATTACGTAACCAGAGGTACCATTGTACCACCATCTCATAGCAGGGCTGTTACAAAGATTAAATCAATGAAACTTGATCACAGAAAAGTGTTGTCATCCTAATGCATGAATATTTCCCAAATGATGCTTACACTTGGTCTTGAAAGTGAGTTTGATTCTGTTTGTCACACAGATCCTATATACAAGTACATTTTGATTGTCGGAAAGTTCAGTAGTGCAGAACTAGGTATATAGGCTCTCGTGTCAGTGAAGTATTCCTGGTAGGGTCACTGCTCTGACTTTTAAAACCCTGCTTCAGTACAAGTGGGCAGTTCTTCAATATGTATCATTTGATTATGCTGGACTCCTTTTACAGTTGAGCTAATTGGTTTTCCCTGTATAAGAAGCAGGAGCACTGCTAGGTACTTAAGAGATTAACAACACACGCCCATTCCACAAATTGGTACAACATGTGCATACGCTAATTTATATGTATAGTTGCAAGTTTAGGTGTCTGAGTGAATTAAGATGGTGTGGCTGGGGTCTCTCTGCCACTGTGCTTCACAGTATCCCCAGCATGTCCTGTAAGCAAAGCCCCCCCCCCAACATTGCACTAATTTATTGCCCTGTCAGTGCAAGGATTTATGCTTGCACAATGGGACTTGCCCCCTCCCCCCATGTGTGCCCCTCCCCAAATCTGCCCCAGAGTCTTGGGGATACCCCAAGAACAGATTTAGGGGGCCTGTGAGGGAAGAAAGTCCCACTGCACAAGCAGAAATCCTTGTGCTCGTGGGACAGTTCCTTAGCACTACATTCAATGGAAGCCAAAGCAGATTTTTAAAAGTTTGTTTTTAATGGTAAAAGAGTCCAGAGATCTAGGGCCCAGCATAAAAGATGTGGGTCTTGGAGGGGGCCTGCTAAACCACCCACTCACCACACCCCTGGTAAGAAGTGAGAAAATAAAAATCCACATTCTGAGTTCCTGATCTTTTTGCAAACTGTTAATGACATTTGTCCAATAAAAGCAGTTATTTTATGTTTGTTTCCTATAGTTTAAGCAAAGAGTATTTAAATAAACAGGCTTTCAGTAACCTCAATAATGATTGATTGCTAGGAATTAATGAATAATTTATCATATGCTTTAACGTATGCAAAACAATACTAATAAAGGTTATGCCTGCATCACACCATTCTAGGTATTTAATCTTTAGTTTCATTTGGCAGCTGTTGTTCCAAAATAACAGCACTGTTTGGAGTGACTTATGAATTTCTTTCAGGTTGCCTGATATTTACTTACGCTCTACAATGCCTCTAAGCTTGCCCTGATATAACTGAAAAGTAATGCACACAATTTCACCCAAAGCTCAACTAGTGCTTCCAGGAAAACGTAGGTAAATATGAAGCTGTCTTGAAATTACTCTGGAGATGTAAATGTGGGTGGCCCCTCTGAAGTGGCACTGAGTATGGACCCTTAAGTCCCCAAAACAGCACCATACACACAGAAGAAGGAGATATCAATAGACCTGGTGCAACCCCAAGGCTTGCAGATAAACAAAAGAAAACCTTTAGGAAAAAACCTTAGGCGTGGAAACACTAAAACAAACTAAACCTAGTGGAAAGGGAAAATTGAAAATAGGCGTGGGTGGGAGATGGAATGCCATAGGCGCACCAGAAGCTGCCTTATTGTCAGACTCACATACCCCAAACACCACCGCTGAATGTCCAGCGCTCATTCAGCAATTGGGGATTTTCTCCAGATGGACGTTTGCTGCAATTTAGCATAAAAGAGCAGGTTTTTTTCTGGGAAAGGAGCAGGGCAAGGGGGAAACCACTTGGACTCGTGCTTTCTAGGCACAGGACAAACAGAAGTGTGGAACACTTAAGATGTGTTTTTAATATTTTGTTGAGAGCCACCCAGAGTGGCTGGGGCAACCCAGTCAGTTGGGTGGCACATAAATAATAAAATTAAGAAAGACTAATAGCGGTATAGGCTCAGCAGCAAGCCCAAGGTCCAGAAGTCTAGATTCTAAGAGATCCATAACCTAATGGAGGCTTCGAAGACGTCCTGACAGGTAACACGTCCCTCCTGCCAAACTTTTAAAGACGAGGCAGGCTGAGCTTCCTCATGACACACTCTTGTTCTGTGGGCCTGCTTTGCAAACATGTGCTCTCTCTGGGTGCATTTGAACCCACCAAAGAAGGTGGCACCTTGTTTTCAGTGACAAGACCGTATCCTGTCCCTCTTCCTCCAGCTCCACTGCCATCTCCTCCTGTTCTGCCCCTCTCTTTGGCTGGTTGAAGTGCTGCCCGCTCCCTGATGAGGCTTGGTACTCCCTGGAGGGGCAGGGGAGAGAGCTGGTCCACCTGCTTCTCTTTCTTTGACTTTTAGAGTCACAAGCAGAGGACTTCCCTTCTCCATCTCTTTGTGCCAGCCTTCCAGCCCCCCATCGGCTCTTTCTCCTTGTCCATCTGGGGTAGCCAAACCATGACACATCCTGGTGGAACCAAAGGGGTCATGACACCTATTCTGAACCAGACAATTGACCCATTTAACTCAGTATTATCTAAATTGATGGGCCACAGCTTTTAGGGTTTCAGGCATGATTGAACCTGGGTCCTTCTGTACATAAATCTGTGCTCTTCCACTGAGCTCTAATGTCAGAAATGTCAAACAAGCATGTTCAACGGTTTGAAGTGTCTCTCACAATAATGTGGAAATGAAAGAGAATGGAACTTGATCTAATATCACCACAATTCTGAGGATAGTTCCTCCCAGGAAGACACCAGCAACGTACAATAGAATATATTCTTTGACTTAACAGAGCTGTGTCAAAGCCTGATATTGGCTTGGAAAGGAACATTCTCAATAGTGACAGTGCTTTTTTCTGGGGGTACGCAGGGGTACACATACCCCTAAATATTTTGTGAATCTAAGTTTGGCCTCATTGAGGGGCAGTATTTCAATATGAGTAAGAAAATGAGAGTACCCCTAAACATATTTTTTTTTTGGGGGGGGGGGAACCACACTGAATAGTGGCATTCCAGTTTGGAATGCCCTCCTTTCCCATGATAATAAAGTTTCAGCTCCACATAAAAATGTGACTATTCACACAGCCACTAGACTAGTGCCCTCTCTTGGCTGATGGGGTTATGTTGCTAGCACATTGCTTGGTGTTGGGTTGTTGTTTTTTTACATTAAGTTGTATTTAAATGAAATATTTTATGTTGTTGTATTTTAATGTTGTTCCTTGGCCTGAGATTGTGTGAAGAATAAAGGGCTGCTGCAAATGAACAAATAAAAGTATGCTGTAAACATCTTCATGTAGTGGAAGCAAAATGCTCTTGTAAAAGTGATTATGTCTTGGGGTGGAGGGAGATCATCTGAATGTATCCGCAATTCCATGGAAACAAGATAATCAAGAAAAGCTTCTTCTAAAAGCTGATGATACTTGATTCTCCGCTTCAGCAGAATTGCTTGGCTTTTATGCTATGTTGGCTGTTGGCTGGCTCCATGCTGAGTGCTCTGAAGGAGCAACTCATTGACTTGCGGAAAGAATAAGTGAGTGTTGACACTGCTGCCTATTGCCATATGTGACACAGGGTCTGAAGAAACAACCACATGTTTAGAGGATTGTGCTTCTAGATGGCACATACTACTCTATCTGCATGCACACGAAAGCTCACACCAATAACAAACTTAGTTGGTCTCTAAGGGGCTACTGGAAGGATTTTTTTTTATTTTGTTTCGACTACGGCAGAACAACACGGCTACCTACCAGTAACTACTCTTCCATAAGCTTGCCTTGCTATTCATTTCAAACAATGGGTCAAGTACTGAGAGACTAAAATGTAAACAAGGCCAACAGTGTTAATTCAGGTGAAGGCTTTCACATTTTAGGTGGTTTTGTCCTGCAGAAACATACTTCAATACTGATAACTAGGAGTTTCTGATTTGCTCTATATGCCACGTTTCAACTTCAACCGGTGGAAACTATGCTTCCACTTTGGGTACGGTCCCAACATTTGATAAACAGGGAGCTGTCTTAAGAAAGAGCATCCTGTCTGCAAGAAATTAAACCATTTCCTTCAGTAGTGGCTGTGTATGTAATATGTTTAAAAAGTGAAAAGTTACTGGCCTGAGGTCACCCAGTGAGCTTCATGGCCAAGTTGGCATTTGAACCCTGAAATGCCTTCTCATGAGTGGAAGGCAAGTCTTCTCTTTGGATCCAATCTGCTGAATTATATTTTGTGCTTTCATTTCACATTATTATGGTACAACAGATTCTAAATTATAATTTGAAAATTATTCCAGGTAGGTCCTTGACGAAATATTTTAAATCAGTATCTTGTTCAGTTCCAAATCTACTGCTACTTAGCTCAAAATTCCTGCAGCATATGTTCTTAAGTGCTTTGTTTTCATTAGCCAAATCTCCCACCCCCACCCCTTGATTAATTGAAGTGTAAGCCACATGTTGTTGTTGTTCAGTCGTTCAGTCGTGTCCGACTCTTCGTGACCCCATGGACCAGAGCACGCCAGGCACGCCTATCCTTCACTGCCTCCCGCAGTTTGGCCAAACTCATGTTAGTAGCTTCGAGAACACTGTCCAACCATCTCATCCTCTGTCGTCCCCTTCTCCTTGTGCCCTCCATCTTTTCCAACATAGTACACATAGTGAATATAAATTTTAAATTAAGAACTAACATCAAATTTCAAAATGTGGATGTATTCATATTTTTTTTTTTAAATCAGCTTGTCTTAATCATTTTTCTATGGCTGCCACTACAGTATCTATCACATCTGCATCATATGTAATGAAAACCTATTTATGGCTTGGTAGCAAATAGATTGCAGCATGGCTTATTAAAGTATGTCCATGTCATAGATTTGGCCAATTTAGTAACATAAAAGAGTCTGGTGACATCAGCATTGTTGTCTGTCCATGTCCAAATGACGCAATTAAAAAGCATTGCAAATAAAGCATGTGCAGCATGCAATTGTCCAAATGGAAAGTGTTCCAGCTGTACTGCCTTTATTTTTTCAAATTACATCTTGGAGCATAGCCATTTGACCAGCATTTATAAAAAGGCCAATGTCTTATCAGAGCATTCATTTTTTGTGTGCTTCCATTAATAAATACACATTATGATCATTGTGCAAACACACTGGAGCCTTCCAGCGAGCACCAGGGAGAAGAATGCAAAGGTTTCAAATTATAGCACTTTCCATTATGAACCAGCTATCTTGATCCCTGCAGGAGGGCAGAAGTGGGCTATTTGAAAGGAGCAACAAAGCAGGATTTTTCCCCCCACTAGCAAGGGAGGAAATAAATATAGTGAGCCTATTTGTGAACAAATATGCAACTTCTGGTATATGGACAAAAGTTGTCGTTGTTTTGTTGTTGTTGTTGCAATGCTCACACCTTTGAAGGACTTTTCAGGCCTGTGCTCACTCGGTTCCATTAAAAAAAACAACACACATGCCAACAACAACAACTTGGAGTTTTCATTAGGAAAAACTGTATATGTGCCTTAAGAACATGAAAACATAAAATGGGCTTGCTGGATCAAGCCCATGGCCCATCAGGTCCAGCGTCCTGTTCTCACAGCAGTAGCTAACCAGATGCCTGTGGGAAACTGACAAGCAGGATTCAAGCACAGGAACACTCTCTCTTCCTGTGGTTTCCAGCAACTGGTTTCAGAAGCATGACTACCTCTCTGGCCATGGAAGCGGAACATAGCTATCATGGCTGTTGTTGTTTAGTTGTTTAGTTGTGTCCGACTCTTCATGACCCCATGGACCAGAGCACGCCAGGCACTTCTGTCTTCCACTGCCTCCCGCAGTTCGGTCAGACTCACGTTAGTAGCTTCGAGAACACTGTCCAACCAACTCATCCTCCGTCGTCCCCTTCTCCTTGTGCCCTCAATCTTTCCCAACATCAGGGTCTTTTCTAGGGAGTCTTCTCTTCTCATGAGGTGGCCAAAGTATTGGAGCCTCAGCTTCAGGATCTGTCCTTTCAGTGAGCACTCAGGGCTGATTTCCTAAGAATGGATAGGTTTGATCTTCTTGCAGTCCATGGGACTCTGAAGAGTCTCCTCCAGCACCATAATTCAAAAGCATCCATTCTTTGTCGATCAGCCTTGTTTATGGTCCAGCTCTAGTAGACTTCAATAGCCCTCTCTCCTCCAGGAGTTTGTCTAATCCTATTTTAAAGCCATCCAAGGTTGGTAGCCACCACTGCTTCCCACAGAAGTAAGTTCCATAGTTTAACTGCACCCAGCATGAAGGAGCACTTTCTGTAATGTGTCCTGTATCTTTCAACATTCATTGGACATCAGACTTGCCTTTTCTTTTCCAATTCAGTAGAGGGCCTGCTACAAACATTATTCAGAACCTGCTGATTTAAAGAATGAATTTGTGGCATGATCTGGAAGGCAAACACATCCCCCCTCCTGCTATTTTCATAGTTTGAAAGTGGTGAAGTGACCTGGTCTCCTCCTTCTCCAGTCCTGCTACAGAAGGCACATAAAAAAATTTCTCTTGTTCTTGGTACATGGCCAAATAGCTGAGGGAAGATGGACGGTAGTGAGCGATTCCTGCAGGAACAGCAGCCTCACTATCTCATAGCAATATTTTCTAATTTTGAGAGAAGTTGTTTTCTCACCCAAACGGCAACAACAAACTGCACTGTAATTCCAAAGCTATGGCCTTTGTAAGAGTGCTTTCAGGCCACATCAAACCATTATCTGCTTTCACACCTACAGTAACTGCATCCCTGATGTAATCTCATTGGCTATTCTTGAGGTGCCCAAAGCTGACTCATAAAGTGTGAGCTTAAAAGCACACATGAAGAAGTGCAAAGTCTTACATATTATACCATATGCCTGCAGGCAAGTCTATTGTCCATTAAAAAAAATCTGTACAGTGCATCATTGTAGGCATAATTTGTTATATGGTGCATTAAAGGTAAGGTAAAGGGACCCCTGACCAGCAGGTCCAGTCTTGTCCGACTCTGGGGTTGCGGTGCTCATCTCGCTCTATAGGCCGAGGGAGCCGGCGTTTGTCCGCAGACAGCTTCCGGGTCATGTGGCCAGCATGACAAAGCCGCTTCTGGCGAACCAGAGCAGCGCACGGAAACGCCGTTTACCTTCCCGCCGGAGCGGTCCCTATTTATCTACTTGCACTTTGATGTGCTTTCGAACTGCTAGGTGGGCAGGAGCTGGGACCGAGCAACGGGAGCTCACCCCATGGCAGGGATTCAAACCGCCAACCTTCTGATCAGCAAGCCCTAGGCCGGGGGTCAGCAACCTGCGGCTCCGGAGCCGCATGCGGCTCTCTGACAGGTCTCCCGCGGCTCCGGCATGCCCCCTTTCAATGCCCTTTCAATAATAATTAAATGGTTATCGGCCAAAAAAAGGGCCAAAAAACCCATGAATAATCCGCATCAACGTTGAACAGCTGGGTGGTCTTTCTCAGCCCTCTCGGGGTTCCCGAGGACAGACCCAAGATTGATGTCCACCTTGACCACTCCCAGAGAGAGGAAGCGACTTCTTCACACCAATAAGCGTGTGGGGAGGGCTGAGCTTTTACCACCTCGGCGTGCCGATTGGCAGGACAGATCGCCCGCCTTGGTGCATAGGCTCGGAGCCGGGGCCTTACCGCCAAGGTAGCCACTGAGGATGAAGGCGGGAGGCGGGCACGGGAGAGCGATGCTTCGTCCGGCCAATGAGCCGCCGGGATGCCTGTTCCTGTTTGAGGGGAACATGCCAATGAGGGTGGCGTTAGGGCGGGGAGAAGGAGGAGCTGGGCTTTGTGAGTTATCGAGAGAGAGAGAGAGAGAAAAGAGTTGGGATAATAAAGGCGGTGGGAGGTGGCGGCGGCGATTGGAGCGGCCCCTGTTCTGAGCGGCCGCGCGGAGGGTGGAGCGGGCGGGCCAGGCGTCGCCGTGACGGGAGGGCGGTGATGGTCGCCGACAGGATGAAGTAGAGCTGCTTTGGGGCGGCGGCAGCGAAAACATCCGGGCTGCTTCTGAAACCTCCGCCAACCGGTGCTTCGCCAGCGCTCGCTGCGGGCGGTGTACATGCTCAAGACGGCCCCAAGGGCGGCTCGGGGGCCCGGAGCCCCGAGGTCGGCGCGCTGCAGTGCCTGGCGTGATTTCCTCCCCCCCAAACCTGTTTTTTTGCTTTTTGGCTTTTTGCCTTGCTCTCCCACCCCCCCTCTTTTTCTTCCTCCCCTCCTTTTTTAATCCAAGGGGAGAAATCCCATTTTTAAAACAAACAAACAAACGAAAAACAAACAACCCCCCCCCACAGCTGCTGCAGCCACTCTATTTGAATTTTTATTATTACCCTTTTCTCCCTCTATACCCCCTTTTTCTTTTCTCTTCCCCTTTTGTTTTTGTTTTCAAAAAAAGGAAAAAGAAGAAAAAGATTTTCCCCCTTTATTTTTATTTTTTAAACTACTACATATTTTTAATAGATATTCTCCCCACCCCACCCCACTCCCAATTTATATTTTTCCACCCCACTTTTCCATTCCCACCCCCCTTTTTCTTTCTTTATTAGTTCGCTTGCCAACCTATCTTAGAGGGGGAAGCCCTCTCTCCCACCCACCACACCCCCCAAAAAACAACTTTGAGCTGAACCCCAAAAAACGGGGGTAGATCACTGCTGAAAGTAGATCACAGTTTCTTGGGAGTTGGCCACCCCTGGTATAAGACATGTAACTAGAATAAAAAAAATTAAAAACCAAGCAAATAATTGTAATAACTACTGTAATAAAGCACTGCTATAATTATATATAATTTCCCTAAAATTTTGGTTTCATTCGCCTTTCCGTGCTGAAATGTCACAACCTGAACGACCATGACTTGCCCCCCCCCTAGTTTTGATCCTGGGTACACCCCTGAGTCAATGCAAAAAAGTAATAACTTATTCTTGTTGTTTTTACTAATTATACTTTGCATTGGCTCCTATACGTTATTTATTATTATTGCATTAAGGTAAGAAACAATATATGCAGCGTTATATTTGTTTTAAATGTTGCAATGGTTTTGCGGCTCCCAGTTGTTGTTTTTCCCTTTGGAAACGGGTCCAAGTGGCTCTTTGTGTCTTAAAGGTTGCAGACCCCTGCCCTAGGCTCTGTGGTTTAACCCACAGCACCACCTGGGTCCCTCATATGGTGCATTAAGGAACCCCATATCAACTTTGTGAATGCACAGTGATATCAGAATACTCCATCTTCACTGTAAATATGCAGCACATGGGGGAAGCACCATTTTTCACTGGCAAAATCTTCCTGGACATTTAGTCAGTTTCTGCCCTGACACTTTTTGCAGTATTCTGGCTATGTCCAGGAAATTCCGGACATACGGCAACCCTTAGATGGTTTGGACAAAGCAGCTGTTAAGGCACAGGAGTTCTGGAATGGAGGTGGGGAGGGACCACCCTAGCAATAACTTGGTTTCTTATACATCCTCCCAAGGAATTATATTGCGTGCTTCCAAATGCCTATCCTTCTTGTGTTCTATGTGCAACACAAGTTGGCTCATCAGACAGACTTAGCAGTGGCCACCAGATGGCATCACTGAAACATATAAATAGTTTTGAAAACACAAATTGCTCATGGACATACTGTAAAAAATAAAAAATAAAAACACCAAATGGAATCCTCTGACACAAACTGTTATTCTTTGATCCCTTGCTTCAGTATTCTCATGGAATCATTATTTTTGTAAGCATAAAATGTCATGCAAAGACCTTAACTGATTTTAATGTTGCAGGTAAATCCCATGGTGCAGTGTTTTACAAAGCCATTACTTGGGGGAAATGAGGTGATAATAATAATAATAATAATAATAATAATAATAATAATAACAACAACAACAACAACAACAACAACAACAACAACAGGCCCAGAGCCATGGTGCAGCTCTGTGGCAGCAAAGCCCTCAATTTTCAAAACAATTGGCTAGTACTTTAGTATAAAGGTAAAGGTAAAGGGACCCCTGACCATTAGGTCCAGTCGTGTCCGACTCTTGGGTTGCGGCGCTCATCTCGCGTTACTGGCCAAGGGAGCCGGCGTACAGCTTCTGGGTCATGTGGCCGGCATGACTAAGCCGCTTCTGGAGAACCAGAGCAGCGCATGGAAACACCGTTTACCTTCCCACTGGAGCGGCACCTATTTATCTACTTGCATTTTGACGTGCTTTGGAACTGCTAGGTGGGCAGGAGCTGGGACCGAGCAACGGGAGCTCATCTTGTCGTGGGGATTCAAACTACCGACCTTCTGATCAGCAAGCCCTAGGCTCTGTGGTTTAACCCACAGCGCCACCCACGTCCCTCAGTACTTTAGTATACTCTTCTTAATATTAGCACATTTTCATTCAGAATTGTTATTGGGAAACAATGTAGAAGTACCCAGTATATTCTGCCAACTCAAGAGTGCGCACTTATAGTCTAGGTCATAATTAAAATTAGAAGACAATGTGAGGAATAAAAAAAAGTAAAAATGCATTTTAGGAGAATTAGAATTTAATCTTCATTAAACTATTGTATACTGATATTGGGGCATCAATATACAGGTCCTAGGCTGCACTCCTATAGACACTTACCTCAGAGTCTCATCAAAGTTAGAAATTTGCTTTTGAATAGGCATATATAGGAGTGTGCTGTTAGGCTGCAACTCTGTGCAAGTTGAAAGCAGGCTGATGAGGTAAAAAAGAACACAGGGCACCTGCACCTTTAATAGCTGTATAAAAGAGAGAACTTCAGTAACTATTAAAGATACAAGAGCCCTTTCTCCATTTTTCACCCGGCCACCCTGCTTAGAAGTAATTCAACCCAATGGAACTTATTTCCAAATAAGCATGTATATTGTTGTGTTCATATTTCTTTTAGGGAATTAAATATTGTTCGCATTTTGTATAATGTATATAAACAGCATTTATTCAAATATTGTTATATAGCATGTTTTGAAATACAGAGCCGGCAAGAGCATTTCTGAGCATGTGCAAGGAATACCTCCCTTGCCACTGAATGCTGACTGCCTACAACATCAAGATCTGAGACCAGAGACAGGGGATTCTGGTCAGAGGTTGGGCTTCCAGTCACGCACAGGTATGTTAGATATTTAAGGCACAGTAGTCAGTCAGAATAAAGCAGGCCTACGGTCTCATTGATTTTAATGGGAGGTATTTAAGCTATAACTCTCTTCCACTGAAATGAAATGCTTTGGTTGGATCATGCCAGTAGAGATTAAACACTGACTGTATATAACACGTCATATCTTAAAACAGTTTCAACAAGTGACTTAAATATTGGCTCAGTGCTTGCTCCATAAGGGATGATAAACTCTGATGCATTTAATAAGATGCTTATGATAAAAGCATACCTGACTAATGCCAGGTGCTCAAATGATGGACTGAGAAACATTTTCACTACAGCCTTTTTGGTTTTGCTCTGTGACTATGTGGGTAGCCAGAAAAAGGGCAGGGTTTCAGCAGCTATGGTTTTTACAACAAGTAAAGGGGGTCTGGGAATAGCTCCCTTTCTTACGCAACTAGTGTGGAGAGCTTGTTTGCAAGTCATTGGTCCCTCAGCCTGCTAGCCAAGGCTTCTCCTGTTTCTTGAACTTATTTTGGGTAGGGCAGCCAGAAGCAGCATCTCTGTACATGCCTCCAAGTTGTGCAAAGGACTATGCTAAGTGGTGTCATGCTTGGGGATGCTTGAGGGGGGTGTCTGATGATTTGGGACAATATTAGCAGATGGCAATGACCTAGAAGGGCGTGCCTTTTGTGAAAGATTGAAGGTGTCATTCCTGCCATGTACCCTTGCTCCTGCCTGCAGTGCACTGGGATGCCTTTCAGGTCTATCGTTAAACATCTCGTCAACATCGAACAAAGTAACAAGTGAGTCACATAATTAAATGTTCATCTTCTGCTTAAGCTTTTCACTCAGCGGTGAATCTCCTCCTTTACTGGTTGCCAGTTTCCTGGAATTTTAAGCCCTGTGCAGGTTTTGATTAGTCCACCCTTTTGTCTCAGACGGCAGCATATGATTCACTGTCTTGATGGTGCAGCTGATTGCAAGTGTTGGCAGTGCAGCAGGCTTGTAAAATGTCAGCTGTTGCCCAAAGGTCTAATTGCAGAATGACAATGGCCTCCCCTCCCCTTTAAGTACTACTGTGACCACCACTGAACCCTTCCTGCCCTAAACACTTAAGAAAACACAGGAAGGCTAAAACACCAGTGATTTTGCACCTGTGAGACACATACGCTGCCTATTATGGTCTTCCTGAAAAATGAAACGCTGGATATTTTTGCATAACATACTTTCATTAAGAAAATAAAGACAGTCTCTCTCATACAGCTCTGATAAAACAGCTGACAACTTAGCCAGAACCAGGGGGGATGAGAGACGGAGATCTGTATTGAGCAGCTCCATATATCCATTCCTGTGTCTTTGGGAATCAGCCTTCCCCAGCTGGGTGCCCTTCAGAGGTTTTGCACTACAATCCCCATCAGCCCCAGCTAGCAGTTACTAAATATTTAAAATAAAAGCAATACAATATTTATATAAACGGAATCACAGAGTTCACATTCTCCTTGTCATTCTGACCGGTCTGTAGTAACCTGGAGCACGCTCAGGGCTGTAAAATTCTGCAAACATGGGTCAACCATTTTAATTCAACTTGGATTTCTGTAGAGCTTAGATATCAGAACTCCTGTTGTTAGTGTCAGCAGGAGATAGATCTGACCCTCTGTCTCTCGCTTAATTATGGTCTCTTGTACAAAATGTTTTGCAATGCAGTAGTTCAGGGATGTGCAGAACATTTGCTATGGATGTTGAAACGGATCCTCTGCTTAGATTCAAACTTTAAAGCTGACTTTCTCAGAAGAACAAAGAGGCAGCAGGATGTAATGAGCATCCAATGATCGTAAATTACTTCTTTTATCTCTGATTTGCCCCTTTATTACTTTGTCTTTGTCCTTTTTTTTACAAGGAGGGAATTCATACTAATATTGCAAATTTATGGAAGCAACAAAGGCAGTCTTTTGATGATTGTTTTTTAGTCCTAGCAGGTCTGTCTGGTTCTAGGAGAGTAAAACCGGCATATTTAAAAGGGTCTTATCTGCCAAGATTCAAAACACCAATGTATTTATAAAATATATGATCCAAATACTCTGGATCCACATACTTCACACATACACTGTGCATGTATTAAATAAAAATGTGTGCTTTATTATTTAAAGAAGAGGTGGCATGGTTTACACTTGCTTCGAAGCCCTTCCCAGATGTGCAGAAGTTTGTAGGAATGACTTACTGGTGAGGAAAAGGTACTATGTACATACTCATGGTGTATATCAGTTTTCACATACAAATAATAATAGTTCCAGCTTAACAGGAATTTGAAAACAACAGTGCCTGGTCATAAAAGAGACTTCAGAAACAGTTGCATTTGTAACATTCTGAAAGTCAGATTACATGGTCATAAAAAGCTACCTGGTGGACATGCTATAAACATCTGGGTGAGAATTAAGCTATACAATGTCCTAAATTCCATCTAAATTCCAGGAAATTTGGAAGCCTCCATCTGAGGTTTATATCTGTGGTTCCCCCCAAAAATAAAATAATGGCTTGACTGGTTATAGCTGTGCCACCCTATGCATGTTTACTTGGAAATAAATCCCAGTGGGTTCAATGGGTTTTACTTCTCCGTAAATGTGCATACAATTGCACCCTGAATCCTATTGATGTGATTGCACAGTTTTTAGCTTCTACGAAGCTTTGGCTCAGTCTTGTTTAGAAGCCATATCTTCTGACCCAGAAGCCCAGGCTCCTGATCCCAGATGTGTGGGAAGTACGGTATTTCTCTCTGTGATGAAAGCAACACATTCTGCACTAGTTCAGAGGCACTTTCTTCTTTGTTGCATTTTGCAGGCTGAAGACAAGTTCTCTAGCTAAGCCCTGATCCAAATTACATCCCAGTTCTTTTCTTCTTTCTATTCCTCTCTTGGTTCACATTGGATGGCAAGTAGCCAGAAGCAAAATAGCCTTTGCAGAGAGAGAGAGAGAGAGAGAGAGATAAGAGTTTGAAAGCGGAAGCTACAGTTGATTCAGCACTAGCATTGTGGTCCAGTTTGCTAAAGATCTTGATTTATCTATCAAGCCTAAACATGCCATCCGCTTCCCTCAACTCATCTTTATTTTCAATCTCTGCTGCAGGAAGAGGCTTTAAAGGCAGATCTATGAAACTGTTCTAATGGTGTTTCAAATAAATGGTGTTTTGGATGTTTTCCATCTGAGTGGAGTGGTAGTGGTGGTGGTGGTGGTTATTACCTGCCCTTCACCCTAAAGTCCCAGGTGGGTTACAACTATTTAAAATACAACATTAAAAGCAGTCTTAAAATAAAATATTTTAAGAATACAATAACAAAGAACAAGGTGGGTCCTGCAAATATACAGGTCAGGTACATTCCACAGCAATGGACATATACCAGGAAATGTAATGAACATTTGTAATTAACACAAGGACAGTGACCCAATGAAAGGGTGTTTAGTTCACAGATCTGTCATTTTAATAAATGAACTGTGTAATCAGTTACAATTAAATGAATTTGTATATTACCAAATACTGATTATTTGTACCTTTTGGAGATACTAAAGGGAGCATAAGCGGATATACAATTTGTTGAACAAAAACTGCCATTCATTGTTAGTAGAAAGGCCGCTGTTATATGTTCTTTACTCCTTTTTACAGCAGAAACAAAATTGCCTCACCATCCCACAAAAAAAGAAGTTGAAAGTGCTTAAACTCACAGCTCCAGCAATTAAAACATTCCCGGGTTGAAAATTGCCCCGACCCAATAATTTATTCAATGTAGGTAATGGAGACTGCCATTCCTATGAACACTTAACAAAAAGTAAATGCTGTGGGACACTTCTGAATTTTGGATCTTGCTGCATTCCACTGCTAAAACATATTAATTGTTGCAGCCCTAATTACTGTATGACTTTCAGCTTCAGAACCCACTGGTATATTTTCACTTTATATTTCTGGCAATAAAAAGCCACCATGTCTTTATATCCTCCAAGATAGGATAGTTCACTGACTGTTCCTTCTCTTTGCAGTAAATGTATAAGGAACAGGAGTATTAAACCCCTGTCCTAAACAGATACTGCTAGACTACGTATCCTAAAGAGCAGCTGTTTGCCTTTGAAAAAGCTGCCTATCCACTCCCAGGCAACTTGCTTAGGATTTTCTAATAGCAATGTGTACACCATCTGAAAATGTCTGGAAGGGGGAAATTACTTGTACGTGCTGGGGACAATGTTCCATTAGCAGCAATTTATTATCCTTAAGAGCCTCACAGGAGCATTTATTAACACAACAGAACACAGACATTCACAATCTGTTGTAGTATCACATTGCATTTGCACATTCATGAATCAACACTATATTGCTCGTTTTATTCCTAGACCAATTTTTCTATTTCTTAAAATCTGTCCTAAATCCATAGGTCCAATTGAGGGAAGGGAGGGCAGTGCGATTAATCCTGCAACAAAATAAATTGCCATAATAGAGAAAATACACAAAGCAGGCACATGACATTACCCTTGGTGTTAGTGCTTATAAAATGCATGCATTTTCCAGCGATATTTTAATTACATTCGACTAAGCTAAGGAACAGCTCTCAATTCTATGTAAAAAGCTTTGAGAACTTGTTTAAAAAGGAATATAGCTATTCTGTATGACATGAGTTCAATAGAGTCTCCACTGCAGGTTTCAGGCAGGACTTGCTGCGAGATTATTTGCACCTCCAAACACCAACCACTGTCCTTTGGATAAAACAAAATAAAATAAAAAATTCCTTCCAGTAGCACCTTAGAGACCAACTAAGTTTGTTCTTGGTATGAGCTTTCGTGAAGAATTTTGCATGCACATGAAAGCTCATACCAAGAACAAACTTAGTTAGTCTCTAAGGTGCTACTGGAAGGAATTTTTTATTTTACGGTATTTTGTTTTGACTATGGCAGACCAACACGGCTACCGTACCTACCTGTAACTGTCCTTTGGATGAAAGAGTATCTGTGTGGGAACGCAAGCAATGTGTACATCCAAACATATTGGCTTGGAGCCTAAGAAAAGTTAACATAAGGTGTCAGGAAGGGCTGCTGAAGTACAGAAGGAATGGGAAATGTTCTTTCTGCAACTCCATCTGCAAGGGGGGGGGGTAGCAAACAGGAAAGTTTCATTCCGTAAGCTTTCTTAAGTTAACCCTGTCCCCCCCCCTAACATGGCCCTCAGACACTTTCCCTTTGTACTGTCTCCTGTCCCTCCTAATTTTTTATTTTAAAATTTATGGGCTTTGCTTTTTCTTTATTTGAAGGGGCTGCCTTTGCATGGGGCTGGTGTGCCTCCTTTTTTGTCTGGGCTTTATTTGTTTTGGGTGGTTATGTTTTCCCTCTTTTTGGTGGGTTCTGAGCATCACCAGTTGTTATTTTTTGAGATAGGTATTTTGTGGTTCCCTTAACAGTTCCTTAGATTTCCAATTCCAAACAAGTCTCCAAGCCTCTGAAGACTGCTGGGTTAACTTACCTTAGGATTCAGGTCATTGTCATTATACCAGTTTAACTGATATAACTGTCCTGGCTTATCTATGGTATCCTGGGAATTTTAGTCTGATGAAGGCATTGACAATTTCCTCTTAGAGATCCTCTCTCCACCCTCTTAAAGGATTCATTGGAGAGATAATAATGGTTAAACCACTTGCCATCAAGCCAGGTGTCTGTGGGAAGAGCTGTGTGAAAGAACCAGCCCTGACCTACACATTGATACCTGCTCAACTTCTGGGTCAGGTCTGGGATGCTTTGGGGGAAGGGTTGTTCTTGAGTCTTGAACATCTACATGTGGAAGCCCACATTATCTGACACTCTGCACTTTAGTCGATGTCTTGATGAAGCATGTTTGCAACCCTCTGTGGACCTACTGAAGCCAGCTAGAGAACTTTTACATTAAAAAACAGTATATAAACTTCAAAGGAATAAACAAACCAGTCACTATGAGAGCCCAGATAGATCTTAAATGGGAGATCTGATATTATATCTTTTCACATAGTTTTCTTTTCCTAAAAGCAAACCTTGGGCTGGATTTGCATCAGAACCACGGCACAGAAGAGGTGGTTTGAACCCTTCCCACCACCCACCAGAGCCTCCCTATCCAACTCCTTATGTAAGAAAAGAACATGTAGGGAGATCCAATAGCAGATCTCCCATGTTATGTCAGGTTTGGTCCTTAAGTCTATAAATTTGAATGAATTTGGAAAACTCATCAGTTTTAAAAGCGGAAATTTGGTATCTGATTCAAGAGAGCCCCAGTTTCCCCCATGGATCTCATTTGAGATACTCATGTATATACAAAACACAAAACGTTAAGGTGTGAGACATAATTATAATCCAGCAAATTAATTCACATTTAGCATCGTAGCTGCCACGATGGTGGTGTTTTGGCATTCCTATATATATATTTGCTTTAACCTTGTTGCCCCTTGGCTTATTTATCACTGATCCTAAATCTCTGTGTGTATGTGTTTGGACACACACACACACGTGTCTGTACATGCACTGATCTCTCAGTCTACTTTGTGCATCCAGTTAAGTAGTCTCTTCCCCATGAAAGCTCATGCCACAGCAAATCAATTCATCTCTAAGTTGCCACTGCACTTCCTGCCTCTTTCGATGCTCATGGAAAGTTTGCTTTGTACCTTTCTTTCTACCTCTGTGCTCCTGACGAAAACTGTTTATGGGCTGAAGGCAAGATGTGACATTTTCTTTTCAAAGTTCAGGGCCCAGAGGAGCACAGATGACTGTTTCCCTTTCTTAGCTTGCCCAATGCACAGTTAAGCTACATGTGCTTGTCAAATGAACACAGAGGGGTGCACCCTGATGTAGCCAATATTTAACTCTGAGGAAGCATATTGCTATTTTATTTTTATTTTTATTTTTTTTAAATGTAGACCATTGCACACGGGTCATCATGCAAACATAATCACATTTGAAACATAGATCTATAGTTACATCCATTTGTACTTCCACCATGCCTAGAAGGTGGTATTTACTGCTCGGTGCTTAGAAAACTAAATGCCAAAAGGTTTCAAGAGCAGTGTAAACAGTCAATATAAACACAATTTGCATGTAATGACTGGATTCCTCTAACCTCAAGGGATGGGAAGATTATTTGTCAGATGCCTTTTTGTGAGAGACAAATTTCCAGAAACAAATAATTAGGTTTGTAACACTGCGGTCAGTGTGACTTCTTATTGATTATGAAGCTAAAGCAAAGTTGCCCTCAAGGCTGTGTCAAGTGTTAACGGAATACTAGGTTTGAAAAGACAGATAAAACAATGTGAGATTTAGCCTGGTTGTTAGCCAGGCTTTTATTTTGCTTGACAGAGCCTCTCTTCTTGTTAGAGTAACGAGACATGGCAATAGAGGCCTTCCTTTCAGGGCACAGAATGGGAAGCAGTGTGTGTCTGTGAGTGTATAATGATATAGGCAGCTGCTCCTGAAACCATTGGCCATTAATATTTCCCCATTGAATGGATTGCCTGACAAAGTTTAAATGTTGTGTTTTATAATTCCATTGAGGTTGTATTGTTAGTGCTTGATACGATTCCTCAGAAGAAAACTTTTTTATGGTGTCAAAAGGATGCAATGAAAATAACAAGAATGGGGTTATACTTGGCCGAAGCAGAATTTAACAGGCTAAAAGACTGACACAGGAATCCAGACAAGGAGTAGAGAACAGGGGAAATGATTTGGAAAAGCACTGCACAGGTCAAGAGTCCATGGAATTAAGACAGTATTTTAGGAATTAAATATAACATAAGAGAAATCAGTTCTCTGAGTGCTGGTCCTTAGCTAGCCACAATGGCAATCACAAGAGGGGAAGTTTTGATAGGGTTGGAGCATCTCCATGGTTTGTAGACCTTTGAAATTATAGTATCTTATATTTGGCACTTTATTTTATTATATTATTGGACTGGTTAAAGGTGTGTTAATCTTGACATGAACTTGTATGATTGCTCTGTATAGTGTGGTGTTATATTCTTTTAAAAAATATTCTTATTACAAACCTGAAATAAAAACATTTCCCCCCACCAAGGGGAAAACTATATCTATCTAAAAACAGCCCAGGGGGCATGTGATACTGACTTTTTCTAAGGGAAAACAGATAGGTGCAAGGAAGAGATAATGGAACTTAAACATTCCATGCCACAAACATTCTGTTGCAGATCCCACTAATTCAATATAATACTGTATCTTTAGCAAAACAGTTGGGATGAGGAGTGGGATAACAGGAGACTGAAGTGGTAGAATTGTGGGTGGTAGTATGTCAGGCTGCAGGTGGACCATGTATTTTAAACCCTTCCCTGTGTAAAAAGCTTGCTGGATGCAGTGAACAGTGGCACCTAAGCTATTTTGCTCTATAGAAGGAGAAACTAGTTTTCTAGGTTTTGAAAGGTGGGAGCATTAAAAATGCAAACCTCCCCCAAACCTAATGGTGACATCTTTATGCCATTTTTATGGAACCATGGAATGAATTGCACATCCACAATAAAGTGTGTGGTATTTGAGAACATTTGTAGAGTTATTAAGGGAAAACAAGTTTATCCCTACTGTGTTTTTAATTTTTCAAAGGATTTATCAGACACATAAAACCAAAACATTTCACAAATCAACAAACATTTTCATAATAATTGCTTTGCATTAGCCTTTCCTCAAAAAAGCCTTACAGTCATAGTTCCAGTAGATTAAAACTAAGTTCTAATGTAGATAGAAGCAAATCTGCATTTGTAAATTAATATTAAATGTTCACAAAATGTTCACCCAAATAAGGTGAGGCTTAAATCAACTACTTTGAAAAGGAGTAATTCAGTGCTTGAATTGTTATGATTAACTTTGACTTAATTTCGGGGGATGCTAGAAAGTGTGATATGTTAAGGATGAATGGAACACGCAGGAATAACTCTGTTGGATCCAAGCAAAATAATCTGATGATTATTCTAAGTTTACTTGTGTCCATCATAACCTGTTCTGCAAGGGCCCAAGACATTATTCAAGGGAAATTTAGCAGTTAGGGTCACATGTAGTCACAGTTGGTACAGTCACAGTGCTTCCAAGTTTGAGTAACCAGATCAGCACCTGAGAGAGCTCCCAGTGAGCCAAACCTGGCAGACTTTTCTTCCCTCATTGGATAACATGGGGAGTTGTTGTCCTCCTTGGATTTTAATGGTATTTTCAGGCTATAACATCATTACTCCTCAATTCTAATTGTTCATAAATCCTACAACAAGGAGTTGGTGATATATGAGGGCTTATGATCGCAGGCAAATCCTGTGCTGCTGTAAGATAGTTTCCCCAAAGGCTACTTTCTGCTCGTGCAAAGACTCCCTAAAGGCCACTTGCCTGGTTTTGTATTCTTAAGCTTTTGTGAAGCTGAGAAGAGGGGTTGTGTGGTTGGTAGCTCATCCTCTGACACTGTGGTTATGTATTTTGGCTGGGACAGTGCAAAAGAGGGTCCCACTTTGAGACAACACCCCAAACCTTCTGTTCGTCTGCAATGTCCTCCATGCATTATAAGAACCCAGAGCCAGGGGTCATGACACACATAAATTACTATAATTTCTCAAAATTCCATTCAGGTTAGACCCTAAATTTTGTTGCACATTCTCAGGGCTGCAGAGTATCATATATACTCTTAAAATTGCTTCACTTTATAATATGTTCCTTTGACTCTGAATGGAGCAGAGGTCACTTGGGAGTAAACATTCAATATTTTAAGTGTATCTTAAGTGCAAAAATGTGGTGTCGTTGGGATGGACAAGATTATAGTAAAAGACTTGAGGCAAATGACTGAAAATATTGCAATAAATATGGCATGCTGGCAGCTCTTATATTGAAAATCCTAAATTACCAAAAACTTCCAGAATGAACATACAGAGTTTCCTTAAAAAACAGTATGGATTTAAGTAAGGCTACATGAATTTCCAGAACAGCATACTGATGCAGCAATAGCATTTGACTATAATTTTACTATTGATAGATTTTGGCTATAGTCATGTTATTTGAAATTTTGTTTACCAATATAATATATATATATTGCATAAAGAGAATAACAAAATGTTACTATATTATTCCACACATACTGACCTCTGGATAATGAAATGATAACTTTGGAATGATTTCTATAGGTCCCTTACAAGAAAAAAGAGAGAGATGTGAGTAGCATTCAGGAGCTGATTAGCACACCTTTGTTTTTCTGTGAGCAGACATCTGCTTTCTTCCATTTAAAGATTCTAGTCATGACTTTGACTAGTAGGAGCATCACTGTGACTCAAAGCCTAATGATGTTGGAGATCTTGGCTGAACTGTGGCCATCAGAGGAGGCTGTTAACAGAAGTACTTTAAAATACTTCATCTATATTTCTTTTGTTTTAGCATCAAATGTTAAATGAACCACATCAAATAAGGACAAAATAGCACTTCTGCCCACTTAATGGGCTAACTGCACTGCAAAGTGCCCAGGGCAGCATACAGTTACACTTCAAATACATCTTCACTCACTGATAAGATCCAGACCAGACTATAATGAAATTAACAGTGTATATCACTGGCCCTAGCACACATACACACTTCCTAAAGCATCAGATTAAAACAAGGGCAGTATCCAACTAAGTTCTACTTAGAGTAGACCAGGCACGTCCAACAGGTAGATCATGATCACTGGACACCTTTGGTAGATCACTGGCTCCCCCAAAGAAGCTCAACAACTTTGGCTCCTCTAAAAAAAAAAGCCCAATTTTTTTGCCCTGCACCCCCCAAAGCAGGGCTTTCCTTCTCCCTAAAAAAAGCTCAACAACAACTTTGTCCTGAATGCCTTAAAAGGGGGCTTTCCTCCTCCCAAAAAAAGCTCAGCAACTTTGACCTGAACCCCCCAAAAGGGGGTAGATCACTGCCAGTTTTTAACTTTGTAAGTAGACCACAGTCTCTTGGGAGTTGGCCACCCCTGGCAGTAGACCATTGAAATTAATGTACCTACATTCGTCAAACCCGTAGATTTCAGTGAACCTTTTCAGAAAATTATTGTCTCTTAAAGTGGTTCATGTCATGTGGGCGGGGGAGGAGGGGAAAGAGCTATTTCCCCTCAGGCTTACAAACGAAATGAATGCACACTGTGGAAGGAGAGTGGAGGGGAAAGGTAGAGGAGAGAGATCAATGTGAAAAGATCAGAATTTCAGCAGAAAGTTAAAGTATATGCCCTGACTGGAAATGAAGTTGTATGACTGCCCCCAAAACCTTTGCAGGCACAAATAATATTGAAAGGGGGATTGTGCATGACTGTCCTGATAGTATGCCTTGTGAGCACAGATAACCATGAATGCACAATAAAAAGGACACATGGAAGGGCCCTTAATTCACATGGATACTTGTGAATAAACAGTTTGTCCAAATGTCCATACATGTTCTGCTGTGGCAATAGAAACCTGTCCAAATTGACCTTTGGATGCTACCACAATGCAAGTATTAATAATATATCTGTGCACAAATAAGTACTCTCAGAAACAATTTCAACCATTTGTACCTAAGGTACTGACAAGATCCCTTTTAATATATATTGGCTTTTTGTATCTGGCGGTGAGAATGTCAGCTCCTTGGAGGCAAGGAGGGCTTGAGAGACTAAGAAAGCCGACGATTTAAACTTAAGCAATACTAAATAGCCATTGTCAACATGGACTGCAGTGAGATGGGGCAGAGGAAAGAATAACAGTCTACAGATCAGAAGGCTTTCATGTCATGATGTTCGCAGTACAGTATATTCTGTCACAAGCAAATTTATTCCTCTCCATTCTATCTACAAAACATGTGGAAATACAACTGAAGGCTAATTCTGCTTTGATGTTCTATGAAAGCCCAATTCCTTTTTCTTCTGATGCAATATTTCTATTGATGTTTCATTAAAATGCATTAAAAATGTGATTCCCTATCACCAAAGCATTATCTACACAACTATTCATTTTTTTGATGGACTAGGACTTCAAACACAAATGTAGTTACACATACCTGTATGTTTAGAGCTAAACCTTCAACTTCAAATGCATGTCTGTTCCCCTCACTCTGGTCAGTTTTTGTACATAAGGAGGTTTCAGAAGGCATTGACATATCATGAGGAAAATTATTTTCTATCCCAATAAAATATATTAATACATACTTTGATATGACTTCTTATGTATTTTAAAAATGCCTTCTTTATGCCTAATGCTTTACAGACTTAAGCCTCATGAGTCTGACCCAAACATGCCACGATAGTTAAGCAATGCCTTTCAGTTTCTTTCATTCTCTCAAGAGCCAATGTGGGATTTGGGTTAGAGTGGTGGGCAAGGATCTGGACCTTGGGGCATTCATCACATCTCAGCCTAATCTACTTCACAGGATTGTTGTGAGAATAAAACAAGAAGATAAAACAATCATGCATGTTACCTTGAGCTTCTGGGAAGAATAAATTAAAAAGAAGTGACCAAAATGGTTAGACAGGAACATATAGAACACTAAAATAAGGACACTACATTTGTGTCCACTACATTCTGATGACTAGAAAAGTCTGCTCAAGCACTCTTTTCTTGAATCTCATTGTGTGAAGTCTGCCTTCTAATGGACATCTCTCCATCACAGAGCAAACCAAGGCGGTGTTGGGACAAAAATGTTTTCACAATGGAAAATCTGACTTCATGAATTTAAAGCATTTTCAGATTCTGGATGAGAGGTTTTTAGTAGCAGCCAATAACGTAACTCTGCTTACAAAATGAAAGTTGTATATTTACTAGTATGGTCATAGAAGCACATTGGGTGGGATCCAGGCTAAGTTAGGTGAAGTTCCTACTGAAATCAGTATGACCCCATGGCTAACTTGCCTGGATTCCAATGGAACCTAAATTCAGCCAACTTACTGACATCAATGGGACTTACTCTCAGAAAAGTGGGTCTAGGCCTTAGTCTGGTTCCACCCCAGTAATCATAATCCGTGCTATTTTTCTGTAAAAAGAGGTGCCAGAACTCACCATGAACACTTCCCTTGTTCCCTTATCATCATGGCAATGGTGCCCACCTGAGAGGTGCTGAAACTGAGTTCTGGCAAGTTCCAGCTGAATAAAAGCACTGATCATAATTATTATCATAGGTATACCAATTAGAATTCAATTATTTATTTGGAGGGGGAAGCATAACCATGAGATTCTCCTTTCCCCACTGCCACCTGAAAACTGTTCCTAAATATATTTTGTTGGGAGTAAAATCAGTATTTTTTTCATTATTATTTTACTTCCAAGGAATTATATAATTATATGTAGGATTCGGCTGCCACCAGTACCCTGCAAGAGTCCTTGGGTAAGTGTATGTATATATATATATATATATATATATATATGCTGCAGAAATAAACTGGCTAGCATATGGGTAGGCAAACTAAGGCTAGGGGACCAGATCCGGCCCAATCGCCCTCTAAATCCGGCCTGTGGGTGGTCCAGGAATCAGTTCTATGATTTAATGACTCCATATATATTCATTATAATTCTGGTCGATCCCTTATAAAGGTATAATAATATTTATTTATTTATTTATACATACATACATACATACATACATACCCTGCCCATCTGGCTGGGTTTCCCCAGCCACAATGGATGCCAACAGGGGAAACATAGGAGTTTAATTTGTTGTTGCTGTTGCTGTTGTTTAAAAACTTATGCTATTTTAAAAGTCCCTATGGTTTAACAAAGCTGCCAATGTACCCATGCAGTTACCAAATATTTACACATTTGTCTATAACAAAGGAAGGTGATTCTGCTATTAGCAGCAGCGTGGAGGAGGCGAAGAGTGTCAGTATCCTGTTCAAAATGAGTCCCAGCTGGAGACGCCAGAGAAACCCAGCTGGCTGAGTGAGTTCTTTACACATCGCGCCCCTAGTATTTATCCCTCGCCGAGCAGCTGCAACAGGGAGCAAAGTGCAGGGCAGCAAGCGATGGTTTTGCTGTTTTTTTCCCGGACCTCCAAGCCAGGCGGTTGCCAAAGTCTGGCAGAGCCGCCTGAGCAGAGCATCCTCCGGAGCTCCTTGCAAGCGGGGCGCATTTGCCTCGCGCTTGGTCCGAGGAAGCGGCGAGGTGACGCGGGGAGTAAAAGAAGGTGCTGGGTGGAGGTGGGGCTGGGAGAGACGCTTGGGTCGAGTTGGGTGCCTGCTTGGAACAAGCAGCGCCCCAGACGAGTCTGTTGGGAGCGATAAGGATCTGGCGTGACGTCAGAGAGGAGTCTGGTAAGTGGAGCTGCCCAGAGGCGCTAGGAGCTCTTTCGAGTTCTGCCAGAGACAACGAGGCAGCGTTTCGCTGAGGCGGAGGGCATCAGCAGGCAAGCAGCGACGAGCTCTGGGGACCGCGGCTGGGGAAGCCTCGCCCGCCCAGGAGGGTAAGCGAAGCCCCTGGTGCGCGGGGAGGGAATTTATTTAGGCGGGAAAAGGGAGCAGGCAAGAGAAAGGGCGGGAAAAAAGTGCGGGCGAGTGGCGCGCCCAGAGGGAGAGGCGTGGGGAGGGTCTGGGAGTGGGGCGCGCTCACGTGGAGAAGTGATGGGGGCGGGCAGGAAAAAGGGGTCACGAATGTGAGGCATACTTGGTTCGGGGGTGGGAGGGAAATGTCTAGATTTAGGCCTTGCAAAGAAGTGGTGGGGGGAAGGTGTGTCCGTTGCTGGACTGGAAGAACACCCATCTCCCTCGACATTTATTTATTCATTGCGCTTATATCCCACCTTTTTCTCTGAGGAGCTCAAGGTGGTGCACGTGGTTCTCTTCCTCCCCCAATCCCCACAACAACCCTGTGAGGCAATGACTGACCCAGGATCACTCTGTAACCATTACGCCACACATGCTGGATGGGGTGGCTGATGGGTTTTAGAGCCCAATAGCATCTGTAGGGCTGCAGCTTCCCCACCCCTACTGTGTAGGATACTGAGCTGGAGCAGGGAAAGTATCAGGTTGGTCAGTGAAGGTGACAAAATACTCAGAATAAGTATTGAATAAAGGGCAATAGAAATGGTCCAGAAGCATTAATCCCAGTAACCTTGGTTGCTGTGGCTTTCTCAAAAATTGATGCTGGCAACTGTGGGTTATTAGTTTTGTAAATTGTCTGCTGTTTCTTGAAGTCCCTAAAGTAAGGGGTGAATAATGTGTTTTCCGCACTAAGGTCAGACCTGAAATTGGGCGAGAGTGCTTCTGAGCACGCACAAAGAACATTTGGCTCACTGCTGGACTTTCAACACATCTAGATTTAGGAAGCTGCTTGTAAGTTAGAGAGAATGGCTTCCAAGCTGGTTTAATTGTGGGCAGTTTTATTTCAGCACTTTGTAGGAGAGGACAGTGGAGGAAACCAGGGAGCACAAAGGTAGTACTCTGAAAGTGCACACTGAGTTCACTTTGTGTGTCTTGTGTAACACAAGCTGTTTTTTGGACAGTGCCAAAGATACATTCAGATTCCATTCCGATGAATGGAGATTTCAGTCATCTACTGTGCACCCACTATATGGCTGGTCCAAAACTAAGGCTTTAGCCTTTATTAGTTAGCAGGACACACAGTCAATCCATGTAATGGACCTCTACCCAAATGCAATTGCAGAAAAAGAGCAACCAGTCTCTGGTGCAAAAACTGCTTTGTCAGAAGGGAGTGTAAATGTTGGTCAGCGAGAGTGTATAGTGGGGTTTCCATGCGTTTGGTAGTTTGCACAATAATACCCCTTTGTGTTAATAGCATTCTTACTTTGTGTCCTTTGTGTGATGGACACTGCTCCAACCTGTTGAATCAGACATGGTTGTTGAAATACAATTTCCTCTGTTTGTAGATTAGAAACAGGAGAGACTTGTTGAGGGATTGATCAAGGTGGTGCAGGAATCTCGCTTTGAGGCAAATTTGCCCCTTCCCCATTGTGCTGAGTATCTTGTCCTCACAGCCCAAGTTGTGGCAGTAATGTAGGGATCCCTGGTCTGGAGTTTTGGCTATACTTTTGAGAAGTCAGATGTTAGTAATCCATTATTCCTGTCTGATACCCTGTATGTTTATGCAAACTGGCCAAACTAGATTAAGCAGTGAAGAATTAGAATGTGAGCATTTCTAATATGGGAATTGGAACAAAGCATAATTCCGGGAGATGTGTTCAGTCCTCTTTAAATGTAGATTTTCTTTTAAAAATGTATACTGTATATTTGTAGCATTTGGAGTTCAAGATGTTTATGATTTGAAAACTAAGCGGAAGATACATAATCATTGGATACTGTTGACCATTCATAGTGCTTTGAGAATATTCTAAATGAAGCTCAAGTGCTTGATGTTCTTTGCCTTGGGAAATACGTGTAGAGGGATTAATTAATACAGAAGTGGAAATGAAACCAGCTGGCTAGTTATATCTTCCATTTATACCAGTTCAGTTAATGCTCATACTGTATTTGAATGCATCTTTATTGCCCTTATTTTAGTATGTTTGGGTACTGGTGGACTTCATTGCTAGTTCTATTTCCACCCTCCCCCACAACCCCTTTAAATCCTACATAATTGGCAGAGTTTATTTTTTGGTAGTCAGTTTTATGAAAAGGGCAAGTGTCTTTTGTATAGTAAATTAGAATGGTAATGCTGAAACCAATGATGAGAGCTTGTCTGGAATTATCATTTGATTTCATAGTGATCACAGGAAAACATTGATTTACTTGGCTATTATAAGTAGGTCCCAAATGCAGAAGCGGCCTTATTGACCCCTCCCTATTATGCCCAGGAATGGAAGAGAAGCGAACATCTCTTACATTTCTGGTGGCAGATTGGAAATCACGTTCTTCCTTAAAACATGATTTTTAAGGAAAACAAAAGGGGATGATGCATTTTAATTTTGGATTTGTATTAAAGTATTATTTTTTATGTTTGTAGTATAAGCCATTACTCAAGGGAAACTAAACCATGGCTTGGAGTGAATTTGGTGTCCTCAGCTGGCTCAGAGAGAGTCGGCAATCCCGGAAACTAATCTTGTTGATTGTCTTCATTGCTCTGCTCTTGGACAACATGTTGCTTACTGTAGTTGGTACGTAGTTGTTTTTTATTCTTTCCTCTTTTTTTTAAACAACTGTTCAAGAAGGCTAAAATGCTACAGTTGCTGTGAAAGTGCAATTGATTTCTTCATAAACAAAGCTAGCCATTTGTTAGGACATATTCCTTAACCATTTAACATTTTCAGTTACTATTATAATAGTGTTGCTTCTGTGGATATCTTCAGGAACCGTCAAATAATGCTTTGAATAAAAAAAAATTAGCAATGTAAAAAAAAGCAATGTAATTTTTTAAAAAAATTCTACAGTACTTTCCTTTGTGGTTTCACAAACCAAAATGACAGTGAAGATAGGACTTGAGATGCATGTTTCCTTTTGATAGGTTCTTTTTCATCTTTGGGCTTATGAGAACAGTTAGCTTTGCAAAGCTACAGCATTTAATCATCATAGATTATGAAAATGGCCACAGATGGAATTAACTTGCACCACTGCTTGTATTTAATAAGAATTGGCCAGAGAAGTAAACACAACACCCATATTAATGCAGGACATTATTTGACTTCAGCAAAGTATGATCCATATCAAAATACTGTTATGTTGGTATTCAACCTAGTTTTACTCAGAGCAGACTTACTAACATTACTAAACCCATAGTGAAATCTTCTTAAACTGTCCTGCTCTTGTTTTTGCTGGTCAACTTGTAGGGCCAAGTTTGAAGCAAGTGGTTACTATCTTGGAATAACACAAGTTTCCTGCTTTGACTCAGCTGTGGAGAGCTCATTGCTCTGGGTTGTTTGTGTATGCTAATATAGCCATTACCAAGACGTTATCTTCTGTAATTAGGTGGCAAAAGGCGGGGAGGAATGCATCCACAGTATGGTAAAGTGAGGAACCAGAGAAAGCAACATAAGAACATGCTGCTTGCTGCAGTACATTGCTACCAAGATAAACCATTGTTTATCTTGCTGTCTGAATGTAGGCAATGAAAAGGCATGAACAATTTCTTTCCATGGCATTGAATAACAAATGCTCTTATGCTCAGTAGTGGACAGCATGGTGGGTGAGTTGCTTCTGCTTGCTAGGAAGGACTAGGTTCCAGGATGCTCCTTGGCAGGATGAAGGCTCTGTTTAAATTTAGACCCACATGTTTTAATTGTTGTTGCAACTAGTTAATAAAATGCTTAATCAGAAATTATGTGATGTAGAAACTTTGAAGATTGCTTTATACTTGTCCTTTAAGTTGGCCTCCTTTCTCGGTGGTTTAAATCCACCATGCTCTATACGCGATTTCTTCAGCATTTCAAAATATTGTGGAAGTCCATTTTACAAATTCCTTATTGCTGTGCAGTCTAAGTTTACCAAAATAAACTGAAATCCATAAATTATAGAGCTGATGCTCTTCTGTCTTGTTGTATCTCCCCCACTATAACACACACAAACACACATGAAACCTTGAGTGTCAACCTGGATTTAATTCTACTACCAAGTCATGTGTGTGATTGATGTTAAGGAGATTTGCTTTAAAAAAATAATAATCTCACATCTGTAGGGTTTTTTTCTTCTTCTAACCATAAACCTAGCTTTGCCTTCATTATTCAGACTGCCACTTCAACATAGTGAAATAATTTGGAATGGGACTGGCTTAAAAAATGGACTTTCCAAATGTTGCTAACCTTTGAAGTTGATTATCATATCTTCCTTTTCCTGTCTCAGTTGTCTAGATTTCCTAGCTGTTCCAGTTTATACTCCTGCCTTACCGGTGCTTGGCATCTTCACCCTCTCCCTGCTTAACTGTTTGGGTAGTTATTTGAATAACGCCCATTTATGGCCTTTTATGCTCTAACAGGAGCAATACAGCGTGTCTGAGTGACACTCTGAAGTGTTTATTTTCCTGTATGTTTGATGTTATATTCTTGCCCAAGTTACTATTTTGTTCTGAAAGTGAAAAACACCCTTTTGCAAATTTCTTGCTGTATCACTTGGCCTTTCACATCTCTACAGAAAGGTTTCCTAAATAAATGTAATTGTTGCCACAGTAAATCGATTCAGACATCTGCAAGTCATGATGCACGTAAATGACTGTTGATTTTGTCACTCATATTTCCTGATAAAACATGCTGCCTCACCTGCTTCTACTATTTTTAGCTCCCGTTTCCTTCCTTTCAATACAGTTAGGAGGTAATTAGGATTTTAAATCACATGCAAAAGTTTAATCTTACCTTTTAGAGTTTAGCTTTATCCTTCCAGCATTATATAAAAGGAACAAGGTATTAGTGGTGGAGAAGCCTATGTTACATGGGATTCTCTAGCTTTTTTATTGTCAGGAGCATGGGATCATGTAGGAGGCAGGGCCATGGTAAGTTGCTTCTCTGCCTCTTTGGTTACACTTTAAGTCTCCATGAAATGAATAAAAAAGAGCTATGCAATCAGTGGGATTTAATTGCAAGTGCTGCATTTTAGTCTGTCTATATCCTTTATTCTTTAATGTTCAAGCTTTGTGTAAAACAGTTTGAAGAAAAGACAAACTTAATAAAATAAAGAACAATGAAAATGAACTCTGGGGAAAGGCCTGCAGAAAAGGAATATAGTGTTCCTGATAAAATATACTGAATGAAACTTGTACTACAAGTACACAGTGCTCTCTAAGATGTTTACTACAACTGGCTGGGGCTGATGGGAATTGTAAATAAAACAATTCTTAGCGTATTAGAACAATTCTTGTGATGTGTTGAAGACAATAGCAATTAGGTGACTTGCAGTATAAACACCTCTTGTTTATATTTTATTCGCCACTCTTGTAATACAGTATTAGTGCTTCTTTTGCCTCAGCAAATGAAATATATATGAGATACAGAAGGACAATCATTTGCACCATGTTATGAAAGGGAGGTGTGTGCATTGCATGCATCACTTTCATTCTTGGCTTTAAATGACTGGAAGTTTATATTGTAATTCAGATCAAAATACCACCAGAGTCTATGGGGTATGCAAGTTAAAACTGTTGATTTGTGTTCAAACTAAAAATCAGTTTAGGCATGGCTTCCACTCACAATTTTCCAGCTGTTTATGCATTCCCAAGCCCTATCCATTTAGAAATGGGTTTGAGCACAATCCCACTTCTCTTTTCATCAAGACTTATCCCAATGTTATTTTGTAATAATGTATCCTCGTGATGCTTATTTATATGCCACTGTTTCAAATTACAGTATACTCAATGCAGTTAATCACAACAGTAAATAAAGAATAAATGTGTTCCACAAAAAAACAGATATATTGAATACATATTTCAAAGTATTTTATACCCACATTATCAAACCAACAAAGAAATTAATCATAATTATTATTAGCTACATATTTGCACTAAGGTGTCTCAGAGCAATTTACACACAAAAAAATGAAATACAAAATTTTCCTATTCATATGAACAACATTCAAATCAGTTTCATCAACTGTATGGGTCTTTCCCTTCTCCCTTGACCTGTCCTCTCATACATTTAGTGCCTAATATCTGGATTATTAGTTGCTGGTGCTCAAGTCTATCCAGAAGACCTCCCCCCACAATATTTGATAAATTGGCACTCTCTATTTGCCAGACAGAGGAAAATTGTTTATAGTTTAGTTTCCTTGCATTTTAGAGAAATGAACTTTGCATTGAAAATAGATGCCATGCAGAACTTTGTTGAGCCTTGTTGCAAGTTCTCCTGACCATATAGAAAAGAGTAGGGAAGAGTGGCTGAATTTCCACCATTTTAGAAGGTAGCAGCACCTATGTTTCCCTCACAGAGGGAGGTAAGATAGGAGGATGTTTTTCAGTTTGCATGAGAACTTCCTGCACATTTATTGTAAGGAGCACAACTTATGATTCAGTGATAACTTATGTACTCTTTCATGATTTCTGGCAATAAGTACTGTATAACCTGAAAGCTTACATAATCTTCTTGTAGTTTGATCCAGCAAACATACATTTATGTATGTTTTGATAGTGGTATTTGTGTATTTCCCTATATAATATTTGTTCTGTTTGCTTTTTCAGTGCCAATCATTCCCAGTTACTTGTACAGCATTACGCACCAAAAAAATGCAACAGAAATCCAAACCATTAGGCCGGAGACATCTACATTAAGCCTGAATAGTTTTCAAAGTATCTTCTCCTATTATGACAACTCCACAATGATTACTGGAAATCATTCTGAAGGGACAAGACCAGGAGATTTTTATCACGCTCGGACAGAACAAATGGTGGTAAATATGACTAAGGCATCGCCATCCTCTGACTGCCCCAAGGAAGACAAAGACCTGCTAAATGAAAATGTCCAAGTTGGTTTGTTGTTTGCTTCCAAAGCAACTGTGCAGCTGCTTACTAACCCTTTTATAGGGCCAATGACAAATAGGTATGCTCTATCTCTTTCGCACTAAAGTGGCATTTAATACTGATCTGCCAGTTTATATATCTGCATTTCAGAGAGAGGTTTGCCTTTCCCCTTTAATTATTTGCATTGTGTGTATGTTTTCATGGACTGCTCGCATTAATGGATTGCTTTTACCAAAATATATATCTGAATACTAAATCTGCTCTAAGCCTGCAATATTTTTTAAATAACAGGGGCTTCTATTAGTTACGTTAAATAATTTTAACATCTCCTTCCTCCTGTACTCCTTGAATAGCACTTGTTTATGAAGGCTTTTGTGGAAAGAGTGAACTTGTGGAAAGAGTAAATACCAGCATGTGTGAAGTAGAAATACATAACAGTGGTTGTTATACTTGTAAAATTTTTGAAGATTGATTTTGTCGTCAGAACTTTTCAGCATTAATTCATACAACTACAAAATATGAAATTATAAGATTGAAGAGCTTCTGAATGCAGTTTTGAAGGTTTTGGATTTTAAAATATCAGATAAATATAAATATATAAATAATGATGTTTGTAACCCTTCCATCTGACTGGGTTGCCCCGGCCACTATGGGCGGCTTCCAGCATACTCCAAAACTCAATAAAACAGTATCTCATACAAACAGGCCACCATCTTGCTTGGTTAATTAAAAACTAGTTGGAAGTCTGGGAGTGAGGGACCAAGACCCCCAATTTCAGCAGGCGCCAATGTCCTCAACCTAAGGGAATTCATATCACAGGACAGGTCATAGACTGGTCAACTCAGGAGCAGAAATTGGTTGCAGGCTGTGCAGCCATCTATTCTGCTAAGGCCAATCGTGTTACCACAGTAAGTGATTTTATGGATTCAGAGGCAATAGGCATGCTTGAGTGAGGAAAGCAGGTTTTATTAAAGCACAAAAAGCATATAACTGGAGAATGCACACTTAATGGATCAGTTTAAACAGACTAAAGACATCTGAATAAGTGTGGATGCACACAAAAGCTCATACCAAGAACAAACTTAGTTTTTTTCTTTTGTGTAAACTAAAGGCATATTACTGATAGCTAAGCACAGCTAAAAATCTATAATGAAATATATCATGCCCCTTCTGCTGGGGAAATCCTTGCATTCAAAGAACATTCCCCTTAGCATTATGTTGGATTCCACCCAGTGTCACAATCCTGTGTTTCCAAACATCAAAGTCAAAAGCACAAAAAATAGGGGTAGAAACAAAAGCTAACAACAATATTGTGATCCACTCCCACAGAGTGCTTAGCAACTGTTCCACCTACTGATTATGGTGGCATTTGCTGGTGATACATCCACATTAGCCATGCATGAGAGACACCAATAAAGAGCAGTGATTGGAATTCCAGGATTCCTACTATCATACACGATGCACAATCATGTTATGAGGAAAAGGCCACAACACTTCTGTCAGAGCTTAAGTTGGCCCATTAATTAGGAGATCTGCATGTAATACATTTATGGAACCATCATCCTCCTTTCCCAAGGAGGATTCAAGTCCTGATGCAATACCAATGATCCCACACAGACAGTATGAAGAACATTGCATACATCACATTTGTATTGGTATCCATGTGAAGTTGTCCTGAAAGAGAGAACTGTAAAGATATGGGATGAAAAGAACTATCAATCTGCCCTACTCCACTTTTCTTTTTGTTTTTTACACACACTACATTTAAAGCGCATTCAAAGTACATTCTTTTCCTCAAAGAATTCTGGGCACTGATGTTTGTTAAAGTTGGTGGAAATGTAACTCTTAGGGGTCAGTTGCAATGCCCAGAATTCTTTGACTGAAAATGTACCGGTACTTTGAATGTGTTTCCCTGCTATAGTGTGTACACAACTTTAGTCTGGCAGCCAGATCCACAGAACATGTGGCGTTTGCTCATCATATGTATGCATGTTCTTCCATGTTGTGAAACTGTCCAGACTGCTGATGATTGCAAATGGAAAAGGGCACATGGCTCTTGCACCATTTAATAGTTGTTTAGAAGATATAATTTCAACAGGTGTTGCTTGAATGGCAAGCTGTGCCTGCCTCTACTCAACTTCCCTCTTCTGCACAACGATTAAAGGTGAAGAAGTCCTGTCCTCTCTTTCACCTGGCCACCCTATGTGCAGATAGAACTCTTGGAACATTGAATCAGTGTTTAATTTTTATAATACTGTTCTACTTCTTAAATGTATCTTTGTAGAAAAGATTTTGAAACATTAAGCTGTTTAGAAGTGCTTTTTAAGTAAATATGCAAGTGAAAGATTGTTAGTGTTTCTGCAAATGGAAAATGTGTGATAGGTGTACAGTAAATGAGAGTTTCGGAACAATGTGATATCTGAGCTGCAAAGCTGGCTTTCACTTATAGACCACTTGGAGGATTGTATCGTGTAACAACTGTGCAGCTAACTGTGCACAAATAATAGCACTGTGCTATTACCATGTGCTAATACCATGTGGTATTATAAAGTAGAATTAGACACTTGTAGCAAGTATATTATTTTTCCACATTATTTCATTGCAACAAAAGAAATCTATAAATGGCTTAATGTTTAAACCATTCTTTTTAATGAACATTCTCATCACCAGCCAGTTCTGTGATACTGGATCCATCTTTTCACACAGTCTTGGCAAATTATACATACATTGCTAGTCACTGCCTGCTTTCTATCAGCCTAACAATGCACATTTTCCCGGAGATCAGTACTTTCTTTTAGCTGGAGACATACCTTTTTAAACATGTTGGATTCTGAGCTGCTCCACTTTTGCCCCTCCTGAACGACAAACTAAGCATTTTATCAGAGCATTATGAAGAGAAATGTGCTGATCCAAAGCCTCCAATCTACCAGAATAATTGGTGGCTTAGGGTGGAAGTAGCCATTACCCAAAGGAGATGCTGCCAAGAAATTAACCAAGCCATTGTGGTGCACTGGTTAATGTGTTGGACTAGGACTTGGGAGATCACTGTTCATATCCCAGCTCAGCCATAAAGCTTACTGGGTGACCTTGGTCCTGTCATAGGGTTGTTGTGAGGATAAAAGGTACATCTTAGAGGAAAGGTGGGATATAAATTTAATATAATAGATAAAATGAGATCTAAACATAATTTTCTGCCTCTTGCTCCACAATATATATTTGACAGTTGCGGTTAGCATGCTGTGGCAGAGATACTTACCTGATCTAGAAGGTAACTTGCTGCTGCTTGCTAGGCAAGGTTGGCACAGTGCAAATGCATCAACAAAGTCAATCTGGTGCTCCTGCTGGTGCATTTGTACTGCAACGCCCTTCTCATTGCCTCATCCCATCCCGCCCCTTCTAGTAAGCAATGGTGACTTGCCTGCTGGGAGATCAGGTAAGTGCCTCTACCCCTTGACACCATCTGCTAGAAATGTGTGCTGTCCTGCCCTGTTGACAACTAGTGGCATTTAGGACCTAGTGAATGGTCCAATAGCACCTGGTGCTTTAGTATTTGTTACAGCTAAATAGTAAGGCCCAGCGGAGAGACCACAGAGGTCCATGTAACTGAATTTTCTAAAGCAGCTTTCTAGTGAAAGAAGTCTTTTAAAGTATTTTAAGATGCAGGAAAGCATAAACAGCAAGCCAAAATATTGTGTTGGTTTTGTTTTCCAGAATAGGCTATCAGATTCCCATGTTTGCTGGCTTCTGCATCATGTTTGTCTCAACAATTAGTAAGTGCTTTTCCTCCCCTATGTCACAAAAAATTATTATATTATATTGGAGATGGAGGGGTGGACCGATAGGAAGTACACAAATGGGGACACTAATTTAAAGCATGCATGAGTGTATTGAGGAACTTCCCTCCTTATATTGTTCTATAACAGTATAGTATGGACATGATCATTCCTTGCTTCAATTTGGGGGGTGTTGCTTGGTGCCTAAAATATTTGCTTTTCTTGTCCAGTCCACAATGTTGGATCAGTAGCACTATTTACAACCTACACAGTATGTGGGAAGAGAAGGTTGCCATTTCCACTTTGCCCGCCTTCCTTTGCTAGTTTACAAGCAGCCACAGAATAATTAAAGAGGAAACTCTATGCTCTTCTGCTCATCCATCTGAATGTTTCCTTGAGCTGTATCCATGTCCTCCATGGAGGCTTGACGTTAGCTTGGCTCTTCCGCTGTGCTATTTTCAGCAAAACACTTCTGCTGGCAAGTGTGAACTGTATCTGGTTTGGGACACTTCCTGTGGTATTTTTCATGGTAAATGCATTGTGAAATGTCTTTACAAGATCCTGGATAAATCTAGTCCAGTTTAATACAGTTGTGTTGGCGTGTTCTGTCTTTTCCACAGTGTTCGCCTTTTCAGAAAGCTATAAGTTACTTTTTATAGCAAGATCTCTTCAAGGAGTTGGATCTTCTTGTTCTTCTGTAGCTGGTAGGTATTCATATGCACTTCATGATATAGATTGGTGGTTGCTAGATCTGTCATTTTGAGCAACCAACATATTCTGGACTCTGTTGTTTTAGCTAAGCATTTCTTTAGTTAAAATATTTTTTTCTTTTCATTTACTTCCTCTATTTAATCAGATAAATTTTCTCCATCTAGCTTTTTGCTGTTTACAGATAAGCTGAAATGGTCTAATGACCCCATTAGTGTTGCTTTTTAAAAGAATTATTGCATCATTTTCTTTTGCTTTAAAAGTTTTAAAATTCAGTTTTATAGGTCAGATGATATTAATATATTCTATGTGAGGTGGGATACATTTTACTGCAAGTGTTTTTGGCTCTTGGGATTCCTTTTCCTTCTCATTTGGGTGTTCTGTTTTCAACAAGCTTGCTAAGTTTAGCTTTTTTGTGAACAAATGAAGCATGTTCTTGTGCTTCATATGCATCTTGCTATTCATATCACTGTGTGATTTCCTGCCTGATTTTCACACTGAGAACAATAATCAGTACTGACTTGTCCTTTTTTGTTTACTGCTTATGCAGGTATGGGTATGCTGGCCAGTGTGTATACTGATGATGAAGAAAGAGGCAATGCAATGGGGATTGCCTTGGGAGGCATGGCTATGGGGGTATTAGGTTAGTATGAGGAAATTCATTGAAAAAGAATGTGTGGTTTCCATAATAATAATAATAATATGTCTATCTCTTTCATACAGTGATGCCTTTATGTACTTAGGTAAAGGTAAAGGGACCCCTAACCATTAGGTCCACTCTGGGGTTGCGGTACTCATCTCGCTTCATTGGCTGAGGGAGCCGGCGTACAACTTCAGGGTCATGTGGCCAGCATGACTAAGCCGCTTCTGGTGAACCAGAGCAGCGCACGGAAACGCCGTTTGACACAGGTGGCACTGAGGGTTAAACCACAGAGCCTAGGGCTTGCCAATCAGAAGGTTGGCGGTTCGAACCCCACGGCAGGGTGAGCTCCCATTGCTCGGTCCCTGCTCCTGCCCACCTAGCAGTTTGAAAGCACGTCAAAGTGCAAGTAGATAAATAGGTACCACTCCGGCGGGAAGGTAAACGGCGGTTGTTTTTTTAAATGTACCTACACTGCAATAAATGCATGCTTTAAAATGTTCTAATCAACAGCAGCTAATGGGTGGTGGTGGTGGTGGAGGAGGTGGCAGTCCCCATCCCAGCAGATGTAGTGCTGCTGCCATCAGGACACCACTGCCTTTGCCTTCTTGTGAGTGACTGCTGTTTCTAATAAATTAGTATGAGTTTCCGTATTGGTACAGATTGGAGAAGATATACCTGTGGCTCTGTGTAATTTTAATTATTTCTGCTGTATATCATTTAATTGAGTTATTTGCCTCAGGATTGTTCCTTTCTCCTAAGTGTCAAATATTTCAGTTATTAATATACAGGTATCTCTTTGCCCTCCCTGTTTCATAAACTCATTTTAGTGACATAGCTAAAATATGCTAGAACAAGATCTGCTTGTTCAGTGCCACTTCCCCTCTCTCCTCTCCTGTGCCCCTAAATCTGCTCCGGAGGAGGGTTGAGTGAACTCCCAAAACAGGTTTGGTGGTGGGATACAGTTGTACCTTGGTTGTCGCACGCCCTGGAAGTCTGACGTTTTGGCTCCTGAACGATCGAAATCCGGAAGTGACTGTTCCAGTTTTCGAATGTTCTTTTGGGAAGCCGACCGCCCCATGGGCCTTCCATGGCTTCTGATTGGCTGCAGGAGCTTCCTGCAGCCAATCAGAAGCCGTGCTTTGGAAGTTGAATGTTTTAGAAGTAGAATGGACTTCTGGAATGGATTCCATTTGACTTCCAAGGTACGACTGTAGTCCTGTTGTATGAGTGGGCCTCATTCATTGTGTGCCCCACTTAGAACTATGTTGAATACCACCCTAAGAAATGTATAAATGACTTTTTTTCATAGTGGGACCGCCTTTTGGAAGTGTGATGTATGAATTTGTTGGGAAGACAGCACCTTTCCTGGTGTTAGCAGCATTGGCTCTTTTAGATGGTGGTAAGTAAAATTCCCATATCTATGTCATGACTAATAGCTTTGAATTGTGACATTGTTACTATATATATATTTTGAAAAATACCCCTACATTATGATTTCTTTTCCTGCAGCAATACAATTGCTAATTCTGCAACCATCCAGGATACAACCAGAAGTAAGTAGTTCAATAAATCTTTTTTTTTTAATGCTTGTATTACACTTTCTCTAAAACTGAGGTTATTTATCTGTTGATAGAGTCAGAAAGGAGCATCGCTGCTGACACTCTTGAGGGATCCATACATCATAATTGCTGCAGGTATTTGCAGTTATTGCCCACTTGCATTTATTTGTTGTGGTCATATCTGATCTGTATTTGGTAGCCTGTGGGAAGGATCACTTAGTCTGACGAAGGAAGGATCACTTGAGCTGCACGCTCTAGCATGCAGCTTCTGTACATTGTAGTTAAAACTATAATGTGAGCAAACATCCAGTGTTGTTTTCAGGTATTCAGTTGTGATAGAACGACAAATCTACTACCTTGTGCTCATATGAGTTTTTCAGATGGAGATTATAGTGGAAAGATTACATTACACATAACATTTTATCTTTGTAAGAACAGTGCTGAACTATTGCTTCTTGCCCTCAGGATCACAGCACTAGTGAGACCACAATATTGTTTTAGGGATTCTTCATACAGAGTCTAATGCAACTTGGCATATATGAACAAAGAATGACAGCAGTGGTCATTTTTTCTTTCTTTCTGAACTGTGTTACAAGAGGAGAGCCTTTTCTTAGGAGAAATAATTTATCCATGATTTAAAACAAATTAGACTTGAATTTTAAAGATAACAAGCTCCTTTAGCTGTAAATGGCTGCATCATGAGTCTGTTGTATTTTTTTATTGTGATCGAAAGGGTATAAACATGTTTTTAAGGTACATTCAGCACTGAATGTGCTGTTTGACAAAGTGGAGTGGCAGTTTGTAGATTCAGGGCTTCTTTACATAAGACAAACATCTTAGATTTCCAGGTAGGAAAAATTGCATGAACATAGTGTGTGCATGATGATTCCACACTGCCTGCTTTGTCACATGTACATATTGTAATCCAGAATGATGGTGCATTAGTATGATATATTGATATGGCAAAATAAACCCATGTGCATTGTTGCACACGGCATAGTACGTCAAGAATATATACAAAGTTGAAATTCAGATATGTATTGACAAATACTGTTTAGCCCATTTCCCTTACATGGAATATCACATTTTCTTTTGAATATATTAAATGCACTCAGTATATTGGGACATTGTCCAGTTAAATATTTTCAGATTAATTATTTTGTTACAACTGGAGTGTGTGAACCGGGTGCAATAGAATTATTAGCAAATCTCCTATTGATAACTGCGTTGCTCCTACTAGAGTTCACTTTCACAGTATCATCACATGCTGAAATATTTTGTCTTTCTACTTTGAAATGCAATGAAAATAGGGAAACCTTTTGGAGTTTTTTTTTTGGGGGGGGATAACTGGACTATATATGAAATTATGGATTAAATGACTTTCCTCCCACACTAGTAATTTAGAAGTAATCAGTGTTGTATTATTTGACAAGCAAGTCTTCAAAAGACGTTTTCTTTCTGTAAGTGTTGCTCTTTCAAGCTGTTGATTAGAATTTAAGTGAAACAATTCCAGCAATTTGTTTTCCATCTCTTTTCAAGGATCAATATGTTTTTCAAATATGGCAATTGCTATGCTGGAACCAGCTTTGCCCATCTGGATGATGGAGACAATGTGTTCGAGAAAATGGCAACTTGGTAAAGTGTTTTCTTTCATTTATTATATTTCTGATCCTGAGAATGTTTGTGATTGCCATCTCAGATCATATGACAAATGGTAACATTTTTTAAAAAAACTAAATAAATCTGTTTCTAGACAATTGAGTGAATACTGTAGATTGCTGGTATGCCATTATATAGTTTATATTGCACATAATCAAGGGACACTTTGGTACCTATTTATTGAGCATATATCCTGATTTCAGTGAGAGGTTATATGATGCTGTCATTGAGCATTCATTTTGGTTTGTTTGTTATGCATTGTTGCATCAAGCAATTGTTATCCTACACAAAATGTTCCATACCCTTTTATATCTGTGTGTCTTTCTCCCTTCCTTTCCCCAAGTAACTCCTGTACATTCCACCTGTTTTTCAGCACACCCCACCTCTGGTTGTGTCAGCTTTCTGTGTGCACTGAGCATGTTCATTCTTCATTGGGCTGGTTTATTTTCCCTCCCTACTTTAGTGTTAGTTCCAAAGTGGTTTTTTTTTGTTTGTTTTTTTACTTCTGTAAATCTTGGGAGTACCCCAAGGCTCTAGATATCCTGTTCTTGTGCATGAGTGGTATGGTTTTGGCTACAGAAAGGTGAACCTCTGAAGTCTTTCGAGTTTGGTGTTGGTATGTATGGTATTTTACATTTATCATAACTCAGGTTCAGTATAGGAAAAGAGAATATACGTGATCAAAGCTATTACATACTGTATATACTTGAGTATAAGCCTAGTTTTTCAGCACATTTTTTGTGCTGAAAAAGCTGCCCTCGGTTTATACTTGAGTGATGCGGGCGGTGGGGGGCAGCGAGAAAGAAGCCATTTCTCTCTGCTCGTGCCGCCACCCGCTCTCCCCAGTTAACCATTCCTTAAGAAGCGTACAAGAATGGCGGTTCTTTACTCTCCCCAGGCAGCTTGTTCCATTCCTGAACTGCTTGCATAAATGCAAACTTGGCAAAGGAGGAAGAGGAAGGAGCAGCCCAAAGGGCTGCTTTCGGGCTGCTCGTTCCTCCTCCTCCTCCACAGCGGCAAAGGTGAACCGGCTTATACTTGAGTCAATAAGCTTTCCCAGGTTTTTGTAGGAAAATTAGGTGCCTCGGTTTATATTTGGGTCGGCTTATACTCGGGTATATGCGGTATGTATCCTGTCTTTTCTCCAAAAGCTAAGGGCAATGTGTTGGGAGCTTTACCCATTTCATCCTTATAAATAAACTACTGTTTTCTGGGGGTGATGAAGGAGAGGGGCTGAGCCTCACTGCCATTACATGATGACATGGGACCTCACTGCTGTCCCACCTCCAGGCTGTCAGCTGTTTGCCTGCCTTCTGCCCCCCCCCCCTTCACTCTGACTGGCATGAGCAGCAGGGCTGCAGATGCAATTTGTTCCCCCTTTTTGAATAAATTCTGCCCCTGTCCAGGTTTGGATTGCAGCCTTGGATTGCAATACTCTTAATATTAATCCATCTACTTTTAACACAGTTTATTATTGTGTTTAATTTGGAAGATACCTTTCTTTTGTTTTATACACATACACACACTACTTCACTTATGCACAGATAGTGGTGTCCGATAGCAAGTATTATTTTTTAAAGTATAATAATGGTTTAAATTTGATGGATAATCTTGCTAGATCAAACAAAAGGCTTGAAACAAACCGGATATTAATTTTTTTTGGTTCAGGCTGAAGACCTTCGTTAGATATGTTCTAATCAAAACTGCTGTGTCTGAACTTATTGCTTTCCCCAATGCTTCACTGAAACCAGTGTTGATAAGATAACCCGTTCATATTTTTCAGGTGTTGCTTTTATTCCTGCCAGTGTCTCTTATCTGATTGGAACTAATATTTTTGGGGTCCTTGCACACAAAATGGGACGGTATGCTGAATTTAAACATTACCTAATTCCTTAACACAGTTGTACAGTATTTTCTATTCCTTCAATGTTCCTTATGAGAAACAAACTGCAGCTTTCATGATAAATAAATTAACCTGCTGCTTTGTTTCAAAGTTATTATTTTAGTAGTAATTGTAGTAGAAATGCTGAAGTAAAACACATGTTTAGTGCTTACTTTTCTTGGTGTCTAAAAGATAATGTTTCTTCTTTCATAGGTGGCTTTGTGCTCTAATCGGGATGGTAATAGTGGGAATAAGCATTTTGTGTGTGAGTAAAAGTTGATACTTTGAGGAGCAAATTCTGTTCATTCTATAATTTATATATTTTACTGATGGTTCTATCCTTTTGGTGTGTGTATTTGTAGATGTAAATTGGGGAAGGGTATTTGGGATTCAGTGATGACACAAACTTTCTTCAATCTTAATTTGAATGTAATCCGCTGAAGGGTACTATAGCATTCACACATTCTTGGTTTCATGCATGAGAATATGGAGAAGAGAGCTGTGGGAAGATTCTGTTATATTTGTTTTTTTTATCTGGGCTGTCTTTGTTGTTGCATACAGTCTCCTCATTTACAGCAGCATCACTATGGCTGATTAGCTTCTTTTAACTTGAACCTAAACTGTTATGGGTTATTAGATGTTTCATGTTTGATGCTAGTAGGGAGCAATCATATGCTGCTTGGGAGGGCAGCTGAAGGGCCCTAATAAACTGTGGACCTCTGTGGGTGGGTGGGTGGAATGAATGGTGTGGCATTTTGTCAGAGGCCTCCCTGGTGTGGCAGGAAAAAGCTGCCAGTGGTGGGGCCAGGAACAGGACACGTTTGGGGAGTGCCAGGTGAGGGTGTGAATTTTCAGGATCCAATTCCCTCTTGTTTCCCCAAAATCCCACTTTTAAAAGTCTCGACTAAACTAGTCCAAAGCTGGAGCAGGCATAGTTAATTCCCTTCCATTGCCCATAATATGAAGAGTGCAGGGAAAGGATACCCTGGCCACTGTACCCTTCTCCATGCACCCTGCCCTGTGATTGCTGTATGTCAGAACCTACTGACTACAGAGCATAATAATAATATTTTATTATTTATGCCCTGTCCTTCTGGCTGGGGTTCCCCAGCCACTCTGGGCGGCTTACAGAATCTATAAAACATAATAAAGCATCTAACATAAAAAAAAACCTTCCTGAATACAGGGCTGCCTTCAGATGTCTTCTAAAAGTTATATAGTTCTTTTATCTCCTTGACACCTGAAGGGAAGGTGTTCCACAGGGAGGGTGCCACTGCCTAGAAGGCCCTCTGCCTGGTTCCCTGTAACTTCACTTCTCGCAGTGAGTGAACCAGCAGAAGACCCTCGGAGGAGGACCTCAGTGTCTGGGCTGAGCGATAGGGGTGGAGATGCTCCTGAACCGAGGCCATTTAGGGCTTTAAAGGTTAGCACCAACACTTTGAATTGTGCTTGGAAACGCAGTGGGAGCCAATGAAGATCCTTTAGGACCGGTGTTATATGGTACTGGTGGCCACTCCCAGTCACCAGTCTAGCTGCCGCATTCTGGATTAGTTGTAGTTTCTGAGTCGCCTTCAAAGGTAGCCCCACATAGAGCACATTGCAGTAGTCCAAGTGGGAGATAACCAGAGCATGCACCCCTCTGGCAAGAGAGTCTGTGGGTAGGTAGGGTCTCAGCTGGTATACGAGGTGGAGCTGGTAGACAGCTGCCCTGGATATAAGATCGTGATTAGGGATCCCCTCAATATTTGAAGACTTAGTGAGCTACTGGTATGTGAAGAGTTCTCATGAGGGAAAGCAAGAGAGATTGTAAATATAATTGTTTAGTGAAAGCAGTACAATAAACATTAACTAAAATTGTATTTTTGTACAACTTGAACCCATTTTCCCCCAGACACAGCAAGCTAATAGATCAGATGAAAGAAACACTCACCAGTAATTAAATGAAGGTCATATGATACAATCTAGTAAGCAGCTTGATGTTTGATTTTGAATGTTTGTTTTTCTTTTTTCAGGTGCCACTTGCTAGAAATATATATGGACTCATAGCACCAAATTTTGGGGTTGGTTTTGCCATTGGTAAGGAAAACACAAAATACTTGTTTCTGTTTCTTGATGTATTCTATTTTTTTGTGAGTCGCTCAGAGCATGTATGTTATTGAGTGGCATATACAAATGCTAAGTAAGTGAATCTGTAGCTGGGAATTTGATTTAGTGGTTTAAAGTATGGCTTCAAAGTTATATACAGGATCACATTAGAATGTTATCCTAATAGGCATGGGCGGGCATAGCCAATGGGGGCAGGGGGAGCAGCTGCCCCCCTAGATCAAGTAAAACAATAGAAATAACTAACCAATCACATCGGTTCTGCCCCCCAACAAAGACCTGCCCCCCCAAAAAAAATCCTGGCTCCACCCATGCTAATAGGGTTAAAAAGAATCTGCACTTTAATATATTTGTTAATAGATAGGACTCAGTTTAGATTTCTCTGGATGGGGTGAATGTCCACCTGTGTGCATAACTGGGGAGGTGTAGTCCTGCCAGGTGTGCATTCATGTTATCGCATTTCAAGTAAGGGTTGGTGCATATGGGAAAAGGGAAGGAAGGGAAAAGTGCTCTGTTAACTTATGGGGATTGCCTCCCATGCTTTGCTGTGTTCTAGATTTTAATGATTATGTTGCAGCATGTCACCCTAAACAGTAAGGCCCATAGGCAAACTTTCATGTGTGGCTTTGCTTACCAAACTCCATATGGATGTATGTGCTTAAAAAAATCAATGGAAGCTCTCTAGACTGTAGATGTGTTGATCCTTTCTGAATTGGGCCTGCTTGTGTGCATTTCCTAAGAGATGGTTGCTTTTGGGGGGATGGTGGCTCTGAATCCAGAACCCTTCCCAGCTTCCACTGCTAATGGGTGATGATCAGCACTGCCAAAGCTGACTTTAACTGCCACTCACACTTACCAGTGGGTGCGGCCCACAGCTACAGGTGAATAATTATGGCTTGGGCTTTAGCTTTGGGGGGGGGGGGGTGTCAGAGAACTTAAAATTCTTTGTAATTTATATGACATAAATTTTCAGATTTTTTTTAAATGTAAATTCCCTACTGTTCCTTTCCTTTCAAAGAGCAATTTATGTATTGCTTGAAATGCAAAAGGTGAACAGATTCAGGTTCAGATTCATTAATTCAACCAGGTATATTAGCAATCTCATCTTATTTCAAGCAAGTGTGTTTAGACTGTGCTGAGAGCAGTAAAGTCATGTAAGTGTCTTTATTATACAGTGCAGGAGTTGACAATTGATGAAATAATTAGATATTTAGAAATTTAGCTTCTTTTGAAGGTCTTAAAAGTTCTCTGAATATCATTTTTTCCAGTTCTGGAGAAAAGGGCCAGAGGGCTGTTCAAGATTATAATTGTATTAGGTCTTGTGAAGAGGGTGGTTTTGCATTTGCTGGAGAAGATCTTGTGTTTAGGACAACAAGACCATCTTAAAATGAAAAAAACCTCATACATTCAAAGATGGCATAAGGAAAATTGAACACAATAAAAATGGCCATAAAAATGAGGAATTATCTCACTATTATCTGTTTTTTCATATATTCATGTTTTAAAATAAGTTTTCTAAACTGTGGAAAGAGGAAAAATGAAAGGTCTTTCTCAAAATAGCATTTGTTTTCTCCCTATCTTATAACCAGGGATGGTGGATTCTTCAATGATGCCTATTATGGGTTACCTTGTTGATCTGCGCCATGTTTCAGTCTATGGAAGTGTCTATGCAATTGCAGATGTTGCATTTTGTATGGGATTTGCTTTAGGTAAGAGTTGAATTTGCTTCTTGAAATGCATCTAACAGTACCAAAAGGATATTACAAAGGCCTTGGAGCAAATGCTGGCAATGCCAGCTGTCTGGTAGGCTGCAGCAATAGTGGGGTTTGCTGCATAGAATATGCAGGTGATGAGGCTGTAGAAGAAGGTAAGAAATATCCCTTTCCCATTGGCACTATTAGCTGTATCACACAGAGGCTGTAGTCATGCTGTTCAGTCTCCACTTATTGGGGTAAATATCTACCCAAGTCTCTGTTAAGACAAGGCAATTGCATTGCCCCATCAGCTAGACTCTCTTCTGAACTGATCAATAAGAGTGTTCTGTTTACATACAGAGCTAACAGCTTCTTAACAGGATGACAAAGTTTTCACAACCTGGTCAGCAAGGAACAGCAAGAAACTAGCTAGGCTGAAGTCAAAACCCCTGACATTCCATTCATCTACATTCTTTCATTTTCTCTCCCACCTTCACACTTAGTTTCTTTTTACTCTCCAAGAGAGATGTGGCCTTAAGATCTTAGCTGGCCCAGGCCTATTGGGCCCAGGCCCTTGCAGACTTCAGACCCATACATTCTGCTTCCACAGATTACAGCTAAAGAGAGGACTCATGAACTGGTATTAATTAGTGGCTGGGGGGGGGGGCGGAGAATAGAGGGAAGGCAGAATGCCTCTCTTTCCCTTCCATTTCTGTAATTAGGGGAACTGTTGCCAAGCCTCTTGCTTGGTAATGAAACAAAAGCACTGAACTAGTGGGTAGTTTTAAAATCCATGTTGAATTTGTACTATCTTCACTGACTTTAAAAGGCATTTTAAAAATCAATAATTTTCCAACACACATGTTTTCAGGCATATATTTGTTAATTCTGCTAACACAGTATTTTATGTTAGGTCTTATTTTTTTTTCTTGCTAGCAAATTCTTTTAGGCTAGTTCTTGTTTTTCTTATGTATATACCCTAAGACTTTTTCTTTTTTTTAAAAAAATGTGTTTCCCAAAGGTCCATCTGCTGGTGGTGCCATTGCAAAGGCAATTGGATTCCCATGGCTCATGACCATTATAGGAATCATCGACATCCTCTTTGCTCCTCTGTGTTTGTTTTTGCGCAGTCCTCCTGCCAAGGAAGAAAAAATTGTAAGCACAAACTTTTTCTTGCTTTGCTGTATTTGAATTCTGTTATATTTTAGTACATAAGCAAATAGAGAAATGAACTATTTTGTAATGTTCTATTTCATTAGCTGAAATCAGTATTTTGTATTGAGTGGGGTAACTTGGTTTGCACAAGACAAAAAAATTACAAGGCTGGCTTATCTTTGGAAACCAGCAGTAAAAAGTTACCATATTTTGGGTGAAGTTTGAATTAACAGTGCATGTTAGACACCTGGTTTTCTTTGATGTGTGAGACTTTGCCACATTGACACTGGAATTCAAGTAACTGTGAAGAGTTCACATTGGAAGGGTATTTGAGACTAACACCTTCTCTGAACCCTCATGCTGACTAACAAATTGTGTCAAAAACCTGAGGTAACTTCAAGAACAGTGGAATGTCTTGAGAACCTTCAGGCATCTGATTTCAGTGTGAGAGCCCTCAGGGTTGCTGCAGTGCATGCACAGAAGCTAGGAGATACTTGGTCCCAATTCTAAGCCATCTGTTGTTGCTGAAAGCAATAAAATGCTTAACAGATATACTAATGCACAGCTCTGTTCTTTTGCAGGCAATACTTATGGACCATAACTGTCACTATAAAACAAAAATGTATACGCAGAACAACATCCAGTCACATCCAATAGGCGATAATGAAGAAGAATCAGAAAGTGATGAGTAATTTCTGAAAGCCATATCAAGTAGTTTAATGTATACAAGTGTTTCCTGTGGAACATCTCATCAAGACGTTTTAGTTGTACTGTACTTTTAATGGTAAAATAGTAAACAAGAAAAAGCCAAAGGTAGATTAATTTGTTGCCCTTGATTATGAAGCAGATTACCCACTGCCTTATAAAAGAAGGGAAGCTTTTTTTGAAGTTTGCTACAGTGTCAAGAATTTGTGCATTTCACATTATGCACTATATTTTTGATTAAATGGGTAGTGTAAATTAAATCCAGATCTATGCCTTTAAAATGTCCATTCATTAACACTTTGCTTATTCCACCATTTTCTCTATTTGACTGATCAGCAGCAAAGAGTGCCTGAAACCAACAATGATAAATTATCTGATTGTACACTATACAGTATAAAGAAATGAAAATGTTGCATTTGTCAAATAGCTTTTCTTGAAACCATGAAATTGAATACATAATTCCCCATATTATCTGCATTTCCCCATTATTCCTAGAGGGGGGAAAATCATTGAACAATAAAATATGGAAATTGTGAAGGATACATTTAATTGAACTCTTCGTTGGTTCATCTCTAACTACTATTTACAAATAGTAGGCACTACACCAAAAATGGCTATATATTATGCTTGCCAACACATTTGTGCAACTTAGGTGTGTGTGGGGGGGAACTATCTGTATAGAAATATTGATTCACAGTACATTATGATTTAAATTTCAGACATGTGTTACTAGGTCCACACCATAAATTAAATCCAAATTGTGTCAGACACTTACAGATACAGAATAGTAGCAGATGGACAATCCCTCCCATATAACACAAGAGAAGACAGTTTAGACAAATATATGACATTAGAAGCAAGACTGGTCAATGTTTGAACAGTTTCACCTAGAGTCGATTTGAAACTTCTCAACAATTCTGATGAAATTGTTTTTCTTTCTTTCTTTCACTCTCTTAAAGCTTTATTTTGATTTTTAATTGACAGAGTTGCAAGACACAAATGTTTCCTGGGGGACCTGTGTGTCTGCCCAAATAATATAAATCTAAGAGCTATCGATTAGTCAAAATTTCACTCTTGGCTGGCCCTTGGGCATGAGGAGACTACAGAACAGCCTCAGAAAGTATTCCTGCTCTGGGCAGAGTAACTTGCAGCAAGGGGGTTTGGAGAGAAGAGAACTGTGTAGATTGCTGTAAAACCCCTGCCTCTTCTAATTGATAGGCAGCTCAGCAGAGCCCTACAACAGTGTTGTCCTTCATTTGGACCTGAGCTCATGAAATGATGTGTGGTGCCCTTAGTTGTGAAAATAGAATTCCAACAAATGATTGATCATGTCTCAATATCAAATATTTAGTGTCCTGTACTTGTCATGCTGTTTGTAAAACATGATCTCTGTGCCTTCTTTCATTTATCAACAGATGGTTTGTGTCTTAAAGCAGACACTTTGTTTACATATTTTTGTAAGTGTATATATTGGTCAAAATTAGAGATGCTGTAGATTAATTATTGTTGTTAATTATGCAGAAAAGTAACAACTTGGAATGTTATCATTTCTTGGAAAACCCCCAAAATAAACGGTGGTCAATTTGATGTTGTTTTTCTACAAGTGATGTACAGATTAGTAGAAAGACTCCAACATTGTCTTCTAGGAAGAAAATAGGCTTATGATTTCATTATTCTGTTGCACTCTTGATGTAACAGCTCTTGATATGATCATACGAGAGCTTAGGGAAAGCTGGTTCAAATCACACTTGTTCCTGCATGCTGTTTCCATATCCTTAACTCATCTGAACAGCACCATTCCTATAGCACAGGGTGGTATAGTGACTGATAACAAGAGAGTACTCTGTTCTGTGTATTTTGCAAAGGGTGCTTCTATAGCTGTAGTTGCAACTTCTGCTGCAAAGTCACATAAGAGTACAGGATTTGGTCATATACAAATTCAGACTGCTAGACTTAACTTCCAGATAAATGTTTGTACTTTAAACAGATTTTCACTTGCGAAAACAGAACGCCTGTCTCTGTTCACCCTGTGGAACAGATCGGGGCACAGGGAGAGATGAAGAAGCCCTATTTATGGCAGGAGCAGAATACTGCTCAGTTTTGGATACAAGCCTAAGTGTTTTATTTTGATGGATGTACAGAGGCAACATTTTTGAAAATAGGCATTTGTTTTATAGTCCAGGGGTGGACAACTCCCAAGAGACTGTGATCTACTCAGAGTTTAAAACGAGCAGTGATCTACCCCATTTTTTGGAGTTCAGGTCGTCGGGGGGGGGGGGAGAGCCAGTGATTGGACATGCCTGTTTTATACAATATCAAAATGCTTCTGAATGGTTCAAATTTTAAATCCAATATCCTGTGATAACTATTCAAACATGTTTTTAAGTTTTTTTTCTAATGGAGACAGTACTAATGAGAATAATACATGCAGTATTAGTAGAACCTTGAATAATAATATTTATACCCACCCATCAGACTGGTTTGCCCCAGCCACTGTGGAAATGAGATCTATGTCATAATGGTTGCATTTGTTTCAAAACTTATCTGAAAATGCTGTAGTCCGCATATTGGTTTTTCTGTCAAACTAAACTTCAGAAACACAATTGAAATAATGTGTCCCTTCAAGTGGCGTCAGTATAACTTGGGTCAGAGGAGATGGTTAACTTTATTATTTTAAGATGAAAATTAAAACTAAACCTGAAGTACCCTGGTACATTATGACTGAAGCTTTAATTTCACGGTAAAATGAATTTCAAAATGTTTTTTATATACCCACAAGCATTAGACAATATGCCATAGCTGTTTCACAAAAAGAGCATCATTGTGGAAATTCTTTTCTGAACATATTGCACTGCAATTTTGTACCTGTAAGGCCACATCCATATGATTTGTCTGTTTTTTGCATGTGAAAAAGACATTGGTCCTTTCACTTTGATACATGTTTCTGGAAGGAGGAGAAAGGCTCTGTAGTGTGCAGCTACAAATGTGCTCTTGGACTCAGGTTAAACCCACACAAGATGAAATATGGGCCTTAAAGCAATTTTCCAAGGTTGCATTGCCAGTTTCAGGATATGTGACACTGAAACACCCCCCCCCCCCAACACACAAATCAAAATACTGTGAGGTTTAGGACTGCAATGCCAAAGTGCATTTAAGGAATTTATACTAATTTGATGTAGATTTTTATCTATGCAGCTTTGCAGGGGAATGGATCCTGACAGGCAGCCTACAATACTTTCAATCCCCTGAACTTGTTGAGGCCCCCCAAAAGGCAGGAGAAATTTAGCATGCTACCTAGAATGTATTACTGAATCCTCTGTGTGGATGTGAAAGATGTTCATTAGCTAACAAGACAATGGAAAGGAACAGTGAAAGCAGTCTATACCACTGGCCCATCAAGCTCAGTATTGTCTACAGTGAGTAGAAGTGACTCTCAAGGGCTTTAGGCAGGTGCCTTTCCACCTCTATCTGGAGACGTCAGGGAGTAAAGATGGGGCCATCTGCAGACAAAGCATGTTCTCTATCACTGATTTGTTTCCCAGGGCATCACTGAAAGGACTCACTTGAAGATAAAAACTTTGGGTGTCAATCCTCTACAACATGGATCAGATAATATTTGCAAAAAAGTACTGAAAATATCCTATAAATATAACAGCTTGCAACAGAGAAACTGAGAACTTATTTTAAAAAATTTATTAAAGCTTGTTTTCATGATAAAATCACGTCTGACAATCATCTCGGGCAGACTTTCTATAAATATGTGCAAGTGTCAAGTAGTTACATACCACTACATCAAGATATTCTTGCTTTCAGTGGCATTTTTTATTTTCAGCTATGTACAGTAAAGCACAGAAGCAAAGAATATAATAGGAATGTATTAATACAGCTTGCCTCTCAAGATCAGTGTTTGTTATAATTATGTATTCCCTTGCTACCATACAATTATTTTGCCACCATTCTCACGCAACATTTAGAATATTGCACTACATTTAATTTATTATACAATCATCATAGAGTATTGATACCAAACTTTTCATGCCCATTTCATTAACTGATAAACTGTAAGGTATTATTTTGAAAAAACCTAATGCCTATATTATTTTTGCAGCTGTTTTTTTCAAATGAGCAAGTGATTCAAGGCAGTACCTGGAAGCAAGCTAAAAACTAATGGAGAATTATTCCAGACCACCTCTGTTGGTAAGCAACCCAGAAAATAAATTGAGAGATAAAATTCGTTAAACACAATGTTGAACTCTTTTGGAGGGATTTATTTTTTGAAAGTATCTAGTATAAGTTATGAAGCAGATTTTTTTTAAACAGCAGAACTTTACCCTTTTTTACTAGTATGGATTGTATTCTAATTTAATATTCGGCTCAGTTATGTTTTTTAAAAAAGCAAAAGGTTATTCTTAAGGCCAAAAAGATGTAAAGAGGTTGTTATCACACCCATACAAACTGAAAAGCAGATTCAACATAGTAGGATGTCTGATTGCCTGTCTGTCAAAATAAGAGGATTTAGGTGTGCTAGCTTTGCCAATTTCTACAGGTGTTTGTATATATAGCACATGTCCTAATATAATGATATGCATATGGAAAACAAAGCCTTATGACACATAAATGTCAACCCCCCCCCCAAAAAAATATTTCTTATCAGAGCAGCTGGGGCTTTTAATTTAAAAAATGTCCCCAATTTCTGTTGGGCCCAGAAACCAGTAAAGAAACTCACATGCTATATTAAAAAGCTGGGTATCTAACTAGCATTTTTCTGTTCACAATGGCATTACAACCAGGGTAAGTAAATTGTTTTAGCATTTCATTTACCCTTTAAACATTAACACACAAAAATCATACATTTTGTGGAAAAATCAATGCTTAGGTAAACAGAAAAAGCTACAACTCAACATAAAAATAGGCCTTTATGCATTATAATATTACAGTGATATGTTCTATAAGGCTTCCACCTATTTTTACATTAACATATCTTTTGCTGGTACATTTCCAAGAAATTGCTATACAATATTGGTACAGCTTATGATCAGGCGAAATTGAATGTTCATGGTCTTTAAGGAAGGAGAGAGAGGGAGATGAGCACCTATTGATAATTATTTGAGCTTTGAACTAGACATGCTTTAGAGTTCTCTCCCAGCTTACAATTCTGCTAAACCCATAAAGGAAAAAGGTATTCAAGTGTCAATTTAAACTTCAAAAATCTGTGACTGAAAAAAAATTATGGAAAGTAAGCATCATGATATGTAGTAACACCTTTACTAAACTGAAAATAAAGCCTGTGTTGGCTATGATGCATGATTGGCAAAAAACAAAACACCCCTGCTCTGAAATAAATCAAAGAGCCAAATAATGAGACACAATCAAAATCTTCAGAACCTGGTCCCCATGGCTGTAAATTTCAGCATGCAGTTAAAAATAAAAACATTAAACTTAATAACGGAAAGGAACAAAAAAATAAAACAACTGTGTTAGCATGAAACTTTAGAAAAAGTTCAAATAAATTAATCTTTCAGTATAAACTTCCAAAATGTTCTTTAAACACAAATTGGACCAGCTATGTCAACAAAAAACAAGAAAGGGGAACAGTACTTGTAAAGAAAACTCTAACCATACTCTTACAGAGATTAAAAAAACCTGTGGAAAAGCAGCTTGTATACATTTTACCAGTGTTTAATTACATTTTAATGTATCTGGTGTGGTTTTGATTAAGTGCAAAGTATTTTCCCAGTTTATCATTCTCAAGGCCAAATGTGCAACATCAATCTACTAAGTCATCAGATCTTTCAAGCTCTCCTTCTTTTAGTAGTTGTTCGAGTACTGGCTCCATTACTAGAGCACTATCAGCTTCATTATCCATTTCTTCGTCTTCATATTTATCCTCTTTTCTGGATTCCAGGTCTAAAGCTTCTATATCTTCAATGCCTGCTCTGTAGTGAATCATAAGGAGTGTTAGGGCTTGCAGTCGTTCACCCGATTTAGCCAATGCAGTAGACAATAGCATTTTTTTCCTTGTATCTGTTGTTTCTTTCTTTTCTCTTATTAAAGAATTGTTATTCTCCAGTTCCTGGTCTATTTCAAACTGTAGTTTTTCCAACATAACCTCTAATTTCAGGATTCTTTCTTCTGTAGGCAAACTTCTATAAAGGTCTCGACCAATTTCTTTAACAGCAATGTAGACGCTATCATCTAATCCGCCTTCCTTTCTTGCTAACTTTATCCCTGTACCTGTTTGCTTGGAAGGGCTACTTGGACCACCAGTTTCTGTGTCGCTACCTTCATTATCGGAACCATGTGGAGTGTGCTTTGGCGAAGGTTCTACTACTATATCAGCCCCTGGCTCATTAACACGAACTTTAGGAACTTGACGAAGATTTAACAACCGGGAGCTAGTGTTGATGATATGTCTCGTTAAACCTGTTGTTCTGGTTGCAGTTTTCAATTCTGTATCGGCACGAGATGCTGGTACGCTTAGAGAATCAGGGCTATCAAATTTAAAAGTGCGAAGGTCTCGTTCAAGCCGTCTTGTGGCTCCTAAACAAAATGGGCTTTCCGTTAGACATTTTTCTTGACATTTTTTGTGGCAAACGTATGCACAAACCACACACTGTGATGCTGCTTTGGTCCAAACTTTTTTTTTGCAGTAATCACACCAAGTTGGATTCTGAAACTGGGTGTCCTGAAAATTATGCTTGTTTTCAGTGTAGATAATCTGTCCCAAATAAGGATCGTCTTTGGGAAGAATGGGAGCAGACTCATCCTCTGAAATATTTTCTTTTTCTTTTTCCAGGAGAAAACTGGAGTCTTCTGGTTCACCCTCCTTTAAATATTTAAAATGTATAGTAATATCACCGTAACAAAAATTTTCATTGAAACCTTTGTGAGAAATCAAATTACGCAATGCAGTTCTAGTTACTGAAGCTTTAGGTGCAGGAGGATTTAATCTAAATTGTCTAATGAATTCCATGGAGGATGTAGCTATACAATCTAAAGCTATTTCTTCAAGTTTTATGCTTTCATATCCTAAACAGAGAAGCCCACCTAATTTGAAAGGATCCCTACACCAAACGGCAACATTTAGGTACTTGTGCTCTTTTTCTACTTCAAATATGTAGGAAGCAGTCTTTGTCCTTGTCCATTTACCTAATCGTTTGCGATAAGGAATTTCTGGTGTTTCCCATGAATTATGGTTTTCTGTAGTTGACCTAGAACTTTGTGAAGATTCTGAAGGTTCTTTTACTGTTTCTAATTTGTTTGTAACTGCTTTGTTTGTAACTGCTTTGGAACTCTGTAATGATTCTGAAGTCTCCTTTATTGATTCTAGTTTGTTTGCAGCTGGTTTGTTTGGAACTGCTTTGACATTCGGTGTGGAATCGGAAGGCTCCTTAACTGCTTCTGGTTTATTTACAACTAATTTGGATCCTGTTGGTTCTTCTTCTATGTCAGTATTTTTTGTTAGCTTTTCTGAATTTTTATCTCCATTACTTGCAGGAAGTGGCTGCTTCTCTGGTTTCTCAGCAGATAAGTCACCAGTTTCTAGTGTATTTTGAACTTCATTAGGAAGTGGTGTGATTTTAAACTGTGGCCTGGGTGGGACAGGAGGTTTACTTGTCTGTTTGTTTGTTTGGTGGGTTGCATCTATATTTTCAGCATTTTTTAGTACCACTTGTTTGGCTGCCTCTCTGAAAAGTGCCTTTCCACTTGCCTGAGGACTTCCAAAATGTGCCTTGCGGCTTGGTAGTGGTGATACAGTTCCAGGTGGTTTCGCTGTAGATGACACTGTGGTATGCTTGGGACTGGTTGAAGAATCATCTCCGGGTTCATATGACTTTAATTCATTTGCCAAATCCTCAAATTGTAAATCCAGTTCTTTGTTTTCTAGATCTGCTGATGTCTCCTCATCTGAGTTTACAAATGGTGCAAGACTATCTTGCGGTACTGAATTCTGTTGGTTATAGCCAACAGGCCTCTCATAATGTACGATGACTTTGTCACCAGCCTGTCTGATGAGCTTTAGCACTTGTATTGTTGATGTAATTTTCACTCCTGTAAAAAAATCAAAAATCAAAATCAAAGAATCAACAATAATAATATAATATAAATTATATATAATACATAGTATATAATATTATATTATAATGTACATTAATATAATATAATATAATATAATATAATATAATATAATATAATATAGTATAGTATAATGTAATATAATAATAATATATAGCTGACTTTATAAAACATTCACGCCCTGTTTCAGTGAGAACCATGGTCATGTTGTTGTTGTTGTTCAGTCGTGTCCGACTCTTCGTGACCCCATGGACCAGAGCACGCCAGGCACCCCTATCCTCCACTGCCTCCCGCAGTTTGGCCAAACTCATGCCAGTCACTTCGAGAACAATGGTCATACCAAACGCCAGATTCTGCTGACTGGGAACTGTGTGCACAGAAAGGGCCCTACTCATGGAGATCTTGGCAGCAGTTTGACCGGAATATCTTGTTTCCATGAGAATGAACAAGACAATCAGATCTGACAGCATACATGTGAAATGGAACCCTGGCCCCTCCTAGTGGTCGGGTGGTAGGCACCTGAATTCAGCTCCTTATTGATCCTAAAGGGGATTGGCACCATCAAACATGGCAGTGTGAAACACTTGGTTCAGTAGCTAACCACGTAAACCATTTCTGATTCAAGGAAGAAGGCACACAAGATATTAACATAAACCGGAGCCATGGAGAGTATTTTCATTATTGTCACTCCAACTGATGATGAAGAAATAAATATAAACTTACAAAGATAGAAGTTGCTAATATACCAGAATACCACATACAGAAAAATGTTTGGGAATCTGTTTTGTGAACTCTGAATTACTGGATATTGTTGCTCCAGAACCCAAAATACTTCCTCAATTTCAGAATGGTTGGTGACTAATCATGTGATATGGGCCAAATTATTTATATATTTTTCAGGTCTCTAGATAATAATTTAACAATAATTATTGTTGCATCAGCCCATAGTGCCTGCAAAAACCATGATCCATGTTTAGGTACAGCTGGAATCTATGCACAGGCAACAGCCAGGGAAGTGAAACTGCAAAGCAACAGTTGCTGGGAAAAACCTCCTTGTAGTTCTGCCAGGTAAGAAGCATTGTGATACCATCTAGAAGATTTTAACAAAATGTGGTTTCAGATGAACCCCATTCACATTTAAAATATCCAAGAGGGTGATATGCTATACCTCTAATGTACCTTCCAACTTTCTAGAATGGTCCGGGGGGGGGGGGCTGCAGTGATAAGGAGGGCTCAGTAAAAGCTGCCTTCCCCGCCCCCCTGCCACATGAGTGAAGTCTAGGTTCAAGGTCACCCTTTGCCAAATGCAAATTTCAATCTGCATTTTCCACACAAACTCTAGCAGCTGCATCACACTGGCACACTACATACCAGGAACAGTGTCAGTACCTTTTGGTTTTGATCTTCAGGCACTAGGGAAGGTAAATTTATCTTTCCAACACAGCAATTCCACAGGTCCATCAAGGAGGGGTGGGGACTGAAATTAGTGGACCCTCAGATTCCAAAGTTCTATTGGGAGTGAAGTGGCAGGGCAGAAGGAAGGAAGGGAGCAGCGTTCCACCTCCCCATCCTCCCCTCTGGTTCCTCCATCTTTTTAATGATCCCTTCCCTACTGTTTTTGAATGGTGGGGGGCAGGCGAGAAATGTCATGTCCAGGACTGGCATAGTTTGTTCTATACTTCAGTTGTGAGCTGGAGAATGGGAGGGCTTCCTCTGGCACATTTCCCCTGCCCCCCTTATGTCTCCACTGACCAGGGGTACCAACTTGAATAAAATATTGGGAGGACTCAGGTAAGCCCCACCCCACATAATCACATGATGCAGTGCACGCACACCATTTGAATGGCAATGTCCATCAACGGGGGAGGGGAAAGCCCCCTCGGCCCCTCTAGGAGCTGGCTCCTATACTACTGACATCTGCAAGGCAAGGGTGCTGTAGTTCCATAATGGTTAGGAGACAGCTCACAAGATCAATCTCCCTCACCAAGAGTGGACCTCTTTTTCTCTACCCTGGAAAGAGATTCTCAATATATCCTAAATATCCTCTAGGATCCCATCTCGGGGATCATAGGATTGAAGTGTAAATAAACTTTTAAAAAAATTGTATTCATGAAAAAGAAAAACACAATTGCACGTAAACAAAGAAATGTCTAATGAGTGGAGGAAACATGTCTGTCTTTGAGTAGGAACAATTTAAATGTGTTTATATTGATTTTCAGGTGCTTTCAGTGCAATTATGGAAGTCAGGTGTTAAGGAAGTTTTAAATGTACAGTAATGCATTACAGCAAGTACTTTCAGAGCAAGCACAACCTAACTGTTAACAGCAAGAGGCACAAAAACATAGTTTTGGTTTAGAACAAACTGTAGGTGTAACCTAGAACCACAGAACTGAAAAAGGGTTTACTGTGTCTGTTTCAGTGAAGCTTCTGACACCAATTGACTAACTTGGTGTGTAGTGTAAAACTGACAGCTTAGGGTTGACAGGGATTGGAACCTCATACACAGGCAGGCTTGGAACTGGGAAGAGGTTTTACGATGTCAAAACAAAACAAAACAAACTAAGAGAAAGAAAGAAAGCCCAGAAGAAGGAGGAGTTTGGATTTGATATCCCACTTTATCACTACCCTAAGGAGTCTCAAAGCGGCTAACAATCTCCTTTTCCCTTCCTCCCCCACAACAAACACTCTGTGAGGTGAGTGAGGCTGAGAGAAGAGTGACTAGCCCAAGGTCACCCAGCAGCTGCATGTGGAGGAGGCAGGGACACAAACCCGGTTCACCAGATTACGAGTCCACTGCTCTTAACCACTACACCACACTGGCTCTAGGAGGGTGAAGCAACAGGACAAAGTATGGATTGAAATGAGCCCAAAGAAAAGGTAGAGAGAGAATAGGGCTTGAGGAAAAGGACAGTCACAACTGGAAAAGAAAGCAGGAAGAGGTTCTAAATAAACCTCGTCACTTAAGTACGGGACAGGAGTGAACAACAACAATATGCTTTGTGTGGAAGAAGGGACTAGTACATTATTAGGGAAGCTGGTCCAGAGAGGGTAGCTAAAGATGGATCTGACGTACAGTTTTATCCAAGTTGTTTTACTACTTACCTCCAATAGCTATAAGCCTATCCCCTCTCTGAAGATCAGCTGCTGCTGCAGCTGAGTTCGGTGTGATAGTTTCAATGACAACATGCCCTGTTTCACCTTCCTTAACTTGTATTTGGCGCAGAGTGAGTCCAACACTTGGTGAATTTCCTTTTATTAGTTCTGCCTGGGAAGAAAGAAATTGTAAAATGAAATGACATTTAATCTGGTATCTAATAAAGATTTAATGCACAAGGTTGCCATGTTTTCTCTAGACAAATCTGTCTTACAAAATGTGGTATGTTTTAAGTTGCACCCTATTATCTGAATAGTGTACAGAATGTCATTTTCTATCCATGTTTGCAAAAAGGAATGTTTTTTATCAAATAAAGTTGAATAGAAACATGTTACGTGAACTATAGCATACTCCAACTCAGCAGAACACTATGTGGTCCATGACTATAATCAAACCAATTAACAGAAAAAGAAAACCAAATTAAGATCAGCTCTACAGATATCATATGCTGTATTCAAAACCTTGTGGCAAACAATTTGCTTCTTCCAGTATAAGTAGTGGTCGGGGTCTCAAGCAGAAGTTAATCTGAAATGGTGCAAGTCAACATATTTTGCATTCAAAAATGTCATTTTACTAAAGATGAAGTGATTTGAAATCATGGAGCATTTATTGCTGTAGGGGATAAACTAGGCTCAAACTATTTCCCATTTCCTTTTTTCAAAAAACCTCATATGAGCATCTGGGAAATACATCTATCTCCCTTCTCAGAGGAACAGTAAGTTTTTTCCAAGTACAGTTTGAAGCAAACAAAAAGCCTGCAAAACCAGGGACAGAAAAACTTATACATTTATGGTGGACCTGGACAGGTGGGAACACCCAAGTTGACTCATTTAAGAGAAATCACTTAGAAGTGTACCTGCACATTTTGCTTCATAACTACTTTTCTAGGGCTACTTTTTTAAAATAAAAGCTCAGTGTCTGGGGATGCCAATGAAGGCATTTGTGGGTATGATGGCACCTGGCAGCCCCCAACAGACATCTAAAACTGATTATTAACAATATGAAACACATACCAATAAAATTGCAACAGCAGCTGCAAAATGAGGCACTCTCAACAGAAGTTATAGAAGTCATAGAGATGGAAGGGACCCAGAGAAATAATCTAGTTCAACCCCCTGCAATGGAGGAATCCTGCCCACAGCTGTCCTTGGGTGGGCTTGAACCACTAACCTCCTGGTTAAAAGCCAGATGCACTGACGCATTCTGCCACCTGACACCACCCCCCTCCCCAAAGGCTTGGGCAAAAAGGTACATCTTGTTTCCTGCTGATGAAACAAAAAACATGCTGGAGTGTGACACACCTCAGAGGGGAGTTCATTCAACAGGTGTGGAGCGCCTACAAGGAAAAGCCATTCATGGGCCCCTACACCATGGACCTCATTAAGTGCAGTTATTACCCAAATTCCTCTAAGCAAGGGTTACAACTCCTTACTGTGGTCGTGTGGCTGCAATGGTGGCTTTTGCAGAGATCTTGGGGGAGTTCTATGAGATCTTGCTGGAAGCTGCCATTGCACGACCCTAGTAAGCAGAGCTTTGGCAGGGGTGGCAGGGTGGGGTACACCTTGGGCAACACAAGGGGACAGGCTGTCCCTGGCATATGCTTTGCATGCAGAGGGGTCAATCCTTGCCATTTAGTAAAGGAAAGCAATTAGTGGAGCTAGAAAAGTTAACTGCCTGAGAAGTTGGAGAGCCACTGACAGTTTGAGTAATACAGGGCTAGATGGACCAATGTCTGACAACTTCATATGTACAAATGCTCATATTTTCCCAACTTAGAAAACATTCTCTATTGTAAGAATATATGATTTATATAAAGGGGGGCTTTTCTGGGCATACTTGTAATAGCTTATGTTTACCTTCGAATTGCAAAGCAGTAATTTTTCAGAACACTCAGAAATAACCAGCTTCTGTGACATGAAAGACGCAATCTCTTTAGCGATTAGCATGAATTGCCCAGGTATTCCAAGCAATGACAATTATGGAAGCAGAGGATACAAACAACTACAACAGGGTAACCAGCATTTAGGAGGACAATGTCTGCACCATGTAAAAAGGAAGCCATTGGTTTTACATGCAATTCTGTTCCTCTTCTAAAGAAAGCAATTTAGAAAAAGATGCTAGTGTAACTCATGTTGAATGGTTATTACTCATTGACTTTTAGTTCTTGCTAAATACAGTTGTGATGTTCTCTGAGTCCTGAAAAAATGGAAAACAATTGATTTTTCATATTTCAGTTCTGACAGCCACTGGTAGAAAATATTCCTCTAATATAGCACTTGAGCATGGATCACTTATTGCAAAATGTTGTACAATCTCACATTAACTAACTCTTAAAGTCAATTTGCATAAATTACAAGAAGAGCTGAGGGGCGGGGAGGAAGAGAAAGAATCGAAGGTTTGGGGGCCAGAAATGAGTCCCAATCTCTCCACGCCATCAGCACTGCCTTTAGAAATCTCAGTTGACTTGGCAGAATAGCTGTGATTAAAATGTCTATTCTTCCAAATTTTTCATATTTTTTTCAGGTTTTGCCCATCCTTATTACCTCTGCTTTACTTTAAAAAAATGGCAACGAAAGCTAATTCTATTTGTTTCATCGGGGGGGGGGAGAAATATAGAATAAATTATAAAACATTATTTAGGCACAGATCTAAGGGAGGTCTCAGAATGATCAATCTAGGACTCTATTATGCAGCATTTCAAATTAAATCTCTGATTCCCTTGATTAGGGGACAATATGACATTCCACTGGTGCAGACCAAGGCCCCTGCCTCTTCACCATCAGTAAGGGCATTTCATTTCCAAAAACTGTCCCAGGCTGAGTGGAGCAAGATTCAAAACTATTTCGCTTTTCAGTGCATAGTCTAGCACAAGGTGCAAGCTAGCCTTTCTGTAAGCAGAATAACATAAAAAGAACATCTTAGGATTGCACCCCTTGTCTATGGTTTCCTAAGTACCAGTAGTCTCTTCTGCTTTTCCATTTCTTTTTCATGAGCTATAAAATGTTTCTACCTCTTTGTGTTTATTTTCCCCAAGGACTATTGTTCAACATTACACTGTGCTGTATTTTTCACTTTTCAACAGCAGCTGACTAAACCAAATTCCAATGCATATCAGGGAAGCAGAATGACCCCCAACAGTGCCATGTGGTGTGTGTCAGGAGTGCTTTCATCTGCTTCCCTGTAACTGCTTTTGTTTGAAAAATAGTCTAGGATTTTTTCACCCCAATATTGTAATTCTTAAGCAGAAACTAAGATAATAACATAGGTAATTGGGGGAGGGGGAATGTTTTACTATCCCAAGTGAAATTCTAATATGCATCTGGGTAGCACAATGTTCCAAAACAAAAGCAACATGTCTTCTATCAGAAGGGCACTTATCTGCTTCCTTGGGTTGATTTTTGTTTAAAAAACTGCATGGTACATTTGTTACTCCAATATACTAACAGTGGCTGAGACAGAAAAAGCACCTCAGTGGCAGAAAGCAATAGATTTCACAGGTTTTTGTTGTTGTTGACAGAAAGAAAACTTAAAGGCTGAAATTTAGGAACACCCTGGGTAGGTGACAACTGTGTAGATGATGATATATCAAAAGGACTACTTAGGTGTAAAGAAAAATATCGGTGGGATAAATTTAATTGAAGGGAAGAAGGTTTTTAAATAAACTAATTGTTTGATTGGTAATTTTATACTATAATTATCATTTTATTTAAATTGTATTGTGAACTGCTTTGAGCACAATGTATTTGTGAAACATAAGATATGACTATTATTTCTCTGCATGCAGTAATCTTTATATATGCAGCTGAAAACTGTCTGTGCTTTTAATACATTTTTAAAAAATGATCTTTTCTGTGAGCCTTTCAAATAGTAGAATGTTCAGGAAATTCTGCAAGGACTGAAGTCCTAGAGACAGAAAGAGTGCTACATTTTGCCCTTTTTGTTCCTATTTGCAAACAAAGGATCTATGTTACCTTATCGTTTTAAGATCACTCAGTTCTGTCAATTACCATAATACATCAATAAGGCAGTTTTATTTCCTACTGAGGAAATTTGTTAGCTTTCAAATGTCAGCAGAAAATCATGAAGAGTAAACCTCTGTTTTCGACACTGAACTCTGGTGGCTCATATCCTTTGACCTATATACTTTAATATCCTCTAAACACGAGTGTGGTAAAATAATTAAAAGTGAAAAGATTCTACGGTATGATGGCATTTAAATGATTTGATCGCTTGGAAAAGCAAAGATGGAATTATGTTTCTATGTCATTAAATCAACCAATATTGTTTTGAGTTTTATTGTACAAAAATAGGTTTAATTTAGGGTTTTGTTTAAATGCCACTTTCCCTTCAAAGATGATGAAATGCTTTAGCACAGAAGTGAAAATAAGGAAACAGCAATGTAAAAAAAACAAACATTTTTTGGACAGTCATCTGCCCTAACACCTACCATGGAATTAACGAAGTTTATTGGGAAATAGTGAAGGCAATTATAAAAATGGATTAAGGTAGAGGACTAAAAGTGAGTGCTGCTTGGTAGGTGGAAGTCTTTATTTCTTTTCTTTTGTCTTGATATACGACTTACAGACAGCAAAAAAGCAAAAGCAAGGAAACAGTGTAAGTAATAATGCAAAGAAATATAGCAATATTGAGTAATGTGGATAATGTATTTACAGAATTAATTCTTAGATCCTTGCACCACAAGCTAATTTATATAGCTATTTTTTTCTTTATGTTTTCTATTTGTTCTTTTTTTCTTGTTTGGAATATGAAATGCTGGAATTTTTTTCTTTTTGTATTTTTTCTTTTTTTGTATTTTTGTGTAACTCTGCAATTTTTAAGATGAAAAAAGTTTATTATTATTTTTAAAAAAACTAAAAAACCCCACACCTACCACTTGACAGGGGCAAAGAACAGACCCCACACTGGCCTGATTTGCACAATAACAGTAAGCAATGGTTTAATAAAGCACAAGCTGTCCCACAGAAGTTCAAACAAACTATGGCTTGTTTCTCCAAAGTTTGATATGTTTCTCTTTTGCCTTGTGCCTTTCTGGTTTGGTAAGCACCTGATATGGGGTGGCTGAACAAACCATGGCTAAGGAGGTGTGGCAGGTTTGCGGTTAACACAAAGTCATAGTTAAACTAAGGTTCATAAGTCAACAATAAGCTTCTGATCATGTTTTTGACATTAAAAAAATCTAACTAGTGTACAGGGTTCACACATAATAAATAATTTCTTAGCATTTGTGAACCAGAGCACATCAGTGTACTTCAAAAACCCTTTGATAGGAAGAAATATGACTGGAAATGTCACTCTCAATGTTATTAGTTTGTAACACAATTGGCCAGGTTCAATTACCGTATTTTTCGCTCCATAAGGCGCACTGGACCATAGGGCGCACCTCGTTTTTAGAGGAGGAAACAAGAAAAAAAATATTTTTCTGGTTTTCCTCCTCTAAAAGCCCTGTTTTTTTGAGGATCAGCTAAAGGTTTTGCAGCTTTTTTTGCAAAGGGAAAAAAGCAAAGAGGAAAAGCCCCATTTTTATGGGGTTCAGACACATTTCTGCAGCTTCTAAAGGAAAGGGAGCCTTTTCTACAGTTTCCAGACAGATAATCTAATCAGCCAGTCACATGTCGCTGGGGAAACAAACAACCTCCCTCTGCAGCACATTCAACAATGCAGGGTGGGGCTGAAAGGGAGCTGGGGGACTCTTATCTCTGTCCCGATCTTGCTGATCAGCTGCTGAGTGGGGTCCTTTCAACACCCCCTTTTCTCTTTGTAAAATAAAAAGCACGATCCTCTTTTGGCCCCTGGGCAATTCAGCTCCAGGGACCACCATTCACTCCATAAGACGCACATATATTTCCCCCTTTTAGGAGGAAAAGGTGTGTCTTATGGAGCGAAAAATACGGTAAATAGCTGTGCTAGCAGAAGCCAACACAAGAAGTCCAGCTGGTACAACAAGGCTTTCCCTTGACTCCTCCCCCTGTGTGCTCCATCAGCTATAGTGGGTCAGGAGAGTCCCCAGAACAGCATGTAGAGGGAGGACAGGAGAGATCATTCTATCATGTAAGTCATGCTAAGGTGATAGCTATGCCAGCACAATAATTCTTGTGCTGGCATAGCTAACTCTCCTTAGCACTACTTTGAATTCCACCCAGGGTATTTTTCTTTAATGCTTTTGGTAGGTTATCTCTTGTGCCTTTCCCCTCTTCCTCCCCATAATTTATATTTGGGCTTAAGGCTTTATTTAAATTTTGAACATTCTCTCCTAAAAGATCATACACTCCCTTTGACAGGTATATGGAAGGTGGCTCTGCTCATTTTAGTTTGTTCATATAGTCATAAAACATGCTTTATGTGTCCAAAGAGACACAACAACAAGTACAACAAGTACAACAATTACTAGTATTGCTAGTGCTGTGACATCACCACTTGGCTTCAGAAGGAATGGATTCTAAGCATGGCTGCAGTAGCTATGAACCAGAACACCAAGAATGACAATTGGCCCTTGAACCATTTCAACTTTGCCTCTCTTTTAGATATGTGCTTGCAGGGCCAAGGACAGATGACTATTTTGCAACCTTTCCATGGACTACCTGAATGGGGTGTGCAGACCATATTTTGAGAAACTCTGGTTTGAACACAAGCCAGGACTCCCAAGTAAATCACACACATACATTGACACAATGTTAACTAGATTACGCTGGAACCTTGTAACCAGGCAGCAACATTTCTGTACAATATATCACATATGCTTTAGAAAGTCATTCAAAACTAAGCACATTACCTGGAAACCACCATGTTTAGTTGGGTCAAGAAAACAAACATTGTTATCACTCTTACAAACAGGCCATATTGTTTACACAAATAATTAGCTTTCATGCTGAGTCCACCTTTATAGCTGAAATCACTTGTCACTGTAAATCAATTTCAAATGAGAAACATGGCTGTCTGCAAGTAATACTGAAAACTCTGCCTTGTGTCCAATATTTATATAAGCAACAAAACAGATTACCATGTGAATACAAAATGGATTGTCAGCACAGTGCATCTGTGAAAAATAAACACTCCTCTTTGTTTCTTTTAGGATTTGCAGCGGCTTAAAGAAAATAAACCAAGTTAAGTTTATACCCTAGGATAACATATTCCTTTACAAAATATGTGTTACAGTGCACTGAACCATCATTAACACATAAGCCATCCAAATAATATTGTATTCCAATAACAATTAATTTAATTAATTAATTTTAATTAATAAACCTGCTGGTTCAAGAACAGAGTTAAGAAAGGGGAAATTGTAACATAAAATAGGACTGGGAACACCTTGACTTTTCCTCATCCAAAGTAGCCAGGTTCAGCTAAAAAAAACCACACCTTGGTGCATTCACAGTATGTACAACATTGTGTGCTTTATTTATTGGAAGGATTTTGGAGCGAAAGGACAGATATCATATGACTGCAGACATCATTATAATAATATGCACATCAAGGCAATGCTTGCAACTATTGCCAGGAAAGGGCAGATAGAGGAAAGCTATTTCAGCATAATATAACAACTTTAAATCAAGGCAGTTACTAAGTAAGCCAAATGGTTAATGCTCAACACGAGAAAGCAGACAGCTTTCCATTTTACATGAAATATGGATTACAGAAAGTTATGCAAGTCTCAAAATTAACTCCCACTGTATTTTCAAATGCTAAGTTTTACAAGACTTGGTATTTTCATAAAAAGTGACATTTTCAAAAATGGAAGGTTTTTTATTTGTTTTTGCCTTAATCTCAGTTCTTTCCTTTGACAGGATTAAAGACTGAAATGGCAGACTTCAGTAAGCTCACTAAAATACTATTACTGAGAGACATTTGACTGAGTCTATTTACACTATTATTTCACAACTACTTCAAGTTTACCAAGTAGTTGAAAAAATGGCATTTTATTAGAGTATGATGCCACATCTACTGCAATTTCTTGCAATGGGGAAAAAACACTAGAGGAGGACCCAAAAGAGTTACATATTTGGATATGTTTATTACATTGGGTGTCATGAAAGTCCAGCTCATGCCAACAACAGAGTTCCTTGTAGTCATCTAACGGTGAAGTAGCAGCATAATGTACCCCCGTTGTCTTCTGTAGCCATTAATGCTAATAACCCTCTAGGAATGCCATCAATTTTGGTACCCTCCACTGTTGGCCATTTACTGGATGACATCAATTAAACTATATGATTAAGTTGGCTTGTTTTATAATAGCTACTTAAATTCAGAATGCCTCATCTGCCAAGCAATAGGTAGAGATATATTAACTCTGTTTTTTTGAACCCAGTTGGCACATAATGCTAAACTATGTTTCAACATTATGAGAGAAAGAAGTATGAGGAGCTTATGCAATCCTTCCTCCTTTTCTAAAGTGACCAACTGAAGATCAGAAGCATCTACTTCTCTTTAAGATTAGCTACAGTTTGGCTTTGTTGAAACCCTAAAACATGACTAATATTAACTATGTTTAGCACAAACAAGTCAGCTGCATAACCCAGGGTTTAAAGATGGCTTGTTTCTACTAAGCATAGTTAAGGCCAGTGCTTTTTTTCAGGGGGGACTCAAGGGTATGCAGTACTGGCACCTCTCTTTTTTGGTTAAAAAGTGTGGCACTTACTCTAACAACTTCATGGTGAGTACTGGCACCTATTTTTAAAGAAAAAAAGCAGTGGTTAATGCTAAGCATGACCAATTGCATTTAGTCTAAAATGGAAACAAAACCATCTCTTCAGAGCAGTGCGAGAAAGGAGAGCAGATAGCAGGCAAACCCAAGGTTTACTATGGTTCATTCTGTTAATGCTAAAACATGGTTTGGTATTCAATGAAAATGCAGTCTTTGTTATTCAGGAGACTCAACAATTTGTTTGTTTGGAAAAAAGACTAACACTAGTTTAATTTTCCAGGTTTCAATTTTAACAAATAGTTTAATGTCACTTAATGGAGAACATCTAAAGTCTAAAGCAGTGTTTTTCAACCACTGTTCCGTGGCACACTAGTGTGCCGCGAGATGTTGCCTGGTGTGCCGTGGGAAAAATTGAAAAATTACTTTATATATAGTCAATATAGGCACAGAGTTAAATTTTTTAACATTTTTTAACATTTTCTAATGGTGGTGTGCCTCGTGATTTTTTTCATGAAACAAGTGTGCCTTTGCCCACAAAAGGTTGAAAAACACTGGTCTAAAGGAAAGTCCTGCCTTACTTCATATCCAACTACTGATTAAAATCAATCTAGTAATGGAAAATGGAAATTTTCCAACCACAACAACTACTGTATATTCCACAGCCAACAACATATGAAAAGGGTTCTAGCTTGGTAATAGGTTATATGCATTGCATGGGAAAGGTCCAAGGCTCAGCTCCTATCGTCTCCAGGTAGGGTTAGGCAAGACTCTGGTCTGAAACCCTGTAGCTGCTGCCCATCAGTGTAAATACCAAGCTAGATAACATGGTGTAAGGCAGCTTCATAGGTTCACCTACCAATATTAATCTCAACTTTGAACTGGATAAATAAATCCAGACACCCCATACTTAGCGACCTCTCATGTGCAATATTTTATCTGAAGTATTTAACTTTTGCAGAGTTACATAATAGTATTGATTCTACATGCAGTTTCACTATTGCCATGCCCACACTATCTTAACAGCATCCCTGTGTGACCACAACTATTTCCCATTAATACGTTTGTACATTTGGTTTCTCCATGTAATGGTTTATTTGCAATGTTAGCATATTAGGGGCAATGTGGAAAACTGCACCCCATGCACCATATAAATTTGCTTGAAACAGATCCATTTTCCATTGTAAGTGACATTTGAAGTAATGTACTAGACAGGTTTAATAACCTAGAATCTTTGTTCAAAATCAATTATACACCAATATGTAAAGGGACGTGATTTGATTAAAGTCTCACTATTTTTAGTTATTGTGCATCAAGCTGTCTAATTTATTCTCATTGCTTACATAACAAAAATATGAAAGCAAGACTTAAGGGGGGTATTTTGCAACTGGAAATAATTATAGAGGACAATTTATAGTAAGAAAAAACTTTTTTGTCAACTGCTCATGAACAAATTTAGCTCTTTCTGTAAACTTGCAAAACAAGAAATTGTTTGAAAATATCCAGACTTACGACATTTTAGGTTCCTACACTGTGATTTAGTTTCTAGGTCACAAAGGACCATTATTCACATGCTAATCCATTACAATTCATTTATTTCAGTGGGATCAATTTCTACATAAGTATTTATAGGTGTACATTTCAAAAAGTAGTAGTGGTATGGGGAAATCAGAATGTTCCTCATTACAATGGAGGTTGTAAAGATTGAACCAAGGATCTTTGATTTACAAAGCATGTGCTCTGCCATGGAGCTGTGCCGCCCATCCTCGCCATTCAAATATTACTTTTGCATGGAAGGGCTGTGGCTTAGTCTGATCCTGTGGATACTCTATGTAAGATATCCTACCTCTCTCTACAGTGTTGTCACTGGCTTTTCCACCACAGAAAAGGCTCCTTCTCGTGTTGCCACCCTTGCAGCACACAAAGAAGGAGCCTCAGATGATGATCACTGGGTCTGGGTCAGTTCATATGGGGAGAGGTGGTCTTTCAGGTATTGTAATCCTGAGCCATTTAAGGCTTTATAGGTGAAAACCAGCACTTTCACCGGGACACAAAACTATTTCTTAGCCAGTGCTGTCGAGCCAGGATCAGTGTAATATGCTCAAACTATCTTGCCCCAGTGAGCAACCTGGCCACCAAACTGTGCACCACCTGAAGTTTCCAAACCATCTTCAGAGGCAGCCCCACCTATGATGCATTCCAGTAATGTAAACTAGAGGTTATCAGAGCACAGACAACAGAAATTAGGCTATATCTGCCCAGATAGGAGCGCAGCTGGGCCACCAGGTGAAGCTGTCAGAAGGCACTCAATGTCACCTGAGCCTCAACTGACAGCAAAGGATCCAGGAGTACCCCCAAACTGCATACCAACTCCTTCAAAGGGAGTGTAACCCTGTCAAGAGCAGGCAATTTTCCATCCATCCAGTCTAGGGAACTGCCCACTAACAATGCCTCTGTCATATCTGGATTGAACTTCAGATTCTTGGCTCTCATCCAGTCCCTTACCAAGGCAAGACAACAGTTTAGTATATCCACTGCCACATCCACAAATGTAAAGGAAAAGTAGAGCTGTGTGTCATCGGCATATTGCTGAAAACATACTTTCCATACACCTTCTGGAAACGACCATCCAAGTAGGAACAGAGCCACTGCAAAGCAGAGTCACCCCTAACTCAGAGAACCGCTCTAGAAGGATACCATGCCCAAATGGTATCAAAAGCCACTGAGAGGTCAAAGAGAAGTAACAAGGACACATTTCCTCTGTCTCTCTCTCGACTGATGTCATCATACATAAAACATTTCCTTAAACAGTACTCATTAACTTGAAGTCTCTCTTCCTTGCAAACTTAATCTTGTCCCCTGCCAACTCATGTTCCAGACTATAGTTCTGCTCGTGAAGGAGAATCTGAGTATTTCCACTAGCAGCTTGAGTCAGTTTTAAACAGGGTGGATAAAAAGCAATGATTTTTTTAAAAAAGAAAAAAATCAGATTTTTTTATTTAATTCATATTTTTTATTTATTTAAATTGGATTTTTAAAATAAAATGCTTTTGGAGGAAAAATCTTTCTAAAGATAGTTGTCTATTTAAGTTACATTATAGTCCAAAGGCTATTCATCGGGAAATAAGGATTTGTTTCAAGTTTTTCATGTGTGCTAAAACTCAAGTCTAAGGTTGTTTTTTTAAAAAAACTGTTTAACCACAAACAAATGTGAACAAACATGGATACATATGCTATAATGTTATTGTTTTAGTTAAATAAATTGTTTAAATTGTTATTAAGGAAATGATTATTTTTCTCCTTCCAATAAAGTGCAGCAGAAAAGTTGTCCAAATATAAACAATAATTTCATAATTATCTGTCTATGTATTTCTCATAGGTATAACAAAATCAGTAATTTTGAGGTAACTGTAAAAAGTACTCTGAACATTTATTATTCCAAAAATGAAACCTTCCTCTGGTTGTAAATATTAAGAGGATGCCACCAGGGTTGAACCTTTCTGTAAAAAATGATTTAAATCAAGCCTTGCTAACTAGTAATTTAAATTGATTTTATTTATATCAAATCCACCCTGGTTTTAAACATTTTTTCAATTTGAGTAATTGGTTTCTGGTATCACCATGATGCCAAGAATAAGCATCTTGTAGATTAAAACACAACACACACACACACATCATCATCATCAGTTTTTAACTTCTTTTAAAACACAGTTCTCTCTTTCCTGCTGGTCTAATTCCTACTCTGCTGTCTAGTTATATGTGTAGTAATACTGCCATCTGGTGTTGAAATGTATGTAACTACCATGTAGGCTAAGGGTAGAAACACGTATTTGCAAAGTACGCAATTGGGTTGTGGGAAGATGGTATTTATTTGCAAAAAAAAAATCCTGAACAAACCTCCAGATGTATTTAGATTGCTTCCCCTTACTGGCTCTCTGTGCAAAAAGTAGCTGATACACAGAATAGTGAGACCAATGTGACTCCCGCACTTTCACTAAGTGTTGCTTATTTCCCTAGGACCTCTGCCCACTACATTGGTACCTTGGGTTACAGACGCTTCAGGTTACAGACTCCACTAACCCAGAAATAGTACCTCAGGTTAAGAACTTTGTATCAGGATGAGAACAGAAATTGCACGGCGGCAGCGGGAGGCCACATTAGCTGAAGTGGTACCTCAGGTTAACAACAGTTTCAGGTTAAGAACGGATCTCCAGAACGAATTACCATAAATTCTTAACCCAAAGTACCACTGTACTAAAGATTGGGATTCAAGTACAGTTGGACGTCGAACAGCTTACGTTCCCGAATGTTTTGGCTCTCGAATGTCGCAAACCCAGAAGTGACTGTTCCGGTTTGTGAACTACTTTTGGAAGCTGAATGTCCGACAGGGCTACCGCTGCTTCCGATTGGCTGCAGGAGCTTTCTGCAGCCAATCAGAAGCCGCGCTTTTGTTTTCAAATGTTTTGGAAGTTGAATGGACTTCCAGAACAGATTCCATGTGACTTCCAAGGTACGACTGTAATTTGAAGCCCAGGGGCCCAGGGAGGAAAAGAACAGCTGTATGTGTACAGGAAGAGCACAAGGGCCAATCCTTATGTCCATTAGCTGGCCCAAGAATTGACAGGGGAGGTTTCCATTGGGATCTACACAAATCTCTCTCACAGAATGTGGAGAGTGTGAGAGAGAAATGGATCCTGCCCTTAATATTTCGATACATTGTATTCATAGTATTATTTCAGTGCTATTTATTTAAACAAAAATTTTGATGTAATTGGGTAAAAGGTTACATAGATACTTCATGAGCATATTCTTAAAGGTGGAGAGGTTTTCCTATTGGTTTTATTTCATGAACTTCTTAGAGACAAGAAGTGAGTACTTTGTATTCAATTGTGCTTGCTTGTCAAGTTATTAAGTGAAATGAGGGGAAATATGAGCCATCACATAAAATAATATAAAATAGCATATATATAATTTACCGTCTTGATAAAAGATCTTTCTTTTTCTTCCCAAACTTTTTCACTTAATTCAAATGTGCAATGAATAGATACTTCTCTCTCATAGGATCCAAAAATAAGTAATCTGCAACACAAGAATATTAGTAGCATTAACACAAGCATATATTTTAAGCCATTGTTCATTATTTATAATTGGTTTAACATTTGCCCATATTAAGGAACCCCTTAAAATATTAAATAACCTGAATGTATAGCTAAGCCCACATGATTCTACTTTACAAAAGTAGCACAAGTAACATCAGAAGTTTTATAAAGCACTTGCACCCTCTAGTGGGAAAGGAGGACACATGCATTTGTTTCTCAATTTCTCAAACACATAATATGCACACTGAAGTAGGCAGAAAGTTGAATCTTGCGCTATTACTACTTATGTAACAGTGATAAAGACTGAAGAAAATTGATCATATTTTAATTGATCAATTTTGTATTAACAGCCTAGTACTCAAGACATGCATGCTTCCATATTCTGGCATGTACACCTAACACCATCACAGAAGAGGTATGATAGGAAGAAAAAATAATGATCATATTTAAAAGTCGCCCAGGATCTACCAGATCCCAAGTAAGTCTAACTACCATATCACAACAGCATCAGGCACAGTCTGCAGCCTACAGCTGGCAAAAGGATCAGGCCCAATAGGCCTTCTCCCTCCCATTGCCATGAGATGCTGGACTGTAGCTCTGCAAGGATTCATCAGCAAGGAGGATGGATTTGTCTTGCCCACTAAAATATTAAAATACCATATATTGTTGTCTGCTATTTTGATATTATACTTTATATTACTCTGTCAAGAAAATTATTTGTATTTCATCTGTTTGACAGTTCCTATCATCAATTCTGTTTTTAGAATCTTTCAACAATTAAAACCTTGCAGATATCAGAGGCAGGAGCTATTAGTATTATAAACTCGATGTTTTAAGTGCAACTGTCAACAAGCACTGTGAATATTTGTTCTGTTATAGAACCCACTAAACAAAGCTGTACTCATAACAAAGAGCTAATCATCCACTGCCTCCAAATCAACCAGCTTTAGATTTCAGTAGACCAGATCAGTAATTGCAATTGTTAAGAGTTTTAAGGGTTGACAATACATTTTAAATTTGAATTGCTCTCTAAAGATCTGCTTGACAGAGTTACTCATTTTTTGCTGCAAGAAGTGCTCAGGCAGTACTTCTATACAAACTTACATGGCAGTAAACCACACTGAACACAGCAAGCACATGATTGCACCATTAATACTTAAACATGAAGCAGTGTTACAGTTACAGTCTATTCCTACTCCATTTAGAACACCAACAAAATTAAAAAAGGTATTCTTCATTTGCAATACATTTTTGAGGATGCAAAACCAGAAAGAAGAAAATGTGCTAATAGCTCCTAAGTCTTTGTAATTAGCAGAGAAGAGCAAACTAATGTAAAGGAACACATATTTAGGAAATAATTTTAAATAGAGTTGGTTAACAAAATCTTTTTATTTTTAAGAGCTACAGTCCCATTCTACAATCCAAGTACTTGAATGGAAGACATTCAGTGAAACCAGACATGCAGAGAGTATCAAGCACATACCTTGAACATTCTATTAAGGAAACTTTCAGTCGTCCTTCAGTTAGTGAAAAATCTTGTATACTGAGATTCAGATCTCTAAATTCTTCAGGTGGCACAACTTGAAATGGAAAAAACGGCTTGAACCTAGTCAAAATATATGTATAAATAGGTTAAAAACTTTCCCCTATAGGTGAAAAAGGCATACAAAATTTACACACTGCAATGAAGAGATGAAAGGTCTGATTGTAAGAACAAAGCAACTGCGTAAATAACACTATACAATATGTCGAATTGAAAATTAACATGATTTAGTCAGATTTGCAGCATTGTTTAAGAAATATAAGAAACAGTTATCAAATGGAAACTTGATTTAAAAGTCTTTTTTCTTGCCAATTTAAATCACTGATTAAAATTAATCTACTCAGTCCCTACCCTCTTCCCAAACTTTCCCCCCATAGATCACTTGAAAATTGCTGAGTGTCTTGTTGGACCATTTGATTTTCTTCTGTCTGTTGTAGCAATTGTAATGTGCTGTGCTAGGTGCTGTATCATTTTAAATTATATTTTTATTACTTTTTATTTCTTATTGTTGTTGTTCAGTCGTTCAGTCGTGTCCGACTCTTCGTGACCCCATGGACCAGAGCACGCCAGGCACGCCTATCCTTCACTGCCTCTCGCAGTTTGCCTCTCGCAGTTTGGCCAAACTTTATTTCTTATATTGTATTTTATTGTATTACAATTTGAATAGAGGTTAAAAGAACTCAAATATTAAGTGTTCTTCACAGATACACTGTGGACCACTGTTTGCCAATCCCTGCAATAAGGTATTTGCCTGACATACAGATCAGAACTGAATGGCCAAGTCCCTATCGCCAGATGTTGAGGCTGGCTTTTGTTGCAACAGCAAAAGCCACTTTTTACCCTACTGAAACTAAAATCAGCCAACCAACCAGCCTATTCATGTTATAAATTAATGATTTGAAAATATCTGCTTCTTCCATCAATACAGTTTGGGATCCCTATAATCTCCTGTTGGGCCTGGAAGTTTCAGAGGCTCAGACAAAGTTTCCAAGTTAACCACAGAAGTTCAATTTTTTCTGAGTCACAAGTTGCATATGGCTTGCCTCCTCAAGACACCTTATCCTTTATACTCTACTAGTGGTTTCAGCCCGTTAAAATAACGGGCGCTAGAACATATGTCCACCACCCCCCGACCTCCCGCTAAAGCAGGCTTTGGCAGGGGGGCGGGGGGCGGGGCGGGCAAGCAGCGGCTTCTCCGCGAAAGCGGAGAAACCGCTTCTTGCCTCTCCACCACCCCCCGACCTCCCGCTAAAGCAGGCTTTGGCAGGGGGCGGGGCGGGCAAGCAGCGGCTTCTCCGCTAAAGCCGAGAAACCGCTTCTTGCCTCTCCACCACCCCCCGACCTCCCGCTAAAGCCCGGCTGATGGTGGAGCCGAGCGCGGGAAGGTGCAGCGGCGAGAGCGACAGCGTGGCCTCCCTTCTCGGCCTCCCCTGGCCTCTGGAGCACCGACGTTCCACTTCAACGGCCCTGCTTCAACTGCCCCCGGCCGATGTCTCTCCATCCAATCCCTGTGTCCCTGGGGCACATGCGCAGTAGCGCAAACCCAGAGACACAGGGACTGGACGCAGAGACACTTGCGTTTTATATATATAGATGGTTTGAAGTTGTCTTGTTTCAGTAATCTATCTTTAAGACCAGGGATCAGCAAACTTTTTCAGCAGGGGGCCGGTCCACTGTCCCTCAGACCTTGTCGGGGGCCGGAGTATATTTTGAAAAAAAGGAAGGAACGAATTCATATGCCCCTCAAATAACCCAGAGATGGATTTTAAATAAAAGGACACATTCTACTCATGTAAAAACACGTTGATTCCCGAGCTGTCCGCGGGCCGCATTTAGAAGGTGATTGGGCTGCATCTGGCCCCCGGGCCTTAGTTTGGGGACCCCTGTTTAAGACTAACCAGAGTTTAGTTAGGTTCAGACCCACTCTAGTCAGGGTTCAGCACTAAATTTGCCCTGGTTGATGACTTATCATGAGAGAGACAGGGAGTGTGCAATCTTGTAGATCCTCATTTGTCTCTCAAAAGCTTTTTGATGCCACTAACCATAGTGTCCTCTTGGAGGCTGAGGATTGGAGGCACTGATATGGTGGGTGTTTTTCCAGCAGGGCTGTCTCCAGACAATAAACATTGGGCAACTTCTTCTAGGTGCCTTGACAGTTAAGCAGAAGAGTCCTGTAGGGTTTTATTTTGTCCCCGCTGCTGTTTAATGAAACCATGGTGAGAGCTATTGAGGAAGTATGGGGCATGGCATCACCAATATACTGATGACATGTGACTCTATTTTTCCATAAGCCGGTCAGGTGGTATAGGTGCTGGTGTGTGTGGCTTCAATGGCTAAGAGTGTCTATCAGCATTTATGGCTAGTTTGTCAGCTATGGTCATTCCTAGACCAAGGTAGCCAAGTAGCCCATGCCCTAGTAACCTTCTAATTAGATTACTCTAACATGTTCTACAAGAGACTGCCCTTGAATACAGTGGACGCTCGGGTTGCGAACGTGATCTGTGTGGGAGGTACGTTCACAACCCGCAGCATCCGTAACCCACAGCGCCGCGTCTGTGCACGTGTGTGACACAATTCGGCACTTCTGCGCATAGCACGATTTAGTGCTTTTGTGCATGCATGAACACTGAAACCCAGAAGTAACCCGTTCCGGTACTTCCAGGTTTGGCGTGTCCGTAACCTGAAAACGCGCAACCCACAGCGATCGCAACCCGAGGTATGACTGTACTTGAAAGCTGCAGCTAGTGTAAAATAGAGCTGCAAGGATTCTAAGTGGTGGTGCACTTGTTGCCAAATGTTATTGGGATCAATTCAGGGTGTTTATGTTAGCTTATAAGCAGGCTTGTGCAGAAGTGGAAGCAGCCGGGTACACTTGCCCTGGGCCTCAGAGGGCTAAGCCAGCTGGGGGCCCACTAGGGACTGGCTGCTTTTTTGAGTTTATGAATTTGTTCTAACAAAATTCATGCCCTGCGCCTCAGATAAGTCTGCTTTTAAGTCTTAAAGAACTTGGAACCCAAATACTTGAATGAGTGCTTCTGCCTATATCAGCCTGCCTGGGCCAATGGATCGCATTGACAGCTTAGCTCAGCAATGACTCTAGAGAAGGCTTTCTCTGTAGTGCAAACATTTATTGAACTGCCCCCTCTGAAAGGTGCATAATGTACCTTGACTACTGTAATTCTGGTGCCATCCAGACAGCGTTTTGCCCAGGCATTCAGAGAATACTGAACAAAACAGAATCTCTGGGTGAGAGCAGCCACAAGAAAAGCAATCAGTTTACTGCAGCTATACATCTCATTTTAATAGTGTAGTTGTATTAATTATTTGGAAGATTGATTTAGAATTTGTTTTATTACTTTTTTAATGTGCAATTGTAAACTGCCCTAGGATTCTGTCACATAACGGGCAGTATGAAATTGGTTTTTTTAAATATAACAACAACAACAACAACAACAACCACCACCACCACCTGTGGTTAGTTAAAAATGAAAGTGAAAGCTTCTAATCTCTTTAGAACTGAACAGGCAGTTGAGCGAGGAGTACACAAGCTGAGTTTCACCTGGGCTTGTTCATGTAATGATAAATGCAGTTTTTAACCATAGCTTATTGTTACAACCAGATGCAGCCTGACTTCTTTCCCTCTAAGCGGAGTTCACATTAATTTGCTCACCTTTGCATACATAAAATGTTAATGGATGCTGATACTAGCATGCTAGTATCTTAATGGATACAATACTAGCAGGCTAGTATTGGAATAACTGCTGAAGAATAGTTTTCTCAACAGGAACAGCATAAAGAAATGAAATAACTCCTAACACATTCTAATCAGAACTATCTGTCAATGTTGTGTCACTGAAATTATGAGCTTATGTGTGTCCTTTCACTGACCTCTATGACAAGGGGAATATCAAATGACAGGATTGTATAACAAACCCTTATGATTTCCAGAGGGGCAGCTGTGTTAGACTTAAAGACTAACAAAGTTTACAATGGTATCATTTTATTATGCCATTCAGAACAATTTCCCCCTTCTCATGTGGAATAGTGTTTTCCAAAAAGCAAACTTGTACTAGAAATAATCAGTACAAGTTTTTTTTTTTTTTAGAAGCTAATGTTTATACACCATTACCGAGACGATAAGTTTATAACACAGACTCCTACTATGGCCTGGTGCACTTGAACTAACATATTTTATACTCGAAACAACCCTGTGATGGAAGTTAGACCTCAATGCAATAACTGGTCCAAGGTCACAGAATGAGCTTCATGGCAGAGTGGAATATGAAAAGAATCTCTCCAGCACTAGTCCAACACTAACCACTAAACTACCGTATATACGTGTGTATAAGCCGACTTTTCCAGCACATTTTTTATGCTGAAAAAGCCCCCCTCGGCTTATACTCAAGTGAGGGTCCCCGGCAGAGGCTGTTGTCGGCGGTGAAGGAGAAACAAGCAGCCCGAAAGCAGCCCTTTTGCGCTGCTCCTTCCTCCTCCTCCGCCTTTGCCGCTACCAGCCTCTGCCTCTCGGCAGCACCCTAGGTAGGCTTATACTCGATTCAATAATTTTTCCCAGTTTTGTGGTAAAATTAGGTGCCTCGGCTTATATTCGGGTCAGCTTATACTCGAGTATATGCGGTACACTGCCTGACCTGCTTTGTAAGTCCCTCTAGCAAATACATAAGACAGATGTTTCACAATCATCTTCATATTTATTTATACATGAAAGTTATATTCAGAAAGTTCTGAGTTAAATAGAGCTTCTTATTTAAATGTACTTATGATTGCTTTCATTTTTAATTTCTAAGGTATGACCAGTTAAAACTTCAGTAATGCGTGCCAACATCATAATATAAGCAAGCATAGCTTTCTAAACATATCTGTTATTTTTAGCTGCCACCAGGAAAGATGCTTGCCATCATCAGACTATAAAAATAAAATGATTTCCCTTATCCTTTTGAGACAGATATTCAGCATTAAACTTTCCACTATTCTGTCTCATATTTTTAACACACAACACCTTTGAAAACCTCTTAAGTTGTTGAGTTCTTAAAATATGTCATTGAAAACAGAAATTTAGTGCTGCCAATTTAACCTTAAAAGGTAAAGGGATAGGGTTGCGGTGCTTATCTCGCGTTACTGGCCGAGGGAGCCGGCGTACAGCTTCCGGGTCATGTGGCCGGCATGACTAAGCTGCTTCTGGTGAACCAGAGCAGTGCACGGAAACACTGTTTACCTTCCCGCCGGAGCGGTCCCTATTTATCTACTTGCACTTTGATGTGCTTCCGAACTGCTAGGTTGGCAGGAGCAGGGACCGAGCAATGGGAGCTCACCCTGTTGTGGGATTCAAACCACTGACCAGAATGTCAGCAAGCACCAAGCTCTGTGGTTTAACCCACAGCGCCACCCGCGTCCCTATAATTTAACCTTAACTAAAGGCTAAAAATTGAATGCATGTGTCCCAATGAATTTATTGGTGTTACCACACCTATCAGCCAATCACCCATTCCCACCACCCTTCTGAGTAATACCCCTCCCCACTCTCTCACTATATATAAGGGTCTGGGGACTTCTGTTTCAGTGTATCTGAAGAAGTGTGCATGCACATGAAAGCTCATACCAAGACCAAACTTAGTTGGTCTCTAAGGTGCTACTGGAAGGAATTTTTTATTTTTTATTTTGTTTTAACAGTTATTGCAGTTACTAACTGTTGGCTAGCTGCTTATATATCCTACCATAGTGAGGAAACATTGCAGAAGCAGTATGTAAAAGCACATGAAACTTAAAATAGACTTGTTACTTCTTCTTTCACACAATCTTTAAGAAACATATAGTAAAATGATCTGTGTCCTTGACAGATACCCCTGACCATTATCAAGTTACAAACATGTTTCTGCTGAACAGAAGTTTGGAGGTTTGCTGAATGTATCTTCTAAACATCTGACTACTTTCAAGTTATGAAAATACTATCTTCCCATTACTGTAATAAGAACAAATGTAGGAAGAAATTTGAAGCAGCCCTAAAAGGTACATACACAAATGCATGTGAACAGGGCTTTATGTGGAGAGGAAAGAAGCAGCCACAGGGAGCTGCTGTTCTGAGCGGAAAAGTGGAGGAAGTTTAAAACAGAATTATTACAAAATCTTCACACACACCCCTCCAGCACCTTTCCCTCCTTGAAAGGTTCCATATAAAAGTTTACAAGAGTACTTAGGCATTGGTACTCGCACTTCCATGGTGGAAAATAAGTTTGGAGGAAGATATGATTTGGAGTAGATGGCTGGCAGGGAAAGGGGTTAAGTACATACACAAACACACCCGTCAGATTTCAGAGGGTTCTTTTCATTTTTAAGAAATGGCCAGGAATTTAGAACACACATCTGCATGTGATGTGCAGTTGCCCCTCACAGACAATAAGGAATATTTTCCCAGTTTTAAAAGATGTGTAGTAAAATCAAGTACTCCAATACTGCTCTTGCCATCTCAATTTAAAATGCTGCAGTGACTAGAAGCAATAACTAGCAGAATTATCACTTCAATGCAGTTCTTAAAGGCACAGGAGTCCTCTCAAGACATAGCTCTGGCACCCCATGTCCTCTTGGCTCCCTCACCCCCATCCCCAATGTTTTTCCTTTGGCCTCTTGGCTCCTATACTTGCCTTTCCCTCAGGTTCATATATTTCACCCTGCTTTTCTTCATTTGCCCAGCCTCTGGGCACTCTACTTCATACATTCCCTATCCTCCCAGGCCTTCTCCCAGTCAGCTTAGCTCACCCTATATAGCTTTTCTTTCAATAAAGTCTATGAGGTTCTATACCCAGACAGACAAGTATTCCTTTTTATAAATTAAACAGTGAACCTTTTGTTGTAAAGTTCTTGGTTCTCTGAGGAGTTAGAATGTTCTGTGCCATCACACGAGCTCATCTGATGTCCAAGGCATCATCGCAAGAATCACGTTATAACAGACACCAATTATGTTCAGTTTAATTTCTATGATAAAGAACTGGTCTCAAAGTAAAAAACGTAATCTATATTTGTAGCTTATGCTTTCTGCAATATACACTGGCAATTTTAGAGTGCAGGAAGATAGAGGATTAACATAATGGTTCCCAGAAAGAATATTCTCCAGTTACCTAGAGTTTACTTGAAAATATTAATAATTGTTCCACACAATAATTATTACCTTTTACTGCTGTATCTGTGATGCGGAAATGTTACAGAAGCTCTAATAAAGATGGATAGCTATTCAACAAAGGCAAGGGAGAAACAATATGCAAGAGTATACTTTAGAGACAGACAAATCTGAGGAAATATGTTGATAAATGCTCAGAATGAGGATTCACATTATTCATTCTTTCCTAAACACCATAGGTGCCACATAAAATGGTTGTCATATTCCAAAAGATAAAGAATTACAATGGGAAACTGTTAGCATCCTCCAAACCTAATCTAAGAGCCAAATTGCAAAAAAGTATATTTCAATTTAAAATTAACATACCTGCAGGTTAAAATCATATTTCTCAAGTAAAACAAAAAAGTAAAGAATTCCACTCCTTTTATGTAACAGACTAATGTCCTTATTATATACAGAGCTCCCTTACTGATTTAGCTATGCTAAGCAGATTAGGTATCTAATGGATGAACTCGCAAGACCTTGAGTTAGGAAACACAGCAGCTGGCAGATTTTTCATATTACTTATGTGGAAATAACTTCTCACAGAAGCAGGTGTGTGAAAAGCAGAACTCAATGCTTTGGTTGCAAAGTGCTTTTTGAAATGCATGTAGCAAATGTTGTTGTTGTTGTTGTTGTTAATCACCCTTCAATAAAAGTTCCCCAGGCAATGAATAATATACAATAAACAATAGAAATGCCCACCAACAAGAAACAATACAACTATAATTCACATAACTATAATAAAAAAATAACCACCAGCAAGATAGATTATCATTATGCAGTACTGATATGACCATCTCATAAACCTCTGAAGGTCAGGTGGGACAGATGCTTCAATTCCATCTGATGTCTTTTCATCACCTGAAGATGTATCTCCAATTGGAGAAAAACCCATAATCAGGGAACCATACTGAGATGTTAACTGTGAAGGGTCTACAAAGGTAGGCCTAAGAAAGGAGACAGAAGAAACACTGCCTATATGGTGGCCCTGGACCAAACAGCCATAGTGACAAAGGCTGCAAAATTACCCATACTGATTCAAAACAAATAGCAAGCCTCTACTGTAAGCTTATAATAGTAAAGGTAAGGTAAAGGTAAAGGACCTCTGGACTTTATAACATATAAAAAGGTAAAGGTACCCCTGACCATTAGGTCCAGTCACAGACGACTCTGGGGTTGCGGTGCTCATCTTGCTCTATAGGCTGAGGGAGCCGCCGTTTGTCCGCAGAGGGCTTCCAGATCATGTGGCCAGCATGACTAAGCCGCTTCTGGTGAACCAGAACAGTGCATGGAAACGCCGTTTACCTTCTCGCCGGAGTGGTCCCTATTTATCTACTTGCACTGTGATGTGCTTTCGAACTGCTAGGTGGGCAGGAACTGGGACCGAACAACGGGAGCTCACCCCATTGCGGGGATTCGAACCGCTGACCTTCTGATCGTCAAGCCCTAGGCTCTGTGGTTTAGACCACAGTGCCACCCGCATAGAGATGTGAAGGCCTGGGAAAAAAACCCCGAAAAATTCAGGAAAAAACCCATTTTATTCCGTTTTTTCCTGAAGCCTTTTTTGTTTTTTCTGAAAAATTGGAAAAATTGAAAAAATAAAAAATAGATTATAGAATGTTTTATTTTAACATGATGAATAAAATATTTTAAGATAAGGGGTTCAAATATTTTATAAATCATTTCTAAAAAAAATATGTATGGTATCAGATTATTCTACTTTCTGTGAGGACAAGCAAGTCCTGGGTTACAAACTGAACTCTCCAATACAAGAAAAAGATACATTTCTTCCTTTAGGAGGTGCTGTTGTCACCAGAAAAGAAAAAGGTTTCGGTTTTGTTTTTGCTTGCGTGTGGTATGCATTGGTTCTGTTCCTCTTCACTAGACCTCAAAGAACGGGAAGAAAATATAGAGCAACAAAAAGGGCCTGAAAGTATATACTTAATTACAGCTCAGAAAATGATTCTGATTAAATTTCATGCCCATTCATTGAAACTTAGTTCCACTTCCTTCTTCAGTTCTTTTTATGAGAATGTTTTTTTAAAATAATGTGGAGAGGAAATATGAATAATTGTTACTTCTGGATTTTTAAAAATTGTTTTGTGGAGTTATTTTTGTTCCACATAAACTAGTAAACAGTTCAGGAGATTGTTGCTCCATTTGTTACAAATACAAATAAATATTATTTTAAAAGTAAATTCTGTTTGTAATAATTGTTTGGATACACTATATTTTTAATATGCTAGTTGTGATAATTTTATGCCCATTAAAATTGTCCATAGTTATATTTTATGTTTCTAAAGTAACAGAATGACTTTCAATATTCCGTTTCCCCCTGAAAAAACCCGGGTTTTTTTCCAAGCTTCAAAATTTCCAGAAATTTTACATCTCTACACCCGCGTCCCCTTTATAACACATAGATCAGGGGTAGGCAACCTAAGGCCCATGGGCCGGATGTGGTCCAATCGCCTTCTCAATGCAGCCTGAAGATGGTCCGGAAATCAGCGTGTTTTTACATGAGTAGAATGTTTCCTTTATCTCTGGGTTATTTGTGGGGCCTGCCTGGTGTTTTTACATGAGAAGAATGTGTGCTTTTATTTACAATGCATCTCTGGGTTATTTGTGGGGCTTGCCTGGTGTTTTTACATGAGTAGAATGTGTGCTTTTATTTAAAATGCATCTCTGGGTTATTTGTGGGGCATAGGAATTTGTTCATTTCCCCCCCAAAAAAATATAGTCCGGCCCACCACATGATCTGAGTGATGGTGGACCGGCCCACAGCTGAAAAAGGTTGCTGACCCCTGACATAGATGGATGTATATTGTAAGATCTGAGTGCTGGAAAACCAAATGCAATTAGGAAGGCTGTTTTCAAGGATTACTCTTCCACAGGAGGTCCCACAGGCCCAAGGGAGTGTTTCTCAATATAGGCATTTTTGCTAACTATATATACTTCATTTCCACAAGTCTTATTCCATGGGACTGGAGCACCTTTGCTAAAATTAATATTTAGATTAATTTTTAAAAGGTAACCTAAAGGGAAGGGCATGATGAAAATTTTTAAAATTATGATTTGTGTAGACAAAATAAAACAAGGTAAGTTTGTCTCCTACCTTCTTAAAACTTGGATGAACCTGGGATCAAAGAAGTTAAATGGTGCAGATTCAGGAAATAAAAAAGGATTTCTTTTCAGTGTGTAAGAAATTAAATGAAGTCACTGCTACAAGACACAGTAATGGCCACTGTTAAGCTATTTTGTAAAGGGTATTAAACAAATACAGTGGTGCCCCGCTAGACAAAAATAATTCGTTCTACGAGTGTCTTCGTAGAGCGAATTTTTCGTCTAGCGAAGCGGCAATGCGAGGCAGCCCCATTGACTTTTTTGTCTTGCGGGGCAGCCTTCCGCTAGCGAATGCCGTTCGTCTAGCGAGTTTTTCGTCTAGCGAGGCATTCGTCTAGCGGGGCACCACTGTACATGGAAGGTGTCTATCAATGACAGGCCTCCATGTTCAGATGCAGTAGGCCACAAAGTATCAGCAGTTGTGGAGCCACAAAGGCATTGCTCTATTCCCTTAATACCTACCTGTGACGCATACAGATGGGAAAAGTGGATGCTGGACTAGATTAACTATTATTCTCCCCTAAAAAGTCTCTACTTAAACTCTTAACTTTTCCTTCCATAGCTAGCAATTATACCCATTCACTGATTTATTTGTGGAACCCTCTTGTAGTACTGCACAAAGCTGGGGAGATTGTCTTTACCTGCAAACATCTAATCAGTAACAGCCTCAAAATCTGTGTTGGCAGCATTTGTATATCTACCACTTGATTGGACATTATTCAACATGCAAATTCAAAAAACAGATGTTACCTTAAATGCAACAGTTGTTTTGGCCCAGAGAACAAAGTGTCCCAATTAAAAGAATGTTCTAATTCTTTTTTAATTGCTGATATTTGCTAGAACAAAATGCAAAACAAAGAACACAAGCAATAGACTATTTACTGTTTTATGCCCATATTGCCACTTAATACCTATATTGTTTGTTTGTTTGTTTGTTTTGTTTATATACCGCCCTTCAGACAGAGTTGGTTTACAGAATAAAAACACAAAAAATACATAACTTAATAACAAACAATATATCTGCAGCTTGAGGTCAAAGTTGCCTTCCCCAGTATGGTGTCATTCAGACATTATGAGCTCCAGCTCCCATCATTCCTAACCATTTGCCATGCTTGCAAGGATTTGAAGTCCAAAACAACTGGAGAGCAGCACATTGGGAAAAGCTTCATTACCTGAACCTTATTTGTCCTATGCATGGGTGATTAGAAATGTTAAAGTACCTTGTTTTTGTACTCTACATTACTTTATCCTTTCCAGGACTTCCAATTCTTGACATACTTTAATAGCTTTTTAAAAACAGTAACATTTCACATGCTCTTTGTGCAAAACAGCAATTTTTCTTCATCTCTGAAAGATCCCTTCATCATTTTCATTTAAGTACCTCTTCGAAAAGGAGTAATTACCACACCACTTCTTTTCAAATCTTATTAATTAGTAAATAGGCTGCCTATTATTATTGTTCTGTCCTTCAGTCATACACTGGTAGAAAGTACTATTCCCAAATATCTGGAAATGACTTGACACCAAGGTGACACCTTGCCAAAAAAGAGAAGAATAATTTGGACAAATGTCAAAGCCTTGGGGTTGATCCAGCTGGGTCAACACATTACAACTCAGGCATATTTCTTACTGAGAAGACTTAACAGCCTGTATTACTTCAGCCTGCAAGAAATACCATAAAAAATGTCTAGCACATTTATGTTTTAATCTAACCTTTATCCTGATATGCTAGTTTTCTAGTTACCAAAAGCAAGGCTGCAATATGTAATCATCCAATTAATCAAATATCCATTTTGATTGGCTGAAAAGGTGCCCATGATCAATAAGTATCAGGAGCCAGGACCCAAACCAATGGATTCAAGTTACAAAAAAGGAGACTAAATACTGTATCAAGAAGAACTTTCTGAGAATAAGCGCTGTTTTGACAGTGGAACATACTCCCATGAGAGGTGGTGGTCTCTCCTTTCTTGGAGGTTTTAAAGCAGATGTTGGATTGTCATCTGTCAAATATTATCTAGTTGAGATTCCTGACTTGCAGGGTGCTGGACTAGATGGCCCACAGGATCCCTTCCAACTATACAATTCAACTTAGAATCATAGCATTGTAGATTTGGACAGATTCTATGATTCTATAATTACACAAACAGTACTTAAAACCTGCAAATGCCACCTTAGAAAAGGATTCCCTCCTCTTTAAATATCTAGTTTGATTATCACTTTAATTCTATCCAAGTTCAATATTATTATAATTAAATCATGTTTAACTAAATCTAGGCCACAGCATCAGAATACACACACACAAAAAATCAGGAAAACTTTTAAACAAGGGACAAGTTCTATTAACAGAACCAATTGAAGGATATAAGAAAAACAAAAGAAGCCAATTTTAGCTTCACTTGATTTTAGAGATGGAAAATATCAAATCAGAGCCAATATTGTTACGAAGCAGCTATTAATATTCTAACTCCTTTTTTTGGTCTAGAGAGAAGCTGTTTTCAAAAACAGATATGCACTAGATACGTTTTTAAAATACAAGATGTACCATGTGAGAAAAGGCCTTTAGTATTTACTTATAACCACAGTTACATTTTAAAAACCAGTCTAAATTTTGGATTATAGTTCAAATTAGAGACTTGCTAGCTGAAACAGTACATCATTCCAGTAGGGTTTATTAATACTTCAGAAAGCATCTGGAAGATTGCCTCACCAACATCAGATTATAATAGATCTGGAATCTGCATACTACAAACAGGGAGAACAACAATAGCTATCTGTGAAAAATAACAGGTAACTTTTAACCTTTGGTACTAGCAAAACTTATTAGACCCAGTGGCCATATTTCAGTTAATGAAAACACCAACATATGTAATAATCACAGATCAATTTTGTCACCTGGAACAAGATACCAGTAAGCTCCTATGAGGAACCAAGATTTGTACTTTCCAAAGTCACTAGGAAAATAGAAAGTTGTATCATAAAGGAAAGAGAGTTGTCTCTCCCTTTTACATTTCAGTCTTTTTGGCATTTAATTCAACTGTGAGAATGGAAGTGGAAAGTCTTTTTATGATATTTCAGTGCTTTGGGTTCTTCAGCCAAAATTTCCAGCTTAATTTAAAAAAAAAATGAAGCAAGAAGGAACAGCAACCCTAGCCACTAATGTCCACTTATCTAGAAGCAAGTTCCACACACAATGGAAGAGACTTCTAGGTAAATATGAAAAGGATTACAAATTTGAAAAATAAAATAAAATAAAAAGCTGTCTATTTTCTGTCTATATAAGGTATTATCTGATGAATAAAGGATGAACTTTTATACTGTGGTATATTCCAGGCTTGTTACGGAATAGCCATGCCTGTAAAGTTTAGCTGTTAAACTGTGCAACAGATTCCCATTAGGGGTGGTGGACTCTCCTTCCTTGGAGGTGTTTAAGCAGAAGTTGGATAGCCATCTGTCATGTATGATCTAGTTGAGATTTCTGTAATCCAGGGAGCTGGATAATGAAGGGGTCCCTTCCAACTCTACAATTCTATGATTTTATGATTCTGTGGTATCAGTGATTTAGTGGTATCAGTTAGGGCCTACTAAATTTTCTCTGCAGCAATAACCATTGGTTAAGATCCACTGTACTGCAAGGTGTTCACTCACACAATGGGGCTTCTCTCCTCCCTCTGCACCCTCACTCAAAATCTTCCTGAATCTTCCAATATTCAGCTTCATTAAATATCCACAAATTCTGGCATTATAAAGGAATTTTCTCCCTGTATCGACTTTCTATGTGCTATGCATAATTTTATATGCTTATTTCATGTCGCCTCTTACTCATCTAAACTGAAATTCCCCAAAAGCAAAACTGACACCATTTGTTCAACTGCAGAATACTTTGTAGTGTGCAAACAACACAATTACTCCTATGATTAGTTGAACACTGCAAGGCACTCCCACCACTGAATGAGGGAGCCTGCTTCCTCTCCAGGGGCTCAGGCTGATGGAAACAGAATCTTCTAGTGCTCAGGAACACATGCTATGTGAAAAACTAGCCAACCTCTCCCAGCACCTTGCATGGTAGCTACTATTGCATTTAGAATAAATCCAAGTACTTTATTATTATACATTATAAAGTTCTAAACTTAGTATTTGGGATTGAGATATGTAGGATATCTCAAAACTGGTGTTTTTAAAATGTATGGGCACACATCCACAATCTAACATTAAGCTGAAATACAGTGCTACCTCGGGTTAAGAACTTAATTTGTTCCAGAGGTCCGTTCTTAACCTGAAACTGTTCTTAACCTGAAGCACCACTTTAGCTAATGGGAACTCCCGCTGCCGCTGCGCCGCCAGAGCACAATTTCTGTTTTTATCCTGAAGCAAAGTTCTTAACCTGAAGCATTATTTCTGGGTTAGCGGAGTATGTAACCTGAAGCATATGTAACCCAAGGCACCATTGTACCCTGTACAACTAATGATAAAGATGGTAAACAGAAAGGCAGGAAGAAGACAAGTAACCACTCCTTTCAGGACAAACTCAACACAGAAAAATAATTTCCACCTGCATTAGTGGTTAAAAGACAAAACCAGAAGCTGTGAAAGGCAGCTGATCTGGACTAAATATCAACAGAGTACATAATCTTTTGAATATGATGTGGGTGTTTTAAAGTGTTAAAAGAAAAGGGTGTAGCCCAGGGGTGTCAGTGAACAGACAACTTTTCTCTTTCTTCTGCTACTTTGTACGAAGTCATTTTGCCAACACAGATTATCTACAAAATAAGAGAGCATTAAAACCATGCCTCTTAAAAATTCTAGCAAGTTTATGTAGTTTACCAAAACAAAAAGCACCCCCGGCATGTTCCAATTCGTAAACAGGGTTCCATAAATACACTCACCTGTTTGCCAGTTGCAAGCATCCCTGCACCAAACACCCAGCACAAAAATATTCCCACCCCAGGTTGTCCATAAATAGAAGAATATCAAGAGGAAACACAGAGAGCCCTCCATTACCAGAGTTCTCTGCAGGTCAAAGAGTACCAAAGAGTGAGTGATATGTTATTTACATCTTCTGCAAGAGAGAGAATATTAGTTCTTTTCCCTAACTAGAGGGGAAAGAAAGACATGAAGTTTCTTTCTTTCCAGAAACGCTTTTGCAAATCAGAGTAGAAAGGGATTTCATAGGCCCCCTAGTCCAACCCCCAGCTAGATCCAAGAAATCCAGAGCAAAAGCATCCCCAACAGATAACCAGTCTCTACTTGAAGACCTCCAGCAAAAGAAAGCCCAACCATGTACCCCAGATAACTGATTATTGGTTTCATGTTCTTACCACTAAAAAGTTTTTCCTAACATGCAACCCAAGTTTAACTTAACATGCAACACTCTGGTAACTTAAGCCCATTATATATGTTCTTGTTCTGGGATAGCAGAGAACTATGTAACAGCCCTTCAGTATTTATGCTTGACAAATCTATGCTGGCTTCTACTAACCACTGTGTTTGTCAAGATTTATGCTTACAAATTTGTCCCTATCTAATCTGTTCAAGTATCTTTCCTGGTAGGTAGCAAAAGCAGTCTCATCTTCCTCTTTTCTGAGAAATGGACCAACATTTGCCTATCTCCAGTCCTTACTCATTCTCAAGGATATCTAACAGATGATACAGATTCTGAGAATACATCAGCAGCTTCTTCTAGTACCCAAGAATGCAATACATCTGGCCCTGAAAACCAGAACTCTTTTAAGGCAGCTAGGCATTTTCTGACCAATTCCTCTTCTATCTTAAATTGCAATCCTGACCCTTAACTACTGTTGCAAGGTCACATACAGTTCCCTTTTTAGGAGAAAACAAGAAGCAAAAGGGTATTGAGTAGTTCCTCCTTCTCTTTATTACATGCTAACATTTCATTATCCTTACAATCAAGCAGGCCTACTGTTACCTTCCTCTTCCTTAAACCATGCAATCCTTTTCATTACATAGTATGCCAGCCTCAGTTTTCCTAAAACTGTCCTAACAAGTCTGGGTATGCATCTGTATTTGCCCTCTGTGATGACCCCTCCTTCATTTTTTCTAAGTCTTGGGCTTTTTTTGAGCTCATCACCAAACTTTTTGGTCAGCAGCGCCGGCTCTTTACATTTTACCTCATATTTTTCTCCCATTAGAATTGTGATTTGCCTTTAGTAACTTCTTCACTTCATGAACTCCCACTAGTCGGGCTCCTTTCTTTATTAGTATATCTAGCAATGGAATCCTACCTAGCATTTCTCTGAGCTGATTAAATCCAGCTTTCCTGAAATCAAAGGTACATGTTTGGCTTTATTCACCATAAGCTTTCCACATGATCAAGATTTCCAACTGACTGGAATAAAGCAGCAATGAGTTGCTGCCTGCACTTTCTTCAAAAAACAACAGAATAAGGGGCACCATGAGGTGTGGAATGGGGGAGTGGGGTCAGTAGTACAACTAAATAATGGTTGTGATAAGACAAACCAAAAATCTGTGGACCTATGCATATGAATACAAACCATTCCCAAATTCATCTTTTCTCTGCACCTCCAGAAGGCTTTTTTGCGAATGTTATCATCATTGTTGTTATTACCATGTTTCAAACACCACACTACACAGGGTTTATTAAGAATAAGTCAATAGAAAGTTTTACTTCCAACAATTCCCCATACTATCATGTGAGTAAAGTACAGCTTTGCTCCAGATAAACCCAAAGCACCTTACCTGATTTTATAATGAGGTAAAGTATGTTTGCGCCTAATGACTTTCTTGAACTGGCTGACAATGATGGAAGTAAGTTGTGGCAAGGGCCTTCCTTCAAACTGTGACTTGACTTCAAGACCAATTACAGGCTCATCAACAAAGGCGAAAGACCAGTGAGTGAAGGGCAAGCGCGTGAAGACCAGCCTCACCCGACCCACCACCCTAGAGATCTTGGCAAAGAGATATGCCGACTTGCCAAAGACAAGGTCGGCATCAATGGCCAAGTGGAAGCCACCATTGTACTCAACATCCACCTCAAAGTCTAGTTCCTCAGGGCATCCTTCCTCGCTACAAGTCACTGGCCTCAGGATCTTGATGTTCTTGAAAACGGGCACGACATTCCCAAAGGCAACATCCCTCAAGCTGAGCCCCTCCAGCACCTTGCCTGTCACCTTTGTCTGGAGCAGCTCCTCAAACTCCACCTTGATCTTCCTGGTGACCCAGTGCCTGACAAAGCCAGTGTCCTTGAGCTCCCTGAAGAGAAAGAGACAGATGGCATTGAGCCAGTAGAGGGTCTCCTCGGTGAACTCCACCACCGAGCTAGAGGAGGAGTCCGAGGTGGCGCCCTGGTCGTTTTTGGAAGGGGACTGGCTGGGGAGCAGAATGCGGGAGCCAGTGCCCTCTTGCACCCCGCCAACGAAGCCGGCGAAGTAGTCCTTGAGGCTGGTGTCGGGCACTGCCCGGGTGGTGTAGATGCCGGGGCTGGGCGCCGAGGTCGGCCCCTCGGGGGTTTCGGGCTTCCTCCGGTAGAAGAGCAGGATCTGGCACAGCAGTGTCAGGCAGGAGCCCAGCAGAGCCGACAACAGCATTCCATACATCGACAGCATCGCCTCAGCGCCTCTCGCCGCCCCTCAAGCAGCCGCGCCGGCTCCCTCCGAGCCGCCTACCCCGCGGCCCTCGCCGCCTCACGCCGCCGCCGGCACCACGGCCAGCCCCGCTACCTCCATCTTGCGGGCAGCGGCTTGAGGAGAAACAGGCGCCGTCCAAAAACAAAAGCAACCCGGGGAGCTCGCGGTCGACGCCGCCCCCTCAACGCTCGCTCCCCTCAGCCAGCCCCAGACGACAAACCGCCGCCGTATCCACAACTCCTTCCCTCTGTGGCCCGCTCCGCCTCACACAGCAGCAGCGGCCGCGGCATCCGGGTCTTCTCTCGTCTTCTCCGGTCCACCGCCCCCTTCCTGAGGAAAGGAGACCAACTGCCACTTCTCTCCCTTTGGCTGCCCCGTCCCCTCTTCTGTCTGGATTGTAAGGGCTGGGGAGGTCCGGGGGTGGGTGGGTTACGTCATAGACTACGCCGTCCCATGCGCTGACCTCATAATACTGCGGAGTGAGGAGGGGGGGAAAAGTAAGGCTGAAAAAAGGAGATAGGAAGTGCGCATGCGTGTTTGTTTCTAGCCCCTCCTCCTCCCTTCTGTTGCTTTTGCTTCTAGCTACTCCCTCCGCCCGTCCGGCATGCTCTGTGTTCAAGGCTGGTTGAGAGGTTAGTGTTTGTAAGGCAAAAGGGTTGACAGTGTGATGGTCCTTAAAGGTACCGCAAGAAGGAAACTTGGTCGAAGCCTGTTTCGAGGGCAGGCTCGGGCTGAGTCCCATTTGCATCAGGAGGATTGCGGGAGCGGTGTTTTCTTTATCAGCATAGGATGCAAGCGGTGTTCGAAAAATAACAACAGGGATTCCGAATTCGGACACTTCACACAGGCGCGCGCGCGCGCGCACCCGCACCCCTTCATTGCTAGCCTGCATTTTATTTTCTCTCTTCCCACCTGGCCCACCGACAAAGCAATTGCAACCAGCGCATTAGTTTATTGAACGTATAAGCCGCTTCCCACAACAGAACGTCCGAAGCGATAGAGTAAAACATACACAAGCACATCCAAAATATAATTAGAGCAGAACCATCAAATCTTGGATGCTACCCCAATGCCGTGGAAAACAAACATGTCTTTTTTTCTTTTCTTTTTTTTCTTTTTTTGCACTTCACCGGCATGCTTCTTCCACCCGCGTCGTTTCCCGATCTCCGTGAAAATTACTCCCTTTCTCCTGCTTTTGTTTCAGATTAGGCAACTACTGCCAAGAAAATGAATGAAAATATTCTAGCCAAGATACATTGGCACGCAGCTTATACTTCACTGAACATATCAATTTCAAGCAAGAAGGTAGCCGGACCTTGAAGGATTGCAGTGACTTAAATATGCCGATTGCCGAATCAACACGAAGGATGGTTTTTGTAATGAAACACAAATCGAAAGGAACCTGTAAACCTTTTTTCCGAATGCAAAAATAAGGGGAAGAGCGAAGAGGGAGAAGAGCAGGTGCAGAGAGGGGGTGGGTATTGGGTGTGAAATTAGACTCTTTTGAAAATGACAAAATACCAAATCAAAGTCCAGGGGATGGGGGTTGCCTTTATTTACATTTTTAAAACAAGGCCTTTAACCTTAAGAAACACACAGAACTTGTATATTGCTTCATATATGCTGTTTACGGACCAATTCACACCTATCAGCTGATCACCCATTCCCACCACCTTTCTGAGTAATACCCCTCCCCACTCCCTCACTATATTTAAGGATCTGGTGACTTCTGTTTTAGTGTATCTGAAGAAGTGTGCATGCACACGAAAGCTCATACCAAGAACAAACACAGTTGGTCTCTAAGGTGCTACTGAAAAGAATTTTCTATTTTGTTTCAATTACACAATGCAACCCAATTAGGCACAGATTTCATGATGCTAAAGGGAAACAATAATAAACACAGGTTTTCTATTAATGTTATCGAGATTCAAAAGTGCAGTGGAATAAAAATTATTCAGAGTCACTGTTGTCCCTCTTTTCCTCTAAAATAATGGTTATTGGATGGTATGAAAAAACTACATGTCTCTGAGTGATGCTTTAAGATTGCAGTCCAAACAGCACCTGCTTGAAAAAGCTGAGCAACAGCAAGATTCCAGGGGTCTTGGCACTTACCCAGAGTTTGTCTTCCTTTGGAATGAGACATACCTGAGATTAGTGTCTTTGAGAATAAAGGTTTGTTTTATACATATTTACAACCTGAGTTTTGATGGAGGAAGTGCAGAACATTTCACTCCAATAGTGGCTCTCATTGCTCCTCTCATAGCTTCAGCAAGCTTGTGTCTAAAGCAGCAGCCAGTCATGTCCCCATCCATGTCTCGATGCAGCCTGTTCCAGCCAGCACACATGCTGTTTTGGCCTTCTCCTTCCCCCAAACCCTTGCTCAGTTAAAAAGACAGGTGGTGATATCACACCTCATGTTACCTGATAAGTGACATAGAGATAGGTCAATTAATCAAGAGTCTAAAATTGATCACACTGGACAAAGAATTGATAATATTGCATCCTTTGTGACCTTACTGCACAAGGCACTTCTACATTGTTGAAATAAAATAATAGATACCTATAAGTTAAAATTGAGGGTTGTTGTTTTTTTAACTTTTAAAAACCCTTAGACATGTCCTCTGAATTGTTTTGGGGATGGATCCAGGGCAGGTAGAGGTGGGTGTCCACCCCGCCCCCCATGAACATACTGCAGTACGTTGTGGGGGTGGTTTTTTTAAATATGGCAGTGTTTGGTTGGGTGCCATCCAACACCACACACGCTCAGTGGACTGCAGCTGTTTTGAGCAAGTCTGTTGTTCCACAAAATTTGAATGAATGAATGAATGAATAAAATGCCTGCACAGGCAAAAGGATGCATGCCCAAAATTAAACCAGGCTTTCCACAACTCAGGGAGGGTGGGCTGCTGGTGGGCAGGCAGGCAAGGAGACACACATACATACATATATTGTATTTTAACCCACCGTTTTGTACAGGTCTAGTAGTTGAATATTCAGAGTGGGTGGGAACACACATTTCAAATACATCCCATTGAACAGTGCCCACTTGTGTGGATGGAAAACAATGAGATGATGAGTTTAATTGAAAGGGCTTGTGTGTGGACATACATATGCAAAATCACACATGAAAAAGTTTGATGTACGTGACCCACACACTCATTAGCATTTGGGCATGTGTGCAGCCCTAGTCCTAGGACCTTCTGGGAAGCACCGAAGCACATGAAGGCAACTACCCTCTCCTATATCTTACCCCTCAGTACTTGGCATTCAGAGGCATATCAACACTGAAATTATAAAGAATTTCCTTTGTTTTGAATGATTGCTCTCAGTTCACAACACCATTTCAACCTAACATAAGGTGTGTTCTTTATCTCCAACACAAGAGCTCTTGTTTTTGAAACTGGATCTGGCAACCCTGCTTTATGGAAGGAAGGCTGAAATTGCTGACAGGTGCAGCTATCTAGCCCTTCAGTGTCACATAACATATTGGCATGCAATTGACATGTGGCACATGGACAAAAAAAGAGAAGACATTAAGGGATGTGAATAGATCCAACATGGCCAGATAATGCAGGACACATTTCTGCAAAGAGGAGGAGACTGGGCAGATGGCTTTTTGTCCTCTTATTCATATTCTGTGTGTGTGTGTGTGTGTGTGTGTGTGTGTGTGTGTGTGTGTTTTAAAGGGAGCTAAGGCAATTGTCACAGGTAGGTAGCAACTTTAATTCCAATTTGTTATTTTTGTACACCAAGTATTTCTGATTCCCAATACATAGATTCATCTTGCAACATAAACACTGGCAGATTTCCAACTATGTGTCTTTTAGCAAGCTCCTTTTTTCCATTGTGTCTTTCGTGTGGAGAAGATGGATAGGGAGCAGTAGAACCTTGCACTCTCCAATGAAGCAGGAAAGTTGGAAGATTGAGGAAAAAATAAAGTACTTTTATACTTTAAAAGGTAAAGGGACCCCTGACTGTTAGGTCCAGTCGCGGACGACTCTGGGGTTGCGGCTCTCATCTCGCTTTATTGGCCAAGGGAGTCGGCGTACAGCTTCCGGGTCATGTGGCCAGCATGACTAAGCCGCTTGTGGCAAACCAGAGCAGCGCACGGAAACGCCGTTTACCTTCCTGCTGGAGCGGTGCCTATTTCTCTATTTGCACTTTGACGTGCTTTCGAACTGCTAGGTGGACAGGAGCTGGGACCGAACAACGGGTGCTCACTCCGTTGCAGGGATTTGAAGCGCTGACCCTTTGACCGGCAATCCCTAGGCTCAATGGTTTAGACCACAGCGCCACCCGTGTTTACATAATGCATAAATAAACTGGGGAATATGCCCTCACAGGAGATTGTGATGGCCACCAACTTGGATGGCTTTAAAGAGGCTTGGACAAACATAAGGAGAAAGGGGCTATCAACTGCTACTAGCCATGATGGCTGTGTTTTTACTCCCACTATTGAAGGCAGTATGTCTCTGAATACCAGTTTCTGGGAACCACAAGTGAGGAGAGTGTTGTTGTTCTTGGTCCTCCATGCAGGCTTCTCCTGGGCCACTGTGAGAACAGGATGCTGGAAACCGATGAATCTTTGGTCTGTTCACCAGGGCTCTTATGGTTTTTTCCTTTGCTGATCACATTACATGTATAGTTAGGGACTGTTACATTTACATTATATGAGATCAGCAGAAAAACAGGAATGTGATGCCCAGTCAAGCAAAGTGTGTGAAGCTAAGCTAAATCAACAGCTATGTTTACTGTGGCAGTTTGATTACTTCCCAGAAGCAACATGCAACTCTTTGATTTCAGAGTTGTCACACTTCTGGGATTAATATTCAGGGCCATTAACATGAGTTATCTTGTCCACAGCTCAGCAATAGCACAGGTATTATATGCATCGCATAAGGAGCCCACATATTTCTCTGTATTAATAATATATAAATACGAGTTAATGAAGGGAGGGAGGGAGAGCAAGAGAGACAGTTGTGTTAATTGACTTTCCGAGATGCTAATCTATGGCTCATTAGCTTTAAACATAGGTCTTGCAGCATGGTGCCATGTAGAAATAATGTACTTTAGCTGGAAACACAGCACAGTAAATGCAGCATGGTGTTCATCCATTATTCAGCTTATAAACACACACACCCCTCTATTTGTTCTCCGGAGAGTTTTAGGAAGCAGGATGATTAAAGGCACAGGAAGAGAGGTCTGCAGATAAACATGCATAATAAAAGCCTGGAGAGGAATAAAGAGCTGGTGCTTAAGTATGCAGGAAGAACTGTTGCCTAAGCTACATGCTGTGGTGTTAGTAAAATAAAAAAAATAAAAAATAAAAAGCATCTCAATCACAAAGCAGAGGTGGGGAACCTACAGCCCTCCAGATGTTGTTAGACTACAATGCCCATCATCCTTGGACAGGGCCAGTCCAGAATATGACAGAGTGAGACAGTTAACTTAGGTTGGAGGAGGGGTGGAGAGACATTGGTGCTCCCCAGATCCCCTGCTCACTTCATTATTAACTTGACCCTGATGTTGGGAAAGATGGAGGGCACAAGAAGGGGATGGCAGAGGATGAGATGGTTGGACAGTGTTCTCGAAGCTACCAACATGAGTCTGACCAAACTGCAGGAGGCAGAGGAAGACAGGAGTGCCTGGCGTGCTCTGGTCCATGGGGTCATGAAGAGTCAAACATGACTAAATGACTAAACAACATCTATCTATCTATCTATCTATCTATCTATCTATCTATCTATCTATCTATCATCTATCTATATCAAACCCTGAGTTTAAAGCAGCTTTTCTAGCTGCCATGACAAACTGTGGGAGCAACTCTGGTATCCTCCTGGCCACTTTGGCCCTCCACTTTGGCCAGAAGGTCTTATTCTTTAGGATCCCCTTGGCCTTTTCTCAGAGAGGCAATGAGGAGGTAAAGTAAGCAGCGGAGAAACCACCACTATTGCTGGTGATTGGGGGTGGGACATGGTGTGGAGAAACTGGAGAGGCACAAATGTCTTTCTAATGGCTGAAATCTTAAAGATGCAAATAATCAATGTAGGGCAGAAACTCAAACCAATAAATTTTTATGGAAACCAAATATAATGACATAGCAGCCAGCCACCTTATGAGTCAAACAACATCTACATCTCATTGCCAAAAATACACTAAATTCTATTTTGAAGCACAGGCACAAAACCATACCTTAGCCAAAACACACATATTTTCTCATCCTTCTACTTAATGCCTCCCTCTAGCCCAGGGCTGAGAAATGATGTTGGACTACATCATCCCTAACCATTGGCCATGCTGGCTGGGGCTGATGAGATTTGGAATCCAACAAATATTTAGAGGGACACAGATCCCCTGCCACTCCAGTAGCCCTCCATGCACTGGAGACTTAACTTCTGCAGCAAGGTTTTTCTATACATGTAGGCTCCCAAACGGGTTAGAACCCTAATATGCCAGGGTTCTAGATCATGCAAGAAGCTTTCAGGACTAGAACTGGCTCCTGCCTGCTGCAGAGGTTCAGCCCCCAACAAGTGAGAGAGCTCTGGGAGTGGTGATAATGATAATGAAGGAGCGGTGAGGGCAGCCAGAGAGTATTCCCATGCTTCCCCTCATGCAATGGTAGTCACATGGGGTGAAGAACTTTGGAAGGCTTAAACTAGTGATTGACAATAGTTCATGCCACCTTATGCTAAATTTATGCAAATCTGTTCTCTGGGAGTGATGAATTTCCTCTTTCCTTTTGTTGGCAATGCATACATGCCCACCCTTGCTGCTTTTTATGAAACATTTAGACTTCTGTACATATCTAGTGCTTTTTTTCTAGGGATACTCAAGGGTACGCAGTACCAGCACCCACCAAAGAAAACCATTTGTTAAAAGTGTGACACTTACCATAACAACATCATAGTGAATACCGGCACCCGTTTTCTAGAATAAAAGCCCTGCATGCTTCCCAATCTCTGAGCAGTGAGAGGTTTGAGGGTGCGAGTACATATCTCTTGTTTCGTTTCCTTGAAATTAAGGTCACTAGAGACTGAGTTGTATTTGAGATATATGGTTTTATTTGCACATGAGCATGAAATGGAAGGGCTCAGAACATTAACACTCTTGCTCCCTCATTGTGCTGAAGTGGCCGGGCAAAGCCCTATCTTCAGACTCAGCACAAGTAAGTCCTCTGTGTCTCCCAGTTCCAGATACACAAGAGACAAGATGAGACTGGCCCTTGGACTTTTAGTCACCCACTGAGAATGACATTGCCTCCACCGAGGGGAGGAAGACCTGCCCCCTTCTCCTGCAAGTATATCACACTAGTAATTCCTATAGGAACACACCTGTACTTAGCCTACTATTTACTCATGCAAATATATACCTAGCAGAACTTGTTAGAACCATCAACTTAGCAAAATGACTGCTTTTGCAGCCTCTTTCCCTCCAGAATCCCATCTTACAGATATAAAACCACAGGCTTGGAGGAAACCTAAGGTGACATCTAGACCAAGCCTGCATCCTGTAACATAATACGCTAGAGTATAAAATATACATTGTTTATGAAAAATGGACACATGTTTCAAACTTGGATATTCCCTTTAAATATACGTAAGCAGGGCCCTAATTCTTTCCCACAGCACCTTGATTTATCTTAAAGGGGAAAGCTGCAATGGAAAAAGAAGTACATATCAATGACTTGGCAGCAGAATTCCCCATCTGGCATCCTTACCCTGTAAGTCCCCTTACACAAGTCTCATCTGATTTGTGCATAAGGAACGGCAAGAGAATGTTGTGCAACTGGCTTCACATCTTTCCCCAGCCTTCTGTGCAAAGTTAGCACAGAGGGACTTTCATATGCCAGCAGCTGTGGCAATCGAAGTGGACAGCAAGTGAAACAACATCCTGAGCTCCAAAGCAGAGAGGCTTGTTAAGACAGAAGTCTGTTGCCCTTGCTTTCCCTGAGAGCAGGTTGTTTCTCTTCCCCTTTCTTGCCCCACTTTGCTTGGCCTAAAAGCAGGCTCGTGGCTTGGAGATATTAATGCATAGGGAAATCCTTTTGGGTGAACAGTGTTATCAGCCAGGCTAATCCATTTTGGCCAGTGCACCTACATCCCTTTTAAGCTTCGTCCTTGTCTCACCCCACACTGTCAATGGCTGTTTGGATGAGGAGCATTTCTAAGTCTGCCCAGGAGACTGCTGTTAGCAGCCATGCAATGCCTCATAGTAATAGTGTATGGCTATTACCAAATAAAGGAGAGCCAAAAAAAGCTACTGTATCATCCCGATCTTCTCTTCAACAAGCCTGCAATCCCACATAGAACCTGGGAGGTTATCAAAAGGCTTGGTATCCTCCCTCCTGCCTTTGCTGAAATCAAGGTAGTTGTCTGTGTTTAATTTTATACTAGAGATTTGTAGGCCTTAACACCACCTCCTCACCAGCTGTTCAGTGCATCTGTTGTTGTAATGTGATCTCTATTCCACTCTCTGACTAAGGCTGCAATCCTATACATACATAACTAGGAGTAAGCACCACTGAAAACAATGAGACTTACTTGGGAGTAAAATTGCACGGGATCACACTATTAAATCTATGGAAGGGTGTTGAAAATATTATAATTGTGAACTGCTTAATGTCCCATGAGCAGGGTAAACATTATGGGTGGCATTCAACTCCGTTTTACTCACAGCAGATCCACTAAATTAATGAGCATAATTAAATTAATTTCTACAGATCTACTCTGAGCAAAACTGAGTTGAATACCAGCTTAGACTTCATCCTTTTTCAAGGACCATGATTTCTTTCTTATAAGCAACATTTGGCATATGACACTTTTCAAGTTTCAGTGAGTATTACATAGATGAGTCCTGTAAGGCAGTGAGGTATTATTAATGCTGTATTGCAGCTTGGGCATTGAGGCTAATGATCTGGTGTGTACATGATGGTAAACTGGAGTACGCCTTGGCATGAGCACATGAATGCACTAGCTCCCAGAAAGCAACTCTTATTTGTTTGCTCCTCCCTGAGATTTTTAGGTCAGCATAGCAGAAGAACTTGGTTGCACAGCAACATGGAATATTGGTTTCCCACATGCTCCTGTGGGTATATGATAAAGGTAATATTCCTCCATTGCTTTGCTGTCTCTACAACAGCTGGACAGAAACATGTTATCAGTCATGAGCAGTGCTCCCCCCCCGAAAAATAGGTACCGGTACCATAGCAGTCAAGTTTCGGATTTGAAAATAAGGGATCAGCAGTCTCACCTATCCCGGGGACAGTCACATGGCAGTGGTGGGCGGATCCAGAAGCAAAAGTGGGCGGCACTGATGTGAACGCGCGCAGTAGGCTTACTGTATTTTAGAAACGCTGCCCGTGGGCTACGACGCCTCGGCTGCTCAGCGAGCTCCGGATAAAAAGTTACAAAGTGTGCGCCGCTCCATCGTATTGTAACGTTTCAAAGCACCAGCCGCCCGTTTTCAAAGGCAGCCAGGCTCTCCCCCCCAGCTAACCCTATTGTCTAGCTGAGAGGCTCGGCGGCAGCTGATAGGGGCTGATGCAGGGGGCCAAATACGCCCCCCTGTAAGCGCGGGAAATGGCTCCCGCTTGCTTTGAGGCTGCAAGGAGGCGAGGTCTTCCCAGTCCCTGGCCAGCAGGGGGAGGGAAAGGAGCTGCTTCCTTTGAAAAAACGGGAAATTAAAGGGATATAAAAAATAAGGGATGGCAGCAGGAAACTGCTTGAAATAAGGGAGATTCCCAGGGAAAATGGGATACTTGGCAGCACTGGCCAGTACTCACCATAAAGTTGTTACAGTTAGTGCCACACTTTTTAACAACAAAAAAGAGGTGCCGGTACTGCATACGTGATCATTGCCTAATATCCACCTAGTGAGATCAGGACTGAGATCTCTTCCTTTCTAGGCACCTCTTAGGAGAAAAGAAGGGGACTACTTGCAGCCTGTACCATTGCTAACTCACAACCCTGTTAAGAGAGAGCAGCACACCTTACAGGTAGCAAAGCCAAGGTGAACAAAGAATTAGGTTGCCTACCCCTGATCTATGTGTTATAAAGGGGACGCAGGTGGCACTGTGGTCTAAACCACTGAGTCTAGGGCTTGCTGATCAGAAGGTCAGCAGTTCGAATCCTTGAAACCAGGTGAGCTCCCGTTGTTCGGTCCCAGTTCCTGCCCACCTAGCAGTTCGAAAGCACATCAAAGTGCAAGTAGATAAATAGGTACCGCTCTGGTGGGAAGGTAAACGGCGTTTCCGTGCGCTGCTCTGGTTTGCCAGAAGCGGCTTAGTCATGCTGGCCACATGATCTGGAAAAACTGTCTGCGGACAAACATCGGCTCCCTCGGCCAGTAAAATGAGATGAGCGCCGCAACCCCAGAGTTGTTCACGACTGGACCAAACGGTCAGGGGTCCCTTTACCTTTACCTATGAGTCTTCTATATTGTATGTGACTCTTTTGCTTGCTTCTACCTTCTGTAAACACTTGGTAGCTTGTAGTTTTCTAATTCTTTTTACTATAATGTTATTTCAAAGTTTGAATTAGTTTAAAAACTGTTAAAACTAATTACTATACTCCTTTTAAGAACCTTGTTTCCTCGTCAGCATTTTACTAAATAGCAAATAGAGCCTAACGTTGTAGGGCTGTACCTGACTTAGTCATATTCCAAATATGGCCACTGAAATCAAGTTAGTCTTGACTCTCGACTAAATTAAGTTCACTGATTTCATTGGGCTGTGTCTGAGGTGAGCCAGATGTAGTCCACACTTTTTGCTCTAGGAAAAATCAAGGGCAGGTTGCTGGCAGTCAAAAGAGAAATGCTCGATGCTTTGAAGAAATTGAACGAGACACAGAACATGTGAAGCTTGCTTTTTCCAATGCCTGAGTGCGCAGGGTACTGCTTAGTGTGGAACCACTGGAGAGCTGCCACATAATTATTATATCTCAAAGCATGGTTTCCTCATCCTGCACCAACTGTCCTCAAGCATAAATAAAGATCAGTTTGTACTCTGTGGCTTTATTATCATTGGTTATAAAGCCTGAGGTTAAAAGGCCGTATTGCACTAAGTTTCAGGGTGTTTCACAATTTTGTTCTTGGCCAACCATAAAATCCAGTTAAAAGTGCACAAGCTGCAGCATTTCCTGGAAATGTCTGATCTGGTGATACATAACCTTAGTTACATGCTATATGTGTAGCTGTCTTTGGAAAGTCTTCAGAAACTTCAGCAGGACCTGTTGCCAGATTACTAAACTAGATGAACCAGTAGCCTGACTCTGTGTACGGCAGCTTCCCATATTGCAAATTAGCAGGTTTGTTTTTTTTAAGAACACTAACTTTCTCCAATATTAAAAAGGTTTTTTTTTGAGGGGGCAAATTTCAAGATGCAGAATGAGCATGTGGTGGAATTAATACTCACATACACTACAGAATCACTGACCACTTTCATATGTGTGTCTCTCAGACAGATCCAGTAACGATAATTTCCTTTTTGGTTAATTTTTTAAGTGTCGCATTTTGTTGTCGCACCAGAAATATGAATGAGACTGAGCTGCTGGCCAGTCACCTGCTGGTTGCTTTACTTATATGGGGTTGCGGGAAGATTGAGAAGAACCGCAAAAGGAAAAAGTTGGGCAATGAATTTGTCTAGACGGAGGCCACGAATATGCTTCGGCTAAATGCAGTAAGACAGCTTGCGAATTTGTAAGATTGAATTTTGTGTCCGAAGAATGACAGTCCTGAGCTGCTTGCCCTGAGCTGCGTGTCCTTGACGGGGAGTCTTCCAGATCTGGAAGTGGAGGAGGGGAAACCTCTTTGCTAGTGTCCCAAATGGACTTCACTTCAATCTCTCCTGCCAGAGAGCGAAGGGGAAAGCATTGTCTTCATTTGCTGCTGTCATGTCATTCTGCGGTGGGGGGATGGTGCTGCCCAGAGGGATTTCTCAGGCAACTCTGCTAATATTCTTTCCCAGTTTACAGGTGTAAGGTTACTGTACTCAGTAGACCATGCATCTGACTCACTGCAGCAATTCTTTCTCTATGTTTCTGGGCTGATAGCCAAGGCTTGATGTCGGTGGAACAAAAAATAAAAATAAAGAAATATTACCCAGATTTAGCCTCAAGAAAGACTAAAAGCTGTGCCTAGAATATATTTTGAATTTTCTAAACAGCACCATCAAATACCTTTCTTAAATGTTATTCTCATTTTTATTTTGGCATACTAGTTATACAGTTAAGAAAAAGAAGAGGAGGAGCATCAGGACAGAACAGAAGATGGTATCAGAGTGCATGGGGGACGTACAATGGCCTTTGCTATACAATCCTCTTTTCACAAAATGAATGCACATTTGTGGTGTCCGGTCTACACATCTGCCCGCAAGGTAGTACTTTTGTTTTGATAGGATCATACTTCTTCAGCAAATATTCAAAGTGCAATTTCTCTAACCTGAGAAGATGATTATTGTGATAGTTGGCTGGAATGTATGTGACATAACAACATCCGCCCCTCCATATTATTTTATGATTTTTACATAGTAATTGGGAGGAGGTGTTAATCCTTTTGGGTCAATCCACTCTCCCACTCTAAAATCTGTATCGGGATATATGTAAGTGCAATAAGTCAACCAGCCCTAAAACCCAGACCTAAGAGTCCTCAGCTATCAGAGCTATCATGTAGTTGGCCTATAGCTGACCTCAACTGTCATTTCGTATGCATTTTTAGAACAGCTTTTGGAAGCTTTCTTACAAATGGAAAGCTTTCCCTTTGCAGACTTGAGAAGTTTTACACACGCAAACGCACACACTCTTTTAAAAAGCTCTTTGATGAATTAATGGCTAAACAGAGAATCATACAGAGCTTTGAAAACATTCTTTTTTTAAAAAAAAGTGAACAGGTCATGTTAGGTATGGGGAAAGGCAAAGGCCAGCAGTGGAATGAACTTTTCTGGTATTTTCAGCAGTCATTCAAATTGCAGAACTGGGATTCTGCAACAATAGCTCATGCCACAGCTTCTGAATCCATTGTGAGTTCTCAGAATATGGGAACAGCTCTCCAGGGTTTCAGGCAGAAAACCTTCCCAGTCCTATCTGGAGATGTTGAGAACTGAACTGAGCTACAACCCTTCCCTCTCTTTCTGTATTGCATGTGTCTTCAGACCTTCACTGTGGTAGGTATCTGAATTCTTCCCCTACTCTTAAAATAAACACCTTACTAATATTGATGTACAGTGAGTTTAAAAAATGTTTAAAACAACAATCCCCTCAAAAAACCTGAGGCCTTTTTGTTAGGAATAGTTCAGTCTGAAGTTCCTAGCTGTTATGAGAAATATATATTTATGTACGCAACCACAGCAGTTCGAATTTTGCTAGCCCAAGGATGGAAAGTGAGCAAGATCTCTAGTAAGGAAGATTGGCAACTTAAGATGATAGAATTTGTGGAAGCAGTGGGTTTAATTTATGGAATAAGAGAGCAAGAAGAATCTTTATTCAAAGAGGAGTAGAATTTTTTTCTGAATATTTAGAAAATAACTGTGTAAGGTTGAAAATGCTGGTAGCATTTAGATAAATTCAACAGTATGGTAAATATTTGAAGGATGTAAAATGGAGAAATGATTAGATTGGTTATAGTAAAATATGCAGGAATGATAGATAAGCAAAATGAACCATGAAAGGGGAAGGAGGCAAGTCAATTGTTACACGTGGTGTTGTGTAAAATGTTTATTTTGAGATGTATAAACTGAAAAATTAATTATAATTGTTATTTTTAAAAATAAAATATATATTGAACAAAGTTATTAAACTAGTTTTCCCAGTACTCTGGATACAAATGTATATGCCAGCAGAGCTTAAAATAAGCTGCTTGAAGTGGATTAGGAAAAAAAAGAGAACAATTTCTCAGTTCTCGGGATTGGCTAGAGAGGCAGGCATCAGGGAACAGAGGCTGCATTTGGAGACTGACTGATACCACTTTCAAAGTAGCAGCGCCTGCTTGTGGTTCACCTTTTCAATATATTTATCTGTAAGCAACTGTATATCATAGTTTCCGGTGTTCCCAAAGAAACCAAACCTTCTTTAAAATGTCCCACCGATTGAGGGAGCGTGGAGTGCAAAATAACATGTAAAATAGTGTCAGGTTTTTATACTTTGCTAATTTACAAGTATTAATACAAGTCTATCTATTACTTGATTTCCCCTGTTATGCAATGCTTTGGTTTTCTGGAGTTTGGTTTATAAGGTTATCAATCCAAAAACAGTTAAAATCTGATTTTGTCACAGCATGGCTCTTGGGTTTTAAAATGATCAAGCCCCCCAAAAGCTATTTTCTTCAGCTTGCAATTCATTATGAATTCTGAACAACCAGTGGTGTTGCCAATTTTTTTGGGGGGGGGGGATCATGCAAGGTGTCCTTGGTACCGCTGCATGATATTCCCTCCCCTGCTGTTGCTGTGAATTATCTTGCTGTTGAAATTTCTCATCCTCTGCCATAACCTTTGAGTCAGACTCCCTGTTCGGCCAAGGACACTTGTTCTTTTGGATTCAGAGGCAATAAGCATGCTTTTGCTTCTGGTCATGCCCGTCACTGATATGTGGCCTCCAAACATTGCCCATTAGGGAATGCGACCCTCAGGCTGAAAAACATTCCCCACCCCTAATATAATGCTCACATTATTTTCCCAGTTCTGGTCAGCACCATTTACAAAATGGGGGGCAGATAGCTAGTTGTCCAGGTTGCTGCTGCCGCCGCCGAGATCTCAGTAAATCTCATCTGGAGCCATGCAGCTGGATTTTAAAGTGCATCCCCATCCCCATTTGCACTGAAAGATCTAAGCAACAGTTCTGCTATCTAGGAGATCAACTGCAGGAGCAGTCCAGGTGGCTGCCCTCAGCTTCCTTTGGCTCTTCCCTGAGAGCACGGGTTGTGGGTTCTGTATCTGCGTTCAAAGACCCACCCTTGGGGATGTCATTCTTTTTTAATGGAATCATCTGGCAGCGCACGTCTGGGCAGGAGACAGCTGCACGACAAATACAAAGTGCCTTATCCCATCCTAGACTGATTATGAGCAAAACAGTGACATAAAGATGAACACTATTAAAGGAAATGCATTTCCCTCCAGGAGGAGGTGGGGAAACCCACCCTCCACTCTTAAAATAAATGTCTTATTGATGTTGATGATTTGCTCTGTCTTCAGGTTTCTAGTAAGCCTGGAAAAATGCTCTAAGGCATTGCAAAGTGCCTCCATATTTAACCACATGATAATGCAGCGGCAGCACAAAGTTTCCTGTACGTATGGTGTCAATAACATTAATAACCACAAGCTAAGAATTCCAACAGAAGTATATACTGCAATTGACTTTCCCCCCTCTTAGTGGTACACTGAAGTCATCAGGATACTTTTACATGGCCAAAACTGACTGTGTCGGAATTGACAAATTTGACATAAATATAATATGCCGTACAGATTCTATAAGTATGCAGCAAACATTATATGATGAGTGTAGAATGGTGCTGGGAAGGTGCTGAAGGTTGATATGCAGGAATTTGGACCAATTGCTTTCACTGTCTTTTATCCAGTTGCCGTTGTGACGGAGAAACCCTTTCCCAGATACATTTTTAGGCACCAACTACCTGTTTGCCAGAGGATAGTAATTGCACATGATGCAAAGCTTCCATAGAGCAAACTGAACTATGAAAATTATTGCAAATGAGGCTGTTGCTCTGGGGCAGTTAGTCTGGCTGTTCCATTGCTAATGATGCTGCACAGAGCAACACATAGTAATGGAACTACATCAGCATCCTGCATGTAGTGAGCTGGTCCCACCCCCATCCTTATGTTGCATAGTCGCTAGCAACTTGCAATCCCATAGTTAGCACAGGCAAATGCCTCCGAGATGCTGTGTAGGTGAAATACCCCTAGATTCATATTCATCTTGCCTATATGGTATGTTGCAAATGGCATGATGTCTTAGTGCAATGACTGTATTCTCTCAGTGCATTGGGTTTTAGGGCTGCACTTACAGTCAACCTTGTAGCAGAAAGCTGAGTCATTGAATACAATATAAGAACATAAGAGCCCTGCCCTCCTGGATCAGGCCAAAGGCTAATTCAGTCCAGTATCCTCTTTTCCACAGTGGCCAACCAGATGCTTAATGGAAGCCCGCAAGCAGGACATGAGCACAATAACCCTCTTCTACGTTTGTTCTACAGGTATTTTTGCCTCTGATTCTTCTATAGTCATCATTATTAATAGCTATCAATAGCTTTATGCTCCAAGGATTTGTCTAACCTCTTTTCAAGCTACCACATCTTGTGGGAGCAACTCTGTCATTTCTGAAGAGTCTTGTGGGCACCTTAAAGAGTAACAGAATTTATGGTGGCATCAACCTTCATGGACTCAAGCCCATTTTGTCCAATGCGAGGGCCTCATCACAAATGACATTTGTCCCCTAAACTGATCATATGTCCACATGGGGGGGGGGGAATGTATAAAACTGAAGACAGCATCATAAGTGAAGAACACATGAGTGCTTTTACTGTGATTAAACACATTGGGAAACTATTGTGTAAAGATGTAACTGCACTCAAATAAATAGACACATTTCTTTATTATTATTATTATTATTATTATTATTATTATTATTATTATTATTATTATTTTGCAGATGACAGTGTGTACATGATTCCACACGTTTATTCTCCTTGTGCTGTCTCCTTGTAGGAGAAATATCATGTATAAAATGAAGCCGTCCAGAGCCCTCAATTTAGTCAGGTAAGAATTTGTGTACTAACTCTGCAAAACTAAATGGTCAGCGTGTTCTGCTGAGCCTGTGATAATCCCTTCTTCCATTCTTGGAATTCTAAGCATGCAGAAGCTGGAAAAAAACACTGGCCTAGGGTAAATAATGCCTCAGCAAAAAAATAAAATCCCAGGGTCAACTGTCCACCTTGTGCAAACTGACATTTAGTTAGAATAGGGACAGAATGGAATCACTCTGCTACTTCAAACAACCCTCCATTTTAAGGTGTGCCCAGGTTTATTTTACCATAGGCATATTACAATTTATAGCGAACAATTATAAATGCTAGTATTTTTTGTTGTGGTAAGTTACAACCAAGTCCTATGCACATCTACTCGAAAGTAGGGTCCTGTTGAGTTCAGTGCGACCTACTCCTAGGTAAATGTATGTAGGATTGCAGCCTAAGAGAATAAACAATTGCAACCTTTTTTTGTAGCAAATCCTACTTGTTTCAGAAAGATGTTCATCTCTTATCTAGGAAGTGGGGTGTGTGTGTGTGGGGGATTTTTACCTGAAGAAAAGGAAGTAGCCTTACCCTCAACCCACTCCTCCTTTCACAATTTTAAGCTCCCGTGGCTAATTTTCCTTTAAGACAAAAAACAAAAAAACAAGACCTGTTGAAATGAAAAGTCACAGAACTGCAGTGTAGTTTGGCCCCTAACCAAAATGTTAATTCACACTTTCTTTAGAAATTGAAAAGGCTCAGTTGTCCTAATACTATTCCAGTTAAAGGCAGCAGGAGACAGTGAAGACTTGCTGATTAGATCAATTAGGTATCAGCACTACTAATCATTTCCCTTATTTGCCTATGGGCTAGCAGTGAGTGACATCTGAGCTAGACACAATTAATTAACGTGGCTCTGCAGCACAGAAGGTTTTGCAGATTTATTCAGCATGCCGGCTGTCTTTAAAAACTGGCATAGACTTCTTTGGTTGTCTCTCCTTTACCCTTTCTAGATGCACTCTACAGGCAGGCTGCTTGGTAACACTGCAGAACATAAAAGACTCACCCTCAAAGCGTGTCCACTGAGGGTAAATTCCCAACATTTAAATCAAACAGACACCGCGCCCCCCCCCAAAAAAACACTCAGGGAAACTATTTATTATTATAGAGATAGTTTCTTGAGAAGCTGGCAGTAGATATGCTTGTTAGAATCAGATTATCTGGATCCATTTCAATCTGGACTCAGGCCCAGTTTTGGCACTGACAAAGTCTTGTCTACCCTGGTTTATTGATTTTCTCAGGAGTAAGATAGAGGGAGTACAAACCTGTTGATTTGCCTTGATCATGTGAGGGTTTTGATACTATCAGCCATGGTATCTTCCTGGATCAGTTCTGCGGGTTCGGCGTCAGAGGCAGAATGATATGGTGGCTCTGTGTCTATCCACAGGACCATTTCCAGATAGCGGCATTGAGGAACTTCTGCCTAGCTGCATGGCTTGAAAGGTGTGGAGCTCTGCAAATCTCCCATGCTCCTGAACATCTGATGGTGCTGGAAGAGGTCATCCAGGGTACAGGGTGTTATGCCATCAATATACAGATGACATTTTTCAGCTCTGTTTCTCCTTGTCATCAGAATTAGGTGAGAACCATTATCCAGAGGCAGTAATGGGCTGGATGTAGGTCAATCAATTGAGGTTGAATCTGGACAAGGTGGAGGTGCTGTGGGCTGGGAGCACAGAGCCCAGTGGCGGCACCAGGAGAGTGGGAAAAAATCCTAGGGGGCACAGAAAGAGCAAAGTATGTTTCTAGGTGGGCAGACTGTGTCCTACATGATAAGATCTCTGAAAGAAAAATAACAGTATATTTCACACTAGAACTGCCATCTTAGAAACCGCCCCCCCTGAAAAAGTTATATATTCGTTAATGTAGGTAATAATTTTTTATATAGCAAGTGTTAACCAGATACAAATTACAGCAAGGAAAGGGCTTCAAAGCAGGTTAGAGTCACTTCACAAACATGTGGGAATACCTGTATTCACAGGTGAATGTGAATAATGTTGTTGTTCAGTTGTGTCCGACTCTTCGTGACTCCATGGACCAGAGCACGCCAGGCACGCCTATCTTTCACTGCCTCCCACAGTTTGGCCAAACTCATGCCAGTCACTTTGAGAACACTGTCCAACCATCTCGTCCTCGGTCGCCCCCTTCTCCTTGTGCCCTCCATCTTCCCCAACATCAGGGTCTTTTCCAGGGAGTCTTCTCTTCTCATGAGGTGGCCAAAGTACTGGAGCCTCAACTTCAGGATCTGTCCTTCCAGTGAGCACTCAGGCCTGATTTCCTTAAGAATGGATAGGTTTGATCTTCTGGCAGTCCATGGGACTCTCAAGAGTCTCCTCCAGCACCATAATTCAAAAGCATCAATTCTTCGGCGATCAGTCTTCTTTATGGTCCAGCTCTCACTTCCATACATTACTACTGGGAAAACCATAGCTTTAACTATACGGTCCTTTGTCGGCAAGGTGATGTCTCTGCTTTTTAAGATGCTGTCTAGGTTTGTCATTGCTTTCCTCCCAAGAAGAATGTGAATAATACCTGCTAATAATCTAAAATCCAAATTGCCCCATTGAAGTTAATGGAAGTTGCATCTTCATAATAGCCAGGATACAGGGATCCTGTTCATGCATGCACAAGGGCCTCTGTATAGCCAGGAGGGTTTCTCCTATTTCGTCTCTGTCCCCCCCCCTTGCTGCCCTACACACACACAATAGGTGCTTCTTTTGCTGTAAGAAAGGATGTTGGTAAAGCAGGCTCAGATTTCTGGGAGCATTGTTGAATGATGCTGTGTGTGTGTGTGTGTGTGTGTGTGTGTGTGTGGCTGTCAGAAACAGAGGCCTTAAAAGGTCTACTAGGTCAGGCATGGGGAACATTTGGCCCCCTGGATGTTGTTGAACTACAACTCCCATCAACCCAGGCAAGCATGGCTGATGATCAGGGATAATGGGAGTTGTAGTTCAGCAGCATTTGGTAGGCCACATCTGTGCTAGGCTGCATGATTCTTTGGATGTCAGTCAATTTATATGGAATTTTTCTGTAATGATTTCAAGGGGGAGACTGTAGCTCAGTAGCAGAGCTTCTTTTTCAAGATGGGGAACTTGTGCTGTCCAGATGTTGCTGGACTCCATCTCCCACCATCCCTGCCCATTGACCACACTGGCTGGGAATGATGGGAGTTGGAGTCCAACAACATCAGAAGGGCATCTTCTACTGGAAGGACCAGGTTGCAAGTAATATGAAAGATCCTTGCCAGGGTAGACACGGCTTCCTATGATATCTCCCTGAATATAAGAACGTTGAAATATTTTTAACCCCTCGGTTGACAGTTAGATTCCTTTAATGATAAACTCCTTGGCCTTCTAGGAATAAGGGTGTAAGAAGATGAACGATACTACTTTTATTATTGTGAGTTTCTCAGTGGATATTTTACCTTCTAGACCAGCCTTTTCTTCTTTCTTTATTTCAGCTAAGTGCAATGTTTTGCCATGTACAGAACTTCACTTTCAAGGATTCTGCTCATGTTGAGAGTTTGTCGGGGCGAAAGCGACTCTCTTGCATGTATGTTTTTTAATTGCAGTTTTTAGAAGGTGCAGGCAAACTTGTGCTGTTTCCCTTAAAATAACGACACTTCCTGGCAGATCAGATAAATTGCTGCATGCTTTTTATCTTGACGGGGCTAATGTCAGTAGCTACGTTCTAAATGCAATCATTCAGCAATGCCCCCAGAAATCTGAACCAGGCAGCTTTAACCACATCCTTTATTACAGCAAAACAAGCAGGCTATGGGTGCAGGGCAGAGGGCTGGAGAGGAAATATAAGGAGCTTCAGACCTTTTCTATGTTTCCCATTTTCTGTGTTTCCCAGTATAACTAATCAATCAATCAATCTTGATCGGTTAGATCAGGACGTTGAGTTAATGGTACAAACCATTAGCTACTGCACTAGCTCCGTAGAAGGAAAATGAAGACTAGGCAGATCCAGGATTGGAGAAGTAAGCAAAAGAGGAGGATTGGCTTCATCAAAAATCATGTGGCCCAGCCAAAGCACCAGAGACTGGGAGCAAACAGAGGCTGATCCTTTAGAGCAACCTCAATTTGTTGTCCCTATGCCCCTGCCTTCTTGCTCAACAAGTTCAGGGGGTGACTGGCTGTCAGCTTTCTCATCCTTAGTCTCAACTTTGCCCTTGAAGAACTCTGCAGGGAGGGGGAGGGCGGCAAAACTAGAATTAGTGGACTTCGCTTGTCATTGTCTCTGGCTCCACCTACTGTTGGCCTCCCTGCCTTCCACCCTACCGGTATCAAAGGGCACCAGCTACAACTTTTGGAAACCTTGCAATAGGCAGGGATCTAGGAGAAAGCTGTGCCAATTAGCCTTGGATGGAGCCTGAAGTGTTAATTTGAAGAGCGGACTCATATTTTAATTATCTTTTTTGTTTTGTTTTTATGAAGTTTTCTATTTTATTGTCTATATTTTTGTACACCACCATCTGATATTGTATAAACTGGTAGTAAATATTTTAATGAATGAATATAAATGTATGGCAGAGTCCAGGTACTGTACCTTCTTTGTACACTCACAGCCCAATTCCAGAAATCTAATTATGATCATTGTAAAGTTTGGGGAAATTTGTATTTGTGCTCAGAATGTAAGTGTTCCAGTTCTTGCATGATAATATATGGTATTGACTAGAAATGAACACCAGTCCTTTTAAAGGAAGGTACCCTTCTTTGGTAGGCTCATAACTTTTTAAAATTTGCTTTTTCGAGGATCTAGGAAACACAGAAGACCTCCCCTCAATCCACCCCCCCCCCAGATATGCATGAAAAAAACAGTATTGGCCAGAGTTCCCACCGGTCATAAGGGTGGTGGTTGTTTTTGTACAGATGGCAGGCATACAAGATACAGGAAAATCTCTTGTCCTTGAATGTGCATACAATCTACCCAAAATCAGGTGCTGTTTTTCAGAAGCATGGTGCTGTGCACTGGAAATAAGAAGCCAGGCAGGTTGTCAGGCGGCAGAAAATCCAACCCCTACGGCAGATTGCCAGGAACGGATAAGACAAGGAAAAGTTCTTAGCAATTGCTTTTCATTCAATAGTCAGAGAGAGGGGCTTGGAAATGCAGCCTCTTGGAATAATGGTGTTGCCCTGAGTGAGTCTCCACCCCTCCTTCATGCACCATCGCTACAGGCCCTGAAAAGTGCCCTTTGCCTTTGAGCTCTTTGCTCTCCTACTTTCAAGGCTTGCCAGGTTCTGGGAGAGAGGGGATCTGGAATGCTTTCTAAGGACACTGTGTCCATCAGCTGTCACCTTCCTGGTGCTTCCTCTTTCTTCTCTCCCATTATTCCCCAGCTTTCCCCCTCGTCTTCCTCTGAGCTGTGACCTCCTTCAAACCCCTGTTGTAATTCTGAACTATCTTCTTCTCCTCTGGAAGGGTCAGACTGGGGAGCCGGTCTCCACCATTCCTCCTCTGCCCAGTCCCTGACACAGGTGGGGGCTGGCTGAGGTTGGCGGGGCAGTTCTCTATTTGCCCTAATAGACCAGCCTCCACTGAACTGTCCGGCATGGCATAGCAGGGTGGATACAAAACCCATGTACTTGGGTGTGGTTTGTGTAAGCAACGGTCTATCCAGGTGAGGCTCACTGCATGTTATATGCAACTGTAAGAATATCTTATTTCAAGAAAGAAGCTGGATTTGGAGCCCAGTAACTGGGGGGGGGGGGAGGAGGAGGAGAAGGAGGAGGAGGTGGTTAACTCTCTCCTTGCCTCCACTTGGAATTAGCTTCAGGTTGTTTTCCCATGTAAGGTTCAAAATATGTGTTTGCGAGAGCAGCCTTTGAACAGATGGTGCTTCCTTGCCCGTAAGCAAAGTGTTGCAATCTGTACAAAGTTAGGCTTATTTTGTCAACAGTTCTTGCTGAGAACGAGACAGAACAGTGGTGAGGGGGGGAAAGTATACAAATTCATATTTCCTAGCTGTGGTGTGAGACAGAGGTGAAAGAGATGGGATACTTTTTTATTCAGAGCAGCTGTATATATATATTTTTAATCTGAGGAATTTGATCCCTATAGAATTCTAACTCTCATGGCCATTTAGTTAAATTACTTCAGAGTAGCCTAATTTCATGCTAGTGGCATGGCTCCTGAGTAAGTTAGTTTCCCTGCAGGCCTGCCAAATTATACCACAGCTACATGCTATTAGAGTGGAGCAAAAAGAGATCTCCAGGCTGTTTTCCTATCTCTTCATTTAGCTAGAGTCAGCTGAGGTGAGTGCTGCAGATCAAGTACAATCACATTCCACGATTCTTATCGGAGTTCTAAACAACTGAACACTCTGACCTTGAGGGAAGAAAATCTCTATGCACATTAGCTTCATTAGGGAGTTGCCGTTACTTAAACCCTGTGCTAACACATCTTGCTGAAGTCCTCCGTGTCTCTGTGTACGAGGAAGGACAAAATAGAAAAAAATGGAGGAGGGGGCACAAGGGTTATTTATTCCCATGCCTCCTCATCCTTGAGGATTCTCTCTGTAATATTGCAAAGGGGCAGTTTCTGGGTGCTTCCAGGTGGGGCTTAATTTGAAAACAGGCCATAGATAGCACAAAATGTGTCATTAGGTTGTTTTTAGTGATTAGATTCCTCCCAGAAAAAGTAAATCTGGATTAAATGGGAGGGTTGTGGATTGGCATTTTGATGCCAATAACACACACAGCTTTTCATGCATGATGATGGCCAATCCTGCAATAAACAGCCATCTGTAATCGCCATTACTATGGATTGTTTATTTTGTTTATTGTATTTATATCCCACCTTTTTCTCCAGGGAACTGAAAGCGGCGTACAGGGCTCTTCCTCTCCTCATTTAATTAACCCAACAACCCTGTGAGGTAGGTTAGGTCAAAGGGCAGTGACTGGTCCAAGGTCACCTAGTCAGCTATAGGGCCAAGGGGGGGGATTTGAACCCTGGTCTCCCAGGTCCTTGTCCGATACGCTAACCACTGCACCAAACTGGCTCTCAGCTCTCTAGTTTTTTAAAGGTTCCCAGTACAAGTGGCCAAAGCTGCACTTGTGTGGTGCCTTAATGAGTACTATTGATTTATTTCCATGTGCCCAATTTCAACAGAAGTTTTCTGTGAAGTAGTTTGTGTTGCGTATCTGTTTTCACAGCTGAAAAAAACAGGTGCCGTTGTGTACTTATTAACAACCCTCTTCTCAACACTAAAGGGGATCAGTGCTTAAGCATACACTACCCACTTCTGCAACTCATGCCCATTGCTGAAAGCTTTTCTCCACATCCTGCCTTCTGTATTAATTTAGCCTGGCCTGACTTCATAAACAGTTTGTTTATTGTCTTAGGCTTTGGTTCTACACACTCTTACTTGCGAGCAAGTTCCATGGGACTCAATAGGGCTTTCTTCTCGGTAGACATGCCTAGGTTTGCATTGCAACAATCCCCTGCGCATGTACCCAGAAATGAGTCCCACTGAACACAATGGAGTTTCCTCCCAGGTAAACATGCATAGAATTGGCCGGAGTGTTTGTTCTGAATGTTTCATAGAATAAATGCTTTATTATGCCATGCAAGTGTGTAGCTTTGGTACATAAGGTGCTACAGTCCCCATTTAACTAGTCATGGCTGCAGTTCACACTTACTTTAGATAAGAGTAAGAGCAAAAATAGATTTGATGCTAAATGTGTGAATGCAGTTTTCGATGCCAATAATATCATGTCAATGCAAACACACACAAACGCACAGATGCACCCTGGCATGCATGATGCTGATCAATACCACAATAAACACTCATCCCAGTTTTTATTTTTTTAAATAATAGCAACTGGAGTGGGAAATCAGAGGCACTGAACTTAGGGAGCATGGATTTCCTACTCCTGCAATTCTGATGAACCAACTGCTTGACCATTTCCCACAGGCATCTGGTTGGCCACTTTGAGAATAGGACGCTGGACTAGGCAGGGCATTGGCCTGATCCAGCAGGCTTTTATGTTCACCACCCCTCCCAAAGCTGCTATCATCCCTAGGAGGCATCAATGGAAGTTTTCTTCCTGGGCTTAACAGCAGCTGTGGGGAGGAGGTGGTGATTTTCGCTGGGAGTGAGAATGGACCACTTTCTCATAGACCTGATGCCCCACCTGAGCTGTTATTTGAGGGTGGGGGTGGGGGTGGGGAGAAGACAAAAATGCATCGACACATTTAATGTCCCCTCTAGTTAGGCGCATAGTTTCAAGGTGCTTCTAGATGGCAATTTATTGGTGCTGCTCATACACATGTTTGTCATGGCATCCACATGACAGCGCCAGCATCTCCAATGGCAGTCTGTACTTTCTGTCTTCTTGCATTCAATCTTGGTTTTTGTTTCATGCAGAAACTCCACTACATAAACATAACCTGTGATGCACCCACAACTCCTTTGTTTGGTGGGAGGCTGGTCACATGTGTGGGGTGACCTTTCTTTCCCCCACACCCCTGCTTCCGTTTGCTCCTCATCTGAGCACAAGCTAGCCAATTTCTTTCTGGAGGTGCAAGCAGTGCAAGTGTGTCTGTTTGCACTGAAAGCTGCGTGCTGAAGGCAGATTCAAAATATAAATGACCTCATATGGAGAGGATTACCTTGGAGACTGCAATCACAGAACAGACATAATTTATCATCCTTGTGGAAGTCTTGCACAAGCCATCTTGCCTAAGACTAGGGATGGGGGAGATGCTTGATTCAGGTCTCGTTTGAATCTGAATCCATCACATTTGAACTTTCCAAAACAATATGCAAACCAAAACACAGCTATCCTTTGAAATTTGCACCTATCAAAATTTTGCTAAAGCAAACGATGTTTTCAAAACTGCATATATTGGGGGGAAGTGTTCCGTGTTTTATCTACAGTTTTATTATGTGCACCACATGGACAGCTCTTTAATTAGGTGGTTTATAAGTCTAAACAAACAAACAAACGAATGAATGAATGAACGAGTAAATAATATACTATTAATTCTGTTTACGTGGTTCTTGTATTGTTTTTACTTTGATTGCAAAACATGTTAGGACTTTATTTTAGTAGGAAACCTAAGCTAGCGTCTATTTAAAACATTAAAAAAACAAAACCTATAGCTTCCTTTTGCACAATTAGTTCTAGGTGATTACATTTCTTTTCTATTGTTTATTATTGTAATAACGACAGTTCAATACAATTATTTCATGGTTTCAATTCAAACTCGTTATACAAATGGTACAAAAATATACAATAAAGATGCGTCTATAGAAAAGGTTTTTTTTAATAAAGCTGATCCTTAGAGGAAATAACAATTTTATACTTGTTACCACAAGGTGGCAGTATTGGTCCACTTCGTGCACGTTATAAATCTATGAAAGAGGAAAAATAAAACGCCAAAAAGTTTTCTTACTAATGTTATGTTGCTTATAAGGTATCTGTTTTGGTTTCCCCAGTAGTAATGGTTTTCCCAGTAGTAATGTATGGAAGTGAGAGCTGGACCATAAAGAAGGCTGATCGCCGAAGAATTGATGCTTTTGAATTATGGTGCTGGAGGAGACTCTTGAAAGTCCCATGGACTGCAAGAAGATCAAACCTATCCATTCTCAAAGAAATCAGCCCTGAGTGCTCACTAGAAGGACAGATCCTGAAGTTGAGGCTCCAGTACTTTGGCCACCTCATGAGAAGAGAAGACTCCCTAGAAAAGACCCTGATGTTGGGAAAGATGGAGGGCACAAGGAGAAGGGGACGACAGAGGATGAGATGGTTGGACAGTGTTCTCGAAGCTACTAACATGAGTTTGGCCAAACTGCGGGAGGCAGTGAAGGATAGGCGTGCCTGGCGTGCTCTGGTCCATGGGGTCACGAAGAGTCGGACACGACTGAACGACTGAACAACAACAAAGGTATCTGTAGCGTTTGTCCCAAGCCCTGCCCCCACCATCTGTCTCTTACTATATCTATTGAAACTTGTTAACAAATATTTATGCCATGTATCTGTCTGCTTCGCATTTGGAATTATGTCACACAAGATTATATGTAAGAACAAGCCTAACCTGTATCTTCAATAAAATGATATTGTTCACTGATTAAAATGGAAAATTGAGAAAATGATGAACTGGCACCTTGAATTTGTGATTTATTTTTTTTAAGGCAAAGGGGGGAACTCTTGTTGCATGTTGGACCTCTGTCAGTTCTCTGTAGGAATGTGGGTGGGGGGCAGGGCGGGCAGAGAATTTTGGTTCAGTTTGCATCTTAATGGAAACATAGTGTTATGAGTTTGCAGACGGTAGGCTGTATGCCAAGACCCTTCTAATTCCTGAATCCATCAAGTTTTAAGATGTAAGCAAGGATTCAAATTCCTAGAATAGCCAGACTAGCTTCCTGGTGAGGTAATGGCCCTCTAAGTATGGGCCATTAAGGTAACAAAGGAAGTGGCTCTGTGCCAGATGTAAAATGGGTGCTCCTCCCCCTTAACGGGCTGGTAGTTAGAGAGACAAAGCCCAGAGCTGAGAGTTGACAGTTGAGTTATATGAGTTAGAAGCTGGAAGCAAGGCAGCAGGCTGGGATCAGTGTGTGCCAGGTGGCACAACCCAGGCTCTCAATGGCTGCTTTGCCTTACAATGTCAAATTGATTGCATTCTTTTGAGTGACATGTGTTATTGCTGAGAACAGTTTACGCGCTTCAAGGCCACAATCCTGGACAGATTGCTGGAGGAGAGTGTTCTTAATGGCTATTGATGGCTATTGGCCATGATGGTTATTCTCTGCCTCAACCGTTGAAGGCGGCAATGCTTCTGAATTGTTGTTGTTGTTCAATCGTTCAGTCGTGTCCGACTCTTCGTGACCCCATGGACCAGAGCACGCCAGGCACGCCTATCCTTCACTGCCTCCCGCAGATTGGCCAAACTCATGTTAGTAGCTTCGAGAACACTGTCCAACCATCTCATCCTCTGTCGTCCCCTTCTCCTTGCTTCTGCATACCAGCTGCTAAAAACCAAGGAGGAGAGAGGGCTCCTGAGCTCATATCCTGCTTGTGAATTTCCCACAGGCACCTACTTGGCCACTGCGAGAACAGGATGCTGGACTAGATGGGCCATTGGCCTGATCCAGCACACTCTTCTCATGTTTGTATGTAGGCCCCATTGCAAGTTCTGCGTTTAACTGTTGCTCTTTCTCACACCATTCCCCTGAACTGGCTGCTAGGAGATATTTGACGTTCACTTAGATGTTATTCAGAACTCTTTGGTTGAGCATAAAGCCTGGGTTTTAGAAACATCAAACGAGAACTGTAATGGGGTTTATGCTTGCTGTACGTTCTTCATCAGCACTGTGCTCTAATGTATCTTTGCATCTCAGCACCCAGCAGATGAAAGAAAGCTGAAGAAACTTAGTCCTCCTCCCAGTAATGTTAACATGTCATCTATAAACAAACTCCCTCCAGCTCAAGGCTCCCTTACTGTGGCAACTTTTCATTACAGATCTCTCAATAACCCCGCCGACAAAATTATTCTGACTTTAAAGGCTGAGCAGGTTATCCCTTTTTCATGCAGGGGGACCACAAACCATCTGACAGTTTAGCATTTGGGAAGACTTCAGCCCATAGAGATTCAATTAATTTTTCATATGCCCAGAAACAGATTCAAGATGTTCTCTCTCAACTTGGACCAAAAGATCCCGGCCCCTATCTAAGTTCTAGATCAGCAAGCAGCTGACTTCAAATGTGCCAAAGCCGTAATTGCCATCATGTGTGCTCGCTCACGCAGGCGAATTGGAATCCAGCAAAAACAAGTCCTGGCACCGATTCGGCGCGCAAACTTCACGTCCATGTCGTCCTGCCGCTGGAAAGCATCTTCGAACAAGCCCACACCCCAATTACCATGCACCTTATAAAATAAACAAGGTTGGACCATGTCAATTTAAGTGTAGCCTGCCAATGTATGACAATCTTCAAACTGCAAGCATACGTAAAACTTAGGTAAGCTTTGCCCATGGCAGCCTTTTAGTTTTACAGGCATTTTTGGCTGTGATCCACAGGGCTGTGCATGTGGGGACTTTGACACCCACAGAAGGGCCACTTCTTACCAAACTACCCCTAAAACTCAGGAGTCATTTCATTGGAAGCAGTCTCCAGCGCAGGACTGAGAGAAGCCTTGTGTGCACAGGTAGAAAATTCCTAGGCCAAAGGCTCACGAGGCTTTTTGAAACCTACCATCATGTTAAAATCAAACGACACCCCCTTAATTGTTATATCCCACAACAAAGTGCTGCAGTGGGGAATGCTGCTGCTCAGTATTCCATTTCCTGGTTTTCCAGGCTCCGCTCCTTTCCCAAGAGTCAGCATTTCACGATCACTGAAAACACTTGGTCCTTACTGGGCTATTTTGGAAGTTCTCCCCTCCCCAGCACTTTAGGGCTTTCCCTCCTGACTAGTTTTGTATGTCTACACATCTTGTGGTTCCCCAAGCCTGATACCCCCTCTTGCATGTGGATGGCAGTGCATTGGCTGCATAAGCAATGGCACTCACCTCTGGACATTGGAAACAGAGAAAGTGCTGGGCTACAAATGACGGTTGTTACACTACTCCAATACTTTGGCCACCTCATGAGAAGAGAAGACTCCCTAGAAAAGACCCTGATGTTGGGAAAGATGGAGGGCACAAGGAGAAGGGGATGACAGAGGACGAGATGGTTGGACAGTGTTCTCGAAGCTACCAACATGAGTATGACCAAACTGCAGGAGGCAGTGGAAGACAGGAATGCCTGGCGTGCTCTGGTCCATGGGGTCACGAAGAGCCGGACACGACTAAATGACTAAACAACAACAACAACACTACATACGTGCCCCAAGCCTTCTTTTAATATTGGAGGTAGTTTAAAAAAATATATATTTACAGATCAACAGTTTTCTTTGACTTGCTCTTATTCCAGGGAACAAATACACCTTCGTTTCTCAATTCCATCAGGGCAGGGGTGTGTTCTAAAAAATTTCTATGCAGCCACTGCTAAACGTTTTATGAAAAATGCACCCACATGGGTAGTTAACAGTATCCTACTATGCTTGTTTACTGTTGGGAGTAGTTTCTCTGTTGTGTGCACAGCCAGAGTATTTTTGTTTTATGCCAGTCTTGGATCAGTTGACTACTTTTTCTTTTTCTTGTTTTTTACTCCTGAGAGATGTTAGCTTATAAAAGCAAATTACACATACATACTTGTTGAATTCTTTGTTCCCCAGATGGAAGAAATTATATCTGGATGTGCTTAAGTTTATAAAATCCTGTTCTTTTCTTTTTGCAATTTCTTTTTGTATTTAAGAGATAAGAGATATGAACCACATTACGGTTATTAGCCTTGCCTCCTACCAAATGAGGATCTTTTTCATATATTTTGGTTTTGTCTTTCTATTAAGTTGTATGTATCAAATTCTGTAAAGTGCATAAATAAATAGAAAAAAGCATAAGGCAAAAAAGAAAAAAAATGTAATTAAGCCGATTTGCAAGGGGGAAAAGTTTTTTTTCCTGGAACAAAGACTTTAGGATTACCGGTAATTGAAAAAATATTGAAGCTCCCTGGGTGACCTTGGGCGAGTCACTTTCTTTCACCTTAGTCCTACCCCAGTCCCTACCCTACAGGGTTGTTGTGATAGTAAAATGAGGGGAGAATCATATATGCTGCCTTGAGGTCCCTGGAAGAAAGGTGGGATGGACTTGTAATAAATACATAACAGGTTTTTTGGGGGGGTTTGTTTTTTTAAAACACAGCTCAGCCAAAAGTGGTCCTCTTGAGATTATTATTAAAAATGTTTTGTCACAGATCATGATTTGGAATGGATTACTTATTTAGTAACAACTTGTTAATTTATTAACAAGAGAACAGGATTGCTTCATACTGGAACTCTAATAAATAATAATCATAATAATACCTTTATTTGTATCCTGCCCTCCCTAGCTATGACCAGGCTCGGGGTGGCTAACATCAAATATAAACATTGATATAAAATCAAACAATAATTAAATCACCTCTTAGAAACAAGTCAGGATAAAATTAAAATCTGAATTAGATGGCTTTCTGCAGGATTTGGGTTGGGAACAGTAAATGCTCATCAGGCCCAACTGTGTATGCTGATCTTACTCTCCAGTAAAGAGGAGACTGAGTGGAGATATGATGGCCATCTTCAAATATCTCAAGGGCTGTCACATGGACAATGGAGCAAGCTTGTTTTCTGCGGCTCTGGAGGGTAGGGTCTGAACCAATGGCTTCCAGTTACAAGAAAGGAGATTCCGACTAAACACCAGGAAGAAGTTTCTGAAAGTAAGGAGCTGTTCGGCGATGGAACAGTATCCCTCGGGAAGTTGTGGACTCTCCTTCCTTGGAGGTTTTTAAGCAGAGGTTGGATGGCTGTCTGTTGTGGATGCTTCAGGTGAGATTCCTGCATTGCAAGGGGTTGGACTAGATGACCCTTGTGCCCCATCCAACTCTATGATTCTATGAAAACGTCTACCATTAATAGATAGTTATAAACAATTTAGAACATGGCATATTTAACCTAATGTATGTATTAGAGAAGAACATAGAAAGAAGGATTGTTTTCTCTTTTGAAAACATTATCTACAATTGTACTCTTTTGTTTTGACTTCTGTTTAGTGGTCATAATATGAAAATCTGTAGTTCTCTATCTAGAGAGAAAGGGGGGGCGTCAATGTTCTCAGCCGGCCCAAACCTGCCTGTCTTCTTACTTACAGCCAATGATGTGCAGCTCTGCCTGTCATTGGCTCCTTGCCTTCCTCCCTACCTGTTCACTGATTGCCATTAGAACTGGTTCCCCCCCTCAAAAAACAAAACAGCAGCAACAACAACAACAACAACAACAACAAACCCCACACCTGCAATCAGGAGCAAAGTAAAAGAGAGAAGGAGTATTTAAACACACCATGGATCCCAATAAAACCTACTATTTGGCGCTTGGGGGAAAGGTACTCCCCAACTGGCTACAGAAGGCTAGACTTCTGGAAGGAAAGTTGCTATTCCACTTCCATCTAGAATACTAGAGTGCTGTGAAATTGTCTACATCTGGAAGTACCTTCAGTTAGTACCGTAGGTGCATGGGGCAGAACCTTCTCCATTAAGGCACCCGAGCAAATGGATTTTCTAGTCCATAAGATCGGGTGAGCCCCATCACTAATGGTATGGTGATACAGTAGCTTAAAAAAAAAGACTGTTTTTTGTCCACCACGCCTAAAGAGCCCCCCCCCCCCCCCCCCCGCATACCACTTAGACTTCTTACATGCCTCTTACATAACAAAAAGCAGCTACAGGGGGCCCAATCGATGACAGCAGCATTAGCTGCCATGCTGTTCTGCTGCCAAAAACTGCCTCTCCGGAGCTGCTATTTGGTGGCCAAAAGTACTCTGTGCAGTAATTGGCCGCTGTTGTGCTGCTATATCTAGCTTTGAAATAGCAGTCTGTGTGATATGCACATTGATTCATTACTTTGCCTTTTCAATTGTCAGTTTTTATTCTGACAATTCTATTGGTTAATCAATTAAGAATTCTTTTTTTTTTTTTAATTACACCTACCTTTTAAAAACTAGTTCATCTGCTCATTACATCCAAATACATTTGCAGGATCGCAGACCTTCATACTGAAAGATGGGAAAACTTATAGGTTAAGCAATGAAAGCTAGCTTCTTACTAGATGCACAACGGGCCATCTGTAATATTTTCTTTTTCATTCACTCCTTTGGTCCCCTGCTGATTAACTTTTTTTTTTTTGTCTTCTGCAAATTAAACCCATGCAGTCTTGCTGCCCTACTGGAGAGTAGTTTGACCATAGACTGGATGGAAATGTGGTCTGCTACTTAACGAGCAAAAATATGAAAATAAGCAAAATCTGCCAGCTCAGAAGAAGCCGCTCTAAATTTTACTTAATGTCTCTGCACTGTAAAAGTTAATGCAAACCAGTCTCGCTGATAAAATCTGGAACTATAATATTAAAGAGAAGGAATTTGGGGGGTTCTTGTGGTGGGAATAAAGAGTGGCATTTAAATTCTGGGGATTTCCCTCTTTGCTTATGAGCTTTTTGTGTTAGCAGCTACTGCAGAAGGAGGAGGAAAAATCCACATTTCAATGGAGCAGAAAACTGAAGACAAAACAGCATATTGAATTTGGATCAGAAAGGGAAAAGGCACAGAGCAAAACCAGAAGGCAAGTGGGACCCACCGAGAGAAAGGCCAAAGCAGCAGGCTTTAGGTTAAACAAAAAATCCTTCGTGCTATTTGCAGCTGAATACAGAACGGGGGAGGAAGGCAAAAAGAAAAGTTCAAAGCCAGATATAGTAGCAGAGAAGGAAAATAAAATTCAAGAGAGGAAGAGGAAGGGGGGGGGGAAATAGAAGCAAGCCTATTAGGTGTTTGGCTACATTAGCAGCTAAGGGTGATTAATGATGTTGTGTGTTATATCCACTTCCTGGGAACAGCTCCATTAAACTCAATGGAACTTACCGCTGAGCAGACATGTATAGGAGTGTGCTTAAACATGTCTAAGGTTGTGCTGGATTTGACCCATAAGATTTTCAAACAAGCCTCTTTAAATAATCAGTTCCCTCCTTCTACAATTGCATATCCCCCCCCACCCCCCGTGGATTGACTAAATGCCAACAGAGAAATACAAGCACATATCCAGTAGAAAGAGGCAAGAGAGAAAAGGGTTAGAGTTCTAGGGAACAGCTTTTGCTCACACCAAATCAGTTTAGCTTCAGCGATGTGTGTTCGTGTCTTTCTTTGTTAATTTGCCCAATGATGTTGAAGGAAATGCATCCATCTTGCCCTAAATTAAAACCATAGTAAACTCTTTCCTATCCCAACCGCCTGCTGATTCGCCGAGGGTGAGATCATTGGAGATGGTTTAATCTCAAGAGGAAAATCCTCTTAGCTATTTTCCTAAAGACTTGCTGAGTGGGCTAAGTGTAGGCATTCATGCTGGAAGGGTTGGAGGGGAACAGCCATGAGATTTTCCCAAGTAATAATTTGCCAGAGAACCACATTTTAAAACACACACAAAAAACCCTTTTATATATGTATAATAGAGGAGATGCCTTTTAGGCAGATCCCAGACATCCTAATAATTTCAATTAGTGTTACTCATATAACCATCCTGTAGCCAACAGGCCTCCATGCTACCGAATGCCAATTCTAACTTTAAATTTGCTTTGACATGGCAACTTCCATATGTTGGGTGCATGGATCAGGAATACCACACAAGACTGAATTAAAACTTGCTGTAAATGTTCTACAGGTCCAAATAAGCAGGGGGAAGAGACACTTAGTCTGGTTTCCATTTTCATGTGAATCTAATTACCAACTTCCTTACACAATATGTAAACCAAAGTACAGCTGTCCTTTGAAATTTGTCCTTCTCCAGCCAAATCAATGTGCACAAAAGTGCAGATATTAGGGGAAAGTGTGCATTGAAACGCATGTATTAGTGAAAATGACATACATCTACTGTACATGGAGGTGTAATTTGGTTTGCTTTGCATTTTAATGAGAACATACCTAATTCACCCTTCCCCAAACAATACTTCAACCAAAATGCAGCAGTCCTTTGGAAAACACACTTCTTTGAAATTCTGTGATGTAGATCGCCAACCAAAAACTGTACTGAAATGCATTTACCAATATTTGTTCAATCATCGTACAAAAAATGGATTATATTAGGGGTGCTGCTTGCAAAAAATATGTATTTTTTAAGGTAAAGTTGCATGCAAAAATGTTTCTTTTAGGAAAACTGCACACTAAGATGCTGGTGAATTTTCATGATGATTTTTTAAATTATTTTTGCAAATTGATGCAGAAATATGGCAAACTGAACGTAAAACTGGAGAGATTAGAAACTGAGAAAAACTGATATTTGTCCAAACTAAGCAGGCAGTGGAATCCCTTCTGTGGTTAAATTATCTGGTGCTCCCTACGCCCGATGTGAATAGGGTTTGCATCTTGGCCCTTTCTCTAGTTTTCTTCATAATTCCTCCTAATCCAAACATCCCACTACTCCAAAGCAAAGCAGGGGAAGTGTGACCATGCTCCCAGCTTCTGAAATATTTATCTGACTAGCATGTTGACGAGCATATTATTTATGGGGCAGAAGGTTTTTGCAAGAAGCAGAGCAGGTTGGAATGAAGAAGGTGATTTATAGTTTGGCAAACATGTAACTCACTTTTGTTTTATGCAAATAAGATGTTGGCACTTATGCATCTGAGACAATGCTGCTATGTCCTTTTTTCCTGGTTCTAGTGGCAGTCTCTGGAAAACTAATACAACGTACAAGTACTTGGCGTTCACCCTTTGCCAACAGAAAACACTGCTGATATAAAGAGAAGCTGTTAATGATGAATAAGCGAAACACTCCAATGCGATACTTCAAATGAAGTTTCAGGAGGGAGGGAAGGAGCCGGCTGGCAGTGTTGCCATCAGGGTTGGACTTTGGGGCAGAGTTAAAGGGCCCAACTCAGAAGAATGACCAGAGATGGATGTGAAGGCAGGGGTAAACAAGAAGGCAACACATAGTTGTTTGGGTCACGTATGCTTAGACTTAGTTACAGGTCAAGTTTCTGTAGAGCAGGGGTAGCCGACATAGCACCTCTCATTTCCCCTGGCTATTCAAGTGCTTCTTCAAATATTGTTGTCATCACATCACAGAATGTTGGGGACCATAAGAGCATTAGTGCTTTTTTTTTCTTTAAAAAATGTTTAGGGGTACTCTCATTTTGACTCAAGAAAATCACCATTTTATAGTTCAAATCGGGGGAATAAATACAGTAAATGGAGAAAAGTACAAAGGACATGCATTACTCATATTGAAATACTGCCCCTCAATGAGGTCAAACTTTCATCAGTAAAAAACCACACATCCACATTCCACACTGCTTCACATGTTAAACGCTCGCTTCCGTCTGAGACTCAGGAAACACTGGGACAGGAAATGAAGCCACCAGTGGGACTGATGATTCACTGTGCTAGATTTTTTTTTTTAAAGTTTCTTCTCTCATTAGATTCACAAAATGTTTAGGGGTATGCGTTATCCCTTCTTCCTCCCAGAAAAAGCACTGTATTTATTACATTTGTATTTCACCTTTCTTCCAGGAAGCTCAAGGTGGAACGCATAGTTCTCTCCCTCTCTATATTTTCCTCACAACAACCTTGTGAGGAAGGTTAGGCTGAATGTTGGTGGTTGGCTCAAGATCACCCAAGAAGCTTCATGGCCAAATGGGTACTTGAACCAGTCTCACACTCTGAACCCTACATCACCCTGGCTCTACAACAGCCCTGTTTCCTAGACCTGAGCCTCCCTCGCTCACCTCCTTTCCTCATGCATTTCACAGGGTGTGCTGTGGCTCTGAGTAGAATCCTGCTCTTTCTCTCACCCAAGAATGCAAGACGCCTAATTACGCAGCCTCTGTTCCCTGTAATTCATGTTTCCCCAAGAGCCCATTTCTCATTTTGTGTTATATTCCCCCTTCTGTCTCTCACACTCTTTTATGATGATGTTGTGTAAGGTCTCATTAGATTATCTGCCTAATTTGAATTGGAAGGTTCCTGAGAGTAGCAGCCTTGTGTTTGGCCTAATGCATAATACTCCTCATGCTGTTAGAGGTGTCTCCGGGGACTGTATTAAATAGGAGTGGTATATCATTAAGAGAAAGCATCTGGTGGCTTATGACACCTGAGGTCTGCTCTGTCCTGGCATCAACAAAGTACAGTAGAGTATCATTAGCCAGTTTTGCCTCTTTAATATGTGGCCATTTCCACCCTAACTGTTCATAGCTTCATCCACTTACAGTAGTGGCCTTCAAAAGGAGGAAATGGATGATACGCACCATGTTCCACTTTGTATGCATCTGCACAAATATACTGCTTATTGATCACGGCACTTGTGCTGATCGCTCCCACTTTCCAGGGATTATGCTGACAGGCTTTAAAACAGGGGTCGGGAACCTTTGGCTCAGAGGCCACATGAGGTCCTTCAGGGCTCTCCCCAGGCCACACCCCTCCTAAACCACACCCCTCTCTTAAGCCACACCCCTCACCAGCCCTGCTTTATATCCTCATTGAGTGTTTTTGCCTGGGTTGTTTCCATGAACTCTGGGTAATGCCTCTGGCTTGCCTGGATGGAGGATGGAGAGGGATGAGAGTGTGTGTAGAAAGTAGCCTACTGTACAAAGCTGCATATTGCATTCCTTGCTTTGTCCTGCCTCTCACCAGCCTGTGGTCCCTGGAAGTTTGCCCAGACCAGAATGTGGCTGGAAAAGGTTCCCTACCACCCCTGCTTTAAGGCAAACACCAAATGAAAAAACCTATAGCTCCACTAATGCTACCAAGACAAAGGCCACAATTTCTCTGGTGAGCATATCTTGTCCAATTAAAGCAATAGTCCTATATATATGCTTACCTGTGAATCAGTCGGATTGAACTCAACAGGACTTACTTCTGAGTAGACGTGGAGAGGGTTGTGCTGCTACTGTCTAAAACTCTACATGTTCTGCATTCCTGGTGCAAACTTTTCTGCAATGTCTGGAGTTTTATGACATGAAGTTTATGTATAAGCCAATAACCAAGCATCACTTCCAGAGGCAACGGATTAAAAATATAGCGGGTTGGTTGTCCTGCCACTCCAGGAATAAACTCTGTTGACTATTTCAGTGAAAAGCCAGAATGGCTGGTTCTCGTTTTGTTGAGATGTAGGTAGCAATAGAAACACAAGTGCTTTCCTGCCATCTAAAAGAAGATGAAAGTCAGGAGTTTTGTAGTGGCATAAGAGTGATTTAAATGTACAGTGTGGAAGTCGCCAAAGGCATCTGCACAATGGGGCAGAGAAGCCCAGCTTGAACTATTCTGAGACATATTTTAATTGTGAATGTGCTCGTTTCTTTTAGAGTTTCTGTGGTGGTCAGATTCTGGTCCAAGACATACACTGCCTGACTGCTTAGCTCCTCTGAAAGTCAAGATTTAAAAGGGACCCCAACACAAGGAAAAGAAGTGCTTATAAGAGCTCAGCATCAGAAAACTCTATTAATGCTGGTCTGGCACCTAAAAAGAGAGATACATAAAATCAAGGGGGATTTGTGAAAACAAGGTACCTTGGGAGGATGGGGGGGGGGAACGGACCCATTATTTATTACATATTTCTACCCCTATTCTTTCTCAAAGTATCTCGAGCAGCTTACACATGATTTCCAGGTGGTCTCCCACCCAGGCAGCTTATGCAGCCAGATCTGCTTCTCTTTGCTGGTGGAACTGCTCCACAGGCGTTCCTTGCCTTCACATCATTCTCTGGCTATGAATCTGCTTGCAACTTCTTCTGCTCACACTAGATGGCAATATGTGAACACAGAAGGAGCGGCACATTGCTTGTGGGGACTAGGAAACAAAAAAAGAAAGAAAGAAAGAGTCAATTTGGAATATGGAACACATTTGGAGTAGAGTAAGCATACTCGGGTCTGACAGGATAAAAGGAGGATGAATAGATAGGCTGATAAAACATATGAAATTACCAAACTACACAGCAACAGCCATATGGGCAAATAAACTAAGTATACTTTCACAGTGCTGATCACAACCATGGGGAAGCTATAAGCTTATTTCTTTTGTTCCTCTAGAGTAAGAGGGCAGGCAGACTTCAGGCTTCTGGGATCTACTTTAAAAGGAAAAGCGAGTGTGTGTGAGAGAGATCCCTGGGGTCTTCTCAGCAGGTCAGTTACAAAATGGCAGTGCAGGGTGGACCCAGTTGCAAAATGGTGGTTTGGAGGGTAAACTGTCACCAAACGGCATTGTGGGGTCACAAAAGCCATATGTTGGGCTTGCCTCCTCCCAGTCCAAATCTGCACACAAGCCATTATAGATCAAGGATTCCAGCATCACCCCCGCTAAAATGTACTATGGCACAACCAACCTCCTGCAAAGCTTATCTTAAGCTGCAGAGCCCAACCTTCTGCAGGTTTCCTCAGAGGTAAAACCCAGCACAGCTACTTTTTCAGGCATTATCGGAACACCAGATTTGCTTTGCTCCGCTTGTAAATTCTAAACTTTAACTCGTTTTGTACAAAGGCAACCACTTGCAAAGCTTATTCTAAGCTGCAAGGTGGCATAGGACTGTAGCAGGCACAGACATTTTCTTTTCACCGGCCTTTAGCTGGGTTTAATGCCTGGCAGATAACACATTATTTTCATTCGGGCTCAGCCCTGGAACCTATGAATAGGGATCTCAATATGTGTGTGTGTTTTCCTGCAAAGGCTTCTGTGCCATTGTTGCAACTCAGAAAGAAATTTAGCAGGTAAAGCTTTTCTCAGAATGCAGATGAAGCGAAGGAGGAAAGCATCACCTGCTAAATTTCTGTCTGCCCTGCAACTGCCAATGGTCCCCTTTCACTGGAAGTTCCACTGATATCAGTGGGTTGTATCCTCAGAGTAGACTCACTGAAATTAATGGAAGGACAAACTATCAGTTGCTGATCCATTAGGGTGAATAGAACATTGCTTCACCCATCTTAGTCTTGCCTTCAGCCAGTGCCCCCTTCCGTTGTTGTTGTTGTTGTTGTTGTTGTTGTTGTTGTTGTTGTTTACAACCAGCCCAGCTGATGGTTCTGGCTATCAGCTTCCTCCCTCTTAATCCCTTTAGAACTCAAAAGGTTTTCTATGGCCTGGTTTGCACATCATCATCGGCTATTGAATTATGGTTTATTAAGCCATGGCTATATTATTATTTTTTATTATTATTATTATTTTATGTTTATATCCCACCTTTTCTCCAAGGAGCTCAAGACAGTGTACATTGTTCTCCCTCTCCTCATTTAATCCCCACAACAACCCTGTGAGGTCATGGCTGAATGGAGATTGGCACCCTGGTCTTCCAGGTCATAGCCTGACACTCTGACTGGCTCTCTGACACCACACTGGCTCTCGCTGGCTTAGTGTCATGTGTGAACCCTGACACTCTTCCCCAAGGCAGTCAATTATGGTCGGCAGAGAATGACTGAGGAGAGATTTGGGTGTTTGAAATCTTGGCCATTTTTTCTGTGGTTATGTATTCTTCTAGTGTACCCCACTTAATGAAACAAAGATTCTATCACAGAAGAAGGACACAGAAAAGTTTAAATGTTGTCAACATCCTAAGAGAAGTTGCACTGTGAGGGATTCGGAGCTGCAGAATATGTGGTAGCATTGAGTTCATCCAGGTGAACCATTATCCTACCAATTGTTTGATCACACATCAGGACCAAACGTATGGCAAAATCTTCCTTACCATTTTTCAGGGTGGTACAGAAAACCAAACTAATTCAGGGCAAGACAGCTCAAGCCAGTATAGTTGGGGTCATCTGTGCAGGCTCTCTCCCCACCCCACCCCCTCCATCTCACAGCAGACATTATTTCTCACAATTTATCGTGAAGAATCTTGACAAATAATTTATCCTTAATAGTGCCACAAGGCACAAGTCCTCATTTCCTTTGTGTCCTGAGACTAGATTTTCATCTTCACAGATTTGGCCAGATGTGTAAAGAAACTTATTATAAACTTATTAACTTTGAGAGAGCTGGGTCAGTTTACGTTGGCTGAAAACTGGGTTCCCTGCTTTCTGATAGACTTGATACTCCAACGATAATATTTTAGCTGTTGTATCTATGAAACCAGATGATCCCACAGATCCCAGGCATACTTTGTATGTATAAACAATAACAGACTGAGAGTTTTTTTGCCTTGTAAAAATACATCATTTGTACATTTCAACTTAATGAGCAAAAAAAGAGTTGCCAAGGTGCAATTATACAAAATATATACTGTGCTGATTAGGGATTCTGGTTCTTTAATGTTCTGAAGAAGGCTTTGAGTTCATACTAAATCTTTCTCTCTCCCTCTCTAATGAGATATGGCTTATCTGACTCAGGGCACTGAAAAGATGCAATTAGCTTGAGGAAAACCACAGTTTCATTGGTAAGGAATGAATTTATGTTGCAAAAAGTGTTAAGATGAAGGCTCAATTCTGTTAAAGCTCCCCCAAGAGAGTTATCTTATGGAGATGATGAACCTTGCAGTGAACAATGTTAATCACTTGAAGATTCCTCAAGCAGGACTTTGCAGTGTCATGGATATGGCTTGACACTACTCCCTAGTGCTGGGTTGAGGAACCTCTGGCTCTCCAGGTATTATTGGACAGTGATTTTTTTTTTTTAATGTAAGGTAAAGGTAAAGGGACCCCTGACAGTTAAGTCCAGTCATGAACAACTCTGGGGTTGCGGTGCTCATCTTGCTTTACTGGCCGAGGGAGCCGGCGTTTGTCCGCTTCCGCAGATAGTTTTTCCGGGTCATGTGGCCAGCATGACTAAGCTGCTTCTGGCGAAACCAGAGCAGTGCATGGAAATGCCGTTTACCTTCCCGCCGGAGCAGTACCTATTTATCTACTTGCATTGCGAGCTTTCAAACTGCTAGGTTGGCAGGAGCTGGGACCAAACAACAGGAGCTCACCCCATCGCAGGGCCTCGAACCGCCGACCTTCCGATCGGCAATTCCAAGTGGTGCAGTGGTTTAAACCACAGCGCCACCCGCGCCCCTTTTATGTAAAATGTAAACATTTTATGTAAACATACACAAATGCAACTCCACACTTAAGATGCTATCAAGGAATGTCCTTTGTGATAACAGAATTACTTCCCAGGTTAGATTGGTTTAGGTGAGATCAGGAGTGTCAACTTGGCCCTGGGACCATGGGTGCCCCGGGGCCGTGGATGCCATGCATGGCCTTGGCACCGAAATTTGTGGGTGCCCAGCCCCTTCATGGGGAATTTTGTGGGTCCTTGAGCCCCCAGGAGTTGGCCCCTATGGGTGAGATTGATGGTTGGTGTGGTAGAAGCTTTTTCCTGAATAGAAGCAGGATGCATGCATTATGGGATGAGACTAACAACCTACTTTCTTGAATTTCATCCACTTGACTGTTCCAGCTGATGCGACTCTGTATTTATTCTATGGAGCACATTCTGTGGTTTGATATGTAAGCTGTTGCATTCTGGCTGCCTCCTAGAGATCTTTTTGGGTTCACAGAGCTCTGCTGCTCCCTAATCAACCCAGATCCGCCTTAATGTTGTCGGTGACATGCTTGGCCTGCTTAGCAAGTGTTCGGATTGGTAGGTTCATCAGCTAACACTAATAAGCAGAAGAGTTGCTTGCTGTGGTATGAAAAACTAGAGTTAATAATCAGGGAAGTAGGGCGGGGGGAGGGGGGAATTGCAACAGAGCCATTAAATAGAAAGGAAACTCTATGGACTGAGTCAGTTTTTACATACTTCTAGTGTTCATGGAAAACACTGGCTGGGCAGAACTATTTATTTAAGGCCCACCACTAATGGCTTGATAATTTGGCAAGGAAAGTTCTTTTCAGCATATGACAAAACCCCTGACCTTTTTATGGATCACAGAGTGATTATAATGAAAGATTGTCTTCAACTCTGGAAAACTTGAGATTGATCGCTTTTAATATGCCAAAGTGGAGGCATTTTTAACAGCAGCCAAACGAGTTCCTGAATATGATCAGTATGTAGAAATGGTACATTAGGCATTTGCATACACAAGAAAAGGAGAACCTGTAGTTCTCTAGATGTTGCTGGATTCCAGTTCCCATAATCTCTGACCATTGGTCATGCTGGCCGGGGCTCATGTAGTCCAATAACATTTGGAGCGCCACAGGTTCTCCACACCAGATGTGCAACCAATTGATTTCATTAGGATTTACTTCTAAGTCTTCTTTTATGTCAAGGATTGTAGCCTTTTTCAGACTGAAACTATCTCTGTGCAAGATACGGAAATAATTTTTAAAACAAAACAAAAAAATCATTTGTATTTTCATTTAAGAGTAATGTGGGTCATAATTACAGATCATCAATGTGTCACTAAGAATCATGATATTAGCACTTATTTTAATTGGTTACTTTATTGATTAATCAGTTAAAATAAGACCTTTTGCTGATTAAATGCCTTAAATTGGTTGAATGATGGGAAATGGTTCTGAGCATTTGGGAATATGGAAAATATTGCTCAGGAGGGTTCTTCCAAAACCAGCTGCACCAACATGATAGTCCGTTAGGGAATCCTAATGATATCATATAAAGTGAACTGAGGCCACAACTCCTTCTATACTTTAATATTACATAATTGTTTCGGGGGAAGGGAACTGGAGAAGACTTTAAAGTTTAGGGATTGGTTATATGCCAAGGGCTTGGAACATAAATTTGGTTCCTGGGATATCATTAAAAAAAGAAATTGAGCAAATGAAACACATTATATATGATGGAGTTAAAGGCAATTATACACATACCTTAAGAGAACAAACTTTAGTGACCTCTTTTCTCCCTTTCCCATCTTTAGCCCATATACATGTGATGGACAAACCCGACAACTTCAATTTCTCTGTTTCTCATTTTTCCAAACTAAAGTTCAGTTGTCTACATTTCTACATCAGCTTGCAAACTTTTTTAAAAAAAGAATGTCCTTGTGAAAACTAGCCAGCAGTTTCCCATGCATTTCTCTTAATATACTCATTATTGTATGCACTTTTGCTTAATCTACATGCTTTTGCAACCAATTTCAATAATGCATTTTTGCATGTTAACATATGCATTACTACACACACTGCATTTTTATACAGTACACGGTTTCTGGAGATCTGCATCGCAAAATTCAGAGCAGTGTGACTCCCCCCCCCCCAAAGGATAGCTGCATTTCTGGAAAGTGTGAATTGGGTAGGCAAACCAAACACAATTTCTGCTCCATGTATTTCTCGCTCTCTCTCTCTCTCTCTCTCTCTCTCTCTCTCTCTCTCTCCCTTTTACCTGCCAAATTTGACTGGTCATCTGATTGGACACAACAATCTTCTTCCCTTCTCTCTTCTTGGCAGGAAATCATGGACAATTCCCTTTGTAGTAAAGAGATAGTGTTGCTATAAATTTTCTGCTTTCACAGCTCTAAATTTCCAGGTGCCTTGACAATCTTCATAAAAGTTTATCCCTCCTCTTGATTTGCTTCTTGTACTTAATCTCCTGTACATGATAGGAACTGTAGCCCCAAAACAGCTGGAGACCCAAGTTTGGGATCTAGATGAAGCGTGTAATCCTATTTCCGTTTACTTGGGAGCAAGTTTCATTTAGATTAATAAGACTTTTTTTCCATGTAGACATCGAAGATGGACTGAACTTATGTCACATTGAAATCAATATGAACCATTACATCAAGGGGCTAAGTTTAGCGCTATTTATTTCAGTGGGAATTCAGGCTGCAATCCTAACCCCATGTACCCAGGAGTAACTCCCAGTGAATTCAATAGAATTCACTTCTGAATAGGGATGGGGGAGAAAATTGATCTACGAACTGGTATATAAATGTGGATAGCTGAATTTAAGACTGGAAAAGAGAAACTGTAATGAACAAATATGTCTATTCCTACTTCTGAGTAGACATGGTTAGGCTTGCACTGCCCATGCAACTAATTTAGTCCAGGCCCAACCAGTTGTTTCATCTCCAAAGTTAAAATCCTCGGTGTCTTACTCAAGATTGATTCTCCTTTGACCCTTCATTGGTGATGCATCTACTTGCAATGAACAAGCCTTTGCCTTCATCCCATTGTAAACACTTCTGATCGTAGACAGCACAATGACGTTTTTCTTTTCCTACTGGGGGTGGGTGGGGATTCTTGCTTTAAAGAAATGCCTCCAAAGAACATAGGAATGGATGTGAATCTGCTAAAGGAAATTGTTGGAGTGGACAGCATGATTTTTACGGTCATTAGAAACAGTAATAAATATTCCAGATTGTATCCAAGAGAAGTGCAGAGGGAGAAGTTCTCAGAAGCTCAACAGGATGACATTTACAGCCAAAGCCACAGTTGGGGAGGGAAGGGGAGTTGTGTGTGAAGACCCCCCAAACCACCCCCAAAATAAATACACAATAGACACAGAAGTTTAGTTTAAGGTTTTTGGCAATAATTTGGCCACAACTTTATTGAATTACAGCATGTGAGTGGTTACCTAGGCATTGGTTCCCGACTACCTGACCCTGCACTGTGGCAGGACAGGGCTGACAACTGGACTCCACCAGAGGGAAAACATACCGGGGGAGCACCGAGTTGAGTGCAGGCTCCAGTTCACCCCATATGCTCCCAGGGATTCTGGCATGGCCCTAACTGCTGGAAGGGGATTGGACAAAAGCAAGGCAAGTCCTGGATTCCTTTAACAGAATTCCCTAGCAGCAGCAATGGAGCACAGCCAACCACTTCCCCTCTGCAAAACATTGAACCAATGCCTAATCACCAACCTTACAAAGTTGTGATGATTTGCTACACGGTAGGCAAAAACCTGGCATGCTCTGGTCCATGGGGTCATGAAGAGTCGGACATGACTAAACAACTAAACAACAACAACAAGGCAAAACCAAATGGCAACAGCCTATCAGCCAAATGGCAAAATTCCTACCAGGCCCCTGCTCCAAAACAGACAACCTCTAGACAGGCATAGCAAGGCCAAAGAACAACCCTAAATATAGGGTGGGAGGGCAGGTGATCCGATGTACGTCGCAAGAAAGAGAAAGCTCCCAGCAATGTGCAGCAACTTAAATAGCCCCTTGGTAGATGACCCAACAGGCCAAATTTCTGCCCCAGCAACCAAGCGGCAACCAATGGGGTGTTGTGGCTATCCAAACGGTCCTGCCCCACAACAGGGAGGCAGTTTAGGTGATCTCACCGCAACATCTGCTCTCCATGATGGAGGACACGATTTATCTGTACTATTCGGTTAGCTGGGGGTGGAACAATTGGGCTTTATTTGCCTGGCTTTGTATTCATCCGAGTTCCAACTCCTTACTTTTACATCTCTTACAGGATGATAAAGATCTTCTCATAATATCCTGAATCTCGATCAGAGGTAGTATTCCCCTCCCCCAAATAAAACCAGATAGATATTTCTTTCTTATGGCTTTGATCCACAGAGATACTCAGCAAACTTTGTAATCAAATGTCAGATCTGAAGCACCAAGGCTGCTATTTTTTTTCATGTTCTCTGACTATCATTTGTGTCACAATCATTATTGCCTATTATTATGTTTGCAGAATACACAGTGCTTTACATTGCAAGGGTGGCCCATCCTGCTTTTCCACCTGAGGCAAAACGAGAAGGTGGCATCCTCCACTCCCTGCCCCCCGCCAAAGCCTCACTTACCCGGATTGTGTGGTGGTGGCATCAGCTTTCCAACAATATCTCATGATATTTCATGGAACTCTCGTGAGATCCTGCAGAGAAGGAAGTTATGTGCTCCTAGGGCCTCACTCTGGTCAGCAATTGCGTTGCAGCATTCTGCACTAACTGCCACTTCTGAGGCAAGTGCAAGGGAGTGTACTGCAGTGACCTCGTCTATGTAAAGGAAAGTGTGCAGGCAGTATACTTTCCATTTATTCCCCGATCAATTGAAAGTGTAATCCTATATACTCATAACTAGGAGTAATTCCTATTGAGCTCAGCTGAATTTACCTCTGAGAAGACATACATAGGATTGCACCGTTGATATCTTTAAATGTAGCGTTTCACCTATATTGATGTTCTGATTGTTCTACAATTATTCCCTGCCCCTTTACACAGTTTCTGACAGTGGACCCTGCTTGTACATTATACTACACGGGTTACTATTTGTAGCTTTTACTCTGGGAACTAAATGCAGTGTGACTATGTGGCGGGGCGGTGGGGAGAAAGAGGATCTTGGTTGGGTGATTTGCTTCTCCTTTCCTTCCTCTCCATAATTCATGTGCAAACTCAAGGGCATGGAAACATTGCCAATCATCAGAGTCTTAAGGGAAAGCCATAGAGAAGGCTTAACTAGCAGGCAAACCTTTTAAGGGAACAGGGCAAGATCTGATCTATCATCAACAGGAATTAATGTAGGAATAAGCTCCAATTCTTCAGCTCAGTAAACACTAGAACATTTAAAAAGTGGGACTAATTTCTATCATTAACTGTTAGAATTCCTTGCACTGTGAAAAGGTCCCAGCTGCTCCCTCCAATCAGCAGAAGTGGACCAAAGCAAACATCTCCCATTTGTCGGCTCTCCAGTTGTCACTTTCTGCCTTCCAGCTGGAAGGAAAGGAGGCTCTTAATGGTCATTTCATGCCTGCCAAACAATTTTGGGGATTGTAGTTAAGCTTTACTCAGAGTAGACTCATTGAAGGTAATGGACCTATGCTTATTAATTTTGATGGATCCACTCTAAGTGGGATTAGCATTGGATACAGCCCTGGATCCAGTATTTAGTTTCTTTCTTTTTTTCTTTTTACCTTTCCCCCTGCAAAGTATTTCACTTTCATATTATTTGCCCAATTTAGGGCCAAAACACACAGGAATTGCTCCATCTGCATGATCATAGAAATCACATATCTAGAAATTACAAATCAGGAGCCATAGATCAAGAAATCCATTATAATTGTGGACTGCTGAGTTCATAGCTACCACCCACAACGTGGAAACATAGAAAAGATTAGATTATTTACTATTTTCATCTGCTAAATATGATGATGCTACCTTTTAAGGACAAGTTCTCCTGAGAAATTAGAATTAATGCAACAAATACCAAAATGATATGCAAAACAGCACAGATTAAAATGTAATGAGCCAACAATAAAATCATTGAAAGCACTGATGGAATAATAAAGAAATTCAGGATCCTAGAACTATGGTTTTCCCTCCTGCTAAGTTATACTCAGAGAAGACCTATCAAAGTGAATGCACCTAAGTTAGTCATGTCCATTCATTTCAGTGGCTCAACCCTGAGTAGAACTAACACTAGATGCGACCCAGTTCTCTCAAACATACTCTTTTGAACTAGATCAAGTATTCAGATTGCTAGGCTCTGTTTTCACAATCAGAAGCTCAGGTTGAACTTTCAGGCTAGTGCTCTTGGAGTGCTTTCTCAAAGCCACTTCATATAGCTTAGTTAACCTGTAACACAGGTGGCGCTGTGGTCTAACCTACAGAGCCTAGGGCTTGCCGATCAGAAGGTCAGCGGTTCGAATCCCTGCGACGGGGTGAGCTCCCGTTGCTCGGTCCCAGCTCCTGCCCACCTAGCAGTCTGAAAGCACGTCAAAGTGCAAGTAGATAAATAGGTACCGCTCTGGTGGGAAGGTAAATGGCGTTTCTGTGTGCTGCAAGATGAGCGACGCAATCCTAGAGTCGTCTGTGACTGGACCTAATGGTCAGGGGTACCTTTACCTTTAACACATTTTTAACAACTTTATGGCACTCTCTCACTCTGTCCCTCCCCTGCGCGTGCGTGTGCACACACACACACAAACGGATCCTCAATTCCATGATGATCGGTGTCTTTTAATCCTGACAAATTAACTGTCAAAGTCATCATAATCACTGTTGGCTGAATCACATCACATCATTACAATGAGAAATCGGGGACAGGGGGGGATAGGTCACACAGCGTATGGTTAGAAAATGATTCAACAGACTGATTGGAAGCTTGGCTGTAGAAAATTTAGGAGTAGAAAGGATAAGAAATGGAATATTTGGAATGAGTTGAATACTTAGCAGGAGACCCTGGCATACTGACTCGTGGTGTGCATTTTTGTTCCATAGACTTTGATAGGTTGGCTTTGTGGAAAAGAGTTCTCCATTTGTACTGTGTCTTTTGGGAAACATTTTGTTGTGTTAGCTGAAGTGGAATGTCTAGTATGTGCTTTTGTCTAATAGCAGTGTAACATGCTTGTAGTTTTTGATGAAAAAGGCGTTTATGTGGCCACTGCCGGTCAATGGGATTTCATAACAGTGTCCCTTGCACACATGCTCAGTACAATATGAACCTGTTGTGGAAGGTGGTTACAGCATTTGGGGGTTGAATGGAATATTGGATGGAGTTAGAATGACTCGAGCAGAGCAAGATGGTCAGAAATTAAAAGTGTTGCTGCGTAAGGAACAGAAAATGAGAATGGGCGATGGATTGATATAAAAGCCCTGACAAACGAGGCCTTAGCCTTAAAGAGTTTATAGTTCAAGTAGGACAGGTGCGAAAAGATACAGGAAGAAGAGATCACTGGAGATGAGTCAAAATCATTTAAGAGGCATGGGGTGGAAGAGGGGGAAATGTCTGTGAGGTGCGCAGCACCTGGATTTCTGATGGGCAGCTTTTGAAGGAACAGGGAAGCCTTTAAAGGAAAAGCAGGAGGGAGATTTAGGGAGCAACAGTGTGATGGTGATTGCTTTTATCTTCTGAATTCCTCTTTTCCCATTTCAACTTTGAAGGGGTTTGCCAGTTGACCTGAAAACTACCAGCTGGACCCACTCTGGTTCCTTTTAAAACCATACAATGTGCAGGATTCAGCTGGGGTGATGGTAGGGCATGGGAATCAACCCGAACCTTTGCTGATGTCACCCAAGGAACCAGCTGTTCCAGGCAAAAAAAAGGCAGTGGCAGCCAGTAGAAGTTAGCAACCCTGTTAAAGACACAGGAGCCTGATGAAGCAAAAAGCAGTTGTTGGCCCTTATTTCTAATCTTGTTTCACTTAACAACATAGGGTGCACCGATGGGGCTGTATGGAGCAAACAGACCTAGTAGCACATCTGCAACCTTGCAATGCATAGCAGCCAGGACAGAAGGTGGGGGAGGCGAATTGGTGTGACAGCCTGAAATTGGCACAACAACCAGGCTTGGATGGGGATTGATTAACAATAAACCTTTCAGTTTAATATGATGTGTTCAGGGCTTCCCATGTTTACTCAAGCTCTAAAATGTCAGGATATTACAACTGTTAAGCAGCACACCTTCAACAGATGTGTTATTTAGGTAATATGGATATGGAAGGGTATTTTCTGGATCGTTCCAGCTTCATCACTACCTTTGGAGCTGGATGGTTGTCAGTGGCGGCATGGTTAACTGAATGGAATCACCCGTCTGGCTCAGATGGAAGAGCAAACCACAGTTTCCTGCTGTAAAAATAAGTTGCACTGGATTTCAGGCTTGTGCTCCCACTCCTCTCCTGCTCCTCCTCCTCCTCTGCAGTTGTGAGATCAGGTTTCATTTTAAAGGTCTCACTTCAAAACAACAATAAATAGCACATTGTAGGCAAAGCCACTTACTGTTTTTGCTTACAAGAAATCTTAGTCAGGGAGTCATAGGATTTTCAGGAAGGCTGCTGAATGCAGACCAGTGGAAAACAAATTCCATTGGCAACAAAAAAACCCTTGTAGCCCTCAAATTAGAATTTCGTCACTCATTGGATCATTTTTGCATGCAGTTTTCCCCTCTCATAAATTGATAAGAGGATGGGTGGGGGTGGGGGGTGGGTAGGGAATGCAGAATAACTTTATTGGCACAGCACAAAATTGAGAGCAAACCAGAATCTAAGACTATAGTTTGATCCTAGCTTGCTCTCATTATTCCACTGTTTAAACATATTATAGTTTCCAAGTGCAGATGTCACAGGAAACTGTGGCTAGTTTGCATTTTTCTTCTTCCTATTTTAATCTCCCTCTTGTGGGAGGAGAAATAGTGCTAATCCCTACAGCTTGTTCACCTGAACCAGGTGATAGGAGTGGAAATTATTCTGGGGATTATTTTGTCTAATTTTGTGTGTTACCAGAATTCCTTGTTTTTAGCATTTTAACAGAACCTGCTAAGTTACATATTAAATCATTCATGCTTGGAAATGCCTTCCTAAAAGGACAGATATATGCAGCTTCAAATTTTTGAACAAATTCTTTAGTCTGCAATCCTGCCTTGCACACTTACCTTGGAGCAAGCTCCATTGAACATAATTAGGCTTACTTCTGAGGAGACATGTACAGGCTTGTGTATAGGCTGCTACAACCCTCTGCCAATAATCCACTGTAAACATTACTCACCTAGCATAGTCTAGGTTATTTATTTTGTTGTCTGCCATGCTCAAGTGCAGAATGCAGTCAATGTAAATTTTTGAATGTGTTAATAATAGTAAGAAAGGGAGAGGGAGAGAGAAACTCTGCCACATAAATTGGATGCAGGAGGACAGCTGTAGACTGAACAGGAAGCGCTGGCCCAAGGCTAAATGAAACAGCTGTTGCCATTGTTCTGAATAGAAAGTGCCTTTGCAAATTCCACACAGCCCAGGATCAGAAAGCAGATGTTAGTAATTACAACACATGAAAAGAAGGGCACAGGATCAGGCAAGTGACGAAAAAGCAGCAGGACCAATAGATTTATAACTCACTGCTGCAGACCAGCAACTACCAAGGAGAGTGTAACAAGTGTCAGCATTTAGCTCTCATTCTTCCTGTAAAGTTCACACTAGGGGTGTCATCACTCATTGTCTCCCCATGTTCAGCTTGCAAACAAATAACCAAATGAGCAGAGCACTGTAAGGTGAAGGTGAAAGAATTCTATGATTTATCAAAACAAAACCTCCCCGATTTGACTGTGTTTAAACAAGTCTCCTTGGAACACAGCGAGACCAGTATAAGATACTTTATAGTCTGTTAACTTTCATTTTTTTGCTTTGTATTTATGTAAATAAGCCTAGATTTGTGTTTTTCTTCATAATGTTGAATTTATTCTGTGTTTGCTAAATTGTTGTTTTTTGTTGTTTTGAATTTACCAACATGTCCTGTATATTTGCATTTCCAATGTTCTCTTTTGTAATGTTTTGAATGTTTGCTGTAAGCCGCACAGCATATTTGTGTAAAAGCAGCATCTAGACTTCCGGTCCTGCCTGCCTTAATGGAGGCAGCCCCTGCGACAGCAAGAGATCGTCAGCGAACAAAAAACAAGGATGGCAGAGGGTAAATCATCCTTGCAAATTCCCCCCCAAGGATGGGGGAGAATGGGCTTCACTCGCAGTTTGTCTTGATACCTGGCTCTTACTCTGGCATGGAATATGGGAGGCAGGAAGGTGCAGAGTACAAAAGCAATTCACCTGGCGAAAACGCTCCTACGCTGCTATTAAGAAACAGAGGTTCTCTGTTTAATTGGATCTTTAATTGGCTTTAAAGTACCAGCGTGTGATGGGAAAGGGTTGCAACAACATACTGTGCAATGTACCAGCTACATAGATCAAAGGTTTGAATTGAGATAAGATTTTCTTCGGCTTGAGAGTTGGTTGGGGAGAGGGAAGCCCACGGTTTGTTTATTCTAAGCTGATTTTATATATTTATGATTGGGCGATGCTCTCTGGAATATAAGATAAAAAGATATTTACAAGTGAGGAAGGGACGTTGGAGTAATATTGATATTAACTAGCAAAAATGGAAACTGTGTGTGATCTGAAATGAAGAAAGGAGGGGGAGGGGAAGTTCAAGTATGACTATGTTGGAAAGACAGAGTGATTCACCTCACCTCCATTTAAAAACAACAGACAAGGAAAAAGAGACTGAGATATGTGTGTGCTACCGACGGAATGTAATCTAAGATAAAGTTTATTTAAGCCATAAATCTCTAGTTGGAAGGAAAAGAATTTGGGGACTGTGATAAGAACGCTGCAGAGATTCTGGGAGTTGGAAAGGAGTAGGCTATTAAATCTTCAACGCATTTGAAAACTGCCCACCTTTTTCTAGGCAGAGGGAGAAATGGCGAAGATCTGCGGTATGTTTTACTAGTGAGACAGAATGGGTTCTAGCAGACTGTCCCCTGTTCCGAGACATCGAAGCAAAGGATAAGACCTCTGAGAAACTTCAAGATTCAGTTTTCACATGCAGGGCAGAATAAGGATAATAGTTTGAGTTCCTCACTTGAAGCTTTATACATTTATATATTGTAACATCACGCATGGAAATCATTAATTATGTAGATTATTATTAAAACTGAAATGTAACTGACATTAATTAAGATTATGGAACGCAGTGATATAAGATCGGAAATGCACCCATACCACCATGCGGGGAGCCACTTTAACTAAAATATATTAATTGGAAGTTGATTGACATTTTGATAATTGTACAATTTGGGAATTAATTGCTATTGTTACAATTTGGCTATTATTTGGGGTATATTGGGTATCAGCATATAAGTGAAATCAATCAATCAGAAATAACATGAGCACTATTTTGGGGTTCACTTGCCTTGCATAGTGACAATCATATGAGAGGGGGCAAGCCTGATCCACCCAACACATTGCTTTCCTCACCCTTTACAGCTTTCCGTGAATTGAAGGGGCAGTTTTCTGAAGCAGGGACCTGCTGTACTCATGAAGGCTCCCTGTGTGACTGACAACCCTTGGTGTGATAGAATGTGGGACGGCATAAATGACTTCCTGAGTAGGGATGGGTGAATTCTATTGGTTCTGCGGTCTATAATGAATTTGAAACTACTGGTTCATTTTTGCAGGTGCCTTCTGGACAATTGGTTTCTTATTCTGTAGTCTCTGTTATTCCCTTACTGGTGCACATCCAGGCCAACACAAGGCCAAACATGACAAGAGACTCTTCTGGATCTCCAGCATATATACAGGAATCTCATCCTCCTCCCAGAACTTCTACTCCAGTTTTTCAGCAATTAATCCCAGGATGCAGCTTCCAAGTATTTTTGATGTCTGCTGGCAAATATGATGACAAGGTAGGTTGAAATTTGACATAGTCAATGCTGTGGACATTCTGCAGCAATGGTAAGGAGGCAGTCTGAGTGACACATCTCCCTTACCATTCCACCTTACTTCCAGCTACCAGGTGAATGTGCCGATAAGCTGAGATATGAGGTTATCGCCCCTTCTTTGCTAGTCAGATTAGTGGAGTCTTGCAGGGGGGTGGGGAGCAGAAATAAATCGCCTGGGGCCTAAATCAAGCCCCTTGGAGCAAACAGTGGACCAGTAAGATGTCAGCATCGCTGCTACAACACCAATGTCAAATATGGCTGCTACGACTGAGAGATTTTTATACCTTTTTCCTTAAAAACAGGGACCGTTTCCTGCACTTTTGGTTTGGGGGTAAATCATACAAACAGCAGCGCAAGAAGCTTCCATCCAGATATATAGCTTAAATTTCAGCCGTGACCCCTCTCAGAATAAGTAGGAAAGAAGGAAGAAGATGTGATGTTGTGAGCCTGATGTTGATTTTGATAAAGAGTTTTTAGGCTTAACATCCTTTGGACATCTTCTCCATCATTTAAAACCACGCACACATTTAATCAGAAAAAGAATCCCCCCCCATAGCAAGGAGCACAGACTGTAAGAAAGGTTAGTCAAAAGGTAAACCATGTGTTTGCCATCTTTGCTCCTGATATGGAAACCATATGCTTAAATACACCAGCAACCATACTTAATATAACACTTTTTTATTATTATTAAACCTCGTTTTATAAAAAGCTATCCACCATTCTCTGTTACTAGTGACTTCCAGATAGGTCACATATTCCTCACTGCAACTATCATTACATATTTAGAGCAAATTAGACTGCCCGATAGACTGGTTCTGATTATTACTGCATAGGAGCAAGAGGGCATCTTATTTTTCTCCCTTGCTCCTGATGAATTAAAGGAACTGTAATGGGCAATTTCTGCAACCTGCAAAAAGGCAGGCCCATCTGTGACTCATTCAGCACTGTTTTTTGTTTAAAAAAAGATTTATTTTATTAATTCGGGCAGAATTTAGAGAGAATATAGATCCCCCCCCCCGCTCCTTTTTAGTTCTCCTGCTCACGATTGAGAGAAGAAAAGGAAAAACCCAACCTTGCACAGACATTTCAGGAATGAAAAACTGCCAGCATGTTGTTATTATAAGAGCAAAGTTTGCTGCCTTGGTGGTGAGATAGTGGATGGTTGCCTGGCCAACTGGAAGAACTCTGCTCAGGAATGGCTTTAATATCCTATAGGCCCTCTGCCACCATAAAGCACTATACAGAAATGAAGCACTGCAAAGAAAAACGGGCTGGAAGAACTGGCTGCTCAGCCTACATTGGTAAAGCATCAAAGAGACAATTTGCAAAAGCCCATTATTATTATTTTCAAATTAAGTTCTTTGGAATTATTCCCATGGTATGATTTCAAAATCAGTGACAAGCCATGGAAAAATCTGCCTTCCTGCCATTGGTAAACTGCAGAGTGTATATGCTACATCAGTCTTCCACAACCTGGTGCCCTCCAGATGTTTTGTACTTTGGTTTCCATCAGCCCCGGCCATTTAGTTCAACACATCTGGAAGACACCAGGCTGGGGGAGGGCTGCTCAATGCATAATGCAGGTATGTTAACCTTTCATGTCTACATGATTTGCTCTTTTCCTGAATGAGCAAGATGGTTACACTGTGATAAGATTCCTTCTTCCGCCATTTTCCCTTGCATGCTGATGGAACCTTTCTCCATGGTTAGTCCATTTTGGATTAATCAACTTGAATTTGTCTTGCAATCATTAGCACATTGTCACCGCCCCACCACTTATGTCAGGCATTGGAAATCTGTGGCTCTCGACATGTTGTCAGACTACATCTCCCAACATCCTTGGCCATTGGCCATGCGGGCTGAGGATTTTTGAGGTTGGAGTCTGACAATAATTGGAGTGCCACAGATTCCCCATCCCTGCCTTAAATGCTCACTTTCATAAATGTTCTATATATTTATGAACCCAAGAGCCGGCAAATGCTAGTGATAGTAACTGAAGAAGCAGAAGTTTCATAAGCTGGAAAAATAGGGAGTTTGTGAGCCATCATTTGAGCAACAGAGCTACACAACACCCTATTGGGCAGAAGCCTTATGTGCCCCTCATCCACAAGTTATAAATAGGGAATTTTCTAGGCTAAATATTATAAACTTGATTTTTTAAATTGCTCATACACAAAAGGAAACCTAGATTCTTATTATTTTTCTAAACCTGATGACCACCATGGTAAAAGTAAAAGGTAGGTAAAGGACCCCTGGATCGTTAAGTCCCGTCAAAGGTGACTATGAGGTGCAGCACTCATCTTGCTTCAGGACGAGGGAGCTAGCGTTTGTCCACAGACAGCTTTCCAGGTCATGTGGCCAGCATGACTAAGCTGCTTCTGGTGCAACGGAACACCGTGACGAGTGCCAGACTGCATGGAAACGCTGTTTACCTTCCTGCCACAGCGGTACCTATTTATCTACTTGCACTGGTATTCTTTCGAACTCCTAGGTTGTGTGGATTCGAACTCCTGACCTTCCAATCAGCAAGCCCAAGAGGCTCAGTGGTTTAGACCACAGTGCATCCTGACTGCTGGGTAATATGAAAGGTACAAGCAAGGGAGACAGCTGATTAACTGAGAACATGTCTGGGCTTCCGGCGGCTGACGCCATTGCGGGTGGTCGTGGGCTGCTTCGGCTGCGAAGCACCCAGTCCATCCCGGGGTTAGGAGCCCTGCTACCGCAAAGCGGGGCTCCGGTTGGGGTGCGGGAAGAGCGTCCCGCACCCTGGGCTCCCCGGCTGTGCCCGTTGTGGCTCCGAACCCTTCCCCCGCTCCCCCTGTAAAGGGGGAGTGGGGGTGAAGGGACAACGGAGCCGGGCTATAGGGGACATGCCCCAACCGGGATGTAAATGCGGCGACAAAGCCTGTGATGAGCGTTTAAGTTCTACCTGTCTTTAGTGATTGTTAAGAACCCAGAGGCGGTGAGTAATTGATTGACTCTTTGTATTCCTGGAACGATCTGGGGGAAAGAAGAAAGGCAGCCCGCCTCCCTCCCTTCGGGAGCTGAAAGGAATTAACTCTTTAAGTGACTGCTGCTACAATAATCGATAGAAAGTATCTGGAAATTGTAAACTGAGACTGTTGAGATTTCCCTTCGGGGGTTAACTGGGGAAAAAATATCTCCATTTGAAGTTTTGGTCTTTATACTCCGGCATCGGAGAAATGGCGACGACCTGGACTTTCGTGGGAAAAAAACTGAAACAAAGGAAGGAAGAGACAGGAACTGAAACTTGATACTCACCCTCCCCCCTAAAATGCTGGATTTTGCGCTTGCACTGGTATTGAACTCTGATTTGGAGGATGAGGAAATGCTCACTGTCTTGCAACTGGAACGGCTTAATCGAAAACTACAAGTTTTGAGTGGAATTATAAATGGAAAGAACTTACTTTCCACAGAAGAGGCTTTTCAAAAGTTTTACACAATGGAAACAAGCCTTGGCAAAGAGCTGGGAGGGGTGCTTGAAGGATGGTCTGAGATGGCTGGGCAACTCCGAAAGGAAGGGGGGCCGGTTTCTGGGGGTGGCAGCCCTGGAACGGGAAAATTTACAATATCCAGACTCCGAGGTGGCAGCTCGGGGGTAAGGGACATGGAATTAAGATTTCTACAAGAAGAAGAAGTATGGCACAAAGAAACGGAGAAACCCAGAATGGAGGGGATGAACACCCTGAAGCTTGATGCAAGGTTTGTTGTGGATGCAGCCTGGATCTGTGGACACTCAGAAGAAGACAATTGGAGATCCGGTTCTGGTGAAAGACAGAAAAAGACAATGGACAGAGGGGGAGTGGGTTGAAGTATTAAATGTATAATCCAAATGGTCAGCCATGGTATCCGAAATCGGAGTGTGAAGTCTGTTAATTACAAGTTTATTTTAAATAAGTAAGGAGATATTGGATTTTAAGTTAAAAGCAGCATGATAAAGGATAGAAGAAATAAGTTTAGCTATAAGAATACTTGGTTAAGATCTAGGTTACAATGCAAAGATTAAGACAATTGTGTTTTTTCTTTTAAGTAAAGTTAAATTTTTTATAGAGAAAAGTTGTTAAGGAAATAGTATATTGATTTAAAACCGAAGGTGTATAGGCGGGGGAAGTCAAACGTCAAGATTCAGAACTAGAATTTTTTTTTTTGGCAAGGTATATAGATAAGAAGAAGAATCCTGACATTATGTGTATTTGTATTTGTTTTGGTATTTGTAGGTGTGGGGTTGGGTTTGTGTTATATTATGAAAATGCTAATAAATTCTGTTAAAAAAAAAAAACTGAGAACATGTCTGGTTTGTTTAGACCACATAGCAAGTCTGACTTGAAGCCTTTGATGGTGAAGTGAGGTGGAGTGGTGGTCAGGCCTACCAATGTTTCAACAGGATCTTACCATAGGTCATATCTGCACCATATATTTAAAACACATGACCTCTTTAAAATAAAACCCTTTAAAAACCCTGTGATATATAGTTTAAAGGTGATGAGAATTGTAGCTCTTTGAAGGGTAAACTACGGTTCCCAGTGATCTTTGTGGTTTAATTGCATTGTGTGGATATTATCCTAGATAGCAAAAATAGCTAGGGTGGCACATAGCCTGAATTTCTGAAAGCCACCACTTCTGAGAACTCTGTATGGGTGCAGGAAGGCTAGAACTCTCTTCCTGAATGTGTATGGGGAATGGTCTGTATGCCTGGCATGGCAACCCATTGAAGGCCATGCCAGCAATTCTATTAAGGCCTATTGCAGGTCCTTCTGGTCAACATGACATTCCTTCTATGAGCCTCTGATCTGTGTGTGGTACATAGGCAGGATCTCTGGTTGATGGCCCCCAGGCTCAGGATAGGGCTGGGTCCTGACACACAGTGTGTTTCCTTATGGAACGGTATGAGGGGGATGGAGGCAACACCCCCTCTACCCCAGCCATTGCTTAAGAAGAGCTTTCCGTGCAGCAGTGTGTGGAGTTAGCCCCAACTCCAGTCTCTTTATCTTGCCTGACAAGCAGGAAGAATGAAGAAGATCAAAAGCAAATGAAATCGATAGGATTAAGGTACTGAAATTCTTCTGTTTTGCCACAGGCTGTCACTCTAACTCCACGTCCTTTGCAGCTGGGCAAGATTTCTCTTTAGACGAAACCAGATGAGAGAGGAAAGGCCAGCCAGACAAAGTAGTTCAGAAGTTTGCTCCTCCTTTTTTTGTTGCCTGTTTCTGAAATATAATCTCCCTGAAGATTTGTTTGGCAGTTGAAAGCCCCCCCACCCCACCTCACTCTCTTCAGAGAAGAGTAAGGAACATTCATCTTGATAACACACATGCTGAGCTATAGGGAAGTAGCTTGGTTGTCGGGATGAGCACGGCCAAAAAAAATTAGAAGCAAATCTAGCGACAGCTTTAATGTTGCTTGGCTTTGCATGTGCGGCCCATTTGTGCACCTGCACAACTTCAGGGAGAGGGAGGGGAGTGCAAGATCTATTTGCACACTGAGAGTTGCTGAGTCCAGCTGGGCAAAAGCCAAACTCCACAGTGGACAAAGGATGAGGGTGCCTCAATTGAATCTTTCAGATGTTTCCATTGACACCAGCCAGAGATAAAAGCCCAGTACAGACACTCCCCCAGGCTTCAAGAGTCTTTGCATAGTCTGTTGATGCCTACACTCTTCTCCCATGCAGATAATGTCTGTTAAGTTCTTGCCTGTGCGGCAAAAGCCTCCGCGTGTTGCAGGAGTGGCGTCTCCAACCTCTCCTGCTGTGCAGAGGACACCGCATGTGATTCCCATGGCTGTAAATATTTGGTTCACATGGTGGTTCTCCTTCAATAAAGCGGGGAGGTGGTGCAGATTGGAGGTGGGCTTCAGCATGGAATGCCTACATCGTATGGACACAACGCTATGTTCACGTTGGAGAGCTGTACACAGAGCCCTCTCCCATGTGAAAATCCTGTCTGCTACCCCAGTGAGCATCTGAAGCAGCATAACCAACATTTTTGTGCTAGCAAGAGGCTATGGCCTGGGTGGGATGGTTGGTCTTCCACCAGCCTTTGAATAGTCAATGGGGATTATTTTCTTGCTGTCCTTCCATTTTGAAAGCAGGCCAAGGCATACAGAGGGAAAAAGGAGGCATGAACGGGAAGGCAAGAGATGAAAAGTGCCTTGTCAAAGGTCAGTGGGACAGATTCAGTGTCCTTGAAAGTGTGCATGCAGATGTCTTGGCCACTGCTGGACAAAGTTGAATTTTCAAAGGCCCAATGTTTGTGGCTCAGACAGACTTAAACTATGATAATCATAAGTACCTCGTATACTTAGTACAAAGTGAAGCTATACATTCCCCTATTCTGTTTTTAGGATTGTCTACTGGTACACCTGGTAAAGCTGTGGACCACAGTCTGAGGCAAATAATCTCCAGGTTTTATGGAGGGACAATCTATAGAAGAGCATGTGTCTTGAATATTGAATGCCCCAGGTCCAACCCCTTGCATCTCCAGGGATGAGAAAGGCTCCTGTCTAGCACCATGGAGAGAAACTACCACTCAGTGTAGACCAGGGATTGGGAAACCTATGCTGTTGGACTCCAGCTCCCATCAGCCCCAGCCAGCATGGCCGATAATTAAAACAAAACAAAAACAACTATCCTAGAATGTGGCAAACAATGATAATCTCCTAGAAAGGCACCCTCTCCCCTGCAGCAGCCCACCACCATTTTTTATGTACACATATGGTACATGCTACTCCTAAATTTATTTGACCCTCTTAAAAAAAAAAAAAACCAAAAGACTAGCAGGCAATCCTCCTGTAGCAAGGCTGTCTTCTTATACAATGCATGGGAGAGGTTATTGTGAAACACCTGGATCAGACTAGCGCTGGGAATAAAATCTGAATTAAAAAAAGAAATTCTGGAGAGCAGTCTTCATCCAAGCCACATGGTCAGAAACTTATTAAGCTGCCTTTAAATCTCTCCTCAAAACTCACCTTTTTTCTGGGAAGCCTTGGATCCACTCCCTAATCCCTATTGTAACCAAGCCAAAGTACATCTAATGGAAATCATCTTCTTGTCTATTCATGACTTCATTCCTCCCTTCCTCTGCTGTTTTCCCATGTCTATTTTGGACTGTAAGCCCCCTGGGTCAGGGAGCTGTCATACCTGTGCTTTACAAAGTGCAATGTACCATAGATCAAGCATGGTGAGCATTTATGAAATGCAGCCTCTGAAGCTCTCCTGAGGCCACACCCTCCCTGGCCCTGCTTTTTACCCCTACTTTGAATGGTTTTGTCTGGCTGGAAACATAGAATTGTAGAGTAGGAATGTGTCCTTGTACTCTGCTAATGCCTCTTGCTTGCATGAATGGAGGAAGTGGCATACTATACAAAGCTGAACCCACTTTTGCTTCTGGCTCCTTCCATGCTGGCAGGTGGCCCTAGAAGGTTTACCATGAGGGAATGTGGCCCTCTTGCTGAAAATGCTCCCCATTTGGACATAGATGGTGCTACATATGATAAAGACAATGCTGTCAAAACCTCCTATCTCTGTTTTAATTATTGTTAATTGGTTACTCACCATTTCCAACAAATCCAAACACTTGTGTGAAAGAAAAGTAGAGGGCAAGGCAAATTTGTCTGCTTTATAAAACACTGTAAATACAGGTTGCAAGGCACACCGATGGGAATGTTTTTAGCAAATGAAATAAACTCACTTGAGTTCTGCAGCAAAAGGCCCATTTAGGTTTTCTTCCCAGATCACCTTAGGGAGGGAAATACATTCACATGGTATGGGAAATGTTTGTTGTTTCTACCAGCTTCATCTCAACCAATCCACCTCCACAAGCTCCAGTGTTCGCACAGATGTTTCTTGCTGGTCAAGAGGAAGCCACCCCTAATTATGATCACAGCATTCTGTCTTTGTAAAAATAATTATGAATATGAAGTGCGGAATTAATTTGCATAAAATGCTCCCATGTGCCATGCAAAGCAGAATATTTCTTCAAGCAAGCCGACTCATGAACGGGAGGATTAAAAAGGAAAGGAGAAAGCAATAGAAATTCTCAAATTATTAGAATTATTGTGGTGTTATGAAAGAAAACCAGAAGACTCGGCTCACGGTCATCCATAATGCTGGCTAGGAGCAGGCACAATTATCATTATCTATGTGGATGCCCGCCAGATGCTGTTGACTCCAACTCCCATCATACCCTGCTCATCAGCCATGTTGGCTGAGGGTGATGGCAGCTGGAGTGCATCAATACCTGGAGTGCACTGCTTTGGTTAATCCTGATCTACTGCAGTGAAAGAAGCTCTGAGTATACGCCTAGCAGAACAGAATGCTCATTACTGAGGTATCAACTGATACAGGACAGAACCAAATGCTAGTTTCCCTGCTCTGTGTATCAGTTTGTGTGCCCAGTGTCTTCCAGATCAGAAGCAGCATCTGTTCTTGTGCTGTTTCTGGACCTCAGAGGTGTATGCCAGAACCCCTGTAATGCCACAAAGTAGTCTGAAGAGTGCTTTGTTCTAGTGATGACCAAAGAAGAGCACAAAAAAAGAATGTCCATGCCAGAATCATTTTGAAGAGTTAAGGGGAGTGGGTTGTGTACTCTCAGTTTGCGCAAAAGGTGGGACACTGGGCTGAATGCAACAGACTTGTTCCACCAGCAAAAACCATTGCAAAGACTCTCAGTAGTGCAATGGGGGGCATGCCTCCCCCAAATCTGCCACGGAGGGTCAGAAGAACCCCCAGAACAGTACAGGTGCGAGGGTGATAGGAGAATGTTCTGTTAGGCAAACAGACATGCTAGCGCTGAGGGAACAATCTCCTTAGTTCCACACTGATTTCCACCCTCTGGAAGGCACATGCAAGAGTGTGGAACTAAGGAGATTGTTCCCTCAGCGCTAGCATGTCTGTTTGCCTAACAGAACATTCATAGTTCCACCAGAATTGAGCCCCAGTGCAGAAATTCATAATCTGTTGCAGCATTGCAATATTATTTCCTCCAGGTTTCACCCATGACGGCCATCTTCTACGTTTTCCTCATGTTGAGAGACAACAAGGGTCACTGCCTTTATGAGAAAAGAGCTATAGCTGAGTGTGTCTTCTGTACCTAAGTTTCAGTTTTAAATCCCTGTTATTGGATCTGTCAGATCTAAGCTTGCCCTGATTCTCCACAGTATTGCCAACGCACCCCTAACATGCCTTCTTCTTGGCTCTACTGACTTCAGAGCTTCAACATTGGTAGGGCCAGGGCTCTGGAAGTTGCTGTGGTGGCGGTAATAGTTTATCTTACTTGATATCTCAATCTAACCTTGGAGAGGGAGAACTAATGCATGCCATGGCCCCTTAGATGGCTTTCTAGGAACCATAAAATAGAAAGGTAAGTTCCCAAGCAAGAAGCAGTGTGCAAGATCTACATCAGGGGTCAGCAAACTTTTTCAGCAGAGGGCCGGTCCACTGTCCCTCAGATCTTGTGGGGGGCGGACTATTTTTTTTTGGGGGGGGGGAATATGAACGAATTCCTATGCCCCACAAATAACCCAGAGATGCATTTTAAATAAAAGCACACATTCTACTCATGTAAAAACACCAGGCAGGCCCCACAAATAACCCAGAGATGCATTTTAAATAAAAGGACACATTCTACTCATGTAAAAACACGCTGATTCCCGGACCGTCCACGGGCTGGATTTAGAAAGCGATTGGGCCGCATCTGGCCCCTGGGCCTTAGTTTGGGGACCCCTGATCTACATGCATGATAGATTCCCTTTTGTTGCAATACACACCTCTTGGTGACTTCTGTCATGAACCTTGTCACACATAGTTCTTTTAAATCATCACTGTAACTCTTGGAACTAAACCTTTAGTTTTGGGAGCTGAGGTAACAAGTACATTTTCAAACACTGTCAGATATCTTTTTTTTTTAATGCCTTTTAATGAAAATCCATAGGATGCATTGGTTGGCCCAGGAAATGATCAAGACTAGCAGAAGACTAATGCGGCAACCCTAGACAAAACAAGTGATCAAGCATTGCACACAACATTGCACAGCAATAGTGAGACCAGACAGTGGGAAAACCTTTTTCTATATTTTCATAGTATCTCTCCAGCACAGACCAATTTGGGGATTTTATTCTACAGCTATTTAAAGCCAAATCCCACATTTTGAAAGATTCATTCATAAACATCTGTATGGCAAGAAGCCAGCAGAGCTCCTTCATCTGTCTAGGCTCACTGAAACATCCAACTTGGAATGGTTCTCTTCCCCCACCCCCACCCCCTTGCGTATTGCTAGCCAGAACAAATGTGATCATCTTTTAAACCATTCTTGTGCTTTCATGTGGTGTTTTGGCATATTGGTGCCTGAAGTGTCCTTAATTGTTGCTGTAATAACAACATGGGCATCCTTTGGCTTGAAATGGCGTTCTCTAGCTTACGCGCCTACAATTCCCATTACTAGCAGGATAACTGAAATTCTTCAGCAATCCCATATTTGCAGCAATTTATTCTAAATCATGTTACTCAAGGGAGAAGTGTGCACAAGACTTTAGAATAATTATTATCTTGCTGGAAATGTGCAAAATTTAATTCCAAAAAGGTTCTTAAAATGAAACCCTTAATGAAATATATAATGTTGACATCCTGGACCATTGTAGTTATTATTTTTCAGAACATTTTGAGTCTTTAATCTTGAGGGAATTATTTGGCACATCTCTTCTCTGATGTCCCTGTTCAAGTAGCCAAGAATCTCATTCTGTTTGATATATAGTGAGTCTTTAAATCTTGTCTTGGATAGGGTTCCAACATTCTAGACTGGTGAATATCAGGAGACAATGGGGATCAATGTAATTGCGATTTCCATCAAATCCCTGTGGGTTTCAATACAAATTAGTGGTTGAAGCAGTTCTTGGCTCCTGGTGTTGGGGAATGCAGGTGACCTTTCCTCCCTGTGATTTTCTCATCAGTAGAAATTTCAGTAAATAGGAGAATTTGCTTTTACTACATCAACTTAGGAATCGCTTTACATTTTAAATGATGTGTGTTTGTGTGCATTTAAGTGTGAGTGAATGTGGGGACAGGACCTTTCTACAGTGGCCCCACAGTTGTGCAACTCCTGGCCCTGAGAAATACAATCAGCCCCCTCCTTGCTGTCATTTAAGCATGCTCTAAAAACATATTTATTCATAACTGCTTTTGTGACATTGTGTAAGGGGGTAGGGGGCTCTATTTTTGTTGAGATGTCAGACATGGATTAGAATAAATGAAATGTTGTTTGATCTTTCATATGTGTTTGGGTTGTTTTATTTGTTTTATGATACCATGGGAGGATGACATATTTTAAATGTCTTAATCATGTTTTTATAGCATCTTGTCACAGGAGCCCGTGCGGCTTCGTTTTTCAAAGTAATGAGTTTTGTTATCAAAATTGTTTAGGTTAGCTAACCTGAGTTCAACTAACATGAAATAGTTTGGGAGGATTCTCCCCTACTGCTCTTTATTCTTTTGGTATGACTTTCGTAGCTTTCTGTAGTTTCTATAATTAATTTCCCTCTGAGGAAACAGACTCTATCCAGTGAAACGAGAAAGAGCCGGCATCTCGTTAGGGTTTTTGTTATGAGGGTTTTCATTTGAGTTGTATATATTCTTGTCTAATTCCACTTAGTTGTTTAGGGGCCCTCACCCCGATTTTTTGGAGTTGCGTTTAGTTAAGTTTGGTTTATATCTTTACAACATCTCCATCTCGTTTCAGGGATTGTCACGGCTGAGTATTTTATACTTTTTTCCTTGGATATTTTAAATGTTGGCATGTTAAATAAAACCAAATAAGTGGATTCAGGGCCTTTTTAGAAAAAGAGATGCTGGAGCTTGTTGACCTTTTTTTAGGGGGAGCACCCACCCCAACTTGTTGAGTGAGTTCCAGCTGAAAAAAAAGCAATGATTAGATATTCTTATTCACGTGCCAATCTCCCAGCAGTGAGACACTTCAGAGGTGCCACCACATCCCTTGGATTGGTTTTCTCATAATGAAGATAGCAGAAGATGGTGGTGTCTTTGAGATACATGATTTTATTTACACATAAAAACGGGCTGAGCATAAAATGGAAGAGCTCACAGCATCAACACTCCAACAGATCTTCCTTCCATACTAGAGCACCCACAGCACAGAGAGCAGGTCAAGCTGCTGTGCCTTCTGGTTCCAAACAAGACTGGTGGTCTAAGTCTATTGTTCTCTTACACTTACTGATGCCATCGCCTCCAGCCAAACAAAGAGGAACCTGCCCCTTTTAGCTCCTTCTGAAAGTATCTCCATTTCGTAGTTCCGTGGAAACCAGTCACCTGTGCTCTTCATTCATGCAAAGGGGTAACCTAACAGAGTTAGCTAGAGTCATTAACTTAACAAAGGGACTGGTCTGACCTCTTTAGCAGCCTCATTTCCTGTAGAATCTTACAGATATAAAACCACAGGCTTGGACCAACCCTACCATCCTATGACAATATGCATGCTTTGGCCTTGCCCATTGCTGGTATGCATACTCTCACCACTTTCCCCCAAAGGAAGCAGACCACCAGGGAAAAAATATTCCCCACCTATGCTTCAGAATGTTTTGACAATCATCTCTGAATGTTACCACATGGTATAACCTAAGTTATATTTACATCTTGTTCAGCTCCTTAATATAGGCTACCGTATATTGCCAAGGATGTAGCTTATTTGTCCACTCCTGACTCTCTTTATTTAACATTTTGGTCTGGATTTGAGAATGTTCCCTTCCCATATAAATTAGCTTCCATTGATTCATTAATGTGTTTTTCTGTGTATCTATCTCACATGATCATATACTATATTTTTAGTAGGATCCCTGGCTCAGGAAGCTTGCAGGATCATCCAAGCTTAACAAAAGAGGCAGCTGTTCACTATTTATTTTTATTGTCTTTGTTGGATGTATGTCCACATACCCCTTACATTACATTACATACCATCCATCCTCTGTAGTTAATCAGGCAGGGATCTTCAGTAACTATAATTCATTCATCCTGACTGTGTTGTGCTGCTTCTTTCATCAGACACATGTGAGCTCAAAATTAGATCCTGCACAGGACTGTCACCCAAACTTTATTGTTTTTAAACTTCGGTCAGTCCTCCATTTTACCAGCATAATGTTTATGTGGAATAATTATTTCACCTAGAAGGACAGAAGACAACTAGCACTAGCACTGCGTGTTGTTCAGACTCAGTTCCCAGACTGCCAAGTCTCTTCTCTTTCACAGACTTATGCACATTCCTTTATGAGATCACCTCCAGGCAAGAATGGGAACAGTAGAGAAAGACATGTCCCAGGGGCAGACTTTGGTCTTTCAAATTTCAACGGCGACCTAAGCAAGGCCAAAATTTGGTACACTCCCCCAACTTCTCACCTTCCCTTCTGCTGAATTCACTACATCAGAGATTCCTGAAAAGTTTACCTGAACTTATCATTCCAAATCATATCACAGGTCAGACAAATGGCTACAACCTTGAAAGATTTCAGGAATGAATAGAATAGAAGAGAGAGGAAAGACATGCTTTCCTCACCCTGTTTTATTTACTGTCCTTTGTTCTTTACAACTCATACAGGCTGTGCACACACCATACATTTAGAGCGCCCCCCTCCCTTGAATCCTGGGAACTGTAGTTTGCTTCTCATAGAGCTACATTCTCAGCACCCTTAACCAAATTGAGAGGGAAAATGTGGTTGAAATATATGGTGTGTACTCAGCCACAGTGGCAATACAGTGCTAGAGACACAGGTGGTGCTGTGGTCTAAACCACTGAGTCTCTTGCGTTTGCCGATCAGAAGGTCGGCAGTTCAAATCCCCGTGGTGGGGTGAGCTCCCATTGCTCTGTCCCAGCTTCTGCCGATCTAGCAGTTTGAAAGAATACCAGTGCATGTACATAATAGGTACCGCTGCGGCAGGAAGGCAAATGGCGTTTCCATGCATTCTGGTTTCCATCACGGTGTTCCGTTGCGCCAGAAGCAGCTTGGTCATGCTGGCCACATGACCTGGAAAGCTGTCTGTGGACAAACGCCAGCTCCCTTGGCCTGAAAGCGAGACGAGCGCCGCAGCACCATAGTCGCCTTTGACTGGACTTAACCGTCCAGGGGTCCTTTACCTTTATCTTTGAGTGAAATTTGTTCCTCCAAAGATTTGGCCTTCAGACTATGAAAACAAGAAGGGTGGGATTATAATATTAATTCTAACAGGCCTTGAATTATATCCACTTTCTAACTCGGGACTATAAGCAATCGCCATTACCATTTTGGAAAGAATAATAGCTGTAGTGAAAGCCTATATTAAGCTGCTTCATTTAAGTATATGATGTATGCATTAAAGACAACGTAGATGAGATGTGCATACACATTCCAGAGCCTTCAATGATTACTCATGCAATGATTTCTCACTTACCATATGCTATAATGCTGCATAAGATATAGAACATAGTTTTGTTTTGTTTTTTGTGGGGAGGCAATAAAAATGTTGTCAGCACATGCTAAATGTATACAATTTTCAATTTTAGTTTTTCTGGGAACTGAAAAAAAGCCCAGTATAGTTATTATATTACATGCAATCTCATAAGGAGTAGGTTAGCAACACAATCCAGTTCATAGCACCATTTGACATGAAACTCTCGCTAGATGGCCACAAGAATTTTAAGACATTCAGACAAAGCTTTTGGGGAGATTGAAGAGATTTTGGACTACTATGAACACATTAGGACAAATTCCACCCTAACCATGTTATTCTGGGCAAGAGACTACCTCTTGGCTACTTTGTGTCATGTGTAAAATGGGAACACCGACCGAACTCATAGAGCTATTGTGAAGAAAATGAGTAAAAAATTGCCCCAACACACTTTGGGCATTAAATGTGCCAAGTTTATGTCTGCTATTAAATATCAAAAAGCCTTTGGTTGGAATTCAGTGTGGCACTGTTACAAATATTCTGGCTGCACAAGCATATCAGTTTGCCAGACAGAACCATCCCCCTTAGCCTCCCCAATGAATTTTGGGGAACGCAAGGGGAGGAGAGTAGAGAAAGCCCCATTGTGCAAGTGCAAGCCTTTGCATAGGGCTTCCACTGATGGGTTTCATTAGGTGAACCCCATCTTTTATGACTATCATAACTGGATAGCTCAGTTTGTTAGCGCATGGTGCTGATAACACCAAGGTTGCAGGTTCGATCCCCGTATGGGACAGTTGCAGATTCCTGCATTGCAGGGGATTGGACTACATGATTTTCAAGGTCCCTTCCAACTCTATGATTCTGTGTTCATTAAATCCACATGTATGGCCAGTTTCTTTCTTTATATGTGAAGTCTTTCGTACTGATTGGGTAAATTGGTAGGAAGGCAGGGGATAGTCACAAAAAAAATCAAACTGCTAACTAAACAAACATAATAATGTTTGCAGTTCAGCTTCTGTTAGAGAAGGGGAAATCAAATAGGAAGATAAATATGGCCTCATCACTGCTAGTCTTTGATTTATGAAGTGGATGCTGTTGTCTGTGGATCACTGCTAATCATCATCTCATCATCATCATCATCATACTGAAGACATATTTATACAAGTCTTTGTTTGGCTAAATTGTTGCAACTGAATTTTCATATATTTCAGAATCTTGTAAGCTACCTTATGAAGGCAGTATGCCCTGAAAAGTGGGTTTGAAGTCTTTTAAATAAATAATAAGACACGAAGCCAGTTTTACTATGAATCCACCACGCCTCCAAATACCAGCTGCTGGAGTAAAACAGTGGGAGAGGGCTATTGCCCTCACATCCTGCTTGTGGGCTTGCCATATGCAACTGGTAGGTTGCTGGGAGAAACAGGTTGCTGGACTAGATAGGTTTTTGGTATGACCCAGTTCTTCTTATGACCACTCATGAGTATCAGCTGGTTTGGCAAAATATACTCCTGAACTATGGACAATAATCTGTAGAACAGCTTGGTCCCTGAGAATGCTGAATTGGGCTGTCCTGGAACATTCCACTATTCTGATGTAACAGCAGGTATATTCAGAACCTAAATTAACCTTTACTTCTTAGATGCCCAGGAACAGCTCTGAGTTCTAGGCACATGATGCTCTTAAAAGTACTGTAGTAAATTACAGACTAGAGATGTGTGTTAAAGTACACTTAGGCATTGCAGAAAGTGATTCATAAACCAACATGAAATGCTTTTAATGAGAAACGGATTACAATGTGGTCCAGATTTACAAAGCAGGGCATTAGATTGCCGTGTATAACATGGTTATGGATTACATAAGGCACAATTCACTGAGCTTAACTTTTGCACAATCTTTCATTCACTCCGTCATTACACTGTAATAAACTATTTTAATACCTGCACTTGACATCTGTGCAACCAATATTGTTGTTGGTTTTTTTTTACTTCAAGGGCACATTGGAGTCTGGGGAGGCTCGTACAGAGGGTCATTTTGTGAGAAATGAAAGCATTACTGAACCCATTTGATTCTGCAAGAAGGGAGACAGATCTCAGGCCGCACTGCTGTTGCATGGAACTAAGCACAATTTGAGGGGTTGCTAGTTTAGATAGCCTTTTAGATAGCTCCACCATCACCAACAATATTGCTGTGTATAATGTGATTGTGTGATTAGCACAAGCACCATTTGGATAGTGACTAAGGTGTCATTCATGACAAGAAACAAAATAGAAATTTTTTCCCAGTAGCACCTTAGAGACCAACTGAGTTTGTTCTTGGTATGAGCTTTTGTGTGCATGCACACTTCTTCAGATCTGAAGAAGTGTGCATGCACATGAAAGCTCATACCAAGAACAAACTCAGTTGGTCTCTAAGGTGCTACTGGAAAGAATTTTCTATTTTGTTTCGACTATGGCAGACCAGCACGGCTACCCACCTGTAACTGGATTCATGACAAGATACACCATCCCCACTACAAGTCCTTGTGAGTCTAAACTATCATTCACAGCTACTTCTACAGGAATCTTCCTTTGTGGTGGCATATGCCTTGATTTCTCTTATCTTATTTTCTTTCTTTTTTAAGGGTGGGAGGACTTCTCATGGCATCAATAACCTGCAGATAACCCATTACTGTTGGCCTTAATTTTCTTTTCATGGATTCCAGTCTTCAAGAGGCTGCTAATCCTTCATTATGCTACCCAGGGAATTGCATCTACAAAGCTCACCTGTTGACTGAGCCTTATGAAGTCAATGCAGCTATACACTTGTCTAGAGCCTGAGGGTTTTGCTGGACTGGGATGCATGTGAATTGACCAGCACCCCCCCCCCATACCAGTGGCACATTTTACAGTCAACCGAGTGCCAAACAGTTTTGAGAGGCAATTGGCATATTTGTAGTTGTGGTCTGGCAGAATCGCAACCAGCCAATAGGGAATCTTTTCTATTGGACTCGCTTGCCAGAAAAGAGAAAGTTGAATATTTAGAAAGGGTTCCAAAACCAATTTTATACAAGGAGAATTCTGCAAGCTGAAAATATTAACAATGATAGTGCTGGTCAGTGGATAATGTTGACCTTAAGCTTCAGTTTCAATCAATGCCAACCAGGCCTAGGCTCACTAGGTGGTCTTGGGCAGACCACTTCTTCTCATCCTCAAGAGCACATGAATGTGTCATCACTTGACTCAGTGATTCTCACTCTTGGTTCAGTTTCTACACCAAACTTGTAGCTGCTCAATCAGATTTAAGTGAGGGGAAAGCAACCACCACAACCAATCAATAACACTGGGCATTTCCACACTGCAGTTTATTGTGATCTAGTGCACTGCTCATGCATGAAAGGTTTTGTTTTGTTTGTTTTCGGCAGCATCCACATACCATCCTCATCAAAATGCCATCCTGTCCTCCATCCCCTAATTTAATCTGAATTTACTTTTGTGGATTTTGTTTTTTTGTTTTTCACTTATGGGATTTTCTGCAATAACTGATTCTGAATTAAATGGGGCAATATGGGATGACAATTTGATGAGGATGACATGGTGTGGTAAGCATGCAAAGCCCGTATGCAGGAGCAGCACACTAGTCCACAATAAACTGCTGTGTAGAAGCACCGATAGCTTTAAAATTTTAGAGAACCACAACCATCTGCTGTATAATTTGGAAATTGTCTCTTGTGTCCTCATCCACACTGCTGGATTCAGGAGTGCAAACTTGAATAAAAAATGGGGGGGGGGGAAGGTAAGTCCCACCCTGCATAACTGATCACATGACGTGGTGCGCACACACCATTTCAGTGCCAATGACCTAAAATATTTTATTGGTGGGACGAAGGGACCTCAGCCCCTGGGAATTGACTCCTATGGCTGGATTACACATGTACAGGGAAACACATGTTTGGGGGCCTTTAGCTCAAAGCTGTCACATCACAGGAAAAATTGTGCTTTTGTGTGTGTGTGGGGGGGGTGGAATCAGCAATAAAAAAGACCAAGATTTGGAATGAAATAGTATACAGTTTTATTACAAGGCAGAGAGAGGTCAGTAGGCAGCCTTTGAATTAGGCTGGCAGCTTTGGGAAGGCATAGGAGATTTGGAATGCCAAGTAGAGGAGGGGACAGAGAGCCATGCATCAAGTCAAATTGGTATACAGCAGAGAGGTGGTGTTAAAATGCACATAACTGCAAAACAGCATGGGTACCTGCATGAGAGCTAAAAAGGAAAATGAGACAGAAACTTAAGTATACAGTATATATTAACTATTCCAAGCAGGAGGAGTGAGGAGAGACTCTTCTTTAGTGGTTAAGAAGGTTGCCCTTAGGACTTGGACCTGCGGATAAATCAGCTGTTTCTTCTGAAATCTTAGCAGGCATCCATCCCAATTCTCTGATAATAAGATGTCTCTTGTTGGCAACAAACCATATAAAGACCAAGATGGGAGCCTGAAGGCAGGCTGAGCCCTCCATAGTACAGTACCCCCATTGCAATGAAGATAATTCCTTGGAACTTTTCTTTCTCCTTGAGTTAGTTAGGTATAAACAGAAGGAGTACAACTGATTCACCCTACCTCAACCATCCATTGATTGGGAATATAGGGAACTGCCATATGTACTTGGTCCATCTATCTCAACATTGTCTACTCTGACTGGCAGCCACTCTTCAGGGCTTCAGACAAGGGACTCTCCCAACTATATCTGGAGATGCTGGAGATGGAACTTGGGATATTCTGCATGCAAAGCAGATGATCTACCACCAAGCTATAACCCTTCATATAGATTCCCTAGTCTGTACTGTATTTCATAGGAGCCACTTACGAAAGTGGGTTGGCTAGAAATTGTAAAAAAAAAAAATGAACTAAATTGTAAACATAATAAATTAAGTGAAAGATCAGTTCTCAGACACAAGTTGTCATTCATGTATAGGATGTGATGATGATGGCAGTGATGATGCCAAATTTCAGAATGGGAGGAGGGTCAAACCTGCCACATCCTAGTAATGGCGTATTCTGCTTATTTATGCTCTAAATTTGGCCAATTCTGTGCTCTTTCCCCCAAAGGGTACCATCCAGCAGCAGCTGGAAGGGAGGCAAAAGAGAAGGCTGCTTCTCAGGCACTCTCACCCACATGCAAAAATCCTAGATACCTGGGAATTGTAGATGAGCCAGAAGCCTTGGCCAAGAAAAAAAAAAAAAAAACATGCTGTGGACTTTGCGCAGGGAACATCCTGCTAGTGAGGCTTTAGGACCAAGATCCAAGAAGCAGCCCTCTCCTTTGCATACAGCCCTGACTGCAACTGGAAGGTAGGCTTTCAGGAAAAGGAAGGACCAGAGGGGGTCACAACAAGATGGGGAGCCCCCCCCCAGTTTCATCAGGGAAAGAGGAGTGGTAGGGAAAATTCTTGCTGTTGGTTTCCCTCCCTTGGATTCTTCATGAATGGGGCCTTCCTGAACTTTCAAATAATTTTCTGAAACAGCTCAGAAAGGAAGAGATTGGACCTTGTTTTGCTCATCTCTGTGGCAGGCCCCTTACCTTCATTTATTGCCTCTCTTTGTACCATGCCTATTTGACTGTCATCCTGGGGGTAGGGACTTAAGATATGTATAATGCTTACATCTCAGAGGGAACCCCTTTGCTTACCACCAAAATAATAAACTCCATTGTATCAAACAAAAAGGAGGCATTAAGGATTTTGGTCAGCTTATCAATTATATCATTAAAATCAGTCAGTTGCAGTTTATCATTTTCCATGCAGAGAACACTTAGATCAGAACGACCAGTCTTGGGACGTTGTTGACCACGGATTGTTCTTTATCCTTTTTAAGTGTAGAAAATTATCTTTACCAGTACAGTTTGTAACACAGGCACTGTTGAAAAATTGTTTCTGCATTTGGAAAAGCTGTCTGAATTTTCCTCGCTGGAACATTATTTGATCAGCGGCGTAGCTAGCCGCTTGGGTGCCCAGGGTCGGTTCTTCAGTCTGCTTAGACTGCTCAGAGTAGTCTACTTGATTTCTTCTCTGTTTGAAAAAAAAATGTTCTGTATCTGGGGGATTCTGTAGGGCTTGCTTCTGCCTGCTGTACAAAGCAATATGACATCAAAATTAAGTATTGTAGTGATTCACAGTCATATAAAAAAGAACCCTCACTTGTTCTCAAAATGCACACTATAATGATACACAGTGATCTGAGCACTTGTATGGCTTCACAGCTGACCTTACCATTTGATTCTTACCAAACGGTAAGTACGCATTTGTGTAACTGTTATACAGTCATAGACTCATGTGCCACATGTTTAATGTTACTAAGCAACTGGGCCTAGATAGTAAAAGCTGTCTTTAAAAAAAATGGCAAGAGGCCAAGGTCATCCTAGACGGATGCCCTGGGCTGTAGCCCATGCATCCTGTATGTAAATCTGGCACTACTTTGGGCCCCAGACACCTGAAGGGTGTAGCTGGGTGCTCCCTGGTACTGTGTTTTGCAGCACACACTGTCATTCTGTTAGCAAAGTTTATTTAAGAAGGAGGGGGAGGGTCAGGAGGTAACAGGGGCCTCACAGAAAAGGCCAAACCACCCCCTAACCCAGGGATAGGCAACCTAAGGCCCGGTGGGCTGGATGCAGCCCAATCGCCTTCTCAATCTGGCCCACGGATGGTCCGGGAATCAGCATGTTTTTACATGAGTAGTATGTGCCCTTTTATTTTAAATGCATCTCTAGGTTATTTGTTGAGGCATAGGAATTCGTTCATTTCCCCCCCCCCCAAACTATAGTCTGGCCCACCACATGGTCTGAGGGACGGTGGACCAGCCCACAGCTGAAAAAGGTTGCTGACCCCTGCCCTAACCAGACCCCTAGTGCAAGGGTAGCTCATGTCCATTGGCACTGGGCAAAAGGCAGGGAGTCCAACAGTAGGTGGCACCAGGGGCGTAGCAAGGGGGCGGGGGGCGGGTCGCCCCGGGTTCCATAATGGAGGGGTGACAAATTATCAAGGAACAATTTTTTTTCCAAATGCCTGCTCCGAAGGTCCTTATCTTACTATACTAGGGATTATATATGAAATTTCATGCATATCGGTTAATATCTGACCCTCCTCCACCAAAATAGCTGTTCACATTGGCTGTTATGTCATGAAGGGCTGAAATTCAGTTCAGAGAACACTTACTGTTCCCAACCCTAACCCTGTGGAAAGCCATCTAATTAGACTTTAATTTAGATTTTGTGATGTTTTTAGGAGGTACCAGTATTTTTTGCTCCATAAGACGCACTTTTTTTTCCTCCTAAAAAGTAGGGGGAAATTGTCTGTGCGTCTTATGGAGCGAATGCGTGGTCCCTGGAGCCAAATTGCCATGGGGGAAAGGCAGATCCTGCTTTTTCTGTTGTAGAAAGAGCTAAAGGCTAACAAGAGGGAAAGAGAGTGTTGAAAGGAACCCGCTCAACAGCTGATTGCAGGAGATGGGGAGGGAGATAAGGGAGCTAGCTCCTTCCTGCCCCGCCCATGTCCCTTGCACAGCCCTTAGGAGGGCTGAGGATCAATGGGAAATTGAGTTTTTCAGCCATTTGAGGACTTTCTGTTACTTTCCTCTTGCTTTCTATTACTGGCTGGTGCTTACTGGTTTGCTTTCTTCTTGCTTCCTATTACCTACTGGTGCTACTGGTTTGTACTGGTTTGCTTTCCTCTTGCTTTCTATTACTTGCTGGTGCTTACTGGTCTCTACTGGTTTGTACTGGTGCTTACTGGTTTGTACTGGTTGCTTTCCTCTGGCTTCCTATTACTTGCTGGTGCATACTGGTTTGTACTGGTGCTTACTGGTCTGTACTGGTTTGTACTGGTGCTTACTGGTTTGTACGGTTTGCTTTCCTCTTGCTTTCTATTACCTGCTGGTGCGTACTGGTCCTGTACTGGTTGTACTGGTGCGTACTGGTTTGTACTGGTTGCTTTCCTCTTGCTTCCTATTACCTGCTGGTGCTTACTGGTCTGTACTGGTTTGTACTGGTGCTTACTGGTCTGTACTGGTTTGTACTGGTTTGCTTTCCTCTTGCTTCCTATTACCTGCTGGTGCTTACTGGTCTGTACTGGTTTGTACTGGTGCTTACTGGTTTGTAAGCAATGCTTTTCCCCCTTTGCAAAAGCTGCACAAATCTGAACTGATCCTCAAAAGCAGGGCTTTTCCCTTTGCAAAAAAAGCTGCAAAACTTTGAGCTGATTCTCAAAAAAAAACCACATGGGTTTTAGAGGAGGAAAACCAGAAAAATATTTTTCCGCTGGTTTTCTCCTCTAAAAACGAGGTGCGCCCTATGGTCCGGAGCGTCCTATGGAGCGCAAAATACGGTAATTTAATTATTGTTTGATTTTATACCAATGTTATGTATCTGATGTTAGCCACCCTGAGCCCGACTTTGGCCGGGGAGGGTGGGATATAAATAAAAGTTTTTTTATTAATTGTTATTACTCCTTTGTAAGAAAATGAAATAACGTAAAACCATTTTTGCAGGGTGGGAATCAAAGGGGGGGGGCTGACAAGAAATTTTCCGCACCAGGTACCACCTTACCTTCCCATGCCTGGGGGGGGGGCGTTGACAAAAAAAATTGCCCCCGGGTACCAATTTACCTTGCTACACCCTTGGGTGGCGCCAGAGACAATGACAGGTGGCAGCTATTCATTCTAGTTTTGAACCCACCCTTCTCCCTCTTGAGTTCAACAATGGCAACACTGAGACTAAGGAGGAAGAAGCGGACAGTTCCTGGGCTGACTGCAATAAAGAAGGTAGGCAGGTGGGAGATGGCTGAGAGCATACTAATGTCGGTGGAGCAGTGCTGCATTCACCCTCATGGACCAGTTTCCTCTGCCCTGGTGTGCCCCCCCTCACACTCCTGGCAGAACTGCTGCTGTTCTCCCCTCCCCCCCCCAGTTTCATTCTGTGCTACAGTTCCCAAGAGCCACTGCAAAACCACACACACCCTCATGCAGGCCAGTTTAGAACTCTTGGGCGTAGTGATTTCCCAACAATGTTCACAATTGGTTGCTAAATTATAATTCAATATGATGAGTTCAACCATCCTTACGCATATGCTGGCATCGGAAATGGGTTGCACTCCTAGCTTTTTACGGAGGCTTCTGTGAATGGCTTTTGTGAGTGGCAAAAACAGATCTGCATCACCTGTTTATTGCAGACATGTTCCATTTAGGCTGATTGAGAAATAATTCCTTAAAGTGGTCATGCAAAGCAGGCTTGGCTAGCTGGGGAACCCTAGCACATGTGCAGTCAATCAGAGCTCCTTGCAGCTTAATAATTGCTACTGCTATTTGCTTTGCTCTCTGAATGGTAATGAGTTTCAAAACACATTAAAAATAAAAAGTCTGAACAAGTTTCAGCAAGCACTTAGACCATCCTTTTATTGCAAAAGAAAAAAAGCATTGTAGTGGCAAACAGATGTTAGTTTGTTGGTGCAATTATCTGCAGATCGCTTTTCTACGGTTATTGTCCACTTTTCTACAGTTCGTTCAGAAAGAGGAGAGGGGAGAAAGAAAGGTTGAGCATAGCAAAGGTCTTTGTGCTCTGCAAAGATTGGTTATTTAGCCTGCGTGATCTGAGTGACACTAAAGCTTCACTAGAAATGTTACAACGTTCTCTTACAGAAGACCCTTCCTTGCAGCAATTAATGTGAAACCTACATGTGGATTATGACATGCCACTACAGTCATCTCACATGTGGGATCTCACACTGCTTTCCAGCACAAACGCATGGTCCAGCCTTCCTCAGATGTACCACTTGAAATGCTATTGGTAGCATGAGGATACCTACATGTTCAGAGGCTTTTCACTCACGTGTGTACCCTACAGTTTCGTTCCAGGTGGCCAGTTAGGTAGAGCTAGATAATTTTAGGCTTTGAATTTCATCACCTTTCAAGGCCTCCCTCTTTAGATGGTAATGTGTATGACTTTACTTCCTTCAAAGTGGCAACCCTGTTGTGTTAGGGGCTTTCCTGCTCATTCTGCTGAGTGGGGTTGTGGACTTCTGCCCCAAATGGCACCACTTAATGGCACTGTCCTCTTAATGGCACTACTGCTGACGGCCCTATCTACATCTTCTCTAATAATCCCATGGTTTCAATGGAGCAGTTCCCATGAGCCAGAGATAGCAAAATACAGAATTCCACTGAGCGCCGCTGACCCCTTGCCACCATCAGCTTAGTTGCAACCTAAGAAAGTACGTCCCAGATGAACTTTGAGAAACTGCAGTAATCCTTGAGAAATGGATTCCGATGACTGACCTTTTTGTGATGTGTGTGGGAATTGTTATTTTTTTGTGTCTGTATGGTTTGTGTACATAATACTGTTGCCATATGATATCATATCCTCACTTATCATTGCATCTATCAAATCTCTGCATAAATCCCCCCTCTTTTTTAAAATTATATATTGGTTAGATCATTTTGGAATGGCTAAGTATGTGTGTGTTGAACATTCTCTCCCTCTTTGGCACCCCCTCCCTCTTTCACCCACCCCCAGGAATTTTCTTGGAAGTAAACCCCACTTCTTGTAATGGAGTGTGCACACCTCAGTGGTTTAGCCTTGAGGTGTTACGTATTGTGCAACAGGCTGTTTTATCATACACTGTATCTTCACAAAGATCTTCTTTCGTTTGCATATCCTATTGAACATCTAACCATCTGTGCTGGCTTTAAGATCAATGCCCCCGCCCCGTCCTGCTTTCTATAGGAAAAAACCTGTGATTAAAACTTGACCAATTAAATCTCTACAGACATATTTTTCCTTTCAGGTCTGTTGTCCGCTGTTCTTGCCTGATGTGAAGCCAATATTTCACGTTAATGGTTGTGAGATCATTCCCATTGCTCTCCATGGAAAAGGCTGATGATTCCCCCCCCCCAAAAAAAAGTTATTTTTATTTGGATGGCTTTCCTTTTTAGTCTGGCTAGGGCTGAGGAAGTGATGAAAATGAACTCCCTGCCATGGTACAAGCAACAATGACCTCTGCAGACTTTCAGATCTGCAATCTGACTACATTTTATGTGACGACCGGGGTCAATAGTACGCCCATAGGTCTTTTCTGCTGTTCAGTTAACTTAAGTTACTTGAAGGGGAGTGTAACAATGTTTATTTGGGCAACGACTGCCTCTCTTACCATTTCCCATGCATCACAGCATCAGCTCACAGTAGCTATATGTCCAGGCATTCGTTCAAGCTATCTTTTATTTAAAAGTTTACACACCCCAAAAAGGGCCCAGAAAGAAATTAGAGTCAAGACTTGAATATTTTAATTATCTTTCTTAAAATATTTTATTTTCAATTTACTTTTTTACAAATGATTTTTAAAAGGTGTTTCTAAATCCTTAACCCACTGAATAAATCCAAAGCACAGTGTTAAAAGCACTGCATCTTTTCTCTCCCAACCCTTTCAAAAGGATAGTGATGTGCTCTTTGTAGCTAGAAAGGAGTTATTGTAATATATTAGGCCAGGATATCCGATATACACAAACTCACACAGGCTCACAATGTATACCACCCTTCGCCCAACTGCAAACTAAACCACCCTATTTTTAAGCAAACTGGAAGTCGCTCCACTCTTTCACACACAACCAAGAACGCGAAGTCTGGAGCAGTTGACCAATGAGCCACTGATACCACCAGATCGCCGCTCTAAGTTCGCCGTCGCAACGTCGCCTGCTTTCCACTGATTCTGGTCAGCGAGGCAACCTGCGGAGGATCGCGGGGAGGCGGAGGGCGGTCCACTGCAACTCCTGTTTTCCCGTCTGTGGAATACAACAAGGGAGCGACGTTTCTCCCTAGCTTTTAAGGACAGTGGAATGCATTGAGGACGAGAACTTCCAGCTTGTACCCTATGAAGCCGAAACATAGCATTCTCCCAGATCTTTACCCACACTTATGCGCAAGCAAATCCCAGCTGGAGCGTGGGGGCAGGCTGTGGTTATATTTCGCTCTCCTGCTCCTTCCTCGGACGTAGGGGATCCAGGTTGGCATCCAATGAGACGGAAGCCTTTCTGTTTGGGGAGGACAGGAGCCCTTTCAAAAGGGCGTTTGCTCGGGAGAGCATTGCGCTCCGAGGCTTGCTTAGACGAAGTACTCGCCTAAAAGTCAGTTTTAAAACGGTCGGAAGTTCAGTCCGAGGAACCTGGTATTTATCTCGGCTTCGGTGCCAAATGCCCTAAACCCCGTTTGTTCACTTAAAATAGGTGTCGGTCGGTCGGTTTGCTTGTGTGATTACAAATAGGATTTCATCTGAGCCTGTTTTACGAGCGGCTTGTTCAGGTGCCAGAGACGCCTTGCAGACAGAAGAACCAGGCGCCCCGTCGAAAACCAGCCTCAGCGCAGCTTCAGAAACGTGGGCATCGCACAACAGAAAATCCTCCCACAGCCCCACCGCCTGCTCGCTCCCAATGCTTAAGCTAAAAATGTCTCTGATTCCGTTTCGCAGTCGAGCCAACAAAACAGGTTGCCCTGTGTGACGTTAAATTAAACAACAACCCACGAACCTCCGAGTGCGTAATCTATCACGAACAAGGCAGTCTGACACGCGACTCGAGACCCAGTCCGCGCCGTCTATCTTCTCTTGGGTCCTCTGGTTTGGACTTCCCTCGGGTCGTTTTGGTGCCATGTGGGGCCGCACAATTTAGGATAGCCTACCTTTTCAGCTGAATGAAGGAATCCCGCAACCCTTGTGTTCAAATACAGTTCAATGTCCTCTGGCCTAAGCTAGCTCCCGTAGACTCCTGGTGTGCAAGACTGGGTGTGTTCACGGGGGAGATAATCGTAGATAAGCTTATGAGTTCAGACGTTAGGTTCAGACGTTAGGAATATGAGAAGGTAGGGCTTTTATGCTCAAGAAGTTACGATGGGGCGCACACACTGAGCTTGATCCACATTCCAGCGGACAGGGTTAAGCTGGTCATAAGGTCCCACTCAGTCAATGGAACTAGAAGCGTCCAGCCCTAAGCGCACATGGACTCAAGTCCCGTGGACAAATCCTCAAGCGCACAGCTTCTGTACCTTGACTGGAATGAAAGTTTATGAAAGACAGGTTTATTTTAAAAGCCACAAAGAGGAGAGGAGAAAAAAAAAAGTGGGAAGGGGTTCCCGATACATACTACTCCGGAGCAAAAGCTCTTTGGAGTCAGCAAAAGTGACTGGCTGCAAATCTTTAGCAAAGTCGTCGCAGCTTCTGCTGCGCTAGATCCTAATCCTCCTCCTTGGAAGGTTAGCTCCGGGGGACTCTAGAGTCTAAGTAACGTAACTCAGGGGTGCCAGGCATTCAAAAAGGGTTACAAAAAAGGGGAGAATCGTAGCTACGGATCAAAAAACGGATTAGGCCTAAGGGAACTTTTTGTTCAGTTTCAAAATGTTCCCAACTTCCTTTTCACGCTTCCATGAAAGCTTTAGTTTCCTTCTATATCTGTCACCCCAAACAAACCTATTTCTGTCATTAAAAACTTCAGAAGCTTATTTTTGTGATCCGTCTCATAGATGTCCGTTCTTCAAATGTTACCTGGCGAATTTAGGATAGTGGGCATTAAGCCGATGAGCTAAATGAACGTGGGAGAATACCTGAAGATTTACTTCTACATAGTGGCATAAAACCTGCTTATAATATACTGCAAAATTATTAAAAATCCACAATAATAAATACGCTTTAAGGTTTAGATGCCAGACTGGCATCCTGGAACTTCTCCCTAAATGGGCTTAGAGAAGTGTGAAGTTAACGCAGAGGACTGGGAACCGCCGGCCCATTCCTTTTGGGTTGAATTTACTCCCAAAGGTACACAACTAAAGACCCAACTCTAAAGCCCTGAGCATGCCCTCTTGCACTCCAGAGACAGGGGCCGTTTTCTCATGAGTAACCCTATTCAAAAGAAAAGGAGCAGCTCAAGAGGCTGGGGAATTGTGGATTGGCAACTTGGACCTGCTTGTACAACTGCAGTTCCCTAACCAGAAGCTGCCCTTCATTACTGGGCACCCTCTTTTTTAAAATCCCAATATTGGAGATCTCTTGGGAAAGGAGACAAGGCCCCCAGTTCACCTGTGACCTCAGCCTGTTCAGAAGACCTCTTGCGTTGGTCCAAACGTCACATTAATATTAGGCTCAGCCAAAACTCCGCGCACAGAAGGAGAAACGCCAAGTTCTATCTCAGCGCGTCACGTCTTGGGGCTGGAGCGTGGGATCGCCGAGCGTTGCTGTTTGGGAAATGCACAGTTGGGTGAGGGAGGGAGGGAATCATCAAAGTTTGTGGTGAGAGTCTCATTCCTCATACTTATGTTCCTAGTCATAAGATGCCACTGCAAGCAAATTACGCTCTTGAAGCCCTTGAAAAAAGCATGATTTAAAACGAAATAAGTATTAATAGTATCCTAAATGACACTTTAATGTGCTAATATTGAATCTGTGCTTCAGAAGTGGGGCTGACTTATTGTTTGAATGTGTTCTGTCTCCTCGGTTAATTCCTTCTGTCTGTCTCTTCTGGAATTCACGCTCCAGACTGCTGGAAATGGGGAGAGAGAGGGAGAGAGAGAGGCTGCAACTCAAAAAATGAAAGCGGGAGGAAAGGAGAAGGTGGTTGAAAAACCAAGCTCATCCAGGAAGGCCTAAAGCTTGTCAAAGCCCGGAAGAAGCTGCGATCCGCCAACCGCTTCAGCAGGCGCTATCAGTTGGGAGTCAAGCTGTATTCGCTGGCCTGGGTGACGCCATTGAGCCGACTCAGCGTGCTCTTTCTGCCTCTCAGGTAGGAATTGAGGAGGAGAGAGCAACAAAAATTGAATAAACTGCAAAACCCACCTTGGCTGGTAATTTCTTGAATGGGGAAATAAAACAAAAGTATTGGAAACCGACCAGCGGAAAGAAGCCCGGCCTGCGGCCTATCTGGTTGTGGATCAGCCATGACAGGAAGCGGTGCGGGCGGGAGCGCATCCGGGAGCGCAGGACTAAATGGGTGTCATTGGATTGTGGATAAACTTCTCCACGGAGCATACACGAAATGTCCAGGATGTTTCTTCACTCCAGGGGTCGAAGTATTTCTCGTGCTTTCGTTTGTAGCAATGAAAGTTTCCAACGAACTAGTCACAACTGACTTCAAGTACGAGCTCTCCATTTTAGCATAAGCTTGACTTGTGGCCCCCTCGCAGGACCACCGTGGAAAGCGATAGAGGCGTTTGCCACTGACTTCAAGCGGGACACGTGCGTTGTGTGAAATCCTGGGCGCGATAAATGGGTGCGCTACCGTCTCTAGAGGCTTCAGAGCACTTTGCACAGTCCTGTGACCTCAGGAACTGTTACAATAGTCATATCTCTACCGGTATCTCTGGCCACACCTACATACACATCCCTAATAACCGGCTATTCATGCATCTGGCGATGTGGCATTTAGTTCACGAAAGCTTATGCTGTACTGTAAGAACGCTGGCTAACCTTGATGTCCTACAAGACCCTTCGGGTTGTATCCAGCTAAATTTCGCTCGGAGCAGACCCACTGAAAATAATGCACCCTAGTTAGTCGTGCCCCTTATTCCAATGGGTCTACTCTGAGTATGACTATAGTTTGGATTCCCACTCTTAGTTGACGTTGCTCAGAGAATTGTTGTAAGGCAGGCCAAGAAGACACAGTATATCTTTTCCCCATACAGTACTGTATTACAGGAGAGAAAACGAGGAGGACGGTGAGTGAATAAATTTTAGCACGGCAAAGGCACGGGCAGAAGGAATACATTGTGTGAATTAGATGAATATAATACACATCTACACCTTGTGCACCATGTATTCGAGTACCTATGAAGTTTGAGACTTCTGGGCAACCGATAAGGGCTTTCCCCCTATTCTTCTCTAAAGGAATCTGGAGAGAAACGGCGGATATTTAGGGCAGTAGATAACCCACGGGTTAGCCACCCCAGTATATAGTATATAGACTCGAGGCCGAAGGCCAACGCGAAAAATGGCACGGATCCTTCCGAATACGGAAGCCTTCGACAATGGCAGCTGCGGTACTATCATTCATCTGATGTGCGAGCCTTTAAATTGGCTTGGGTTTGCGTTGATTCTAATCATTCTGGATTTCACCACTGCTGGTACATCCCCCTCCCCTCCCCCCCCCCCACCATGAGGACTAAAAACTTGTAAATACGAATCTAATCTGAAGTTTCCAAATTCTTAATCCACGCAATCTACGCTTTTAAAGGTTCGGGTCAGACTCTGCTAGAAACCGTAAGAAAGTTCCCTAAGGATTTAATTATTATACCGAATGCTCATTTTAAAGATGCTAAGAGACGGAGGTGGTGGAATAATCACAGCTTCGTGGTGGCTATTGCAGCACCGAAGGTGCTGTGCCACGATCCTTGGAAAGGTCTTGCTTGGGAATTTCCAAGGACGTTATCTGCCTTCTTCCTCGCTGCTAGGAAGGTCTAGCTTCTCGCGAGGCGGAGTTTGCCTGGGCCAGTTAGCCTGGCGAGGCTCCTGATCCTTGTCGACGCGATAGGAAATGCCCGAATGACTTGGTCCGCCGAAGGCAAAGCGAGAAGGGGCAGCTGGAGAGAGCGGTGGGATTTGGAGAGAGCAAGCGAAGAGGTCGCTGGATCGGGCTTAAGAGTTCCGCATCCGGACATCAGGCATGCATGAGGAAGTGGGGAGGGGGCTCCAGAGACGGGCCACAAGTCCTGCAGTTTGGAAATTTTCGTGGAAGTCCCTGTCCAAACGGAGATCAAGAGAGCTCTTCCAGGAGGAACTGGCTTGCGCACTGCCTGGGGCAAACGTGTCCAGGTTGCTGTCGCGCGTAAAAGGCAGCGCAGGACTTCGCGAGCGATCCGGTCCCAGCCAGCGCGGAGCGGGGCAGCGCTTCATAGCCCTTAGTGGGTCTTTTGTGGTGTGTGTGTGTGTGTGTGAAGGTTTACCGTCTCAAATCCCTAGGCTAGGAATTAGGCACATCCCGAGTACAGTAGGCCTATAGATCAGGTGGAAAGGAAAAGTCGCTTCCTCTCCTTACCTCAGGGTTTTGCCAGATGCAAAGAATGGGTGTTTGATTCCCACATCCAAACGAGGAAATTGGGAAGATGTTCTCCTGAAAATACAGACTTCAACGGAAGTGATTTGCAAATGAAGGGTCCAAAATCCATTTCAAATGCACGCAAAGGTTTAAATTCCAAGAAAAGGAGCGGGATGGATTTTGTTGCTGCTGCAGCAGCAAACTGGTGTTTAATAGAGCCCGGATAAAAACATTTCTGGAATGTAAGAAAAATGTGGAGAGTGGGCGGGGGGAGCTATATCCACCGCGTCTGATTTTTTTTTTTTAAAAAAAATAAATTGTGGAAATCTATATATTCAGCACCGATAATTCGGAAATGCAGTATACATCAGCACCAGATATAATTCTCGCTAACCAGCATTTTGGCAACTAGCACAGGAAATATGCCTCTGTTTTTTTGAGGAGTGCGTTTGCCATCTCAATTCCAAATATACTTTGATATTTTTTTGGAAATGAAAACGACAGTCTCGTGGCACCTTAAAGACTAATAAATCTATGGTGGCGTAAGCTTTCCTGACCCGCCGTCCACTTTATCAGGTGCAAATTAGTCCCCATTCCATTGCAAAGTAGTCACAATTGCTCTTTAGGATGGGGTACTAAAGCGCATAATAAGATACAGTAGTTGAGCCAGGTGTGTGTGTCGTTAAAGACACTTCCCGTGTAAAAATAAGTTATAATTTCTTATACGTATGATTTTTAAAAATAGCAAAATTATTATATCACGCCTTGGATATATAACATCTCTTAAGTGTTAAACACCATGCATTTATAGCAGTGTTAATGAGAACGGGTAAATTACAAGAAACTGTATGTTGTGCGTAGAAAAAGATCTCTTCTGCTATAGAAGATCTCTGTGTTCGAGTTTCCCAGACGTCAATCCACTAGGCGGCGCTACATGCACATATATTTGTTAAAGAAGTATTGGTTAGAGAATACTTTTTCAAAAACGTCTTTACTGAACACTAGACTCTTAAAAATAAAACATTTGGTAATGAGCACACATTGTGGAAATAGCTTAAAGCCCAAGTTAAATTTGCAAAAGCATCTGAATTAGGAAAGGCATAGAAATTAGTTTAAAAATTATTCTTAATGTAATAATTTGTTTCTAACAAAATTGGCATTTTCTCTGGCCTGTTAGAACTTGTTTATATTAATATTTAGGCCACGCTCTTTCAAAACAATGCGAATAAACAATTTCCATACAAAATTAGAGAGAGATGTTTCGTGGAAAGTTGCATCTATCCTTAACCTGATTTGAAACCACATTTTGCTTCTCTCTGAGTAAATGATACCATGAAAAAGAAGAAAGAGAGGGAGAGAAACTCGAATTCGGAAAAATAGTTTTAAACACATAAAATGTGCTGGGCAGAGTGCCGCCAAATTATGCTCGATGGCTGGAGCTCCAATCCGATTAAGGGTCTCAAAATTGCTAATTAAATCCTAAAAGTTTCCGGCTTGGCCCCCTCGAATTTCTATTATCATTTAATTTCTGCTTCATATCAGTAATCTGATGCGATATGTAAAATAAGGCCTTTAATGCGGATTAATCAAGACCCTCACATCTTTCTTTTCTTTTCTTTTCACCGTTATCCTGCACATATATGCCCGAGATCTGGTATATATTTTGATACTGTTTGACTGATGCTGTTGCTGCTGGATTAAGCAAGACCAAGAGGGTTCGGCCACTCCAGGACTGCAACCCTGTACACACGCAATTACTTGGATGTAAATTCCACTCTAACTGGAGGCGGCCTCTTCCAACGAAATGCGCTCTGGACAGGAAACCAACAGTTCATAAACAGAATAGGCAGGAAGATTTGTATCTGACAGAATTGGTCCACTACAGCCAAAAGGAGCAACGATTTCAGTCCAGTATTGGGATCCAGGAATACAACTCCAAAACATCCGGGAATGACCGCCGTACATTTGTTTCCTAGTCTGTTCCTCCTGTTCCTCTGCTTTTTGTTTTAATGTTCTTAATTCACAGTTGGGCTACAGGGGGATCAGCCTCTGGTGGTTCGCTCAGATCATTATATTTGGACATCACGAACCACTTTATGACTCACGGAGTAAACGCCATTACTCCGGTTTAAGCGCCCACTGCGTCATTACAGAGCCTGGGTCATAATCTGCAGGCTGTACCAAAAACTGGACCTCCGAGGGATAGTTTCAAAATTAGCACAGGGCAGACCTCTCAGTCTCTCTGCTGAGCAACCCAAACACGTCCCCAGATCGTGTGGCAAGTCAGAAGAATCTCCCCCAGGATGGCAAGTTGCTATCGCTTCCCCCTGCTCTGCTCGCAGTTATTGGGAGAGTCGGTGTGTGGTGAGATCTAGGACTAGGCTGTATCTCCCTTTCTAAACTGGTGTTGTGCAATACATTCGGGGGTGGGCTGAAAAGGGATTTCCCTGTTCCAAACACAGTAGACCGTCCAGACTTTTAATTCTGACTCTGTTAACAGTAACTGCCCAGTTACCCAATGCTAATTCTTGACGTCGTGTGGTTCTTAGGGGATAGGAAGAGATTTATTAATATTAACTTGGATCTGGAAGAGAAAGAAGCAACTTGGGAAGTTTGCAGAGAGAGAGGCAACTAGCAGATCGATTATCTCTCCCACGCACAACCCCCCCCCCCCAAATCCCGCGCATCTACCTCCAGCAAACCTAGAGAGAAGGGCAGCACCAGGAGAAATAAGCCGTTAACCCCCCCCCCCCATCCTAAAGAGGCTCAATGAAAAATGGGGTGGGGACGCTCCATTCTGTTCAAGGAGGCAGGTCTGAACTTCTAAGGATCTGAACCCAAGAGGATCCCAGGCTTCTTGGATACCTCTGTGCCTGCTGAGGTTTGGGAACAGAGGAAGGTAGGGAATTGCAATTCACTTTGGCTGGAGGACCTCGCTCTCACCTCGGACAGCTAATCCACCTGCGCGCTGCGGAAAGCAGCTTGCGAGCCTCGGGCGGGGGTAGTCTGGCCTGACCCGCTGCCCACGAGCCTGGTGTCCGGCTTCCAACCGCTCGCCTCTTTTATCCTGCCGGCCCGGCCCGACCTCGGCTCCCACCTGATCTGCCTGCGCCAGCCGAGGAACGGCAGAAGGGCAAGGCCCGGGCCATCGCAATCGCTCCGGCTTATGGCGCTAAAGACGCTTTTAAAAGGGGGCTCGCAGCACGCCTAAATCTATTTGCGGAGATTTAGGAGCTGCCTTATGCATTTAAGCCACGTAATTATCCCTCCAGTTCCCAGCCAACCAGAACCACCACCACCACCACCACCACCCCTCAGCCGCCACCCCGGCCCTGCTCAGCATTTTATTGTGGGCGCAATCCTGATCCATTCCAGTCAAGGGCGCCTGGGCCTGGGCAGCGTCTGAGCGACCTCGACGGCTCTGGGTTATTTCGTCAGGCTGGTCGAATTTTATTTTATTTTATTTATTTATTTATTTAAGACTAAAAAGAAGTGGACAACTGTGCGATGAGAAGAAAGATCACTGGGGTTGTGGGGTAAAGGTGGAAAGACTCAGATCTGGAGCTAAAGGGGATCTCATCTTGGAGGGGGTCCCAGAAGTTTCAGAAAAGTCGGGGCGGTACTAGCCAAAAGCGCCAACACTAGGGCAAAGGTTGGGCTTTGGGAAATAATTTCTAACCCCACACGCAGCAGGGTCAAAGGGAGCTGTCTATTTCCCCTCGCCTTTTCTGGCTCAACTTCCCCCGCTCCTCGTTGTTGTCATAAATATGCCAACCCTCCCGCAAAAGATCCTCTTTCCTTTCTGGAATTCAGAGTTCAGATTCTGCATGGTAATTTTGTGCCGGTGCCTCCAGCAAAGGGCGCGCCAGGCACCGGCCTAGGAGAGAGATGTCGGGCTGCGATTATTTAACTTCCACAGAGAAATGTCCTGGCAAGAGTTTCCTAAGGCGGCGAACGACGCGTTTCCCAAGACCTAACTCTGCCCGAGAAAAACTCTCCCGGTGAAGCGGGATGATGAGGGCACCTTCCGGCCGCCACGATGTCGGGGAACAGCGAGGGGAGATGGTGGGGTTCCCTCCCCACTTCCGAGTTCGGTCTCCGTTTTCCACTCGCCCTTGGTTTAAAAAACGGGGGGTGGGGTGAGCTGGATCGAGACTTGCTGCTTCGGATCTTTCTAGAGGACGCGATACCCTCTTTATATAGAATCCCGCGGCAAAGCCAGCTCAAAGAGGGTATCTTATAAAGAGCCACGATTCGGGGACTTTTCAGCCGCGCACCAGGCGACCTAGGGGGCTTTGGAAAGACCAAAGGCTTCCACTCAGACCGGCCATTCATTCACAACAGGGATCTCTCTCTATACCTGCGCAGAGAAGTAACTTTTAAGGAACTCGTTTGAAGGCATCTCTTGCATTCAAAACAGGCAGGCTGAAATCTCCTGACTGAAGCTATTTAAATAGTCAGATTTCTTTCTATGGGATATGCTTGTTTTGGGAGGGTTCTTTTTTCTGTTTTTAAGCTGATTCCCCTTCTTCCTTTAGCCCCGGGCTAGATTTTCCTCGCCACTACTATACGATCCCTTTTGAACATTTCAGACAATAGCAGGACTAAGGTTCTAACTTGGCACCTGGGTCATCCGAAGTATATTTATCTGGCATTCCTGGCCCCGCCAACCCATTGATAGCACTAAAAAAAACAACCAAAAAAACCACACACACACACACACACCCGGGTAAATCGTGGTGAGATCTGGGGCCTGCCAATCTCTTTGCATTTGTAAATTCCCCTTATTTCAGCGAAACGCCCTTTCATACTAATGCACTGAGGATCGCAGATGGGCGCCCTTACCCAAAGGATTTAAGAAACACACAATTCCCCGCCCCCTTCCCAATGACCTACACCGAAATTAATGAGCTCATTCCCACTTCCGTGATGTCAGAGTGTAAATATGGTGAAATAATTGCTGGTCATCCCACCAAAGTTACTTGAGCTTCAGTCCAGACATACACGCAAGATGAGTTGTGGATTGGACTATATGACATTTCACGTTGTCCAATTTTCTCCTGAGATTGCCTGTAACCCCAACACCCATCTCAACTCCCCCCCCCCCCCCGCCCCCCGCTTTGCTGGACTTTTTAAATTCACTTTCCACAACATTTGGGCGTGAAGGAAGGAGTCGAAATTGGTCGCTTTAGGACGAGAGTTAATCCTTTAAAAGACAAGCGGGATTTTTTTTAATTGAAAAAAAAAACTTCAAATGGGTCGGTGGGTGAAGGCAAGGCAAGGCGGCTTTGAAAAGAGTTGTCCATTGTCTTTATGCTGCCCGTTTAGATTTTTAAAAAACCAATTAAAGGCACAATAAATAAATGACCACTTTATAGTTTAGTAGCTAGAAATGTTGTATTGTATTGCAGGATGATGATGATAACCCCAAAACATCAAACGCATGGAATAAGGGCAGATTAAAGAAAAAAAACACACACACTCCTGTCTTCTTGGTTGCATACAGCTGCCAGCGTTCCTAATCTGTCCACACACTTCCACCCACATGGGCTGCAGAGAGAAATAGGTGGGATTTTTGCATAATTAATAGGGCCTAATAATAATTTTAGCCATATGCAAGATCCATCTACGAGTTTATATTTATACCCAATTTATTTCTAGCTTGTGTGGCATCTGGTCATAAGCATAAAAGCAACGCATTTTGTACTGTTTCAAGTGTGAGTGTGTGTGTGTGTGTGTGTGTGAGAGAGAGAGAGAGAGAGAGAGAGAGAGAGAGAGAGAGAGAGAGAGAGAGAGAGAGAAAGAAAGAAAGAAAGAAAGAAGAAAGAAAAGAAAGAAAGAAAGAAAGAAGAAAGAAAGAAATTGTACACAAATACGGGGAAAGTATATGAATTCACCCCCTGAGGTTTTAGTAACTCCAGTTGAAGGAGAGAGTCCTCATCTAATTGCTCTAGTGACACAAAGTCTGGGTTTTTTGTTATTGTTTTTTGTTGCTACCCGGACAATGTGATTAAAATATAATTGTGTTTGTGTGTTCCTACAAGTTACTACGGTAAAGGCAGGATATATTTCGATTTATAATTAAATGAATGTGATAATCTGGGTTTTTTTTAAATAAAAAATAAAAATATAAAAGTATTCCATCAAATAGCTTTTGTTAATAATATTAAAGGGATGCTGGAGAAATCATGAAGGGGAAAACTTAAAAGCTTTTGGAAACAAGCTTTCCCCTCCCAATTTCCATGTAGACTCCACTGTGCATCCTCTGCACCTTTCGAAATAAATCACACCGCAGCGTAATAGATTTAAAATACGCCAATTTTTTTTTAATCATTAATTGAGAACGTGAAAAAATACCTGCTGGTACTTCACTTTAGAAGAGTGTAATTGGTAAAAATAGGAGGTTGATGAATAGATAATAGATCCTTAACTACCAATAAACAGTAAGCAGCAGCCAGCAGTACTAGGATGTGATCATAATTATTCGACCGCAGCAGCCAATGGGAGCGGGAGGACTCGGCCCTAAAAATCGTCCCCAAACGCCTCGGTAATCTCGAAAATGCGGACACGGCCGGATTCGCCGCCCGTCCCTCTGCCGGAGTCCCAGCTTTGTCTGCAACACCTACCCTCCTCTCTCGCCATCATGCTGCCCCGGAGACCAGCAGAAGGCGGAGAGCCACACCCCCGCTCACCCCCACCCCCGCCAAAAAGCTGTTTGGGGTTTTGCGTTTGCCTGGGCACAGAAAACTCCTGGAGGTTTCCTGGGCGAAAACAGCTCCAGTAAGTCGACGGCTTCCTGCTCTGTGGGGCGATTCTGAGGAAAGGGGGAAGTGAGCCACTCCATGGCTGAAGATCAACTCGGGACACCCAAAGAGAACCGACAGAGAGGGCGGACTCGAAAGGCGTTGGGAGAAGGAGAGGACAGCAGGCGGTAGATATTTGCCACCACTTCCAGCACCAAGAGAAAATCCTCGCCACAATTCTTCAGTTGGGTTCTTTGGGAAAAGCCAGATTTCCTCGCCAACTCAGGCGAGCTCGCTCGGTGTTGAACCCCAAGAAATAGTCGTCGTCTTCTTCCTCCTCCTCCTCCCCCGCTCCCCCCCCCGTCAAAGTTGTGAAACCTCCCACGCTCCTACCTGCATCCTGGAGGGATTTCGACTCCGCTCACACGGGTGGGACCTCTGGCAGGCTGCATCTGCTACGTCTCTCTCTCTCTCTCTTTCCCTGTCTCCCTCTTCTCTCTCGTGACTTTCACTCCCCCCCCCCTTTCCTTCCCGTTCTCGCCCGGCACAGAGCGGTGGAGTCCATTCCAGTCCGGGCCCGGATCCATCCCTCCAGGATCGCGCCGGCCACAAGTTCGCCTCTCCCCTCTGACGCACTTTAAAGAGTCTCCCCCTTCCACCTCCGGGCGAGTAATAGCGACCAATCATCAAGCCATTTACCAGGCTTCAGAGGAAGCTGTTTATGTGATCCTCGGCACTAATTAGGCTCATGAACTAACAAATCGTTTGCACCACTTTGGGCAAAGGGACCCGATCGCAAGCTCGCTCGCTCGCTCGCGCTCTCGCCTCGTTCTCGCTGGATTGCCGCTGGACCTCGCCGGGGCCGCCTTGGGTGCTGCACTAAAAAGGACAAGACGGAGGTGCGGGAGGGAAGGGAGGAGGAGGCGGAGAAGGAGAAGGGGGCAAAAAGAAGAAAGGCAGAACTTCGCCCAGCAACTTTTTCTCTTCCCCACTTCGCTTTCCCGTCGGGCGGATGAAGTGAGTGCAGAGCTTTGCCTCCCGCTCGGGCGCTCGCCTCTCCATGTGGCCGCACAGCTCTCTTGCTGCTGCCGCTGCCACCGCGGACGGCTGCCCGGCTGCCAGGCTCTGGATCTAGGTGGGCCAGGCGCCCCGATCGTCTCCGCCGGACGTCGACGCCTCCGAGGAGGAGCCGCGGGCGCAGCGGAGGGCGCGCCCGCCGCCCGGAGGCCCCGGTGCCGGGCGCTTGGCCGCCAGGATGTTTCAACCGGCGCCGAAGCGCTGCTTCACCATCGAGTCTCTGGTGGCCAAAGACAGCCCTGCGTTGCCCGCCTCCCGCGCCGAGGATCCCATCCGGCCCGCGGCGCTGAGCTATGCCAACGCAAGCCCCATGAACCCTTTCCTCAACGGCTTCCACTCGGGCGGCCGCGGCGTCTACTCCAACCCGGACTTGGTCTTCGCAGAGGCCGTCTCGCACCCGCCCAATCCGGCCGCCGTACCGGTGCACCCGGTGCCCCCGCCTCACGCCTTGGCCGCGCATCCGCTGCCGGCCTCACACTCCCCGCACCCGCTCTTCGCCTCGCAGCAAAGGGACCCCTCTACTTTCTACCCCTGGCTAATACACCGATACAGATATCTGGGCCATCGGTTCCAAGGTAAGGGCCGGACGGAGGGGGTTGTCTCCCTCTCCCCCCCCCCCCAGCTGCTGGATTTCCTATTGCACATATTGGAGGGAGGGAAAGAGGTCGGGAAGACCCGGAAAAGTGCAGAAATCTCTCCGACCAAGGCAGAGAAAATGGGAAAGGAAACGTCTCTTTTTCCAAAGGCCGTTTGTGTAGGCTACGCAACGAAAAGAGAGTTGAGGATGGGCGTGGAGGGGTGTCTGTGGAGGACTGGGGGAGGGGCAGAAATTCTGAACCTCTCTTAGTTCCGTTGCAAAGGCGACTATTTGCAGAGGAAGCGAATTCGAGTTTGTGCTCTTTTTTAGAGTGTTGTTAACTTGAGCGATTGTCGCTGCAGAATAGGAAGGGTTGGGATCAAGGGGCAGGCAGTGTAACCCTCCCTCAGTTTGGTCTAATGGATTCCCTCCCTCCGCAATCTCCCTGATCCCCTTCAGGAGGATCGTTATGGAACGAGGGGCTTCAGGAGTGAGTCGGTCTCTGCAGCCTGTTCCTTGAATTTTTTTTTTTTTTTTAAATCAGATCTTCCCTAAATAGTGAGTTCAAGAGGACAACCCCCCTCCAGTGAATTAGCAACCCAAGGTCTTGCGAGAAAAATAAGAGCTGAAAGGCAGGTAGAGAGACAGAGGGGGAGAAAGGGGGTTGACAATACTAAAGGCTGGAGTGGGCGGGGCAGAAACGATTCTCCCTATGACTTTAAAATGATTTAAAGAAAAACCTCGCAGGTAAATTTCTCCTTTTCACCTCCCAACCAAAGTCGACTTCAGCGGAGAAATGTGGAGTCAAGTCAAAGGGCGAAGCTTTCTTTGAGAGGCTCCCAAGACAGCCCAAAACAAGGCTAAATTGCAGAGTTAATGATGGTTTATTTTTTTAAAAAAAGAAAAATGGGCTCCCCTTTTATTTCTTGGGAACAAAACCGATAGCCGTTCCAAGGCACTTCCGAAGCTGCCATCTCATTCACGCTCCAGTGAAACTTTACTGGGAAAGAACGCTCAGTTTGAAGTCAATGACTCCTATATTCTCAGTGGTTTTTGTTTTAAAAGGGATCGCACTGCTGGAATATTTCCCTAAGCCTTGTTGGATTTTGCTTCTCCCATAAGCCCACCCCGACCATCTTCCAGAAAAAAAAGAATAACGAAAACAAAGAAAGACTTGGAAAAGGATTTCGTACAGAAATAACTTTCTTCCTTTCACTTTTCCATGGTTTACACGGGCAAACTAACAGGAGAGAGAGAGAGAGAGAGAGAGAGAGCGCACAAAATATTGCTTTCGTCCCGTCCCCCATGCAGGAGAGAGAAAGAAAAAGAATGTGAGAGAGAGAGAGCGCGCACAAGCCGTTTGCCTTCGGGAAGCCAAATGTTATAAAAATGAGTTTGAAGGGTGATAAGGAATTGTGGCCCGCACTCAGTCAAAAGAGACCCTCCTCCTGCCTCTTAACCGTGGGATATTTGTCCTGCTAAGACCTGGAGCTTCTGAAGACCCAGAAATCGCGTTTGTTTGTATCCCACTTAGTCTTATTAACTTCCTTGCTAAATTCCATCCCAAAATCAATTAATTTTACAAAGTGCCATAAAGAGTAACCAAAGGGGTTGGGAATCCATGAAAACACCTCTTTTGAAATGGAATGGTTTCCGAGATAGGGGACGGAGAGGGGGGAGGGAAGGAGGGAGTCGATTAGGGTTATTAGTATTATCGTTATAACCTCTCGGTGGGAAATGAGGGGTTTCGTTCACCCAGTCATTTCCCCCGCTGTCGTGAGCAGCTTTCTGAAGGAGGCTCCATCGCAAAGGAGGGATTTGCCTGCCTTGTTATTGTTGCCCCGCGTCGGATGAAACGACCGAGGAGCAAAAATAGGTAGAGCGATTGTGGGAGTGACGGGTGTCTCTGCAAAAAGCCTGGCGAGGAAACTCTTCCAGCAATTGACAGATGACAAACGCGGCGGCTCTGTGGGCATTGCAAAGAGAGCCCCCGCCCTCCTCTTCTCCCATTTTCAGCCCCCATTCCCATTTAAAAGGATGAGTTTGGTTCTTTTTGCTTTGTCATATGTTCGCCAAAGCAGCTCTTTCTGCTGGAAGTTTTCAAAACGGTCGAGGGTGGCGACTTTATACCTGGTGCAGGTCTTCGAGGAAAAAAAATGGCTCTTATGAGGATTTATTTTTAAAAAATAACTACCTGCATGTAAAAGACGGTGTCAGAATAGGATGGCAGGAAACTCCTTGGAGGAAGAGCGGGGGTGTGTGTGTGCCATTTTTCGAAATTGGGGTTTCCTGGAAGATGGTTGCGAATTCTCCTGCTTAGCTCGCTGAATGTTGGCGAGATTAATTTCCTTGTGAAATAATTAGTTGCTTTCTTGTATTGAGGGGGGGCTCTTTCTTCCTTAATCGGAAGTCAGCTGTTTCCCCCTCCCCCTTGCACACCTAACCCCCCCCCCACGCGTTCCTTCCAATACCCAGAGTTTTGTTTTTTAAGAAAGATATATGAAGCCGACCAATTGGCATTCCCTCTCGGTCGCTTTCTTGGGAGACATTCTCTGAGTGAATGTTAGTTTCGTTCTGATCTTGCAAGGACTGCACCTTTTGTCTCTCCCCCCCCCCAAAAAAGTCCGTCTGTTGGGTGAGAATTTAAGCACATGTTAAGTAGGGAAATCACTTCCAACCAAAGGTGCCGAAGAGAGAAAGGTTTAAAGTAATGGGAAGACTTTCCGCTTCAAGTTCCCCCTCCCCTCCCCTTTCCACCTTCGATTAGAGATGCAAAATGCTAATAAGTAGGCTTGCTTGGCTCATGAATGTCTTTTTTTTTTTTTGTCTCGCGATCCAGGCAATGAAACCAGCCCGGAGAGTTTCCTCTTGCACAATGCACTAGCCAGGAAGCCCAAACGGATCCGCACCGCCTTTTCCCCTTCCCAGTTACTGAGACTGGAGCACGCTTTTGAGAAAAATCACTACGTCGTAGGGGCAGAGAGGAAGCAACTGGCGCACAGCCTCAGTCTCACAGAAACTCAGGTGAGGTGCAAGAGGAGAGAGAGGGAGCGTCTCTACCCGGCAGGCCGCTCCGGCGCGCGCTCAAAGACAAGGCCTGGGCCTCTGAACAAACCCCCCACCGCCCTGGGCTGAGTTTGCAAGGGCTGCGGGGGACAGGAGAAGCCAGGTTCACGTGTAAGAAGATAGAGGTGTAGGCTAACGTGGGAATTCTAAACTCTGTCCCTGTGTGTTGGCTGCCGCGATTCTTTCTTTCCTCCCCATCATAAAAGCGTTCTGGATCTTTCCCAAAGATTTGTCTTGTTTTGATTCAGAAAGCTCATGGAGTATTATTGGTATTGTTACTGTTCTTACTGTATTAGAATAATGTATGTTATGTCAATTATTATTATTATTGTAGATCTAGAGGCTACCTGTTTAAGCCATAGTAACAGGATATTTTGCCCCAGCGACATGAACAAGATTTTTATCATCTTCTATCAAGGTAGTTCGGTTTAAATAGCTTCCGGATCGTACCGTTGGGATTATCCAGGGTCAAATTTCAAGGCGGAGAAATAAATTGCATTTCTAAATTGAACTCCATTTAATTAAAGAAAATCAGGAGTTTTGAAATATTTAATGTTTGTTTATCGCTGAAAACTATCCAATCGATTTTTTGTTTGGTTTGGTTTTATAGCTTGTGAAACTGCGCAGTGCAAAGGGAGCGTTTGCTTTATTATTCGAGGAGACTTGGTTCGGGAAATGGGTGCTGTTCGTCATTTCTTTTTTTCCTGAATGTAGGATTTAAACTATTTCAAACTATAGACAGAGAGACCTCAAGCGGAAAGTTGGGAGTTCTCCCCCCCCCTCCGCCTTGTTTACTTCTGAAATTGAAAGTAGGTCCCTCCATACAGTTAACTCCGCTATGGTCGCTCCCTCCATATAGTGTAATTCATTCCCCCATTTACACCAAAGTAACAGTAATTAAACCCTTTCACAGTCCCAACCTGAATACATTTCGCTTCCATTTCGATAGAACTAGACTCTGAGCGAAAGTGTTCCGAATACTTTCTATTGACGTTCTATTGACCCAGCCCTACGTTAAATACCACGCATTTTAACTGTGTGATAAATATATATCTACACACACTCACGTGTTCAATTTGATGAAGCGGGCTTGAGTCCAGGAGAGCTTATGCCCCAACAACCGTATTAGCCGCAAGGTTCTTTGCGTGTTAACTGGACTCCCCCCCCCCCCAATGCATTTTGCATCAGAGTAACAAAACCGTTTTAAAATCCCCGTCTTTAACTGTGCTGCGGATCCGAAGGTTTATTTCCCGGGGGCTGGCAATATTGGTGGTTCTCTCTCCCCCCCCCCTTTTCTTTTTCTTTTTTGAAGCCCTTCCCTGCCAACGGCGTATGTCCCGCTGACCCTCCAGCAAATTGTGCCAGTGAAATAGAATGATAAGGTTTGGGGAGGGGGGGGAGAAACCACATCAAAAAGCTGGTGCGGAGGGCGATCCGGCGATGGGAAGAATGGCGTTGTTTGACAGTCGCTCAGATGAGACTTGCGCTCGTTTCTTGGAGAGTGTGCCAGGCAGAAAGATCAATTGTGTGAACCTTGCAGTGTGCGCGCGAGATCAGATCAAATTAATCTGTTCGACTGCCCAGCTGCCTTGCTGTATATATGTGCGTACGTTTCAAACCAGATGGTTGGTTTGGCTGTTCGGGTTTTTTTTTTGTGTTGTTGTTTAGGATGCATGCCGTCGTTCTTCTTTTCTGTTTGTTTGCTTGAGGGGCTCCGTCTCTGGCCTCCCCCCCCTTCAAATATCTCGATTTTCAGAGGCTTTTGTTACTGCTCTCCTCCCTTAACAGAGGTTCGATGGCCTTTTTCAAACGCTTTTCTCTCTTTCCAAGACGGCGGGAATATTTCGAAAGGAATGTTCTCTCCCGGGCTCTGCGTTTCAAGGAAGCATAGAGGGGGGAGCAAGGCAGAGAAGAAGGAAAAATAGGCGCAGCTTAGTTCAAAGTTCCCAGTAAACAGTAACTTTCTTTGGTCGGATTAAGTTGTAACACTTTCGCCCCCCCCATTCTTTCTCTCTCTCTCTCTCTCCCCCCGTCTTCTTTTCCTGCCTTTCTTTGGGGGCGCCTTAAAGAGGGCCGGGCCTTTTGTTTTAAATATGTCTCCCCTAACAAAACCCCCAGTAAATGGGTCGCCCCTTTGATGAGGTTCGCCGAACAAGGGCCTGGTCACAGCCTGATTTCCACTGGCAAAGGCCGTATTTAAGGTGGTCTTTGTCCCGCTTGATTCCGAAGCTGGTCGGGGTCTATTGTGGCGGTGTCAGGCCTCCAGCCCCCGACAAAACGAGCGCCCCTTTGGAGACTAGGCGTGGAGAAATGAACCGTCGTCCCCTTCAATTAGCAAACTGAAAAGCGAATTAAACTCGCCCTTGTATATCCCCCGCTCAGCTATTTTAAATGGGAGGCTTGCTTTTTTTTTTTTTTTAGAATATGAAAATGCGGCCGAGATGTGGGGAGAGGGAAGGGTGAGGGGCGTCTGGCAGCGAAGGGCTTCTGAAGGGGCAGCGAAGCGGGTTAAAGGAGCTTATTAAAATGGTCCCGTTTTCGGATTTACATCCTCCCCCTCCCTTTACGGGCAGCGTCTTTATCAGGCATTTTCAGGCCGAATCAGAGCAGAAAGTGCTTAAAAAAAAAAGCCCAGCCATGTTTACCTTTAGCCGCATCAAGGATCGTGTGTGTGTGTGTGTGTGTGTGTGTGTGTGTTATCTCTTTGGAGATAATTTCGGGATCAATAAGATCTGCAATTAAATGACTGACAGGGTCAGCTGGTTATATTTAATTCAGATTTAGGCGAGCCAAAGCAAATTCGTAGGGGGCTTCCCTTCTCCCTTCTTCCCACCCCCTTCCTCGAGATACTTGAAGGACTTCCCCATATGTCATGCAACCCGGGCCGCTGTCACCGAAGCATCACCGGGAAATATGTTCTTCTTGCCCCTTTGATGATGAGGCTCTGGGTACAAAAGACACGTCGATTTAGAGCAGGCAAAAGTCGAACCTCCTACTTAATTAACGCAGCTCTTCAGCCTCCCCATTTTATTATATTTAATTAAGGTTGAATAGCTTCCCCCCTCCCCCACCTTTAAAACCTGAAACCGGGTTCAGCTCCTTAGGAAAATGTATCCATACTGTAGGTTTTAAAGACCAGGCTGAAAGAAGAGTTTTACAGCCAGGAGTTTATAAATACGGACGTTAAATTTATATAAAACCGGTTATGAGATAAGTGGTGGTGAAGATTAAAAAATGCAACCATCTTGATTTCGAATGGTTGCCGATGAGATTAATATTTGAGGGTGCGGAAGGGGAAAATGCCCTTAGAACTCTCAATGTCCTCCTCAATCCTACCGTTTGTAATGCAAAGTGCAGATGACACGAGTATCAAGAGAGAGCTGCTCGGAAAAGAAATATGTGAGCTTGAGAGGAGAGACCGGGGCACGGCATTCACACACGCACCATTCATAGGTGCACGGAATACACGTGTGAGAGCAAAGCGAGTCGGAGTACGTGCGGTGTTTCTAAAACACATCCGTAGCAGATAGTATGGGCGAATGGGTTCACATCTGCACAAAAAGTGTACATTGCGGTGCATATATGTATTATGTATAGTAGCATTGTGCAGACCTGACTGCTACAGAGTGGCAGGTCACACACATACAGATGCAGGGGGTGGGGGGGGACGGGACTCCACAAAATATTGTCCTTTCTGCTAGTAGGTCACATGCACAGCGTCTTTCTGAAGCCAGACAGACGGTGTAAATTTGAGGGCTGTATATAGAGACCTGTGAATGGGCACGGATTGCCTAGTGAGGCGATCTCAATTTCTGCTCACATTGGAAGGTCATTCTGGCTGAATCCACGGGGCTCGTTTCCAAGCAAACTTATTTAGGATCGGAATGTCAGGCTATACAGTGAACAAGCGAACTTACTGGGCAGTAAAATCACTTTTTAAGTCTAGGGGACTTCTTTCCAAGTGCAGCCTTTGGGCCTACGGTTCACTGGAGTTATAAGGAAGATCAGACGCGCGCTGCCTATAAGCTGCAGATCCCTCAAGCATTAGGAAGGGCTTTAATGACTACTCTGGAGTAAGTAAGTGAAGGAGCATAGACTCGGTGTTCTCCTGAGTTGAGCGAAAATACTTCCACGGCGGAGACGCCGGCAGGGTCTTCTGGGGTTCCAGATCGCGTGTAAACCTCTGCACACGAGGGCTGCCTGCACCTGGGGAGGGAAAAGGGAGAGGCTCCTTGTCTCGGCCGTGCCCCGCCTTCGCGTCTCCATAGTTACACTTCCGGCTCTCAGTGCGACGGGGCCACCGCGTGCAAAAAGAGAGGATCGCCATAGCTGTAGCCTCTGCTTCGGAGTAAAGGCTTGCAGCCAGATCTCCACCGTAGTCACTTGTTTACACTGAAATTCAAAATCCAATTCCCCCAGTGCGATCCACAGCGGAGCTGAAGCGAGATGCTTGGATTTTCGATGCATCGGCACGATGATCCTAAACGATTTGTTGTTGTTGTTTTTCCTGGGACGTGAACCCTTATTGATTTCATATGGAATGTAATGCCACAAATGAGTTCAGAATCGGGGTGAAAAGCTGCAGTCCTAAGTTGAAATCAGTGGGGGCGCATTTCCAAGGGCTGCGCTCAAAGTGGGGGATTAGTCTTAAAACCCCAATTACTGCGGCTTAACTGAGTCGTAGGCGAGGCAGGAGGTGAGCTCCCGTGAAGTCAACGAGATTGCCTTTGATCCGGGCATTGTCTGTATAAGCAACAGGAAGTCCCATTAATTTATATGGCGTTTACTTCCCAGTAAGCATGCAAAGCAGGCGAGAAACGCCACATCTCCTCCAGTCCCGCTATAGCCAGAGGATTCTCCGAACCTGTTTAGTCCACGCGATTGCTTAACAGCAGACTGAACACAGCCCGGCCCCTTCCAAGCGAACAGCCATAGGATCGCACTGCGTGGCCACATGGCACTTCCAAGGAGAAGGTATCCAAGTCAGGGAGAGGAAATTCGGAAGCTTGGAGTGCCTGACCTAAATACTTTTTAAAAAAAAATCGATCTCAACCCGACCTTGTGTCTAATTACTCAGAAGCAATTGGTTTGTTTTAGCGCTTTGCGTTTTATAATGAATATTTTTTACTGTTGTAAGCCGCCTTGAATTCCTGCTTGGGGAGAAAAAAGACGGGATGCAAACACATTAAATAATAATCACAATAACCCCTACCGAGTTCACGCGCACAGGGTTGTTGTAGCCGGGTTAGTGGGTGCTGCTAGGGCGAGAATGTCCCACTGCTGCTATGTTGCGCTCGTTTTACCCGAGACAGACACGTCTACCTGGTGTAAACTCTCAGCTGAAGACAGGAGGGCTGTTTCCGAAGCGAGGCTTATTCTCTTTCTGCAGTGGATCCGGTAAAGGTGCAGAAACCGCCCCTGTGTGTGTGTGTGTGTGTGTGTGTGTGTGTGTGAGAGAGAGAGAGAGAGAGAGAGAGAGAGAGAGACCCTTAGGCCCCGCACATCCTCCGCCAGGGAGCTGACAGCCCTGCCTGTGTTGTTTCCCTTTCTGCAGGTAAAAGTTTGGTTTCAGAACCGAAGGACAAAGTTCAAGCGGCAGAAGTTGGAAGAGGAAGGCTCGGACTCCCAACAAAAGAAAAAGGGGACTCATCATATTAACCGGTGGAGGATCGCCACCAAACAAGCCAGCCCGGAGGAGATCGACGTCACGTCGGACGATTAAACATCTCCCACTTTAAAAAACCCCACAATAATAGTAATACAATAATAAAAAGACGACGACGACGACGAAGCGGCGGCGGCGGCGGCAAAACTCCCGGCTGGCACTTAACAGACTTTCCCACGAACAACTCAAGTGTTAAAGGCTCGCGACAACCGCAGGAAAGTGAGTGGCGCGGCCAGGGCGAGGGACAGCAAACCGGCTGGATCCCACCAGGCGATTCTCGTTTTTCTGTTTTTTTTTCTGTTTGGTTTTGTTTTGTTTCTGTTATCGAGAGGGGCAGTTTGAGAGGGGGCGAGAGCCTGTCGGCCAGTTTAAGCCAGCCCAGAAGTCAGTCCATAAAGGGTAGGGGCCTTGGCTGGTCCTGCATTGGTACAATTTTGTTTTAAGCGCAAAAAAAGAGAAGGGGGGAGGGGAATCTGTCAATCAAAGCCAAACCACCAAGACGAGGTGATTGACCAATATTCCGTTTCTCGCCATTCGAACTCAAATCGCTCCAAATTTTTAAAGGGATCGCATACACACGCATCCGTACCGGGACACTCTGCAGTTGACGAGGGATTTTGTTCTTATTAATGATGATTCTGAGTGTCTCCCAGGCTTTTAGGAGAGAAGATCCCATACCCAACCAAAATCGACACACCTGTTTCAGAGAAACTTGAACTGCATGCTTTCTTTTTAAAAATTTTAAAAACCTCGAGGGAGGGGGAAGAAGGAGGAGGGGGAAGGGCGTTTTTTTTTAATGGTCCCTAAAGTCAGACATGAACTGTGCTTTCCCCCCTCCCCTCCTCAGAGACAGGTTCTGTGTGCTTTTTAAATTTATTTTACGAGAAACTGTGCAGTCTGTAAACCTTTCTATGATAACTTCTGGCGTCAACGTGGTTGTGAAAACTCAATGAAGTAGCGGTAACAAATTCTAATTTTTTATTTTATTTTTTTAATTTTGTTTTTGCTTCCCCCTCCCCCCCAATGGATATAACCTTTGAAGAAAAAAAAGGGGATGGGTTGTTGAGGGTGGAGGGGTGGGGATGGGAACTTTTGCTGCAAAAACAAACAATAATAAAAAGAGAGATTTAAAGAAACTAGTCCCCACATTCTAAAACTTCGATTCCTCCTTTTAACCCCCCTTCTCCTTGGATGGGGGTTTGTACTGAAACTCCCGCAGGACTTCAGAAGGAGCAAGGGATCTTGCAGATCCCTCTGTAGAAATCATTTCGACCCAGGCCCGTTTTCATTGGGGACAAATTTCAAGCACTGATGTTGATGATCCAAGATTATAGAGCTACTAAAAATGACAAATGTTTCCTTAATGTCTTCTTTACCAGAATGTAAATATTTTTGTGTTTTTTGTGTTTAATTTGTTAGAATTCTAACACATTATATACTTCCAAGAAGTATCTCAATGTCAATATTTTGTCAATAAAGATTTATCAACATGGCCTAACAACTTTAAGCACAGTTTTTCCCTTCGGAAAGGTTAAGTCCCTGCCACTTCTCTCTTCTCTGCTGGCCCTAGACCCGATGGCCTTGATTTGATGCTGGCAACAGGCAGCCACCCCCCAGGAGACGTTTAAATAACAGGGAAGCCCAGTATAGATCCTCATCCTGACCATCAAACGCATTCCTCCCCCAAACCATTCCCAGAGCAAACGGACGACTTTTTCTACAGTATGTCAGAACTAAATTTCTAAGTGTGCATCTAAAAATGTATTATGGATTTCACGAAAACGTGTGTGTGAATTCGTGTGCCATGCACGTGCAGGCACCAGAAAGTCATAAATAGCTGCCTGTCCTGACTGTGCAGCGTCTATGCGGTGGCAAACTCGGATTGTGTGTGTGTGTGTGTGTGTGTGTGTGTGTGTGTGTGAAAGGGCCCCGTGATTGTACTCCTATCAAGTCACAGTAATCTTTCCTGGAAATAAATGGGCTCTCCTTCGTGGGCGCGTTTGCATAGCTGCTGTTTTAGTTCCGGTAGAAATCCAAATACTCTCTAACTGGCTTGTTGATAGCTCTGCTGGCGAGTCCAGGTATCTATTAGTTAAGGACAGCTTATTTAAATCGGAGGCTCCACTTGAATCAACGCGACTTTACTTCCGCATTAGGGGGGGGGTATAAAGCTCATTTGGTCATTTTTCTTTCTTTAAAACCTGGCATCGCGGGTCCGTTCCTTCTTTTTAACCTCGCCTCCAACACATGCAAGTAAACTCTTTTCAATTCCACCCGAACTTCCTGCAGCTTTACACTCACTTAACTTGAGAATGCGTCCCTGGTCTGACTCAGTGGGGCTTACTGTTGAGTAGAGGCGGATAGCATTGCACTACTTCTGGCTTGCTTTTAGGATAAGCGTAGGGCGACGCTTTAGAAGCAAGTCTGAAACGAGGCGTTCCACAGCTGTAGCAGGCTTGCAAGTCTTCCTTGGGAGCAGGAGAAGCTGGTTGGATTTTTATTTGTTTCGTTGTCGTATTAATGTTTATACTTTCCGAGCGAGAGCGAGGTGGGGACATAGGAAGGGGAAGGGCGGGTTGCCAACTTGAAAAAGAAAAGGGTAAAAAGTTTCCCTTAATCCTTGAGGAAGCTAGCTGGCTTTCTGGGGGTGCCCCAGGTTGTTGGTTTTTTACCCCTCCAAAAAAAAAAAATTAATTCATGCTTCATTTGCTCCTTAGCCTGATAGGCTGCATTAATCAGTTTTCTTTCCATTGACAGCGCAAACCTCGTCTGCAGTGTTCCAGCTACAAAGACTTTTTTGTCGAAGTGCAAATCAGTTTAGGCAATTATCATACCAGGAATATGAAGGGGAAAGAGGAGCCATTGCCCAGTGGTCTCCTTTAATGTCTTAATCCGTGGATCCAGGGGGGCTAGTTGGACATAATTTAGGACAATCTGACTACCCTTTACACTGTGATAAGGCGAAGTTACAATGCGTCGCGAAAATACCAGCTTTGTTCAGCATCCTGCCTTGAAAGTTCAGATTAGGCATTCCGCGCACGTGCTTGTCCAGTATATGGCACTATGGAAATTCGGTTTAAAAGGTCCGGGTCGGGTTCTCTTCTTTTTTAGGCCTCTTAAAAACAATGATGTTGATTAATCATAATAATTATAATGACCGTTCTTTGTTTCTCCTTTCGATCCTAATGGGTGACTTTCCACCCAGAGAGCAGGGGAAAAGAGAAGGTGCCCTGGGAGAATTTCCCTCTTCTGTCCCTTCAACCCCGCCGTTTCCCACTCCACATCTAGGAGCCAAACTCCTAAGGTAAACTTCTCTTCGCCTTTCTCTTTCCTTTCTCCTGCTTCTCCTCCTTCATCTCTCATTCTTTCCCCTCCCCCAGCCTTTCCCCTACTCCTCTTCTCTCTGCCTCCCTCCTTTAAAACGCCTCTTCCAATAAAATCGGGCCACGGGAGTTTGATTTCTTTAGCACCTTAAAAAAATTCCCTGCTAAAAAAAATAAACAATTGTTTTATTTTATTTTATTTAAAAAAACTTCTCCACACATTACCCATCTTCCTAGGCTTTAGTCCTCGAAATGGCTTCCTATCTTGATTTGATTATTATTTTTTTGAACAGCTTATTCCCCCCCCCCCTGCGAGATGCAGGAGCCTCTCGCTTCGGATAAATAAATAAATAAATAAATTCCCCCTCTTTCTTCCCTTAAACCGCAAAAAGGGGGAGAGAGAGGAGATTGAAAGAAAGGGGAGAAGAAGAATATATATATATATATATATTAAGCGTCCTATGTAGCCTAACAGCAATAAAATCTTCAGAGAATGCTATTAGCTTGGGGGGGGGAGGGAAACCCCTAAAAGCTTTATTACAAACCAAGCTTTGAAAATAGGGGGGATTAGGAGTCTGAAAGAGTCCCACAATGGCTAGAAGAAAAGGTTTCATGCTAATGAGGTTAATGCCCTTTGTATCTGAGGACTCCACAACTTCATTACTCGCTATCTCAGGCTCCACCGAGCGGCTCAGAACACTGCAGCCCACTCCAGCTTCCCCCTTCCCTGCCTAAAGAAGGATTTGATAGCAGCTCTGTTCAAACTAGATAATTATATCTTTTCAAGTCGGAATTAAGATAAAGAAAGTGAAGCAAAAGGCGGCTCGCCTTGATCCACTGCAAACAATTTGGGCGCACTTTTCTCTCTCTCTCTCTCCCTCCCTCTCCCTCTCCCTCTCTCTCTCCACCCCCCTCCGCCCCCGTTTCCATAAGAAGCAGGACGCTCGGAATTATTAAGTCCTCATTTGCTTTATTAATTCATCTCTTTTAAAGTGTGCCCGGATTACGCAGGCCGCGCTGCGGCTGCTGCGCCCGGCGCTGGCGTCCAAAAACGGGGAGAGGATCAACTTTGCCCCCCCCCCACTCCGCAAAAAAAGAAGCGACCAGATGTGCCGCACCGGGGGCGGGGGCAAAGCGAGGTCGGGGACGTGACAGTGGCGGAGGTGGAAAGCGGGAAGCGGAGGCTAGGGGAGGAGGATCGCGAAGCGGCTGACCGGGCGCTTTCCCAAAGTAGGTGCTGGAACGACTTCGTTCGCCTTCACTCCTGGTATCTAGAAAGTGCTTTTCTCCCTGGCTCTGCTCTCTCTCGCCCTCCCTGTTTTAGCCCGCTCCAATACTTGGTTGACTAATAAACCCTTTCAATAAGATTAACTCCCAAGGAAGCGCACCTGGCTTTTGTTCCTCTCCGTGACACACAGACCTACAAAGGCCGATCCAATGCCGTGCAAATAGGTTCCATTGATGTAAATATGGGCTAAGTCCTCGTTGCTTTTACACACACCCAAACACAAGCAGCCCGATCCAGTTCCAGACAGTTTATACACCCCTTGAGCCAAATGGGGCTTCATTTCCACTAAGCTCACCTCATAGGAGCCAACCCCTAGGGGCCGCGGGGGATTCAGCCCCCACAATGAAATATTTGTGGCGGCTGGGCCCCCACAAAGTTGATGGTTATTCCCATTCAAATAATGTTTGTCCACTGCGCCATGTGATCCATTATGCAGGGCCTGGCTTACCTGCCCCCCCCCCCATATTTTATTCCAGTTGGCACCTCTGGCTCACCTTGCTTTTTCTCCTCTCTCCCATTCCATCCCTCCTTTATTTCCTTAGGTCTCCTTCCTTTCTCGTCCCACTGTTTTTCCTTTAAAAAAAAAAGTTGAAATGAGTGCGCATGCGTGGTTCTCTTCTGACTGGGGTGGTGGTGCGTGCTTGTGATACTGTGAGGATAATTCTCGTCTTACTTCGGATCACCAAGCCACGGTCCAGTCCCGAATGTGTGTTGCGCCGTCACCGGGTCCGCGAGCCCCCTTTTCAGTCTGCAGGGCAGGTTCAGAGCAGGGCGCCCCGGTCGCATTTGGGGACGCGCCTTTGATCTGGTTCGGTTTCGTTCTGGGGCGCAAACCTGCACCAGTCATCATCCGATCCAGAAGTGGTTGCTCCTGGGACGTCAGGCCTAGACTCGGAGGTGGGGCGAGGATTTCACCGCAGAATTTCACCCCGCCACCTCCACACGCGCTTCCTAGGAAGTCTGGAGTGCTTTAAACAGGCTTTGGGAGGTGTCAGCCAGGAATCAAACCTCAGTCTCAGAAGACATATCTAACTGGGGTGAAAAGGAGCCTGAGCAGGTTGTCACTCCAGTTAGGCTTGTCTTTTGAGACTGAAGTTCTTTCCAGAGCGGTACCTATTGATCTACTTGCACTTTAGATGTGCTTTCGAACTGCTAGGTGGGCAGGAGCTGGGACCGAGCAACGGGAGCTCACCCCTTCTCCGGGATTTGAACCACCGACCTTCTGATCAGCAAGCCCTAGGCTCTGTGGTTTAACCTGTGTACCTTGCGACTGAATACTCTTCCAGATAAAGCTAACATTCCCTGCACATAGACAACTAGCATGTCAAGGAGACAGCTAGATCACACCTTCCGCTTCTTGGCTTGCTTCCCCTAGTCTTCGGGTTAATTCCAGTGGACTGACTTCTAGCAGGGCAAGCGAATACATATTTCTGCAGAAGTCACTCCCAATGTGCAGGGCTTTTTATTATGCATGTTGAGGATTGCTGCTTGTTATTAAGTATGTTTAGGATTGCAGCCTTAGGATCGGCGGGCGCATGGGCAGAATTATGGAGCGTTTCCCACTTCAATTATTTTCCAACTTGGGTTTGATGTTAACTATATCTGCAGAAACAGAACCATGTATATAAAGGCTATTGCGAGGCCCCAGTGGCGGGTTTTCTCCAGGGGTCTGTGCGCATGCGCAGACATTCACCAACTCCTGCGCTGACTGACCGACCATCTCGGATACTACCTTAATATTTTTCGGTCGTCTCACGGAGGCCACTCCCATCAGTAGCTTTTGCCTTTCTCGCTCTGATCCTAAACCCAGTGGCGCAAACCTTTGCTTACCTGGGAGTAAGTCACGTGGATCTGAGGAAGTATAGAATAGTAGAGTTACAAGCGGGAATCTTTTCGCCCAATGTGGGACTGGAACTCGCGACCCAGAGATTAAAAGTTTCCTGCTCTGACCGCGTCCCCTCGCTTGGCAGCGTTGAGCTTGGATATTGAGTCCTGCGATATTGAGGCTAGAGATGGCAACTCTACAACCAAGGCAGACCCCGGTTTTGTGGCAAAGAATGTGAATACTTGTGATTATAATAAAAATAAAATCCAGAAATGAGCAGCAGAGGTTAGGATCGCGATCTCAGACTGATTCCGTTTCATTTGGGTATGCCTTGCTATGAGGTGAGGACGCCAGAGTGGGATCCGACCGGAAACCGTATGTGCTTGGAAGTTCAGCTGCCTGCAGACCAACGCATACGCGGGTCTCTGGGAGGAAGCCTCACCCAATTCAAAGAGACTTATTCCCTAATACAGTACACATGCCTAGGCTCAGACGACTGGGATAGCTCTGTCGGTAGAGCAGGAGACTCTCTCATGGTCGTGAGTTCGAGCCCCAATATGTTATGGATGCTTTAGCTGAGATTCCTGCATTGCAGGAGGGTGGACTAGATGAGCCTTGGATCCCTTCCAAAACCACAATTCTGTGATGCTGTGATGACCCTGGAGTCCCTTCCAACGATTCTATGCCTGCACTTAATGGCTACACTCCCATGAACACGTGTTAAGGCGCCGCCGGTGTGAAAACACATTTGTTCCCTAGTCTTTTGTGGTTTGGGCTCTGGAGAGCCCCTGATGATTTAGACTTTATTATGCCGGCCCCGGATTCGTTTGTGTGTGTGTGTGGGGGGGGGGACTCCGGATTCTAAAGTGGGGCTTCCTTTCATTCCAGTCCCCCTTCGGAAGTAAACGAGATGTTCCGTAGCGTGTACAGAGAGGCTGGACCGCCATCTCCCGAGCCGGGTAATGAATGATCTTCGCCCCCAGCGCCAAAGGCGAACCGCTTAGGCGTGAGGTTAGGAAATGAGACGGGAAGCTCGGCTCGCCTCTTCCCGCGCCCATCCCATTGATCCAGCCCCGCCGCTCTCCCCTCTTTCCCCTCCAGTGTTTCATAACTACTTAGAGCTCATCATATATCAATTGATTTACTTCTCCAAATAGCCCCCGCTGCGCCGTGGAAGTCGGAGTTTAGAGGACCTGGTGACCCCGAGCAGTAACCTCGCTCCTTGCCGGAGCTTGTCCTGCTAGGACGCTCTCAGCCATTAAAGCGCAGCGCGGAGGGAAGAGAAGCAGCACTTGAAAGCGAAAGGTCTGATTAATCGGAGGCAATGGGCTTTTAATTGGCCTTTTGTGATTAGCGCTTGAGCCAGGGAAGCGAGATGTCAAACAGCACCGAGCGGATCCCAGGACCCCCCTCCAGCTTTGGCCAATATACTAATTCTCCCTTTTAAATTGGCTGGGACTCCAGAGCTCCTTAAACTCGCTATTAAAGTCTTCCCCCGCCACCTGAGGAATGACAGCAAAGTTCTCGAACATCCCTGGCGTTTACCTTCAGGTAAACGTGTAAAGGATCTGGGATGTCAGTCATTTGCTTATGCCCAACATCTTTGACGTAAGTGGCTTGAGGACTGAAGTTTGACACCCTTCAGTCTGAAACAGGAAACTGAACAATGTGCAGTCTTCTTCTATGTACCTTTTACTCAGAGGTAAGTCTCCCTATGCTGGGCTTTCCAAGTGGACCATCTCTCCAAGCTCACTTTCCACGGAATGAAGTTCCCACTGACATCAGTGGGGGCCTGCTTCCAAGTAAAAGACGTTCAAGGAAGGGATAAATGTTCCTAGAAGCTCGATCTGCAAATCACTTAAGCCGATTTCATAAACTGATTGTCACAGCGTGCGCTAATCAAAGGCGCTTGCTTCCTCCTGAGACTTAAACCGGATTCGTACCGTGTTCGCTGGTACGAATGTGGGCTTACAAGGACATAAGTGGGTTAGAAGGATCGGGCAAGCCCCCTTGAAATTAATGGGAGGAAAAGCTGTCGGACTTACTTTGATTTCTGTTGAATAAATCTACCTAGGATCGGAGCATACTTGACAACAAGTTACCCTGAAAACGACGGGGTGGGGGGAGGTTCCCTCGTGCTTAGAATCCAAGAATGCGTGACGGAAGTCTTCTGGGAAAGGAATAGGAGCGAAATCAAGGAGCGATGCGTGTAAATAGGTGGGTTTAGGGTCGCCATAGGCCTAGGACGCAACTCTTGGCTTACCTGGGTGCTGTCTGGCACCCTGGAAAATTCTAACCTGAAGTGCAGAGGGGAGAGTGTCAAAGAGGCGGCTGTCATTTGACGCCTCGCCTGAATTTAATACGCCGGCAGGTGCCGGGCTGACCCGTGAGCTCACAAAAGCCTTTTCTTTTCCAAATCAACACGGCTCGGACGAGTCTCTGGTTTGGAAGAGGCTCTCTCCACATCAGCACCTGACGCGCTTTTGAGCATTGTTTGGGGAGACATCCACGGACTTCTGCCACCTTCTTTGGGCATCGTCTGTTTGAGGAATAGCAGCCTTATTTGAGCGCTGGGACTTGGGCTGTTCTTTAAAGTGCTTTAAAGGCATATTTTTTAAAGGAAGGGTTAAAATAGTGTGGGAAAACCGGGCAGGTCCTCATCTTGATATTGTAACTGCAGGATTTTCTCTTCTAACCCGCAAGTAGGCGATCCCCTGAAACCAACGAGACTTCTCCATTAAAAGTTTAGGAATCTCCACACATCCAGCTGTTTCTCAGTCACAGCAGCCAATCTTTCCATATATAGTTAGATAATTTCTTCATTGACACCTTCCCCTTCTTTGGCTGTATGGTTACAATTAACATAATTTTCATTCATTCACTCACTCTGGCCAGTCACTTTCACTCTGTTCTCATCCCACTCATGCACGCTCCAGCTCGATCAGAGACAGGATTTCCCAGGCGTCGATTCCTCCTCCATCTTTGCCCCCCCCCCCATCCCTAGCGGTTGAAGGAGAACCCGCCTCCTAACCAAATCCCCCATCGCCTCTTCCCCTCCGCAAGCTTTCTCTCGCGCCGGTGTTGATCAACATTCCGAGTGCAGAGGGGGTCTTATCCTTGATGTCCACTGCAACGTATTTATTGGAGCAGTTTCAGTCGCTGTCAGGATCCCCCGAAGGGCGTTTTTTTTTTTTTTTTTTTGAGGGGGTGACCCGCCCCAGCTCCAGGCCTTCCAGCCTTTCCTTCCCTGTCTGGGGAAAACCGGCTAATATTTATAGCTCAGTTCTCCATTGCACTTGGCTGGACCTGACGTCAAGAAAAAGGAAACACACACACACACACACACACTTGATCCGGCCTGCTTCTGAAACTGATCTTGAAATGAGAGAACAGACTCTACACAATTCCCATGGCCTTGACATAAGGTACAGCGATAAATATACACCACTAATGAGCAATTACCATATAATCACCTTCCAATTAGTTCGCATAATGATGAATTAAACATTCTAGCCGGCTGGATTAGGTTTCTTACTTTGTATATTATTTACGAAGGCTAGCTTCTGCCTAGCACCAAATATCAAATGAGATAGGGAATTTTCTGTTGGGGTTATTAGACATTCATATCATGTCCTCCTTTGGGGCTTTAAAGGGGGGGGGAGTTCTTCGCTGGTTTGTTACCACTAGCCTAGCAGGAAATTCTACCGGAAAGGTACCGGCCACCCCGTCGCTCAGCTTCCCCCATCTCTAATTTAGGAGAGAAAGTGAGAGTCTTCCAGACGGTCAGGCTTAACCGTCCAGGAGCTTCTCATTTGTGTTACTTGGCTCTGAGAAAGAGAATTTTGCACATGGCCGGTGCGCTTTAAGGCTCAAACATCTTCCAGGTTTCTCAGTCCGGTCCGCCCGTCCCACCCTGAACTGTTATTTATTTCCTTGCAAAAAGCCTTAATCAACATCAAAGGCTGGAGGTACCAGGCGCCCCCTCCCCTTCGGAATGTTGTGCGTATGTTTCTTTTCTTCTCCTTTCCACCAGGACAATGAAAGATCAGCGAAGCTTCTTTGAAATGGGGAGGAGGGCTAAAAGGAGCCTCTCAACGTCCGCCAGCCGCTGAGGGGCGCCTTAAGGGCCATCCTACGGCCCCAAAGGGCGGGGGGGGGGTCTAGGGGTGTGGGACTTTGAGCAACTGCCGATCCACTAGCTTGTAAAGTTTGGGGGGAAAGTGGGGATCCCAGACTGGTTCTTTTCTCTCTTTGGGTCGTTTGTGAATGCCTTTCTTTTTCGGAGGTCTGCTTTTATCGTCGTCGATGCAGCGGAGCGAAGGAGAAAGGTTTTGGAGATTCAACTTGAAGTCGTGGTGGGAGAGAAGGCAAAGTGGCCGCGTCTTGGCTGTTTTTAGTTCTCCGGAGCAAAACTTGTCTACCCCACATTTTTAAGCCAGCAACATTCAATTCAGATCAATAGTTCATTAGCACGGGGAGCTGGGAACGCAAAAGAACCGTTCTAGATTTTTTTTGGGGGGGGGGACTGACCCACAGCAAATGCTTTGAAAGGCTGCCACAAGCTGCCACTTATGGGGGGTGTGAGCAGGCTGCCCGGATAGAGATCCAGAGAGCCTCTGCTCATTCCCGGTGGAACCAATGGTCTCGATCCAGTCACAATGAAACAGGTCGGGATCCATTCGATTATACCCGGAGAGAGTAGTGGCGCAATCCTATAATCATGCTTCCAGAGAAGTTAAGCCGCTCTGAGTTCAGTGGGGTTTATTCCCAGGTAAGTGAGCAGAGGATTGCAGCCTAAACTTGCGTTTCATTCCACATGGCATTTCACTTAAGCTGCATCGTATCCTATGAAATTTTCTATCCGCAAAATATTTTTTGTAGGATTCTTGGCCCAGGACCGATGTAAATAAGGCAGGAGAAGAGAAATGTTTCGCTCCTAACTCTTGAATTTCTTGCCGTTTGTTGGTTTTCATGATGACCTTTAATGTGCTTTAAATTAGTCATTGGCCTGTAAAAGGAAGCCTGTGCCACTCGCCCCACCCCTGAACAAAAGGTTTTCAATTCCTGGTTATCAAATGAGCGCAGGCACAGACCTGGCGCTCGAAAACCTCATTCAGTCCCGATTCTCACATCCTTCCGACGTGTTTCCCCACGTAGATCTCAAACTTCCTAGCAAATGCCTTAGCTCCTCAAACAACATGGTAAGGGAGGGGAGGGGTTTTTCTAACATACCAGAACCTTGAATGCATTTACTCTGGAGTAGTTGCCCTTAGGGTCAAGCCTGGTTTACTATAGGGAAAATGTGCAGAGGATGGCAACAAGTTTAAAAGAAGGCTGAGTTTAAGGCGACGAGGTTGCATTGAAGAAACTTATTTTTTAAAAGATTTCCATGCCGAGAGATCGTAATCTGCTCTGATCTTAATTATGGAAGAAATATTCAGGAGCATTTCGCACCAAAAGACAGGAAGAAGTTGCGCTGGAAAGTTCTGCCAAGAATACGGGGTAGGAAGCAAGAGACCAGAATAAGGTCCCATATAACGGAGATAATTGCATAGGAGCAAGGAAAGACGTTGAAAGGAAAACGGGGGAAAATCTTAACATTTTTTCTCCAACACGGTCCCCTCCGCTCTCACAACGTGTACTTTTGCTCTAAATAGTCTACCTCCCCCTAGTTCACGTGAATGCTGGGGAATGTAGAGATGAAATACTTTTTATTTTTATTTGGGGCCTTTTAAAAAGAAGATGGTAGAGGAGGGGAAAGACACCCCCCCAGCACCAGTAAGGTAATACCTTTATTAGCATAAACGAAAGCCTTGCAAAATAGCAAGCAAGCTTTCCAGTTCTTCACTGTTGTTCAGTATGGATAATAAGGGAAAAAGGGGGGGGGAGGATGGCGGAGGGGAGGAATCCTAGATATGATATTGCAGTCCCACAGTTGAGGGGGATCTGCAGGAGATCAGTCATAGTAACTGGTCCAAGTCCGGCAGCCTCGTCAAATACCGCAGCGGCAAGTTCGGTGGGTTTTAATGGCGCTTACACCCAAGTAAGCAGGCCTGATACAACAGAAGTGCCGCCCGCCTCCCTTAGATTCCTGCGTGTGGCCTTGGGAATGACGTTTCCGCGCGCGTAAACGTGCTCTGGAGACGAAGCCCTAAGCGCACTTTATTCGAAGGGAACCCCGTGGAAATGAACTAAAGACGCAGAGCCGGATCCGATGCACGCTTCCATGGAAGTAGGTTCCACTTCACTCAACAGGTCTTCCTCACGAGTGATTCCTGGTGGCGGGTAGGGTTTTCAGACTCGCTTTCAGATAAAGATCCGGTTCGCCCACCTGGCTTGAGCGCAGGAGGAGGTGGATTTGGAAAGGTGAAGCCACGTCGCGGAAGGGGAGAGTAGCTCGTGGGCCCGTTGCCTGCGCTTGCTTGGCTCACCAAGAGAAGGCGGCAGGCATTTCCAGACGGTCTTGGGAATCTGGATCTCATTCATCTAGCTCGCTCATTATTTGAACAAACTTTTCCGGGGTGGGGGCTCTGTTTAGAAAGCAAAACCACAGGGCTTGACTTTCTTCCTCGAGAATGAGGGGGAAGAGGGAAAGGAGAGCGTTCTGCTTATTATTCTAGCATTTGATCGCAGTAGGTACTAGAGCCAGAGAAGACACAGCAGTCTCGAGGACTCCAAAGAGAGAGAGAGATTCCCAGATAAAACTCCCCGGCGAGTTCCATTCATAATCTCGCTAATCGCTGTTATTTTACTTGGCAGGTTGGTGTTCCTTACTCTTGCGGGCGAAATTCAACCCAAACCGTAAACCTCTCTCAGAAAGGTTGTTTTGGTCGTATCCGGTGGGAGGGGAAAAAAAAACTCCTTTGGATTTTTTAAAAAAATCATTTAAGATTTGGGATCCTGCTTTCTCTGCCCCCTCTTGCAGCCCAATCTTATGCACGTTTACTTGGAAGTAAGTCCCACTGCATTTAGTGTGCTGTACTTTTTCCTAAATTAAGCGCGCAGAAGAATGGTGTGTGGTGGTGGGGCGGGGGGAGAAGAAGTTAGATTTGTGCCTCTCATTTTTTTAAAATTAAAAAACTGAACTCTCCACCCCTACCTCGCCCGCCAAGAGCCACAATATTTACACTTGCTGATGAACGTCAAGAGGCCCCAAACCAACTGCTGGTTCCAAACGTCTGGAAGAAACACTCTGTTATGGTATGGGAAAAACAGAACCCGAAGATGTACTGCAGAGAATGAAGTGCTGGAGGTATAAAGGTCGGTGGGATTCGAGTGAAGTGGGAGTCCACAACCAAATGTATAGTCCCATCCAATTGTAAGTTTACTGACTCGGAAAGTTCACTATGTTCACTGTAGCACGAGGTTGCAGTCTCAGGCACAGTTTCTTGGAAATAAGCCCCATTGAACACAATAGAGTTTATTTCCAAGTAAACACGCAGAGGATTGAGATTTTCCTAATCCTAAATTATAGTCCTACTGAACCTGCATCCCAACAGGCTTGCAAATTAAAAAAACAAATAATTTATTGTTTTTACTCAGTGGATTTCAGTGAGGGTTAATTCTATGGAAGCCTAAGCAGACTTACTCGTGAGTAAGCCACCTAACTCTATTGAATTTAGTGGGACTTGTTAATAAAGTTAGGATTGTTAAGGGTGTTCAGAATGACAACTTGAATGCAGCAGTTGAACTCTGTGAGACTCACACCCTGGCGTTTCCGAGCACAATTGAAAGTGTTGGTGCTGACCTTTAAAGCCCTAAATGGCCTTGGCGCAGTATTCCTGAAGGAGCGTCTCCACCCCCATCATTCTGCCCGGACACAGGTCCAGTGCCGAGGGCCTTCTGGTGGTTCCCTCACTGCGAGAAGCCAAGTTACAGGGAACCAGGCAGAGGGCCTTCTCGGTAGCCGCCCTGTGGAACGCCCTCCCACCAGATGTCAAAGAGAAAAACAACTACAAGACTTTTACAAGACATCTGAAGGCAGCCCTGTTTAGGGAAGTTTTTAATGTGTGACATTTTAATGTATTTTTAGTCTTTGTTAGAAGCCACCCAGAGTGGCTGGGGAAGCACAGCCAGATGGGCGGGGTATAAATAATTTATTATTATTATTATTATTATTGATTTTCCTTCTTGGTGTGTTAAGCACTTGGGTGTGTTAAGCACATTTACAAGCTTCTCCCGGGATTGCACTCTGACTCCAGCCAACCCCTCCATTGGAATTTGAATGACAGTACTGTATTCCTTCTTTTATGCCTCTTGGGGCAAAGTAACTTTCGGGTGCAATCCTATACACCCTTCCCTGGGAATAAGTTCCTTTGAGTTTCACTTTGGAGTAGAAATGCATAGGATTGCACTGTTAAAGTCTCTGGCTCACATCATTGGGAGTCTCAAAATGATGCTATTCTGTTGATTGTGGGATGCAAATGGTTCACCTCCTTCGATTTTAGGGAAGTGGGCTGGACTTAACAACTGCAGATTAGATAGCCTGTTGTTGCCCACAAAGCCGCTGCAGTTTAAATGTGGATGGAGATGACCTGTTCCTGAAGCACCTGGGAGCAACATCAGGCAGGTGAGTATGTGCAGCACCAAGCAAGAGGCATACTCCTATCCAGTTCCATACATGAAGGTTGTATCAGGACATATCCGGAAGACCTTTGTATCATGAGGACTTAGGAGTGATGCTAGACAACTTTCCCATTGGATGCAGTCAGTGGGGCCCAGGCCTAGGCCTGGAATTGGCACTTGCCTGTAGTTAAACCATTGCAGTTTCACAGATTAGAGCTCTGTAAGAATTAACCACAGTTTACTGGAATCAGCACTTACTATAGAAAGCCACCTGACTGATGGAGTGGGCGATATGAGGCCATGCATCTCCACCTGAGACATATGTCACTGACTCGGCACCATGTAAAGTAGCATGGGGATATCTAGGACACCACAACTCTTTGGAGTCAGCCTCTTGCCAGATGTAAACATTGACAGGTTATGGGTATGTGACCCCAAACACAGATGATCAAGTGTCACCAGCATTTCCGGATAGTATATAAGGTTGAAGCCTGCCTAGGGCCACTGGGAGTCCCAATGCAGACCTTGCTGTCAACATTGGGTGCTGCACCAACTGCCTGTGAGGCATTTGACTCATTGTCTTCCCCCAAAGGGAAGGAATTCTTCACCAGCAGAGGAGACTATAAGATGATCTGTCTGCTCTTTACTCTCCTCATCTTGTAAATAAAAACTGTTAAAGAGAAACATTGGTGGTCTTCATTGACTATCTGAGTCCTAAAGAACCGTTGCCTTTGACAAACAGGTAGCAGCAGAACACAGGCATGTGAGAGGAGGGAGGAGGAGACTGAGACACCCCACCACTTCTTGGTGACTGGTCCCTGTTCCTTTGATTTGGAAATGTTTTGGGTGGGTGGGGGCTCTCCCAGTCCTTCCTTACCCTCCAAATTCCTATCCTACATGGATCCTAATGACATTGGGGGCATTTTGAGTATAGCATGGCTGTTTTAGGAAGCATCTCCTTTAAGTCAAGGGAGCAACAACATTCAATACTGCTGACCTTCTGATTGGGAAAATATATGGTCCAATCCTTGATTTATTAGAAGATGTGAGCATTTTTGACACTCTGGTGATGGTAGAGAGGATTGTGTCCTCCTCAGGACTATCACAGAGGCTTGGAAAGAAGCCCCATAGAAACAAAACCCAACCTTTAAGCCTCCCAGTCTCATTGACCCTTTGCTGGAAGTAAGTTCTGCCCATTCATTCTTAAATGCATAAAGATGCTTGGGATTTTCCTATAGAACTGAAGAACGGAATAAAATTCCTGTCTTTAGTTTTATGGGAAAATCCAAAAGTTGTTTTGTCATCCAAAAGTTGTTCAGAGTTAGGATATTGAAAAGACAAAGGCTGTCCACACACCATACATTTAAATCACATACCACACGCAAGAATCATGGGAACTGTAGTTTACCCACCCCAGCACCCAGTTTCCACAGTTCTTTGGGGTAGGGGGATGTGAATTAAATGTATGATGTGAAGTGCTAATGGAGGTTGATGAGGAATAACCTGAAGAAAAATAGGGGAGGACTTGGGCCTCTCACCTGTATGATCAGTTAGTCCACAACCATTTCCACTTGCTGATTCCCAGCTCCCACTCCAAGAGGCAGCTAGGACTGCTGAAGTCTTCAATCCAATCCACACATTCAAAAAATGCTGTTACTGAAAATCCACTGAAATCCACCATGAATCACTCATAATCTGGAGCACATGGTTTGTGGGGGAAGGTGGTTAAAAAGCAACAGCTGTGTAGGTGCTGGTGAGCGATACTCACTTGCATTCAGCTGACCTAGATTGTAAATGTGCCCAATGAAGATAGTATTACCTGTGTTCTGTACAAAGCTGGCATTCTATACACTGTAATTACCATTTCTAGAAAACTGCCGCTACTACTACTACTATTAAGTTAACACTGGAGTAATTTCTGCTGGGCTAGGATTAACATCCAGGTGGAAATGAATGACTCCAATGAAGATGCAGCAGAAATACTCTTCTTGCAGGGCTTTGCGTGTGCTTGGGCTCTGCAAAGCAGAGGCAAACTTGGGAGACTTCTGGGACAAAGGCTACCCATTTGGTCAATGGCTTAGCTATATGGATCATAAGTGACAAGCTCAGTGGTGATCAAAGGTTGTTTGGAAGGTCTCTCTCTCTCTCTCTCTCTCTCTCTCTCTCTCTTTCTTTCTGCATAGGAGCTTCAGAGTCACCTTGCTCAAAGGCATCAACAAACTCCCAACCACAGAACCTGACCTTAGAAGTTCCAAATCATCATTGACCTCCTTTTACTTAGCTAACTTCGCCTAACTGATTCAGACACCCTTTTTACCTGGGAGTAAGCCCCATTGAGTTCAATAGGACTTGGTTAGAATGACTCTGTTAGTCTTTAAGGTTATATGTTATATGTTGGTCTTATTGAGAGGAATGTGACTGGTGGAAGCTGGAATAACCATTTTATTTATTTAAAAATATTATATTATCCGTTTTTCTACTTTAAAGCATTCAACAATGAATATAAATATACACAAATCAAATATTATTTTCTGCAAGTTCCCTCCCTCCCTTTCTACGGTTTTTTATTTTTCTATCATTTTCTTACTGCATATCCAAATTTATCCTTTTTACAAATTTATCAAGTATAATTCCTTTAAATTTCTTACTGTTCATGTTTATATCAATCCTGGTAACGTTTTTAATTGTTTACTGTTTGTTTTCAAATCTTCAATAAATTTTCCCCACTCTGTTACAAAAAGTCTATCATTTTGTTCTCTTAATCTTCTGGTAAGTCTCCCCATCTCTGTATTCCATCAGTTTTATTTGCCTATTGTCTTTATTTGGGGCCAGTTCTGGGCATATATCATTGGAGGCAGTTGCGGTTGCATACATAAATAGTTTTTTCTGGTCTTTCAGCACCTCTTCTCTGAGTATATCTAGAAGAAAAGTTTCTGGTTTTTCTTAAACAAAGGTTATTTTCAACATTTTTTTCAATTCATTATGGATCATTTCCCAGGAAGCTTTTGCAATCTTACAGGACCACTGCATATGAAAAAGGTATCTTCTTCCTTTTTACATTTCCAACAAATATTGGATTGAGACATACATTTTTGCCAGCTTACTTGGCGTTAAGTACCATCTATATCTCATCTTCATATAATTGTCTTTTAATGCATAGCAAGCTGTAGATTTTTAATCTCCATTCCAGAGTCTTTCACATGCTGTCATATCAATATTATGACCTATATCCATTGTGGAATGTATCATTGATGATTTGACCATTCAATCCTTTGTTTGCCATTCTAATAATAATTTATACATTTTAGACATTACCTTTTGATTATTCTTTAGCAGGTCTTTTTCTAACTGAGAAGTTTGAGTTGTAAAACCATTTTTCTTATCAATCTTGAATATCTCATTTAGTTGGCGATATTGTAGCCAACTTGTTAATATTCCACTTATTTCTTCAAACTTCTTTAGTTTAACCTCCCCTTCCACCCCTATTAACAACTTCCTGTATGTGACCTAGTCCTCTTCCATGTTCTTTTCCCCCCCGACCGCTATCGCTTCTACTGGTGAGAGCCATGGAACAAGCCATTTTAAACCAACTCAATCAAGCCATCAGCTGCCTTCACAGTGATATCCTATGCATGCCGGCTCAGAAGTAAGTCCCACTGAATTCAAGCGGTATGCTTTCAATATACTTTTTAGGCCTGTGGCATTAACTTTCCTTTCTGTTGCTGAGTTAGCTTCCCTTTAAAATCAGGGTCCTAAACTAGAGAGGCTTGTGGAAAAAAGAGAAGGGTTCCAGAAGTTTGCATGATGGCGCACCTGCTGAAATCCCCTCTTCTGCACACCTGTATTAAAGATGCAGGCACACAGTCTGTTATGAAAACTTCCCGCGGGGGCAAGTTGAGAGACTGACCCCAAGGCGGACGAAGCTTCTGTGCCCTCTGGCTTATGCGGTTGTTCCCAGCTTGAAAACAACACACACAAGCCTTTTGGCTAAAACCTACTTTATTGTAGATAAAGAGCAGAATTTCTCTGCGTAGCCAGCTCATTATTTCAGAGCTGTCTGTAATTGCGTCTGCATCTCCTGATGCAAAACAGAAAGTAAGGAATACAACAGGATTACAATGACATCACATGTGTGGAATGATTGTTGGATTTCCCACAGGGTGAAACATGACTCTTAAGTCAGGTGCCTCGCTGACGAGGCTCTTCGCAGCTCGGGTTGTTCTGATATCACAACATCCTCCCCCGATATTAGACAATGAAAGAGCAGCGAAAATTAAGGCATCATTAAGAGAAGTAAACAAACAGTTATCATATACACAGTATGAATCTGTTGTCTTTGTTCCATCCTTGGAACTCTCTGAGACTGGTTCTACCAGTTTGAGCCTTTGATAACCAACTCTCCAGGGGACCAGCGCATTTGCTCTGTGTGTGTTGGAAGGAACAGTGTTGAACTTTGCAACCTGTTGTAATGGCTTTCTCACATCTGTGAAATGAGTCTGAGTGTCTCTATTTTGAGTGCCAACTACAGCTACATTTGCAACAGCTGAGATTGCAAACTCTTTGGAGTAGCGTTTGGGCGCCTGACCCTTTGTTACTCTCTCAGATCTACGCATACGATGTAGATCCTCTTTGCTGAGTTTCTCCTGAACAGGACTTTCCCCTCTAGCCACCGTCTCTTAAGGATGTGTATTCAGGAGTAAATCATTTTTGAATGTAATGACTTGTAGGTGTGTTGAAGATTCCAGCTGTAGGTTCTTCCGAATTAAGGATATGTAACTATGTCAGTTTTGGTTTCTCTCAGTTTCTAATTTTTCCACTTTCTACATTTCTACTTCAAAATGGCAATAAAACAAAATCTTATGAAAGCTCATCATCATTTTAGTGCAAATTTCTCCTAATATGAACATTTTGGCTTGCAGGTTTGCCCCCACAGACACATTTGTTTTGCAAAGCTTTCCCCCCTAATATACTGTAATGCATTTTTTTTTTGTATACTTCACTCATATATGTGTTAAGTTCACATTTTACTTTAGTTATATGCAATTTTGTACACATTATTTGGTTGGAGAGCTGCATTGCAAAATTCAGAGATGTGTGAATTTCAAAGGGCAGCTGTGGTTCGGTTTGCATCTTGTTTCGGAAAGGGTGTATTAGGTAAATTTTCCTTTAAACATGAACTGAATCAATTTTCTCTCCCATCCCTACCCTGAATTGGCAATCCCATCCCTAATCTGGCTAATCAGAATTTCAAACCAATGGAATGACGTTGGAATGTGAGGGGGGTCCATTGTGGTGGTGGTGGTGGGCTGCAGGACCAAGACAGCATATACAGTCATACCCTGGGTTGCGCATGCTCCATGTTGCGTACGTTTGGGTTGCGTACTCCACCAACCCGGAAGTGCAACACGGAGCGTGGACGCTTCTGCGCATGTCTGCACGGTCTGTGCAAGCGCAGAAGAGCGATATCACTCTTTCGCACATGCGCGAAAGCACCGCCTGGGTTGTGCACTGTTTGGAGTGTGAACAGCACCCCGGAACGAATTGAGTGCGCAACCCGAGGTACCACTGTACAACTTAATTTCTCCAAAATGACACTTGCATGTCTCCCACCCACCCAATGATGTTCTGTTGATCACCTTTAGAGGCGATGGAACTATTGGAGGGTGGGAAATAGCTATTTTCCTATGCTGTTTTTCATAGAAAATGCTGCACCCTCTACAAAGCAAAATCAAGGCAAATCTAAGAGGTGGCCACATTTATTCCTCAGGAGCCCAAGAAATGCCAGAGCAAAGAAAGGCAGCATTATAGAGGTGTTGGGTGGCTATTTCGACAGAGCGCCAGAAAACTATGCTGTGCATATGTGCTTGTACATGTCTGTGTCAATGCCTGTGTGTCTGACTACTGAAGCTTCTTTTCCTTCCTCCCCCCTTACAGCCATTCCTGCTCCAGTTTGGTAAATGACTGTAATTATATGTTTCTATGGAGGGGGAAAAAACCCCCCAACAACACAAAAAGCGGCGTCAAATAATTTAAAGCAGTTCAAGTGGAAGGTCTGTCAATTCTTTAAGTAAATGATCCTGTGTTTATTCAGATGTTTCTCCCCATAATTGTTGTCTGGAGGGAAAAGCTCACAGGCTAAACCCCAGTCAGTCTCCGAGGCTTAGGAGGAGACGTTGATTTGGGACTGATTTATTGAAACAGGGTGAAGATGAGGGAGGGGAGGTGTCTTTCATTTCAGCTGGGCTTCGGCAATACATGGGGCCTTTGCCAAAATAAGAGGTGGGGTGGGGAGAAGGGAGGAGAGCAAGAGATCTGCAGCTCCATAGAACCAGCTCCAAACGGACTGCCACTGATTCATTGTTTGAACAGGTTGAAAGTCTGATAATGAGGTTTTGATGAATCCTGAACAAATAGTCTTCCTTCAAACCTGATTATACTATGCAGAGAAAGGGGATGGTGCGGGGAAGGAATGGAGAAGGGAAAAGGCATGGGACTCAATAGGAAGAGGCTACTGCAGAACTGTTGAGCCCTTGCACCCGAACAACAGTAACATACGGCTGTAAGCATAATATACATATAGCTCCCATGCACCTGTTCATCAATCAGGAGTTTTATTGGATTGTTATCACCTGGCATGTGAAGGAGGAAAAATGCAGGTTGGATGATGATGTAATCTCTTTGCCCTCTGTCGCTAACAACTGGAACTTGGAACCCAGCGGAATTGATCAGAAGCAGGTTCCAGAGCATACAAGGGAGGGAGGCGGTATTTTTTGCACAACACATAAATCCCTTCTGCCATTTTATGCCACAGGATGTGGAGACAGTCACTAGCTTATGTGACTTGCAAAGGGCATTGGAACATTTGAGGGATGCTGCTTTCTGTGTTGGATCAATGGAACCTCTTGGTGAATCTCCCACCTGACAGGGCAGGGCTTTTAGTGGCCTGTGTTGCACCAAGCAGTGATAATGTGTCTGGCAGCTCTTCACAACCAAGAACTGACTGTTTGTTAGTCTGTGTTGCCAGCATGTGGTAGCCAGCTTGTTAACTTGAACAGAAATTCTGCTTGTGCGTTGGGAAGTGACACCCCTCCTGATCAGTCATTTATCCTGATCATTTATCAAGCTTTAAACTTGGAGCTGTACATGAGCTTGAGTTGAGGCAACCTCTGCACTTTTCTGCTGTGTCACTCTCCAGAAGTGTGCAGTCTGTTGCCCCCTCCCGCCCGTTTCTGGATCACTGCCTTATCCTATATGACCCACAACATACCCTCCCACTGCTTAGCCCAAGCAGCAGAAAGAAGGCAGGGAAGGGCTCCAGATAATGTTATTGTTATTGTTATCCCACTATTTCTCCGAAGGCACCTATTCCCTGCAGTCCAGCCCCACTCGGTCATGATCAGCTGTTCCCAAGTCAGCTGAGCAACACAAGATGGATTGCAGGGAGAGGAAAAATTCCTCCTGGAGCTTAACAACAACATTGGGTCAATCAGTAGGGGGGAAAGGGCTATGAGCAAAAGAGTGTGAAGAGACGAGATAAGACAAGAGTTCCTTTGGAGTAAGGGTGGGATGTAAATTTAATAAATAATAACATACATGCCCAGTGATGGAAAAACAAGACCATCTCACTCTTTCATTTGCTATATGGGTGGCTTGCTTTGAGAAATGCTCTCATGGTCATTGCTTTTATATCTTCTCTCGAAGGGTCTCTCTCTCTCCCTCCCTCCCTCCCTCTCTTTCAGTGCTTCTCAGCAGGCTTCTTTGAATTAAAGGCCAAATTCATGAACAAATTGCACATATGGGTTTCATTGTTTCCATACTTGCTGCATGCAGTTGTATAACTGTATTGTGCTCATTAGGATAGAAAGGGAGGAGTTAGAACGATTCCGAGAAGAACAGCTTGGGATTTCCTCCCAGGAATATGAATGAGAAATCATAGCAGCAATTGCTAGAAATCACCACCTTCAATAATGCAAGCAGAAAAGGCCATAGATGTGCAGAAATCAGAGCCTTGCAATAGCAAATTATCAGGCATCTTTAGAAGAAGCCTTGAAAGTGAGAGTGATCTAGGCAGTATGAGGCACTAACACTAACGTATGAGTAATAGGTCTACCACTGTGGTGGACTATATCACTTGTTTTCTCTTCTTGACCTCTCACTTTTTCATTTTTGCAGTCTTGAGGAACAAGTGTGTCTCTCCAAAGAAGGCACCAACCTGTGCCTGTTAAAAAAGTGACCTGCAAACTTTTATTTTCTGAAGTCGTATGAAGCTGCCACCTTGGTGAAGCTCAGCAAGTCTGGGACTGGACAGTGCTTGGGTGGGATACCTCCTGGGAACCTTGGATTCCACAATGGAAGAAAGGAGAGATATAAATGCAAGAAAATAAAATTTGATGAAAATCAACTTGATTTCAATTTTTTGGTGCTTGATTAGCTTAGGGAGTGCAGACTTGCAACATTTCATCATATTTCATTCTGGTCCTGCTATATATGGTGCAAATTGCATGTGGCACCAAAGTCCTGTGCCATAGCAATCTTTTCCCATCTCAGACCCCTTCTGCATCCAGAGCCTTCAGTGGGCATTGACCACATTTCCATACCCCATGTTAGCCTTCAGGACTGGACAGAAACTTTCCCCCCTTGAAATGAAAGCAACGATTCTCAAAAGAAATTGTCCTTCCTTTCCCACTTTCTGCCATTCTATAGCATATGGATAGGGAACTTGTGACGCTCCAGATGTTGTACTACAAACTCATCTTCCCTTCCCATTGGCCATGCTGTCTAGGACTGATGGCAGATGGAGTCAACATCTGCAGGGCCAAAGGTTTCCCACCCCTGCTACAGAGTGATAATGGAATTATAAACTACACAGAGATCTTGTTGAAGAAGTAGAGGTGCAGATTAAAGAACGTGGGGTGGGTAATGAAATGGATATCTAATGAGCTGCATTTAGAAGTTCTGTCCTCCTGACTCATTGGTTTCTGAGCCTTGAGCAGTTATTTCCTGAAGGCATTCAGTCTTTTCTCAGCAGCCTGGAAGGCTAGAAACTTGCAATGAAATAATTAAAAGGTACAGGAAGGTTCTTAGGCTCCTGAGTGATTTACCTACTGCACTGCCATGTGGCTCAATAGGCTTCTAAATGTACACCACTGCATAAATTTCAAATGCTGACAAATCCATCCTTCCATCTACTTTATGTAGGTTTGAACTTAAAGGATAGAGCTCCACCCAGTTGAAATCAATGGTTTGAGATCTTATAAGGATATATTTGTTGTAGAGCACTGATACACAGTTGGAAAGAGAGTTCTAGTTCTATTATAATTTTGGATGTGGATTCTTAATAGGAGAAGGAGGGAAACACATGTACAGCACTTGGTCTCCTTTTTTGTTCACCTACAAGCACCAGCCTGGTTAGTCCCCATCTCTTCTCCCTGTTTAAATTCTTGTGTCCGATTATGATTCTGAGTCCAGAATTTGGACATCAGTTATCACCTGCTTTCCTTGCTCATTGGTGCTCACACCTGGCATGATCCTGCTTGGATTAGGGACAATTCACATAATTGTGGCATGATGGTGGTCAGATGATTGAGCTACAATTAGCTTGATATTTTTGGTGTGAAGATCACGCTTATTAATTTTTTTTTTTTTAAAGAGATGGCTGACCCCGTGGCAATTAGAAGAAGGCACAATTTACAAGCCTTAGTGAATGAAAGCTCAGGTGAAAGTTCTCCTAAGTTGTTTTTTCCCATATATAAGTTTCTACTTGACTCTTGTTCTCCAACAGAGGTACTCAAAGTAGCTTGCAGAATCCAGCACTGAGAAAAATAAAAATAATCCTCATCATTAAAATAAGAGAATACTTTTACAAAATATCTGAAAAACCAACAAAGAGACTAAAATTCATTCGCAGGGTTTGAATAAACATACACAAACTTTTTATTAGTAGAATATGAATAAGCAGGGAAATGATATTTACAATTTTTATAAAATGCAGAAATAACATGAACAAGTAAATCAGAGAAGGGAGCTGAGGGAAGTCCGGGGAGGGTGAGAGAGGGAGTGGGTGGGAGGAAAAAAAGGGGGTAAAATGCAATTGGTTCGTAATACTGAAAAAATTGTATGGATTTAAATTTTGCTTAATAAATAATATTTAAAAAAATTAAAATGAAATAAGAGAATACTAAACTGAAAGCTGCCTAAAAAGAACACCCGAACTTTCAAACCATGGTCAAGTCATTAGTGCACGTGCGTTAACTGGGGACACCTTGGCAACATGGTGTGCTTAATGCATTGCTCCTTTTCTGCCAGGTGTATCCTGAGGCCATGTGTCTTTTGTTTACAAACTGATGATATTACAAACTGGAACTGCAGGCAGAGACAGTGGCTGTGAGGGAAGAGGCAACAGAAGCAGTGTCAAATACATCTGCTGCTCCATCATAACCGCTGCCTTGGCTAGATTAACATACAATATCTGGTTCCTCTGTCAAAATTGGGTGTTTCTGGTTTAGATACAAACTTTTAAGTGAAATGATTTAGGAAAGAGTAACAAAAGGGTTAAAGTAAAACCATTCAAAGCAGGTGCCAATGGAAGACACTGTCATTTCTTTGAGTGACCAAACAGTTAAGTATGTACACAACATCTGAGCATGTTTCTTGATGGTGGATAATGCCACCTGATGACAGCTGCTTGGTCATGTCAGCTGTGCAGACACAAAGAAAGAGTCCTTGATTGGTAATGAATCTTGTTTTTAATTATGAACATATTACCATTTTGAGACCTATAGGAATCAGAGCTTGTTTTACATACGAGAATTTAGAAAGAGGCTTGATTTGTATTGCAGAACAGGTAATTGCATGTCTTGGCAGCATCACCACCATTTCCCAATGTGTCTCTGATGCTTGTCTAGAGGAGCTGGCTCAGTCCCTTTTGGAAAACTTTTGACTTGTGGGCTGAGCCCAACAGGTACTCAGCAGCATTCTTGACACCTGTGGGAAGCAGGTAGAGTTATTCCTTTTGCTTTGCCATCACCATGTCAATGTGATTGTGTGAATTGTCCCTTCTGGATGGCCCTGGACCTACATGAGCTTTCAATGTCTCTAGAATCTATTAATAGCCTACCACCATAAGTATTGCCATAATCTTCTGGTAAGTCACCTCACAACCCCTGGAACAGCAAAGCAGTGTATTGAGCAAATAGAAATGTATGATACAGTTGTACCTTGGAAGTTGAATGGAGTCTGTTCTGGAAGTCAGTTCAACTTCCAAAACGTTCGAAAACCAAATCACGGCTTGTGATTGGCTCCAGGAAGCTCCTGCAGCCAATCAGATGCCGTGGAATCAGACGTTCGGGTTCCAAAGGAGTGTTCACAAACTGGAACAATCCCTTCCGGGTTTGTGGTGTGCCAAAACGTCCGAGTTCCAGGGTGTTTGGGATCCAAGGTACGACTGTATATAGATTTGTGGGAAGAATGGTTCAGTTTGCTAGGGTACTCAGTATAATTAACATACATTTTTTTTGTGGGGAAGGGCAATTTTTTACCACACTGCTTTCATCCTTAAAGCCATGTGTTGTGAGAGAAAGTTGTGCAATTCCCTTCAATTTGGAAATATGTTGGCTGACTTCCACCACCTCTAGGTTATCACCGTTATGATACTTGAGTCTTGCATCCAGCCTTCAGTATACTACAAAGAAATTGATATGAAGATGAATTCAAACAGTGGATAATCAAGAATAGTACCCTCCCCCCATGTGATAATTCTTGAGTGGGTTGTGCAAGCAAAGATTCCAGGACAGCCAGTAAGGTGCAGCGAATAACAACCTCTAATGCAGATCAGCATTGCAAATGTGCAGGTGTTTGGGGGTTGAGTTACACAACAGGGCAGTGCAGATGAACAACACAACACACACTGTGCGAGCCCCGCGATTGCTGCCAGATAGAATGCTTGGCATTGATCATAATGCTGGCTCCTTTGTGCATCTAAATTACACCGACACAAACTCCCCAAGAGTTAATGTGTAACTCACACTGCTTTACATATCACCTATGCATCTGACCTTTTTGTCGGTTACGTATCTGAATTAAAAGCCCTCTACCAGCTGAGCATTCAGGAGAGAATGAGATTCTGAAAAAGGAGAGCCTGGAACTGTTTTTGCTCCTAATGGAAAGGTTATAGGGCCCAGGGCAACAATAGGGGTTTGTAAGGGATTGTGTTCCTTTTGAGTCTGTGAGCAAGAATGGACTGCAGTCTGCCTTCAAGCGAGTCTGTCAACAATTCAATGTCCTGTGTGTAGTACTGGATCACAATATTCTTTAAACCATATTTCTAGCATTCCTCTGGGTTTCTCAGAAACTTCTCAGGGATTCTCACTGTTTTACTGAACTAGCACGACAGGAACATACATAAGATTACTTTAGCAGTAGAAAGGCATGCTATAAATGGCTCCAGCCATTGTGGCGCAGTGATTAGGCTGTCAGGACCTGGAAGACCAGGGTTCAAATCCTCACTCAAGCATGAGGCTCACTGGGTGACCTGGGCCAGTCACAGACTCTCAGCCTAACCTACCTCAAAAGGTTGTTGTGAGTGGAGAGAGGGAGAATCATGTACAGTGGTGCCTCGCTAGACGAAAATAATTCGTTCTGCGAGTGTCTTCGTATAGCGAATTTTTCGTCTAGCGCAGCACCAAGGCAGAATAGCGGTTTTCGCGACGAAAATAAAATTATTTTCCGTCTTGCAAGGCAGCCCCATTGACTTTTTCGTCTTGCGGGGCAGCCTTCCGCTAGCGAATGCCTTTCATCTAGTGAGTTTTTCATCTAGCGAGGCATTCGTCTAGCGGGGCACCACTGTACATCATCTTGAGCTCCTTGGAGGAAAGGTGGGATATAAACAAAACAGCAATGACATCATCATTGACATCAGAATCCAGCGCTGCATGAGGAAACTTCTGCTCATGCAATAGGACTTCATAATCTTTCCCACTGCAGTCCTCCATGTGCCCTCAAAGTGTGCTCTGGAGGGTTGGAGAAACCCTACGGAGCACACTTTAGGGGTTCTTGGGGGCTGCAGGAGTGACAAGAGGTAGATGAAGTCCTGTTGCACAAGCAGAAGACCTCTAGTGCAACACTGATGTTCACCAGGGCCATGCAACTATTCTGGCTGAATTACAGATCCCAAACTGAGTCAGGCTGATATTGGGGTGACCAAAAATGCAGCCAGGGTGGGTTAAGGCAGCCCCAGATGAGCCCAGGAAGGATTGGGTTCCCCCTGGAATGGTTGGATGGTGAGGAGGGTGGTGATGAAGGAGACATAGGTGGCCTGCCTGAACTGTCTTCCCTCCTACCAAGCATGTGTTTAATTAGGGTTTAAAACTGTAATTAAATGTGCATGGGTGGGGGGAGAGGAGGAGATGCAGGCAGACTGCCTACGTCTTTTCTACCCCTCCTCCCCTTGACAGCATGTTTAATCACAGTTTTAAACCCCAATTAAACACTGTGTGAGGTTCTATGATTTGGTTTGGGGTCCAGGTGTGGGGCAGGTGGGCCCTGGATCATTCCAGGCTTGTTTGGGGACACCCCAAAGTACTGATTGAGCCTTGAGTTAGATGGGGGTGGCGGCACACACAGCCCCAGTAGCTAGCCTTATTTTACTGAGATCACTTATTCCCTACCCTACTATGGCCATAGTAATCTTTTCTGTGCCTTTCTCATGCTAGTATTGTATTATCATTCATTCTAGATTTTCAAAATTTAGTTATGAAGCAGACATAGAGCTGTGGAGGGAGAAAGTAACAGAAGGATAAGGGAGAAAGACAGATGCATAATTTCATGTTTCCATTGTGCCTTGGTTGTCTATTTTTTCTCCGGTTTCATTATCCTAAGAACATTGTTCTTGTTTGTTTGAAGTCACACCCAAATTGTAGGGATCGGTTCAAAGTATTTTATTTTGCTCTGCTATGAAATGCATAAACATTATATTAATAGGGCCCAGAAGGCAAAGAATGGCAGACTTGTGTCTGAGAAGAACACGTTTATTCCAATATGAAGCCCAGATTAAAATTTCTTCATATGCTCATGTGAAAAATATTTTTAAAAAACCATGTCAAAACATTGAGTCATCATCTTTATGATGTTGTTGTTTATGGCTGTGTGGAATATAGAGCCAAGCTTTTCCTACTGTGGAATCTAGCCAGATTTAAGTGTAAATGCCTCCAAGATTTTCTGCTAGGAAAACTCTACCCCCAAGTGCCTCTGACTGACATACAAATTTACAAAACAAAAGCCTTGGCTTTCCAACTGGGATGCAAATCAGATTTTCTAAATTAAACACCTTGGTCTTTGAGATATGGACTTTTATATACTGATTTTTGGAATATAGCAGCCATTAATTTCCCTCTGAGAGCTGACTGGACTGCAATCCCATACTAACTTTCCTAGGAATAAGTCCTACTGAACTTGATGGGGTTTACTTCTGAGTAGTCATGAACAGAACTGCATGGTAAGGCTACAATGCTATACAGTGGAACCCCGGGTTACGTACCCCCCATGTTGCGGATGTGTTTCCAGAGTGCACGTGACCCCCGGATGTGCAGAAGCATTCTGCGCACTTCGTGCATGTGCAGGAGCGATCAAATTGCGCTTCTTCCAGTTTCTTTTTGTGCGTTCGTGATATGCACGCCCGCATTGCATACCGCGACCCGGAACGGATCGCTTACGTAACCCAGGGTATCACTGTACACACTTACCATTTAATTTGGTGGGGCTTATCTTTGAGTAGACATATATAGGATTGCACTATAAAAATAAACTAAAATCCCATCCCAGCACTCATTCTATCTAAAGTAAACTATTATCACATATATGAGGAAAACACCTGCAAACTGGGAGGCTAAGACTGCTTCATTCAAAGTAATTGTTAACTGCTGAGATTTATATCAGTGTTTTCCCTCAAATACATTTGAGGGGGGGAAACACATTAAAGAACTCTGGGAACACCGCCTTCCAAATATACATAGAACCTGAAAGTAACTGAGAGTCAAATGGCATAGATTTTGCCCCACAGAGAGAAATTCCCCTTTCGCTGGGGAACCCTGGGAATTGTAGTTTTGTGAGGGAGTGTGGAGAAGCTTGTGATCTCTAATAGAAACTGCTTACCAAACTTCAACGCCCAATATTCTTTGGAGGAAGCCATAACTGTTATTACAAGTATGGAAATGCTATAAATCAGAAATGTAGATAGGCTGTAACGCACCAACCTTTCCAAGGAGAGGATATCCTATACAGTGGTACCTCGGGTTAAGAACTTAATTCGTTCTTGAGGTCTGTTTTTAACCTGAAACTGTTCTTAACCTGAGATACCACTTTAGCTAATGGGACCTCCCGCTGCTGCTGCCGTATGATTTCTGTTCCCATCCTGAAGCAAAGTTCTTAACCCGAGGTACTATTTCTGGGTTAGCAGAGTCTGTAACCTGAAGCGCCTGTAACCCAAGGTACCACTGTAATCAAGATTCTCTATTACATTAGTCTATTTTTTTCAGAATTATTATTATTTTTTAAACTTATATTGCATCCTCATTCCAAAAAGGGCCCAAGGGTGGCAAACAACAAATTTTAAAGCACCATAAAAACCAAGGCTTGTTGGAAGAGGAAGGTATTTGGTTGGTGCCCAAAACAAAACAAAACAAACAGCAGAGGCAGTGCTTGCCTAATGTTTAAAGAGAAGGTAATGTGTTGGTGAGAGGAGAGACCTTGGGCCATCCCCGGTGGAGGACCTTGGACCCATCCACTGCTGATTTGCAAAGAGCCCAGAGGAGACAAGAACAAAGTGCTACATTGATTCAACATATCTCCCCCAAAGCACTGTGATTGGAGACCCCTACTAAAACCATTCTTCCTGATTAGAAGCTAGACTTGTCAGTCACAAAAGAGCCCCACCTCCAATTCTTATGTTATCTGTTATATGGCAAACTTTGAGAGAAGGGTTTTACTTTTGACAATTGCACTCCCTGCATTTTTTTTAAAAAATCTGAATTTCTGAAGCACCTCAAATCGCTTTGGAGGCTCTCGCTTTTGTTCAGGTGTGTCAGACAGATCTTGCTTCAGACAACTCTAAATCTTTCTGAAGTAGCCTCCTATGGTTCACGATTGACCTGAAATAAATGCATGTCCCTACTTTATGACCCAGTCAGAGAGTGACAAATATTTGACAGTCATGTAGGCTTAAGGAACTGGACACTATCCCTGTGGTGAACTACTTTTCACTTTCATCATAACTGAAAGCAGAATGTCGGAAACTCTACAGCTTTATGCATTTTTATTGTGATACAAATTTGGAGCTGAACCAAACAACCAGCCCAGCCCTCATTTATAATGTGATACGATTCAAAGCCAAGACAGCACATTTTTAGTTTGGTACTGCAAGTGTGCAATTGAATTCTCAGTGTCTAAATTATAGAGGAAACAGGTAAAATGATCTTCCTAGCATAGACATCTCCACCCCTTCACCCTCCAGTGGCAGGAAACCTCATCCACAGCTTACAGCACTACTAGCAAAATAAACAGAAATGCTTGTGCTAATGCTTTTCACACTGTGCACCCTAGTATTGCTTTAGAGTTTTCTTTTCTTTTAGCCCACCCAATGTCAAAGGCTCCAGATGGGCAACGGTGCACAGAAAATATGACTAGGTTCCAAATAGCTGCTTAGGCTGATATAAGAGACTTGAACTGTGGAAGGTTTTTTACTTCCCCTGCCCCACCTTTAAACAATAGACCACCATGCCATGCCACAAACTCTCTTCCCTCAGTTTGAAATGTGGTTTGTCATGTGGCATGAAAGCTGTGGGTTTTCGTGAACAAATCTAAAGCCCCCTGCAGCTCATAGAACAAGTCTCACGGGGTTCAGGATGAGGGCCACACAGTGCTCGATGCCCCCAGACTCCTCTGAGTCAGTGGAGAATCACAGTTCTGACCTGTGTAGAAAAGGTTCCTGAGCTACCTCGGTGGTAGAGCATCTGCTTTGTATGCAGAATGTCCCAGGTTCAAACCCTGGCATCTGCAGGTAAGGCTGGGAAAGAACCCTAAAATTGTAGAAGGCCACTGCTAGGGGACTGTACTGAGCTAGACGGACCCATGGTCTCACTCAGGCAACTTCCTATGTTCCTATGACTCTTGATTGCCTGCTATCAGGGTTGTTCACATATGGTAATTTGACTTGGGGGGAAAATGTGGAAATGAGACATGAGCCCTTTTCGGGGCAATGGAAAAGTGTGCTTGGCAGCAAATTCCCAGCAAATGTTTATATGGTAAAAGAGGTATCAAAACCTCAAGTTTTACATGCAAAACAGAAGCTATTGCACTACAGTGGTGTTTTGAGATCAAAATAAGTAAGCCTCCAATTTCCCTGCATTCAACTTGTGCACATTCCGCTTTATGCACGTGGCAAAAATAATAATAAAAAAGGAGTGGGGTTCTGGGAAAAATGAGTTTGGCAATCCCACCCACCATGTGTTTTGACTATATGCATGTTTGGTTTTAGGTGCGATCCCCGAAACGTACCCCACTTGTAAATTGTGGACTTACTGTGACCCTTTGACAAGAGTTAGGTTTAGAGATCCTTATTTGCTCAGGGTTCCACTGAGAACTGGGCAAGAAAGGCTTGAACCTGCTTTGTTTTTTAAACCAAAAATTCTATCTACTTTGGCACAGTAGCCTGTGTACACATGGATAGGCATTTTTTCCATGTAAAACTGTACTTATTTATCATATTTGTATGCAGCCTTTCTTTTAAATTGTTCAGGAAGGCATATATGGAGCTCACTTATACTATTTATCTGTCTAGTCTAGTATTGCTTACTTTGACTGGCCGTGGCTCCCTGATGTGTCTGATAGTCTTTCCTATCACTTGCTTCCTCACAATTAACTGGAGACACCAAGGACCTTAAGCATGCATAGCAAGTGTTCTACTACTAAGGTATAGTGCTTCCCAGAATGGTTGGAATCAAGAAAGCTGCCTTATACCTGTTCTCACTATTTGTCTATGTGACACTATCATCTGCTCAGAGTGGTGTCTGATCATCTTCACTGGCGAGGTCAGGGAACTGAACCTGGGACATTCTGCATACAAAGCCTGTTTTCCATCACTGATCTGTGATCTGAGAGTCAGTGGCACACCCAAGGTTTCCTAGACTTCCCTGAGGAAGGTTGAAAGGCTACCACTACACCACATCTTTCTCTTTGTGCACAGGTAAAAATGCCCCGTGTAAGAACACTGGACACCTGGCATAAAGTTGCTCTGCAGCTGAACTACAATTGACCAACTCAACATTTATTTCCATTAAAAAACCAGTAATTTAACAGTAAACTCCAGTTCTGCTAGCTAATGAGCATTATATTAAATGTCATTGTTAGGATGTAAGTTTAAAACTCCTGTGCTCATTATGTCATTTCAAAGGTGGTTAATTTAAATGAACTTTTCATTATCTGTTGATTTATGGCAGCTAAATGAATGCAATAAAGCTTCTCAGATCCTTTTCATGTGTGTTATTGACAAAAACACTCACCAAAAGAAATGTGAAAATCTGTCTTTGTAAACTTTAATCCTTGGCTTTGGCATGTGTTTTGAATTTAGCAACTCAGCTGAAATGAACGTAACTACAGAAACTCAAAAAGTCAAATGTGTATATTTCATTACGTAAAAATATTCATTTCATCACTCAGTGGTAATCATCCATGATTTATATGACCTGATTTCTGGGGTCTGACTTTATGTTCTTTCAAAGTTCAAGAAGATGTGGACGAGGGTGTCTGTATGAGAAAGCAAGCCAGAAATGGCAACATTTCTGATTTAGATCATCCTTTCTGCAAAGAAATCCTTTGAAAGCAACCAGATGCAGTGTAAATTAGAGATGCTGTGAAAAATATTTGATTTTTTCCATTAAATAATGCTTTCCGGCATGCCAAGATATCCTCCAGATGAGCACAAATCAAATATTTTCTCTAACATCTGACATACACACAAAAAGAGTGTGGATTTTATTTTATTTTATTTTAAAATAGATATAGGAAAATTGCCACTTGCTATTTCTACATTCATAACTTTGTCTATGTCAAAACTACTCACAGTTCATCACAAACATTTTTAGCAGTGCTTGAAACCCTCCCCCCTTCAATGGTTTTTAAAATGTTTGTGTATTGATTGAAATTCCCCCCCCCCCTCACTTGCCCTCAGTGACTTCATCACAAAGCCAAATCTGATTGGCTATGCAGACAAATCTGAAAGTAGCATTATCCCATTTACTACATTATCCCTGAATGGGTGGAATCATCAATAGGATTAATCCAGAAATCAGGCGGTGGGGGGATCACGACACAGTGATTAAATGAAAACAACTGAGCTAAACAAAGGTGGAAAAATGCGAGCATCTACAAAATCTAAATATTTGAGGTGGCTGGGGAATAAAAGGTACGTTTGCTATTTTTATTCCAAAAAACAACCTATTCAATTAATGTTCTATATTGTAGGCTATAAATATAAAACGATTTAGGTGTGAAACTATCATTTCCCAATCCAGGAAAACAGTGTGTTATATAAATAACAGTTTTCACCTTGACTCTTAAGAAAGAATTTGGATGCAGCTCACTCTGATATTCTGTGAGATTTGTTTATACACAAACACTCTGATTGATAAAACCTTGGGTATCAGATGTATATATTCAGCCAGCATTTCTTTCTGATTCCCATATCAGCAAAAAACCCAAATCTCATTTTCAGTGCCTGATCAGATTTTTTTTTTTAAACCTTGCACTCAGTTTTTAAAAATGTTTGGTGATTCATATGAAACAAGAAGTACCAACTGCAGCAAGAACAGAAGAAAATATTCATCTGCACATTTACTTTATCTTTCTCATGCATTACATTCTGGCAACCCGAAAGCCTAATCTACAGTAGGAAAGGTATGTGCACATCTGCACGATTACCTCCATCCTTGACAGCAATGCTTCACCATTTAGCTGCTAAACCATTTAGCCATTTTTGAACACAACTTTTTCTTTTTCTTTCCAGAGGAATCAGTTTGTACTTAAAGAGCTGGAGGAAACGCTTTGAATGCAAACCACTTTCTTGGCAGAGGGGAAAATGCACCACTTTGGGGATCATTTCTCTCTCTGCTGGGACTTCAAGGGTGTTCCTGTAATTGTCAATTAGCTTAATCAATGGTTATAGGGAGCTTCTTTGAAGGTGCAGTCCCAATGCCAATCAGCTGATTGGTGCTGAAAGCAAGTCTCCAAAGGAGGTTGTTTTAACCATTGATCAGGTGGCTAGGAGTTACAGAAACCTCATTTGAACATTGACAGATGTCAATCACCTGATGCCAGCTGCTTGACAGGTGGGCAGTCCCACTTACATGTCCAAGTTGACCCATGTGGGAGAGTGCCCCCTCTTGATTTAGCTAATATTTCTTTCTATTTTAACATGTATCCCTGCCCCCCCAAATTTATTTACAACTGTAACAGAAAAAAGGAAGAGAAACAAAAATGAACAATAGTAGTAATGATCAAATCCATTGCCAGCTGACATTGACAATAATAAAATTCAGTAGGCAGTCCAAGTGTCCAAACAGGTGTCTAAATGAAATGGATGATTATAAGCCATATGTTCACACTTATCACCAGTGGATGATAGATGGTGGATTGTTGTCTTTCTAGCCTTGCAGTATAAGTTTCTTACACACCACAAGGACTCAGAATCTGAGTTTGTCATCCATGTGTTAGTCCCAGAAGCACAGAATATAATTTAAGAGCATATGAACATCTGCAAATATCATTGATTTCTCCAAGACCACGTTGATATAAGCAATGATTTCTGACCGAAAAGAAAACAACACCGGATTTGCCTACATCATATGCCCCTAAGAGGCATTTTATTTTCATTTGTTCAGTTTAATAGTTCCGTGTTTTGTATAAACCTGTGTTCTAAGTGATGTGCAGGCTGTTCCTCCTCTGCAGCAATCCTAACTTCCATTCTCTGCGTGTGGAGTGTGTGGAACAAACTGCATATCATGTCTCGGGGGTGGTGGTGTGTGCATCTCATTTCGCTGCTGGCTAGTGGTTTTGCCCTGCTGCAGCCAGCACTCCCACCACCACCTCCCTGCCCCTGCTGCCACTGCCTGCTCTGCTGCCACTGGTGGAAAAGCAGCACGGTCATCAGCGCCAATTTGGGGTAAGTTCGTGCTGAATTGGGGTGAGATCTTGCTCCAAAAGGACACAATTTTGCTAAAAATCGGTGCTGATGGTGGCAGCACTTCTCCACCACTGGCAGAAGCAGTGGGGCAGGCAGAGCACCCATGGGCATGCTTCTTGTGGGGTTTCTGCTGCCTGAAGCAGTGGCATCACCCTGCCTATTGACTGGTCTGGCTCAGTCAGGTCTAGTTCTGTGATGATTATTTCTAAACATTTAAAATGGCAGGGATCCATGAGCAAATGACTTGGATGGGGATGGGTCGGCATGGGAAGAGACTGTGTATCCCTTCCTGTGCCAACTGTTTGCTCAAAACCACACCCCAGCGTCTTGGCTTTCCTAGCCAGAGGGAATAGGATGCAGGTCCTTCAATATATTTTTGTCCGCAGGCAAAAGCAATTATAGCGGAGAAATATTCAGAGGATGACTGGTCAGTGAGGAAAGAGTTAAGCAGTCCCTTTCTGGCCTTGGTGCCTTCACTCAGCCAAAAGCCATCTGAAACTTATTTGCATTAAAAATAACAAACCTTTGTCAATACAAGAAATACAGGACAAACTAGAAGATAACGACAAAGGGACACGGCAGAGGGATGGTATCTGAAGTATACAAAATACTACTCAAAAATCCCACGAACTCTCTAGATGCAATCAAAAAACAATGGGAAGATAACATAGGATATGAAATCAACCCCACCCAATGGACCAGAATGTGGTCTAAACCCCCCTTTAAATCCATAACAATGAAGAGAAAAGAACTCGCCCTGAAACTAACCTACAGATGGTACCTAACGCCAAGAAAACTAGTGCTAATACGCCCAGGAACCTCACCAAAATGCTCGAGAAGGGTGCACCTCCATAGGCACATACCTCCACATGTGGTGGGAGTGCCCCAAAATCCAACTATTCTGGACAACAACCGTACGAGAAATATGCAAGATAACCAAACAAGTGCTAGAAATCACTCCAGAGTTGGTCTTACTACACATCTTCCAAGACAACAATGCCCACTTACACCACAAAGAACTCATAACCCACCTACTCTCAGCAGCCAGAAACATCATAACCATACAGTGGAGAGACCTGTCAGGAGTAAGCATGGACCAATGGTACCAAGTAGTATGGGAAACAGCCCTACTAGAAAAACTAACCAGTAAGCTGAAACTGGCACGGGGACAAATAGAAGAAGACGCCTTCACCCCGGTATGGTTCCCCTTCATCACACACACAGCCCAACAAGACAATGACAAAAATCTACCGACAGCATACAATCAATATGGCTAACCTGATCAAAAACACCCACCCACCCCACTCACACAGGAAACCAAAGATCACCACAGCCAACCACAAATGAACAATCACAAGCTACACCAACCCCAACCTCTCTCACCGCCAAAGGAGAACAAGCGAACAACAGAGAACCTGCACAAACAGCACTGACACCAAACCCTACATATATTAAGTAAAATAGAAACATCGTCACCCCATTCCACCCATCTCCCCATCCCACCCACCTCCTTCCCCCTTTTCTTTCTAATGTCTCAACAACCAAAACTGATGTGTAAAAATGTTATATGGAAAAAATACGAGAGAGACATTGCACACACCTTTGTAAATCAAGAAAATCTTTAATAAAAAAATACTTTTTAAAAAACCACTCACAGAGAGACAAAAGATTCACTATGGAACAATGTAACATGCAGTTGGGATCTGAGAGATTAATGCTTGCTCCCATGCTCTGTTTCCATATACACACTATGGCTGCATGTAAACGAGCCCTCACAAATGTGAACCTGATTTAACCTAACTTTCCAATCTTAGTCAAAGTGTTACTTTACACAGTTTTCAAGTTAAATCCAAACAAAAGCTTTGCACGTGGATTTAGGCTTATAAATCACAGGAACGGTACGAGTGTGAAATATATATTACATGCAGGAAAACTATGTGAAAAGAACATTATTAAAGGTTGTTTCTGAAAAGTTAATTTATGGTTTAATTTATGGCTCTTGGGGAGCCCTAATTCTGACTCATTGTGACTCCATCTAGGGCAGCAAATGAGGCAGAGAACTTATATGAAAAAGAACATACATTTTATTTGTTATAAATAAATACACATGAACAAAGGGTTGGTGTAAAGCTGCACCAAAGTATATAAACTTGTAAATTCCCAGGTGATCCCTGACTTTAAAAACTAAGGCAGCAATCCTACCAACATTTGCCTAGGAAGTTAGCCACACTGAATTTTGTAGGGCTTCCTTCTGAGTAGACATGTACAGGATTGTATCCATAGCAGATGGATAGTAATATAAACAACAACTGGAACAGCAGCAACTACGGTGCATGAGTGCATGTGTTGTTTAAGGTTTTGGTCTGAAGAGCAAACAGGAAAAGCAAATTCTGATATATGTAATTAGCATAATCACTAAGTTTTGAAAAATCATTTGAGGGGCTTCAGGTCTGACTAAATCCAGTTTGGCCATGCTTGATGATGGACTGGGCTGCTCATGAACTTGTACCATTTCAGACTGCAGGGAGGGGTGGGTCATATAACTGAATATTCCCTCCTATTAAGATAAACACACAAAACCTCCTAGCATAGAAAACTGGATGGTGCAGAGAAGTGGCACTAAGCTGAACACCCCCCCGGTACCTTTTTTTTGGTAGGGACATTTTCTGTCATGCATTCCTTCTACCTTCAATCTGAAACAGAACTTGATGTTTGTCTGTGCGGAGCCAACTCACAAACAAGAAGCAATATAAGTTCATTTTCCAAAGCATAGCCCGGGAGTATTTATTTATTTATTTGACCCAAGCTATGTGAAATAACATATTCCCTCATATGTACCCGTTTGGGTTTTGAGACCTTCAGACCAGGCTTTTCTCTTGGTCTTGCCACTCTTACAGGCACGCTTAAGGTGGACACAGGAAAGGGCCTTCTTGGTGGCTGCTGCCAGACTTTGGAATTCCCTCCCTGGATGAGCCAGACTGGCTCCCTCCTTGTTGTCCTTCCGCTGGCAAGTGAATACCTTCTTGTTCCAACAGGTTTTTGCAAACTGGCTGCTTTTAATGAAAGGGCTGGTGCCGTGCTGCTTTTACTGTAATTACTTCTGTGTTTTAAACAAATTTTATATAGTTTTTAACTCTATAAATATTTAATTGTTTTTAATGATAGTTCTATTTCTATGTTTTCAGTGATTCTTGTTTTTATCTGTAAGCTGCCTTGAGTCCGATTGGGGAAAATGGTTGGCTATGGCTTAACAACAACAACAACAACAACAACAACAACAACAGGAGGAGGAGGAGGAGGAGGAGGAGGAGGAGGAGGTGGAGGAGGATTCATAGCCCACCCTTCACCCTAAGATCACAGGGTGCTTTTTTCTAAAAAAATGTTTAGAGTACTCTCATTTTACTACTCATATTGAAATACTCCCCCTCAATGAGGCCAAACTTAGATTCACAAAGTGTTTAGGGGTATGTGTACCCCTGCGTCCCCCCAGAAAAAAGCACAGGTGAGCAGAAGAATAGATATGACTTTTACCTTTGAACAGCAGGCTATATTCCAGCTGCACAAAAGCCACAGGCTTCTAAACACAGGCACACACACTCCCCCCCTTCTCCATCCAGATCAATAAGAAGCACAGACCCTCCAAGTGTCCCTATTTTCCAGGTAAATCCCTGATTTAGAGAAGCCATCCCAGTTTCTAATTTGATCCCGGAATGTCCCTCTTTTCCTTAGGATGTCCCTATTTTTATTGGACAGATGTTGAAGGGTATGGAGCTATCCGACCCCCGAGCTGTCTGAAGGCAATCCTGTAAAGGGAAGTTATTTTTTAATGTTCTATTATGTTTTTATATATGTTGGAAGCTGCCCAGAGTGGCTGGGGCAACCCAATAAGATGTGTGGGGTATAAATAGTGAAATTATCATCATGGAATGGATCCAGTGCCGGATTTGCATATAAGCTAATCAAGCTATAGCTTCGGGCCCCACTCTCTTGGCCCCCCAAAAAAAATTTAAAGGGAAAAAACCACTGGATGTACATTTCCAAAATATAAGATAAAAAACAAATAAAATAAAATTACTTTGATAAAATACATATTTTGTTATGTGCAAATGGCTTTAGATACCTGTTAGGTCCATAAATTACCATATAGCATATATTCAACACAAAAAACAGCAACAATTTGTTGTTGACAAAGGAAAGCTGGACATATAAAGGGCCCCATTACCTTAAGTAGCTTAGGGCCTCATCAAACCTAAATCCGGCCCTGGGGATGTTCCTATTTTCATCAGAGAAATGTTGTAGGATATGGAAGCATTGCCACAGACACATTCTAGACAGGAAAAGGCTCTCAAGGAGGGCATCGAGCTGGGCCTGTGGAGCTTGTGACCAGGGACAGGAGGTGTGGCCTAGGGAGGGTCTTGAAGGCTAGATAGAGAGGTATCAGGGGCCACTTTTGGCCCTCAGATTTAAGGTTCCTCACCCCTGCTTTTGAATGTGAGCGAGTAACCTACTGGAACCTGAACAAGAACTGGAAGCAACAAACCCAAGCTGTGGATATCTGTGCCAACTCCATCTCTCCTCTACCAAATTTTAATCAAAGTGTGTTAGAAAATCCTGTTCCTCTGCTTATTTATAAGAGGAAAACTGCTTTCAAAAGTTATGAGAGGGAAGAAAGATGCCACACACACATATTAATCTCTCTTAGGGATTTACATGTAGCTGTGAAACATCAGGTATGTTTCTTACACATTTCTTTTACTGTTCTGTGTCCTCTGGAAAGAACCAGGATAATTTCAAATCTGCTTCTTAAAGGGATATTTGGAGAAACTCATTTCATTCTTAAATACCATTGACTTTGTACTGAGAGAGCAAATGGACTCCATCAATGTGAGGCTCTCACTGGCGGGTAGCATGACTTTTGCTCTAACTTGACTCCCATAAAGAGTTGTGCAGTAAAGTACACTTCCATCCATGCTTGGAGGGTCCTTTCTGTGTATGGGATGAGTTCTGAGAATACCATCCTTGACTTAAAAAACACAGGTGCAGAACTGGCGCTCCATATAACACCTTATATTTGATATTTTCCACGCTGCTTTCTTTTTATGAACACTTCGGATACTGGCAACTGGGAAGTGGAAGAAATCTCATTCAGTTTGCATCTGTCAAATTTGCCCTTTCAAATTGCGAATTGAAACACAGCTGTCTTTTGAAATTTACGCATATCAGAATTTCACGATGCAGTTCTCAGACGAATCAATGTTTTACAACAACGCACATGGGGAAATTGCTTGCAAAAGTGTGGACATGAGTAAAAGAAAAAGTATTAAAATGTGCCTGTTAGGAGAAATTCACACTAATATGCTGGAGAATTTTCATGAAGATATTTTTTTAAAAGAAATTGAAAATTGCACATAAATTTGGAGAATGTTTGGGAAAATGTGAGTGGATCGAAATGGACTGATCCTTCCAGCTTTAATGGCAACCCTGCTAAAAAAATCAGCCTGTGGCTTTTGATGTGAGCTAGTTTGATGCTTTCTTTCGCTTCTGGCATGTGCCCAGCAGTTGTATCCAATCAGCCATGTTCTGACAAAGACATGTTTTCCTTTTACCAGAACCACTTGATGTAAAACAGCAAAGCCCCGGGTTTTCCCCCTTTGCAATGCTAGTACAAGACCTGTAGTACTTACGTAATCATTAGTTTAACAAAGGCCATATTTCAACCGCAAGGTGTTTCAGGGCAACAACTTTCCCTAGTTGGAATGACACAGGTATTTATTGCAGGAAATCCCTTGCAAGAAATATCTGCCTATTACAGACAGCAATAAAGTCAACTTTTTGCCTTCAGCGTAATTCTTCCTAGGGCTGATCTGCAAATGTCTAAAGAACAGAAACATTAAAATACCTGCTGAATGGCAAGAGTTTTCCACAATAGCAGTGATGCTGACAATAACATATAGTTAAGCAGATTTGGACAAGAGATTTATAGACGATAGTTCAGGATATACAATATAAATATATGGCTGGTAGGTCATTAATGGACTTCTGTGCCAATGGGAAAATAATTCTGTGACACATTTTACGTGATTTATTTCCATTTGGCTTTTTTTTTTTTGCAACAAGGCCTTGTATAACATAAATTTAGGTTTCTTTGTTTTGACTCAAGCAGAGTGATCTTATACATCTACTTTTATGTAGATATGCCATTCTTTGGGTATATAGTGAGGATGGCACAGGAATCTGTAGAGAATATTTTCTCCTTGAAGAAAATCCAAAACCTTTACCTGGACAGAGATCTGTGTTTTGGAGATTACTGGAATCCTCATTTCATGTTTCTTACAGTTATCATTCAGAATAATAGAAACAATGCATTTTTGGCGCAGGAAGTTCCAAGTAGCGATGGGAAAACTGACTTCATCATAGTTTGGAGTTTGCCCACTGAGTTAGGAATCCAACTGTCTCAACTTGGAGAAAAGGTCTCTGTCACTATAAGATTTTGAAGTCTCTTTGAATGTTGGGAAAGTGACATGAGTAATGCAGTACTCTTTTCAGCTCTGTGCGTCATGACACCTTGCATAATATACAGGTATGACTATTAGGCCATTTCCTCTGGTGTTCAGTTGGGTTATATGAACCAACCTAGACTCTGCAATCATCACCTGAGAAGCTTCTTTGTGTGCCCCCTCCCAGGGAGGTTCAGAGGGTGGCAACATGAGAACAGGTGTTTTCGGTGGTGACTCCCTGCTTGTTGCATGCTCTAGTTTTAGGCACCAGGCAAATACTTTACCTTTTCCACAGACCTTTTGGCCTTTTATATGAAGGATTTTGTTGCCTCTTTTAGTTTAACTGTGTGTTAGCCTTTATCTGAACTGTGTTTTTAGGTTTTTATTGTTTTTAATCGCTTTGAGGTACCTTTGTGAGAAAAGTGATTAAGAAATACAATGAATAATAATCATATCATAATATGATCACAGAACAGCCTGCAGCAATATCCCTGTCAGTTACAAAACAGCCACCAAGTCTGACTTGGCTGATCTATCGCACAAGAGCTGACTATGGTGGTGCAAGTCTTTCTTCCATTGTTATAAAAAGTTATCTATGTGGAGCATCACACACCTTGCTCTGCCGTTTGCCATTCTACTAATTCACGATAGACAAACACCCTTGGAGGTCACTGTCTGCAGCACTAGTTGTCTGAAACCCACTGGCATAACCTTTTTGAAACAGGAAAATATTTTCAGACAAGCTCATATTAAGGTAGCTTATGTAGACACACAGGGGTTGAAGTTCTGTATTTTTCAGAAGACTGCAGCATTCATCTTAAGCTAAAAGGCCATTAGAAGCAGAGCGGTTTTGAAAACAGAGGTAGTTTTTAAAAGGTAATCATAATTTCCCTTTTTTCAGTATCTCTATTTTGCCACCTCATTTTCAGGTTGATCTTCAATAAGCTGTAGTCAAAAGAGTCTCCTCTCAGGCAAAGGCTAGGAAAATAAAAGCACAAGAACTAATGCGAGCAAAGGGATTATGGCGACCAATTAGAATATGAGGATTTGCCCATTCATAGCAATAGCTATTGAGAAATAACCGCAGTCATTATTCATATCCTTTGACTCTGATTGGTTAAATAATGGCTGATTGCCAGACTTAAGGGATGTTCTTGTATCGTGCAGTCATTAAACACACACACACACACACACACACACACACACACAAAACTTCAAAGTGCTTATGGAAATGAAGCAACTGCCACAAGAGTGCAGGGAAATTGCTAAACAAGGTAGAGAGGGGAAGCTGTGTATATGTGCCAATAACTGTGCAGTAGGAACTTTATTCTCTGTCCAGTATTTTCCCCACTTTCCCACAATACACTATATTGTGCTCCTGGTAGGTTTGCTTTTGAAACACTGGAGGACCCTCATGCTTATTTGGGGATGAAGAAGAGAACCTAGACACTCACACAGAAATATTGTCTTTACTGCTTAGGGGTTTGTCTACGAAACCAAGAAGCAACTGCTTTATGATTGTGAGTGATGATACAAAAGATACAGCACTTCATTAAACTGGTTTCATTACTGCTATTTATTCACTGATATGGTTCAAGATGGGAGTGCAGCAACACAGGTCACAGCCCTGAGGTGCTTACAGTTGAAATGAAATATGCAGTCCTTTCTTGTCCCCACCCCCTTCTGTGAATGTGTGCATGCATTTCAATATGTGAAGTAACTAACATTAATTTTCAAAGGAGGGTCCTTTCTTCTCCTGTATTTCAACCTTGGAAATCTTTGATGTTTCAAAGAATCTCCTTGCCGAACACAATCTCATTCCCACAGATGCCTAACTCATCAGCACCTTTATAATTATCTCAGGAGAATGGCAGAAAGTCATTACTCAGAACAGAGAAAAACGCAATAATTACACCACACACTCAGTGACATATTTGTGTGCTACCATTCAATAATATCTTTAGATGGCAGGCAAATAAACAGATGGATGCAAAGCAGAAGATCAGGAGCCAACTATTAGTATGATTGCCTGCATTAAAAATAAGCTGGCGGCTCTGGGTTGTATGCACACACATATGAATTTTGCCTAAGGCTGCAATCCCAGGTCTACTCAAAATCACATTTAATTCAACAGGGCTTAATCTCAGGTAACTGAGGTTAGGATTGCAGCCCAGAACCATCAGTGAACACTCAGAGTAGGGGGAGAAATCTGATTCAGTTCGCATTTAGAGGTGAACCTACTTAATTAGCACCTTCTGAATTTTTTTTTGCTTTTGTTGGAATCCATCTATCTGAAACAATACACAAACCAAAAACACCCAGCCTTCAAAACTCACACTTTTCTGAATTTTGCAACGCAGTTCTCAAACCAAGTAATGTGTACCAAAATGCACATATTAGGGTAAAGTGTTCTCGAAGCGACTGGCATGAGTTTGGCCAAACTGCGGGAAGCAGTGGAGGACAGGGGTGCCTGGCATGGTCTGGTCCATGGGGTCACAAAGAGTCGGACACGACTAAACGACTGAACAACAACAACGTGCATATAAACAGGGGCAGACCCTGGTAATATGGCGCCTTGTGTGAGGCCAAAATTTGATGCCCCCTGGCTCTCGTGGTGTCTTCCCAAAGCTTCCCATAGATATTTCAGTCACCATGCACATTTCCTGATTATGTCCCACAATGCACCTTTCACCCCACTGGGATCACCAAAGAATGGCAGGTAGCTAAACCTTCTAACCCCCATCCCCCATGCTTGGAGGAATAGACTGTGAATACCACCAACTAATAGCATTCTCCTGGCAAGTACCACGAAGGAGAAGCATTTGGTGCAAGAATCTGTAGCAATGCTGGTTGGGACTATCCCAATGAGAATGGTGATAACGATGTACAGATGGTTCAATTGCTCTGTGGCATCATAGCATCAGGAGCACCCAAGAAAATACTGTTATTTTCTGTTGTTCCTATCAAATCCTCTATTCTGAGATTTTGATTTCTTGGAGGTTTCATGTATAGATTACAGTTCACCAGTGCCATTAGCATACCTGCTAGGAGCTTATTTCTCTCATCTCCTTGCCCATGTGTAGATCTTGGCTCAGAACTGTTTTCTGCAGAGTCCAGGGAAGGGAACTGGTCATTTTGTGTGAGGGTTTTTTTTATTATAAAATAATAATAATAATAATGAGACAGAAGTTTGGCATTTGGCCTTATTCAGAGGAATTTCCACCTGAACAAACTGCCCTCTGATACAGTAGAATACTGACATATTCAAGGCAAATAGCCAGATTTTTACTCCCTCCCACCTCTCTCTCTCTCCTTTTATTTTGGCAAGCTGAACAAGAAATTGGATTCTTTCTTTGGTAGTCACACAGACTGTAGCTTGTGCCTACTGACCCACAAAGTTGCATATGGAACAGCTACAGATGTGGCAGTGATTCCTGCAAGCTTGCTAAGAGTAAAAATATCTACAGTTAGCTGTGCTGAAAGAGAAAGGTCACAGAACCTGGGTAATTGCATGAAAAGGAAGTCTCCTTTGAAACCAATGAACTTAAGAAGAGAACTGCTGGTTTGCACCAACAGCCAACATCTCGCTTCCCACAAGAGCTAACCAGATGCCTCTGAGAAGCCCACAAGGGGGATATCAAGGCAATAGTCCACTGTTGTTCTACAGCAACGTGTATCTCTGAATCTAGATGTTTCATATAGCCACCATGGCAAGTTTTATAATCTAATATCATGGAATTGGCTGGCTACCAAATGGTGGACATATTTACCCCATTTCAGAGCCCTGTGTGGAATCTTATATGTGCATGATGCTCTTGCACATGCCAGCTGCCCTATTTATTTCAACAAAGGGAAGAGATCAATTATTATTATTATTATTATTATTATTATTATTATTATTATTATTATTATTATTTTCATTTCTATACCGCTTTGTAAAGAAAAAAAATCTCAAAGCAGTTTACAACAAATTCAAACATCAAATAAAACAATCCAGAGTACAACATGACTAAAGAAAGTCATGTATGTGTTTATATCAATAATTTTTATTTAAAAAGAAAGTCAATACAAAGCATACATTCAAATCAATGTAATTATAAATGTTGATTCATGGGTGCGACAGCTACTCTCTCCACTGAAAATAATAATAATAATAATAATAATAATAATCTTTTGTATATAATTTTTATTATGTTTTCTGTTTTACAGTTTAAGATACTCATTTTACATCCTTAAGATATCAATGACTTCCCTTCTTCTCTTTCCATGGTTCATTTTACATATCATAAATCCCTGCATATTTTACAAAAAACTATACCATTCTGTATTCCATTATTGCATCCATCAAAACATATTTACACTGTTGAATGTATCTTAATGCTGCCAGCATTTTCAGCTGTACACAATTATTTCCCATATATTCAATAAACATTTTTCAATCTTCTTTAAACGTATGTTCTTTTTGTTCTCTTATTCTATATGTTAAGTCTGCGAGTTGTGCATATTCTGTCAACTTAAGTTGCCATTCTTCTTTAGTTGGGACCTTGCTCGTTTTCCATTTTTGGGCTAACAAAAACAGTCTGCAGTAGTAACATACATAAATAACCTTTTTTGACAGCTGGGAATTTCAGTCTGAGACATCCCCAACAGAAAGGACTCTGGTTTTCTTGGGGGGGGGGGGAATTACTTTTAAACATTTTTTCCAATTCACTATGGATCATTTCCCAATACTCTTTTACCCTATTGCAAGTTCAACACATATGAAAGAACATTGCCTCCACCTCTTTGCATCTCCAGCACTTATCTGATTCAATAATAATAAACTTTGGAGAAGGGTAACGCTCCATGTGAAATACAATTATATCATCACTGGATTAGGGTGTTGGTGTAGCAGCTGCACCTCATACCGCAGCATCAAGAGAGTTCCTGGAAATTGGGTTCTCCTCCCAGAGAGCACATGTTGCAGTGAGGTCACCACAACTGACTCTCTGTTGCTGGGGTGGGTAAGTTTTGATTGCCACAGCTACCCGATTGGTCCCTCCCTATATTTAGGGTCTGTGTTGACCTTGCTATACCGTCGTGGGTCGTCTGCTTTTGGGGCAGGGGCCCAGTAGGAATTTTTCCCACTTGGCTGATTGGCTGGTGCCTTTTGGGTTTTGCCTGCCGTGTAGCAAATCATCACAACATTGTAAGGTTTGTCGTTAGGCATTGGTTAATGTGTTTGGAGGGGACAAGGCATGGCTGTTACCTGTCCCTCCAATGGTTGCTGCGTAGGTACAGTGGATGTGCGGGTTGCGAACACAATCCGTGTGGGAGGCGTGTTTGCAACCCGCAGCGTTTGCAACCCGGGCCGCTGTGTCTGTGCACGCGTGTGACGCAATTAGGCGCTTCTGTGCATGCGCAAAGTGCAATTTAGTGTTTCTTCGCATGCGCAAGTGCCGAAACCCGTAAGTAACCCATTCTGGTACTTCTGGGTTTGGCGCCTTCGTATCCCACAGCAAGCACAACCTGCAGCAAGCGCAACCCAAGGTATGTCTGTATTCCCTTAAAGGAATCCAGGGGCTCGCCATGCATTTGTCATACCCCTGAAAGGGGGATAGGGCCGCACAAAAGCCCCTGGGAGCATTCTGGGTGTGATCTTAGGGATCTGTACCCATCCCTATCGATCTCCCGGGGTGCTTACCTTGACTGACTTCTGCAACTGGCAGTTGTCAGTTCTGTTCCTGTCCTGGATAGTCTGGGACAGGTTCAGATAATCTGAACCAATGCCTAAGCAAACCAATCACACCTGCAATCAATAAAGTTGTGGCCAAAATTATGCCAAACCTAAAACTAAAATTTGAGTCATGTTTGAATTTATTTCTAGGCAGTTTTGGCGATCTTAACACGCAATGCTATCAGTTTATATGCTGAAACCTGCATTACAGAGAGGGAGTTGTAGTATAGCAGTGTACGGGATATAGCTCTTAAAGAACATCTAATTTAACCACCATGAAGTTATTCAAGGGGACTCTGAACTCAATTAGTTTGATTAAAAAACGGTACTCCTTTTTATTTTTATTAATGATGGGGGCATGTTTAGATGTCCTCCAGCAATTCAGTCATCTTCATGGCAGGGTTATTTCAACATACAGCAATATAGTTTGGGCTTTTAGATGTATAGCAGATGTAATATCTTAGATAATTCTGATGTATTCCATTGTACCAAAATTGCCCACGATTTTTGTCTTTTGTTCCTGTCGAAGAGTTTACAAAATAATATATTTTTTTCTTGGGAAAAAAGAGAGAGGTGGAGCCTCCCAACCACCCCAGTTATCACTAGAGATAATATTAATTGGTACCCCTGTTGGCAACTCCTGTTAGCTAGGGAGAAAGAGGATTTTAATGGGAATTGAGAATGAATGATTCCCTCCTGGCTTGAAGTAATCTCTCCAGAGCTGCTTTGCAACATCACGGGGTGGAGTAGCTACTGAGGAGGAAAGGTAAAGCGTTTGATCTGGCATTGCGGTTGTTAAGCAAAGCACTGAGTCCAAAACATGAAACGTAACACAACAATAATAAAAGAGACACAATGAGCAGCCATGGGGGAGGCACTTCAAGCAGCAAATGAAGCTGGAGTCCTTGACTTCAAGCACTCAAAACATCTCAGCCCTGAAAAACATCCAGTATTTGGGTAAATAATGTTTGATGCGAACAGCGATTCCTTAATTCAAAACCACACTGCTGGTTTTGGAAAAGCCTTGCCATCATTTTACAAAACTGCTTCCCATTAACTAAATCAATGTTAATTTTGTACCCGAAATTACGAGCTTGATACTGATTCAGCAGTTTGTGGTCATTTGGCATCTCGCCACATGGCAGATTGAACAAAAATAGGCTTGGATTCCAAACTGGAAACGGCTCAAGCATCCTGTTAAGAATCAAGCAGATTGTTCTTCAGAGGGTAATCTTACTCCTCTCTGTCTGCCTGCCAGTCAAGTGAATCTCAAGTACACTTTGTATTTATAGCAAACATTGAAAACATATTTTAAGGGATAATATGATGAATTAATATGCACGTGGGACATGCAAACCTGCAAAGTGGCTCTTTCAGCACAGCTTTATGGAGCACTCAGTGCTCAACACGATCTGGCTGCTGCAGAGGCTATTGTCTTCAATTATGAAGAAGCATCAATGTTCTTATGGCCATTCATAATAGGTTGACTGACATTTGAACTGCTGTCAGGGGAAATAAACTCTAGAAAGCCATTCACAGATTTACTTTCTAGAAAGCCAGGTGGTTTCGAGCTTTGTAAAGGGTTGGCCTATCTAACTTCCTCCACAGAATTCAACCAACCTGCATATCCTGTGGCACACCCTACAAGTGTCCCAGATAAACGAGGACATCCTGTTTCTTTCTTGTGAGAAGATGGCAGCAATTTTGGGTACCCTGATTTCACACAATTTTACCCCCCATGAAAAAGTGCCTTTTTGGGGCTGCAATCTCACATGGTGCCCCAAAACACATGTTTTTGGCCGCCATGCCTGAAAAAGTGTTTTTTTTTTGGGGGGGGGGACAGAATTACAGTGCAAAATCATGCAAGATCACAGCATCCAAAATGGCCACTGTCCTCTTGTGAGAAAAAACAGGTAGATGGTGTCCTGGAAGATGGCATCCCAGTTTTTGTTCTCAGTGTGTTGGAGGGTATGCTGTGGTCCCTGGGAAGCCAGAGAAACGGGGGATCTCCCTCTCCAAGGGCAAAGAGAAAGAAAGAAAGAAGGAAGGAAAGAAAGAAAGAAAGTTAGTTCTGCTCTCCGTGAGGGATATCTGATGTTAGATTCTCCCTACCTGCTGCTGTAGATAAAGTGCCTTTGGTTTCCCACCCCTCCCTTCCTTAGGACCACATCTTAAATCTTAATATAATCGGTCCTTGATATGATAATATTTATGGCTATTTATGTAAGTATCCAAAAATTGGTAAAATGTGGATACTCTTTATTTTGCAAATGGAACTTTTTGCTGCATATGTTTGACAGTAGCCTATAATGTTATATGTTTAAATGTTCTCTCTCTGTGCGTGTTTCTCTCTTGGACAAACAGTTCTGCTTCTTGTTTGTGTGCCCTCAGAGCAATAAAAATGGAGCTCTTGCAGTTTGCTGTGTTTATCCTTGGCAATCTTGTCTCAGGCCTCATTACACTTTGAGGTGGCAAAGATTGCACAACTGTGATTTTACTGCCTTGTTTTATTTTATTTTATTTACACGGGGGAGGTGTTTCCGAGAAATCGCTCTCGTGTGAAAATCTCTGGTTTGACACAAACACCTGCCCACGTAAACATGAGGTGGTAAAGTCACTGTGCAGTGCAAAGACTTTACCATCTTCAGAATAATCATTATGAGTCAGTCCATATTCTGACTCTTGCACTCAGTCCACAGACCTAACAGCAAAACTGAAGAAACATGAAAGAATTAAAGCACCAGGTGATTATTTAATGCTGGGGCCAGGGAGGAAGACAGATAGAGAGTGAGAGAGTGAGAGGGCGATAGGGCAACCAATCAGCTGTAGGCCTCTGATCATAGTTGCCAATTGGGAACTAACAAGTGTGAGTGGATGATGTCATAGTATATTACAGCAGGCCTAGCCAAGTGATTGAGTAATACATTAGGAAGATAGCTGTGTCCTTAGAGCATCAGGCTGGTCCCTGTTTCCCATTATAGTAGCTTACAGGAATTTAGAAAGCAAAATAGGAAATGACATATTTTTTACGTGCTTTATTCTACGTCTCATTAGAGGGTTAGCCACTTACATATTAGCTATCTGTCTCTGTATCTGCTTAATGTCCAAAACAATTTGTTTCAAGATCCACTTTAAAAGCAAGACATTCCCTAATTGTCTCGCTATAATATATGTAAAATATTGCACTACTGGGGCTCATTAGCAAAAGCATAGATGCTGTTTAGTAATCCATAAGGTGATACTGGTTAATGAACATTGCAAATGATCCCACTGGCTACTTTAAGATTAATAACAGATATGTCTCCTGCAACAAACAAGTCTCCCATCCCTGGAGAGAACTGGAGAAAGTGGATCATAATTAGGATGAGGGCATACCAGGCATTTATAGTTACAGTTTTTACCAATGAAACTATCCTACTTTTGTTCTACAGCTGCTCTGATATGGAAGGCACAGAATGCATCTCTGCCTATACTCGTGCTGCTATGTGCTAGCACCATTCTTTCTGAAAATAGGACATCAATTTAAAAATACCAAAACTAGGATGGGGCATGCTTGTCTCCAATTTGAATGTTATCCGGGTTCTTTCTGCCAATTAAATATTTTTCTCCAGGTACATCAATGTGGGAACATGTATGCCGATGGTGTCCCACGTGTGCACGTTTTCTTGTCTTGCTGCCCTGGGAACCATCCTTTGGCTGTTGTATCAATGTGTGGACCTTGCCCCACCACCTATGGAGTCTGCTCATCTTAAATTTAGCAAAATCCCTGTGGGACAGCTTCATGGTTTGTGATGAGGGTGGCTGCAGCAGCTTGGTTTCTCAGATCCATCAGCTGAATTACTGCCTGCCATTATTTGGGGAGGGGAAATAGCTCTGTGTGTGTGTGTGTGTGTGCGCGTGTGTGTGTGCGCGCCAGCGCCCACGCCCACGCATTCAGCTAGCTACCCCACAGCGTAATGTGGGATGTAAACACAGAGCAGTCAAACACAACATTGCTAGAGTGGACATGAAGGTGTCTCAGTCCTCCAGCCATAACTTCCTGTTTACCTGGACTGAGGCAACTTCCTCTATGTAACTGGAGATGGGTGTGGTTTCACCTGGGCAGGTTTACACAAAAGCACAGGGGCCAATCTCCATCTTTCTCTTTTGGAGTCGCTTTTTGAACAAGCTACATCTTAGGACAAAATGCTCTCTTGGCTTCTAGCCAAGAGAGGACAAAGAGGCTTTCCTCCCTTATGGAGATAGCCTCACTGCATGTAAATACATTTATCTAAGCTTTGCCTGCCTTCTGAGAATGTGCTGTAACTCAGGATGATTGTAAGTAAACTCTTTAAACATTCCCACAGGTAATTCTTCAGAACATGTAAAAGCTACTTCTACAGCCTCTCTCCTGCCATTTTCTTCAGCTGGATGTGTGTGTGTGCATTTAACACAACATGAACAAGGTGGTCAGTGAGCCCTGAAGGGCCCCTGAAGATCCAGGTCCTCACCTTGCCCTCACCATCATGCCAATGCCGTCACCAGCCCCATCACTGCAACTGTAGCCTCACCTGTGACTGCCCCCATGACATCACAACAGTGGCAAGGGTGCAGTGGGTGCAGCAGTCACAAGGTCAATGGTGCTGGGTGGTGCAGGAATCCCCAGCAGGGTTGTGGGGGGCAGATCTGCCACTTGAGGCAAATGGCTTCAAGTCGCCTCATGCATGGTTGCCACAGCATGCAGTACTGGCACAAGACAATAGCAGAGATCCATTCATCTGAATCCAGCAGAACATGTGCACTTGATGCCAGCAGCAGAACAAGCAAATCACTAACCCTTCAAAGATGAGCATTGGCAGGAGGCTGCAGCTCAGTAGATGAGCTTGTATTTTACGTTGATGAGGTCCCAGGTTAAGTTCCTAACATCTCTGGTGAAAGGCTCTGGGGAAGCATACAAGGTTTGGAGAGCAGCTGCTTGATTATGCTTGGCAGTCCTGAGTTAGAGGGATTGTTGATCTGATTTAGCAGCTTCTTACATGGTGTCGTGATTGTGTGTGACCATGACAGGAAGGTGAAAATGGTGTTAAGTGGCAACTAATACATTTTAGGTGCTCTTGAGTTTGTACCATCAGACTCTCACCAGGGAGTTTGGGTTGATTCCTTTTCTGCCCAGCAGGTTGACACACATCTTGGGCAAACTTTCTCTCTTGCTGGATCCCTGATTGCACCTTTCAACAGGTGACTGACTGTTTTGCTTCTGGCTTGTAGTTCTGCTCATCCTGGCGGGCTCCATATCCATTTTGAGAATAAAACTTCCTTGTTGTGCCCATTCAAAATGGGTTATTTCTGGTAGTAGAGCTCAGGTAATCCAGTACTGGGAAATGAAGACAAAAGAAACACATCACAGTAGCATTAACAAATGGCTAATCATGCAAGATGTCCTACTTTCCCATCCAACAGGTAAGGGCTTCATTCAGTGCATTCACAATACCCCAAGACAGTGATGAAGGTTCAGTGATGAATGAGAAGCACGACTGGAAGATTCCTGTTTTTAGCAGAAATTAAGGTGTCCATTATTTTAATGGTCTGGTCCATAAAGCTTCATTTGGGTAATTGTATTGGAGTCTGAAAAGCAAGGCTGGGAACACACCATACATTTAAAGTACATAGGTTCTCCCAAAGAATCCAGGGGATAGTAGTTTATTCCTCACAGAGCTATAATTCCCAGCACCCTTAACAAACTGAGGATTCGTTGGAGGAAGTAATGTGCTTTGAATGCAGGGTGTGTACACAGCCTAAGTTAGAACTAAGCTGAAAAAGATTCATGCAGCTGAAATCTACAGAACTTGCTTTTAAATGCAGATTATTCCCACATCCTCCACAAAGCTTCTACTGAGTTATGCTAGATTCCAGTGACATTGTCAGGAGTACCTAACAATCTTGGGAAACTGTCAGATCCTAAGAACCTTAACTGCTGCTGACACCTGCCCTGGATCTTGCTTTTCTGATAAAAGCAACTGACCATTAGGTCCAGTCGCGGACGACTCTGGGGTTGTGGCGCTCATCTCGCTTTACTGGCCGAGGGACCCAGCGTACAGCTTCCGGGTCATATGGCCAGCATGACTAAGCCGCTTCTGGCGAACCAGAGCAGTGCACGGAAACACCGTTTACCTTCCCACCTGGAGTGGTACCTATTTATCTACTTGCACTTTGACGTGCTTTCGAACTGCTAGGTTGGCAGGAGCAGGGATCGAGCAACGGGAACTCACCCCGTTGCGGGGGTTCAAACTGCCAACCTTCTGATCAGCAAGCCCTAGGCTCTGTGGTTTAACCCACAGTGCCACTCGCGTCCCGTGTGCTTTTCTGGTACTTCAGTATAAACGCTGGGCAGCTTGAAGCCGCCATTTTAACATTTCATGCTACACAGAGGAGCCCTTTAGCCCAATTAAATATTTGGTGGGTTCTACAGTAGTTAGGAGAAACTGTGACCTGCCTCAATTCTCTTTGATGCTGTCATATCATGTGCTGATCATAATCCAGCATAGAGTTAAGTGAGCTCAACATGCTTAATTTGTCATTGGATTGTGGCCAATGGATGGTACTTATTCCATAGAACTACAGAGCCATAGAACATTGCGGATGCCTTCATTACAGACATCACAGCACCAAAGTATTCATTTTCCTCCCCTTTTTAAATACATGTTGATCTGGCAGTCTTCATCCATCCGCAGTGGTTGAGTGAAACCAGATCTTTTGAGTTCTGTACTCAAATAGTATTTTATGAAAATCCATCACTTATTTCATAGTCTTTGGTGGCAGCCTCAGAACAATGATTAGAAACAGGGAAAGCATCCCAATGAATTAATGGCAATAATTATCACAAATTGCTACATGCTTACATTAATTATATCTGTTTAAAAATAGGCTGGTGATGTAACCTGGCAGAGTTGACACATTAACCTAATGAGAAGAGATTCCCGCCCCGTCTTCATTAGACGACAATGTGCAAAGCAGACACTTACACCACATTAACCCCTAAATTATATGCTAAAGATGTCATTCCCTTCAAAGTGACAGATTGCTCTCTAACTGTATTTCAGGATTAGCAATCTCTAATCTCTATAGATGCAATCTATTCCATAATTAATCAGGCAGAATTACGCCATTTCTCATTTACAACTCTGTTACTGTAGCTTGTGGCATAAGCAAGTTGGACCCACATCCTAGTTGGACCAGCTTCTAATTCCATGCCGATAAAACCCACAAGATTTTTTTCCAATCTGAATAAATTATGCAAATAAACAAAAATATGCAAATTAGGCTATTGCTACTTGTAAAACAGGGATTTGAGCCCCTGTCATTTTTTGCTTCTGAAGTTTTACCCAGACCCATTTGGACAGGAGACTTAAATAAAAACACAAACAGGTTGTGCTTTTCAGATTGCTTCATTCAGCTCAGAGCACAAAATCTGTACTTGTGTGTGGCTGATATCCTGAATTTACCTACCCTGGACTGCATGTCATGAAAAAGTCTATTTGAAATCATACTGATGTACTCATATTTGCTCATTATTTTATGGGTCCTCTCCTACCTCAACTTGAATTTTTTTTATATCTTAACACCAATACAACAGGACTAAAATTTGCAGAATAGCATAACTATTAACAAAAGTGGTATCCCAGTCGAGAATCTTTCTCAGAACAGTGTACATTAGAGTCCAAGCATTGATTTGTTGGATCCAGGCAACTTCTGGCAATGTAGCAATTAACTGGAAATAAACCCATCAATCCTCATTGGTGTCTTTGCTATGCTGAAGGCACTATATCTTGAGTAAGTGGCTGCTATATCCCAATGTGATCTTGTATATGAGTGTGTGTATACAAGGGGGATACACTAAGAAAATATGAAGAGCCTTCTGGTTTGGAGCAAAAGTCCATTTAATGTTGCATGCTTCCAATGGGGACCAGCTAGATGCCAGTGGGAAGCCCACAATCAACCTCAGCAAAACATCCTTGTGCTTGTGCTCCGCAGCAACTGGTATTAAGAACAGATATTTTATACTCAAGGTAACATATATAAATAACCATTGATAGCCTTATTATCCATGAATTTGTGTAATCCCAAATTTTCCTTTAGAAATTTGCCTAGCCTCATTTTAAAGCCATCTAAAGTGGTAGCCATTGCCACGTCTGGAGACAGAGAACGAAATAGTCAATCCATATAGTAGACCCAAATGGATACAGAGGTGATCATAATATATGTATAAAAGCAAAAAATTGTGCTCTGTTGTGAGTAAACACCAGCTGAAATCACACCTGACATGTAAATCCCACAGAATGGTCCTCACATCTTTGATTTTGCCCTTTTTATTTCCTAAAATGGCTGCAATGGCAACATTGCATTGTTCCCAAGTGGTTCTTCATCATGTACACAGCATTAATGAACTATATTCTAAAATGGCTCAACAGAGGTTTTCCCTCCCAAGAGATATGGAAGCCTCACACTAGAAAAAGCAGGTGGCAGAAGAAGTTCTTCAGAAATTATGACCAACCAATTAAAGGTATTACAAATTACAGGCACATGTTGCAAGATACGTCATGTGGGAATTTGAAGCCACTAACAATGGATGCTGAATTTACCCCGAAGAACGTAAAAAGTTAGCAGTATAAATTTGATGGGTTATATTTCCTTTTGAATAGGCAAAGCTACAAGGGAAGAAAGCAAAGACTAAATTGCATGACAAGATAGAAAGATCAGTGCCAATGCCATGCTGGGTCCTATTTTGAGTGTTTATCTGCTGCTATAACTCCACGGCCCCTTATAGTTTTAGCAGCTGACTTTGAATTGGAGCTTTCCTTCCTTTCGGTTTGTGTGTGTTTTGAGTTGGTATGCAAAGCAGTCCATTCAGTCTCTGGCTATGCCTGCAATTGTTGCTTATTCCACGCCTATACCAATTTGAGTTAGCCCTAAAGGGGTAAAAGCGAGATGGTCAAAAATATATCAGAGAGTTTATTATTTATTTATATTTAAATTTTTATAGATCACAATTTAATAGAAATACAGCAAGTTGATATACATAGGAACACAACATCACAAGTGAAGAAGGCCGTGAGTGGCATACCTAGATCTGCTGTCTCTCCCAACTGACCTCCAGCCTGCCACCTGAGGTGACTGCTTCACCCAACCTCATGGGTGGCCTGGCTGTAGCAAGAGTCATTTAGTTTTCTCCTCCTTGAATCTGTCTATTCTTCTTCCTAAACCCTCTAAGTTGATGGTCATCTCTGCCTTCTATGCGAGCGAGTTCTATAGTTTAACTATGTGCTGAATGAAGAAATGCTTTCTTTTATCTTTCCTGAACCTGTCAAGATCCAGCTTCATGGGATATCCATGAGTTTTAGTGTTCTGAGAGATGAAGAAAAAAACTATTCTCTATCCACTTTCGCCATATTAGGCATAATCTTATAGACTTTTATCATGTCACCTCATCTTTTCTCCAAACAAAAGTCTTTCATTGGAGAGTTGCTTCACCCCCTTGGCCATTTTGGCTACCATTTTCCTAACCTTTCCAGCTCTACTGTATCTTTTTTGAGGTGAAGTGACCAGAACTGTACACCATATTCCAAATGCAACCACACCATAGATTTGTATCATTACATTATGATAGCTGCAGTTTTATTTTCAGTTCCTTTCCTAATGATCCTTAGCAGGGAATTTGCCTTTCTCATGGATTCCACACATGGCATTGACATATTTTCATTGAGCTGTCTACTAGGACCCCAAGGTCTCATTCCTGGTCACTAACCATCAGCTCAGACCACATGAGCATATATGTGAAATTGGTTTTTGCTTTGGTCTTTTTGCCCTGGCATTTATCACTTTACTCTTGTTTACATTGAATTGAAATTGTCATTTTAAAGTCTGTTCACTGAGTTAGGAGAGGTTCTTTTGGAGCTCTTCACAATCTCTCTTTGTTTATCGACCCTGAGCAATTTAGTATCGTCAGCAAACTTGGCCACCTCACCTGCTCACACCATCGTTTATGAGCAAGTTAAAAAGTACAGATCCCAATACTGTTCCCTGCGGGTTCTTCTTTCTGCATCCCTCCATTCAGAGAGTTTTCCATTTTTTCCCTGTTTCCTGTTTACTGCTATTTAACAAATTTCTGATCCGCAAGAGGGCCTCTTTCCTTATTCCATGACTGCAAAGATTACCCAGGAGTCTTTGGTGAGGTACCTTGCCCAAAGCTTTTTGTAAGTTCAAGTACACTATGTCTGGACTATGTCTGCTGGATAGGCTTGCTGTACATCAGGAAAATTCCTGACTTGTCTTGGTTTTGGTGTGTAAAAATGGCATTGGGGGAATTTTGCCGAATCGGCAAAATGTCAGGGGAAACCTGGATGTATGGCAGCACGATGGAAAAAGCAGCAGAAACAGCTCAAAAAGCTTAAAATCACAATTTTTGGGTTAGGTTTCCCCAAAAAAGTTGAACAATTTTGGTGGGTTTCTAAAAAGGTCAACAATTTTGGTGTTTTGTGGGTGTCAGGAATTTTACTTTTTGAAATATGGCAACCCTACTGCTGGATCACTCCTATCTATATACTTGTTGATGGTCACAAATAACTCTAATTGGCTCCATCACTGATGTCTCTTAGGTTGACAGTTAAGGCATTCTTTTTCTGCCCAGCTTTTACTGTATATTAATCCTGCTCATTGCCAATCTGATTTATTTTTATTGTGCCTTTTAGAAAAAGATGTCTGGTTTTAACTGCATTGACATCTCAATTCATTTGCTCTTTCCATACATTAACTTTTAGAGGATATACACATTTTTAAAAAGTCATTTCATGGATATTTGCTATGAAGTAGAAAGTAGTAGGGAGCCTTTCAATACTAACTTCCTTTGCTACTACACAGAAACAGAGAGAACCAGGCAGATATTGACAAAATCAGGATTCATTGCATCTCTGCTCCCTAATTACACTGGTGACAGCAGAAGACAAAGAATATACATGAGATGTGAGCAAGGTGTTAAATCATAATAACATGTGTTCTCGCTTATTCCTCTTTCCTACATGTGATATGAAAAAAGTCGCACTAATTAAGGTTACTTTGTCAGACTGATTGGTAATTACTAGAGCAAACCTCCTAACCTTATGGCCTCAACAGTAAAAGGTCAAAAATAATGGTGTTGTCCTTTGGAGATTAATGATGCCTGGATGAGAAAGACAAAATAAAACATGGCAACTTAAGACGGAGGCATTTTGAAGTTTCTCTGCCTACTTTCTATAATGCTCCTTAAACAGCAGCATTCCTTCGATCCCGATTCCGTTCACCTTGCAGGCCATTCTGCACTTAATCTCTCTGCATTCACTAACCTACTCTGATTTCAGCAGAGTGTCACTAAAGTTAAATGAGATAAGAGCTCCATTGCAGCCTCTCTGCTTTAGAGGTCAATGGAAAGTTTCTCTGGCTGCTTCATTCAAAAATAATAGATATCTTTTATGATAGATTAGTTAGGGTAAGGTTACCAGATTTTTTTCAATGAATCCGGGGACACTTTTCAACTTCAATGGATTTTGCATGGGGACTGATTTGTAAATCCGGGATGGGGACGTCTAGTAACCTTAAGTTAGGGAAGCTGATTTCCTTCTCACTCCCTTGAATGGCTTAAGGAGTTCTTTGACTTTCTGGTGAAGGGAAGGACCAGCATGTTGAACATTTTCAAAGCCATGCATGTCTGTTTCAAAGAATCCCTCTAATACGGAGCTCTTTCCTATAATATGAGACTGTTCTTTTGTTTATCCAACAAGAAACAAGCATTTAAAGCAACTGCTATGAGAAACCAGTGACACATGGAAGGCCTATTAGCACTCCATCAAATTAACAATATAGTTTAGATTCCCTCGAGTGTCGTATGTGTGCTTTTTAAAAATAATAATATTGGTTTATTCACTCTTGCGTTAATAAGGTGGACTTGTGCCAAAAGTACACAGATTTAAATTCACTGGACCTGCCTTGCTAAATTAAGATATTAAATGAACCATCACTTAAAAATTTTTGTTCCCCAATATGAGGTTACTATATAGTTTATATTTAAAAGCATGCACATTCTTTAGCAGCCACACATAATTTGTGAACCAGGCTGTGGAAAGGATTAATATCAGTATGTAAAATAACTAGATTTTGAACTCCAAATACCTGCACTTTTATTCAGAATGCATGAAGCCACTAGACACATTTCATTAGCTGTGACAGCCATTTCATATGTCCCAGGGAAGTGAATTCAATATTTATCACAAAAGTATCAGATGATGTATGCCATCTTTGATACGTACTACCGTAACTAGTGGGGGGAGCCCTTAGTGGGGGGGGGGAACCTGTGGAGTGTTGGTTCCTGTCCCCCAGTTTCCCAGTGTATTTAAATGCTGAATTCATCATAACTATTAATTCTCCCCCCCTAAACTCAAGGGACTAAAAAAAAACCCCAAACAAATACAGCTCATATCTGTGTCTACAAATCATCCTCTTGAATGATTATTTCCTATAACAGAGAAATATAAGTTGTACGGCCAAACAGCTGTGGCCCTGAATACAAGGGGCACATATTTTTATTAGTTGCAGATAAAATGGTTATAACACAGACATTTATTCTTTTGGCATCTGGTGCACTAAACGGTTGTAAATCAGTGTTCTCTTTGCCCATAGGTACCAAATGCATTACTCATTAAATGGTCCCCTGAGAGCATAGTAAAACATCTTTGAACATATCTTTTGGGACAGGCTACAGCAAGTGAGATCATTAGCAGTATTTCCCTGTGAATCTATGGAATCTTTGCTGAATTCATTGCTGTTACGCTTTACCTTCAAATTTTAACTGATTATGTGATGAGTTTACCACGAGAGGCCTTAGGAGTACAAGACCCATTAGGCACTGCAACTGCAACCACTTGAAATCCAAGTGGAGAGGAGATTATGTGGAAGAAACGAACTGAATTCCAATTTGGGTAATAAGGACTGGTTGCTGGGGATGTGGTGGTGGTGATGGGGAGAAAATCAAAATGACCATTGGAATTCCTTCAGCGGATCTTGCAAGTCCCTAGTGAGTACTGAATCATGGAGAAGTACTGTTTGCAGAGAAATCCAAACTCAAACAGAATGACCTTCATTTATAATTGGCATGTCGGTAACAACAACAACAACAACAACAACCCCGCCCATCTGCCTGGGTTTCCCCAGCCACACTGGGCAGCTTCCAGCAGAAGGTTAAAAACACATTAAAACTTCAGACATTAAAAACTTCCCTAAACAGGGCTGCCTTCAGATGTCTTCTAAAAGTCTGGTAGTAGTTGTTCTCTTTGACATCTGGTGGGAGGGCGTTCCACGGGGGGGGGGGGTGCCACTACCGAGAAGGCCCTCTGCTTGGTTCTCTGTAGCTTTGCTTCCTGCAGTGAGGGAACCGCCAGAAGGCCCTCGGCGCTGGACCTCAGTGTCCGGGCAGAACGATGGGGGTGGAGACGCTCCTTCAGGTATACTGGGCTAAGGCTGTTTAGGGCTTTAAAGGTCAGCACCAATACTTTGAATTGTGCTTGGAAACGTACAAATTAGTATATTCTGTTTTAATATACCAAGGCGTTTTAATATCTTCTTTCCTATTCATTCAAACTCTTGTGGTTATGTGAAATTTAATGATGTGTCTTCTTACAGAACTAGTTTGATGTTCTCAGTGTTGAAGTGTAGGGGATAATGCAACCGTGTCACATGGCCCGTTGTACAGGTGAGGCAAGCTAATGGAGGCCGTACCAATAAGCATATTGACATTGGGAGAATGGTTTGGCAGATGAAGCAGCAGCCTATAGAACCCAGAACAATTTTGCAGCTCACTAAATATGACACCCGCCTTTGAGTCCAGTAGTTTAAAAAGCCATACTTTATAAAATGTATCCATCACTGTGCTGAGTTTCTAGCTGAGAAGAATTCACATGGCATGGAGTTAGCAGAACATGCTTCAGTCACTCTTTGAGGCCATTTGAACATAAAATTATTTTATGTATAATTAGAAGAATTATGTTTTTGTTTTTCTGTAATAAAAACATATTTATCTTATCTATCTGTCTGTAGTGAGAGGAAGTGATATTCTGGTTCATTAAATTCAATAAAATATAGCCATCATGGACAGAATTTAATCTTCTGAGAACTCTGGAGACAAATGTATGGCTTTCCCTAACTTGCATTTAAAAATAACTTACACAGAATCACAATGAAATAGCTTAATGGGCCAACAGCTACAGGCAGCACCATCAAACAGTGAAACTATTTGATACTGACAACCTTTTCCTTTAAAGTATTTCTGGGACATAGATATTGTTGCCCTGTTTGAGCATAGCTACAAAGATTAATTCTGTAGACAAGGCCCAGTTCTGCTTGATGCTGAATGGCAGCTTATTAGAGAGAATTTGCCAAGTGCTTTCAAAGCTTATTAAAATTGCTGGGAGTTCAGGTGCTCAGTAACCTTCACAAGTGATTGGCTTCTTGCTTGGCCAAATCCTAAAACAAGATATCCAGTTACAGCCGAAAATAAATGTAGGTCTTTGAAACATCTAAAAGTGCTGCTGAGAAACTCATCAGTCCTGGTTAACAAGGTGGCAGTTGTATGTTTCATCTCCAGGTGACAGATGGCTAACCTGCCCAGAGGTTAGATGAGTTAAAAGGTTTCAGTAGCATCTGAATATCAGTCATTATGGCAGAGGTCAGTGCTGTGAAAGAAAAGGATGGAATCTTTTTCATGCTGATGTCTTTATACTTTTGTTTTCTGTGAGTGGTTTGGTTTGTGTTTTGGTGAAATGAATGCAGCCCAGAAGAGAGAAAACTCTCTAAGGGCTGATTCACACATGCATTTGTATCACTCAATCTCTCATCACTTGGGCGGTTCACGGTTTAATGTGAGAACCACCTCTGTTGAAACAGATTGTTTTTGATGCGATATCAGGAGATATGAAAGTTCTTTCCCTGGTGATCCGTGATGGCAGTTTCACACATGCAAGGTATCAACGGGGTGAGTCATTGCATGCAATCAGCAAGTGACAAAACACATTTTATGATCTCACCACAAGCCTGTCTTCATGGCTTGCATTTACCATGGAATTTCACAAGCGATCACACTATCCTGATGGGCTTCAGAAACAAATCCTGAAAGTATAATTTAGTTTGATGCAAAGTATTTGTGGGGTGCTGACTCTTAAGAACGAGTGTGAACCATTCAGCCACAGAATACAGGTACCAACCATTTTTTTGCGTGTTCAATTGGCACGTGACCACTGATGTGTGCACTATTTTTGGCCCCTGTCCCAGCGTTCTGCTGGCATGCATGATGACCTGGAACGCAATTCCCACACAAATGGGGGTTACCTGTATGAGAATGAATAACAAAGAATGCTTCTGATCATATTCAGAATAGAGACGGGGTAATCTTAATCTTAATCCCTCCCCAAACAGCTGGAATTAGGGGCAGAGCTTCCAGGCAGGGCAAGTTTAGGTTAACATGGTCCTCTGTCAGACGAATAGTAAGGCTGCACCAGTGCTCCTTGTCTACTTTGTGTTGCAATATAAAGAGAACTCGACCTAGCCAAGTTCACATGCCTGCTCCACCATGAAATATCACATGGTGACCTCAGTCAGCTGACCATATCTCATCTCGTCCTAAGTTACACACAAGGGGGTAGAGCCAGAGTTTGCTCCTATTTGTGGTAGCAGCTCCTCAGGACAGTCCCATCAGTGGGAAAGAGGGGGAGAAGTGTTATCTGCACATTGATCTTTCTCCTGAAGCCCCCAGCACCACTTTCAGCACTGTTCTGCTTCTTATCCTGAAGCAAAGTTCTTAACCTGAAGCGTTATTTCTGGGTTAGCGGAGTTTGTAACCTGAAGTATATGTAACCCAAGGTACCACTATAATATTGAAAAGGAGAATCCTAGGCTGATCCTGATATCAGTTCCTAAAACATCTCCAATCTTCTGGGACCATACTGTAGTTTTATTGTTCTGTCTTTTGTAGTGTTTATTTGTTTTCCTATTTTGAATGGTAAATTATCTTGAGCACCATGGCAGAAAGGCATTGTATGAATGTAAACTGTATACCTTTTCATTGTGAGCAAATGGAAAAAGATAAATCATTTAAATTTCTTTTAATTGGTTTTTTTTGTGCAATTGTATTATTGCACAACACTGTGGTGTTGATGTGGCGTTGCCGGAAAAAGGGACAAGTGAAGGCAACATCTGGCAAGACAATTCAGTAACTAGGTTACTAGGGATGTGCAACATGAAATCAGTCACTTCTTCCAGTCTATCTCCATCTACCCTCCTCAAGAAATCAGATGACAGAATTAGCAAGGGATCTATGGTGGATAGAGGAATAGGAGCACTGGTATAAAATGAGCTATTGAAAAATGGGAGAGGCTTGCTAACAAAAAAGAAAGGAGAAAATACAGGCAGAGATACATAATAAAATGTATGTCCACTAATCACAAGAAGCTTTGTTTCCTTAATGAGGAGTGAAGCACCAAATAAGGTAAATCAGTGACAGGTCATAGGATGAGATATGGACTTCACCAGTTCTTCATGTTCTCCCACAGAAACATTGAATGCAAATGAGGTTCATAACAAGCTGCCAATTAACATCCCAACTGTGTGTTTACATTGAAGTCATTCCCATTGAAATTTGTTCCCAGTAAACATGCTTAGGACATTGTGATATATAAAGATTTAGGGACGCGGGTGGCGCTGTGGGTTAAACCACGGAGCCTAGGGCTTGCCAATCAGAAGGTCAGCAGTTCAAATCCCTGCGATGGGGTGAGTTCCCGTTGCTTGGTCCTAGCTCCTGCTAACCTAGCAGTTTGAAAGTACGCAGTGCAAGTAGATAAATAGGTACCACTCCGGCGGGAAGGTAAATGGCATTTCTGTGCGCTGCTCTGTTTCACCAGAAGAGGCTTAGTCATGCTGGCCACATGAACCGGAAGCTGTATGCTGGCTCCCTTGGCTAGTAAAGCGAGATGAGTGCAGCAACCTCAGAGTCGCCCGTGACTGGACCTAATGGTCAGGGGTCCCTTTACCCTTTAAGGATAAATGGAGCCAGCTCTACCATTAGAGTGAGGCAGTAGATTTTGAGTGCGGATGAAAAGCCAGCATATAGTTGGTTTTTAAATTCACTACTGTTTCATTTTTATTTCCATGGAGAGATGCTTGTGTAAATTTCTGTCTCAGGTACCAAAATAAATTGGCTAGCCAAATTAGTACCTTGACTTGGGGAGGGAGACCTACAGTGGATATTCTGCCTCAAGCAGCAAAATGGCTTGGGGTGACTCTAAACATTGACAATAAAGGCGGCAATACTAATTTTGCAGATTTTTTACATTCAGCTTTAGCTGAGTAATCAGTAGTACATGGTGATCTCTGTCAAATTGTGACACTGCAGTAACAGACAAGAGGAATTAATAATTTCTACTCTATCAAATTTCTAGGCCACTTAGGTGTTTAAACCAACAGTACTCAAGCAACACATAAACAGCTAAACAATATTTTTTTTCATGGGAGGGGTGGATTAAGATGAATGCCCTAGCTTGACTAATGAAGTCTTAGTTCATCATTCACATGTGTGCACATCACAGCAGGGACAAAAGATAGGAAAATTGTTGTATGAAAGAGAAGATTGTGCCAGCCATCTTTCTTCTAATAAAAATAATTAGCAATGGGAAAAAACTGCATTCAGTTTAATCAGATTAATGCAAACCCAGCCCATCAAATTGCTCAGCTCAGCTGTGCCTCTGTTAAAAAGATCAGTAACAAACCTGAATGTAATGAAAACAAAGGCAAATAAACACATTGAAATTGTAGCTGAGAGGACCGAAGCATTAGGGTAACACCTATCTGAAGAAGTGTGCATGCACATGAAAGCTCATACCAATAACAAACTTAGTTGGTCTCTAAGGTGCTACTGGAAGGAATTTTTTTATTTTGTTTCGACTATGGCAGACCAACACGGCTACCTACTTGTAACTAGAACCCTTGATGCTGTGAATGACGCAGTGGGTGACATGGCACATGGAGCATGACAGTGGCAGAACAACACCTATCTGAGTCTGTGCGCACCCAGGCTTGCCAATGTGAAAATAAAGCTAGAGAGGATCTGCCTCACAGCTGCATCCCTGAATCCAGCGTTTGCAGTAGTGAATGTCATCTCTAGTTTCCTTTACAAGACAAGGTACCTATTAAGTTTTACTCCCTTAATGGCCTTTCAGGTCCTTCTTAGACCTTCAAATTCTGTCATACTGGGCGACTAAAACAATCTTGCCTGATCACAACCGCTGCGAGTAGTGAAGATTATGGTTTGGCAAGCATCATGAAACCAAAACTACCCTTTTTTGTTTACTGTTTTCCTGTGATAATTTATGAAGGCAAATATTCAGACTGAACACAGGAGAGGGGGGGAAAAACCACCCTGGTGTGATATAAATATACCTGCACTTCCCACAGCTTGGCAAGCATCCTAAATCGACTGGTACCTGAAATTATGCCAGCCTGTTCAGCACATCTGAATTTGAAACTAATCTCTTATTTACAATCAAAGGGTCTGCAAAGCTGTTGCTTGTAACACAGCTTATTATTCTGCATTAAACATTGTTGTTGAAACTGGCGTTTGCAAGGGCCAATTATTATATTTATTTAATAAAAATTAGCCCCGCTATTTTAAGTGAAAAGCAAGAACGTAAACACAGTTGTGAGTTGCACCCCTCTTTCTGCAGTTTTGCAGAGCAATCCTATGCACAAGGAGCTGGTACAAGTGCTGCTAGCACAAAGCCACAGCAGACCCCGAGCCCAGGGGAGAAGCAGCAGTGGCAGCAGCAGCAGCAGCTGAGCCCGCAGAGCAGGAATTCACAGAGCAGCAGCGCAAAATACAGAACACAGGAGCAACTGGAATCACCATGGCAATCTAGGCCAAATGTTGACAGGCACAGGGGAGAGTCCTTGAGCCCCCAGTCATGAAACCATACAGAGATAGCCTGAAAAGCCCGGGAAACAGCAAAAAGAAATGTAAATGGGGGGCTACTTGATGACCCTTCCTGATGTAGATCTTCATCTACCCTTTCTTCCCTGGCTGAAGGGGAGGGGAGGTCCATTTGGTGGTTTACCTCAGGTGCCAAAATGTCTTGGACCGACCCTGCCACAGCCCCACCACTGTGCAAGGAAGGACCTGAGCAAGGCAGGCCCCCCAGGCATGCAGCCAGATGGGCTCCCCTTCTGCTCAGTCATGCTCCCATGGCCTGGTCCAGCAGGCTCTTCTTTCCCCCCCTTTCTTTTATTTATTAAAATAAGCCTTTATTAAATTTATGTTTCTCCAGCAGGCTCTTCTTATGTTTTCATGTTCTAAGCCTCTTCTCTACCAGCTGATGGCAGCTGATGCTGAGGTCCTGCTATGTATCTGGTGTTATGTATTCATTGGTCTCTGTTTGTCTGAACTATGGATTCTGAACCCCTGTGTTCTGATTTGATACATGATACCCAATCACAGAACATTTCAGGATTTGGGCCTCTGCTATTGGCCCTTCAACTCTGAGTCATGATTCGCAGCTTGGAAGTTTAGACAGCCAATCACACTGGGAGTAAGAGTGGCCCAGGCCTTCAGAAATGTATATAAGCAAGTGCTTTGCCCGTTGTCCAGTTCTGCTCGTTCGATAAAAGTTCTTGCTGTTATCACTGTGTCTTGCTTCATGTGAACCCACCTACACTTCACCTGGTGTGTTTGTTACTGCTGAGGATTATAGCTGCTACTGGTTTGTGTCTTTCGCTGCATAGTTTAGCACTCTTGGTAAACCATGATCCTCAGCATAGCCTGGCCCTGCTGGGGATCCACGGAATCCTATGCTGCTAATCTTAGTGGATCTCATTAGAACCATCTTCTTTTTGCACAAATGCCAGGATTTTTTTTTTTGGGGGGGGCTGTGTATGTGTAAAAAACAAAACAAAAAAATCTTGTATGAAGACTTGCCCATTCTCTCTGAAGCTGTGATGACATTCAGTTTGATTGCGAGTTATACCACATTAAAAAAAGATATTCTCAGAGAGGCTGTTAAACCTGATATGCCTACATTTATTTACATTTGCAATATCTTTGCCATGTGTATAGTGATGCAGTGATTTACTAGCTTGTGGAATGAATGAAAATAATGTATGTCTGCGTTAAATGTCAGAGGAAATTGTGGCACTGATTAATAAGTAAAGAATACATAATTAGAAGGGGGGAATTGCTCCTTTACAAAAATTGCTCTCTCTGTATGTGTGTTTGTGTAAATTCTCACTCAGCCTTTCACAGAATGAACAGATTAAAATGACTGCAAGATGGGACATGTCAGGGAACCAGTTTGCTCTTTTTAGTCAGAGTATTCATATTTCAGAATAACAAGTTCTTAATAGTTCACTTGCAATGGACTATGAATGTTTCCATCATTACCTGTTTTATTAGGATCTGGGATATGAAATAGATATGTTCTGTTTTGTTTCAAAGCTATCATCAATGTGAATTAAATGACAACTCAAATTACTTTTAAAAAAAAGTATGGAGAGAAATATTTTTAACTTCAACCTTTTGACTTATTCTCTTTTCATATTGTAAGCTTTCATTGATTTTTCAAATCTATAACCTGAGTGCATTCAATGCAATGGATAGCTAGTGAGACCTCTCAGTCTTGGGCTCTGAAACTACTTGATGGACAACTTTTAAATGAGACCACACATGGACAGAACACCTCGAGAGGGAAGATGCCCCCAGGACCAAAATATATATTCAATTAACATTGAAGCAGAGTGATGCTATTTCTCTTTGAGATGGGATGTCTGGGAGGAAACAGGACATCATGTGCAATAGGGCTGATTTATGCTTTGCATGGAAGGTGCAGCTGTGTTTGCTGCAGGAGATGTATCTGTTACTATGTGGTTTCCTAGTACAAATCCAGCACATGCTTACAAATACACAGATCTCCTAATTATATGGTAGGGTTGTCACCTGGAGGCATGTGGCGACGCCACATCATGGCGTGTCTACTGTCGGAAGTGTGAATCAGTTCGTAGGGCTGATATACCCATGGATGTACATCACTTGGAGATTGCAGCCTCAAGTGATGACATGCAAGTGTGAACAGACCATTGCAGGTCAAACATTGCTTGAAAGAACTAGGTGGAGCTTTTAAGGATGAGTGCTTTTCAGTGGAATTAATTCACATGCTCAGCTGTGAGTCTACAGCTCTGTTCAGTTGTTGTCTCCCCACCGCCCCACTATGCAAATATCAGGGGGAGCTAGGACAAGACTGCTAACCCATCTCCCTCCCCTGTGCCCCCACCAGCATTCATGGAGGCCACCATATGTTGGGGGGCTGGACTTTTGAAGCAAATTGCTGTTTTTGCTAGAGTAGGTGCCCTGTGCGATTTAGTATGCTAGGAGAACAGAGTTAAAAATCATGTGGGGAGCCTATTTGCACACAAGAGTCATCCCTCTACAGATGTCCACCCCCCCACACACAATATGTGGGGTGTGTGTACAGGAACAGTGATGAGGCCATGTGGAAGGGGGCAAGGACAATGGGCTGCCATTCTGCCTTCTTTACAGTGCTCTACACTTAGTGTAATTCTGGGGCACTGTGTGTGGGGTGAACAGTGACTCAGAACAGTGGGGGATCCTCAGAGAACATTCTGCAAAGTGGCTTCCTTTTTCTAGCAGGGTGAGAAAAAGAAAAAAAAATGTTGGGAATTTATGTACTTTATTAATAAAAAGCATTTGTATACCGTACATATCACAGAGGCCTACAGCAACAAAAACATAAAACCATACAATAAAACCATTAAAAAGTTAAAAACAGGCATTGGATGTTCCCAGAAACATGCTTGAGAAATTTTCTCAGCTGCTGATAACACCAAGGTTGCAGGCTTGATATGGGACAGCTGCATATTCCTGCACTGCAGGGGGTTGGGCTAGCCAAACGTGTCCCACTAGATGTTTTGGGGACTACAACTCCCATAATCCGTAGCTAACAGGACCAGTGGTCAGGGATGATGGAAACTGTAGTCCCAAAACATCTGGAGGGCCAAGTTTGGCCATGCCTGGGCTAGATGATCCTAAGGGTCTGTTCCAATGCTAGAATTCTATGGTTCTATTTTAAACTCCCTATTATTATTTCTTTTAATTGGGTGTCTCCCGATCTCTTTCCCCCTTTTTATCTTGTGTCTGAGTATTCCCTCCAGGATTAGAGGTGGGGCATCTGCCACAGGGGATGGGTTAGGCTGTGGTGAGGTCAGGGCTGCATGAGACATTCTCACTGGTGCATCTGCATAGCCCTGACTTCCCCACTGCCTCCCTGGCCCTTTATTGATACATGGCAGTGATGTCACTTCCAGGAGGCTATAGCTGTAGCTTTGCCAGATGAGCCTTTGCAGTTCTTCTAAGGTCCAGTTGGCATAAGGGCAGGACACAGGGAGGAGAGCCTCTTCTAATAGACCTCAGCACCTGGGCAGTCCTTCAGCCAGCTACTTGTGAGGGGTATTCTATACTGAATTGAGTGCATTACTGTACTGGCCTTAAATAAATACAGTTGTACTAGTTCTTTTTTCTTTTTTTAAAAAACCCTCTTTTAATCTTCACATTTGCAAGGGGGAAAGATCTGAATTAAGGCTGCGGCAGGCCACATCAACCAGAAACTATGCAACCATTTGTTTCATGCGGCGTGTGTGAGTCTTGCCCCTGTTAGAAACCAATAAAATACTTATTCCTCGTTATCAGTATGACTATAGCGTATGTGGAAATCATAGCACACACATTATTAGAAGGCAGAGCTCATAAGTCTGTGTATCAAATGTGATTACGGTGTGGGCAGGTGGAATGACTGCAGGGGTGTGCTCACTGGGCCAGTTTAACACATGAATGAACATTTGGAAAGACAAATGGTCTTTTGGAATGGGCATGCTGATTCCATCAAAGGCCAGTACCTGGTGTTAGAGATTGAGAAAGCGGCGGAACAAAATAAAATAATACACATAGACCTCTTAATCCAACAGGACATTGATGTACACGGAAAGTCAGAATCCATTCTCTGGGCATTATGGCTATCTGCTGTGCTTTACAGTTCGGAATCTGATTGCATTGCTCTTCCAGTGCTGAGAATTTGATTCACGTTCTCAGCCTCCGCTGCAAATTCCATAGACTGACTGAAGCATACAGTGGCCATTTCCCTCTGGTTGTTTCTCGACAACTGGAACACAGCTAGGCATCACATCTTCTTCCAGCGCTGTAAATCAAGGAGTTAATCGCCCCAAACTGCCAAAAATCCAAAGGCATGATTGGGTTTCATCAAAACCTTTGTTACATTAAACATCTCAGTCAGCTTTCATTATCCAGATTATGCAACCCTGTTTCTGGAGCTGATTGGCACAGGCTAGTGTTGCATCACTTTAATAACAGAAAAATAAAGTTGTACGGCAGACAAGACTCCCAGGGGCCATCTAAAATAACCGGCTAGTGCCAAAGCAAGATCCAGCCACCCAAACAGTGAATGTGAAAAAACAACAACCACCAAGTAATGAATGGAGGATATTTTAAAACTGAGCCAGAAATTCAGGACAAAGATGAAAAGCCGAGGAGATCTGCAATTTGGAAGCCCAACAGAGGCCGCTCCTAAGAGACTAGCCGAAAAGTAAGAACTATTGGGTTGTAGGTTGATAGCGCTTACAAGGCATGTTATAGTGATATCTGAATGCTTTTCAATTACTATGACAAGGAAGGAGCTGCTATCACTAAAACAGGGAGCAGAGAATAATTCTTCCCATTTTAGAGATGGGAAGGGAGCAACGGAAGTGAATTAATCCAAGTGAAAATATCATTTGGATTAATACGAGTTGTGTAATCTTTTGTATAAAGGTCATTTAAACGAAAATGCTATACTGCTCTTGGGACCTCTCTACACACTTATAGCCCTGAGATAGCGTCTTTGGACCCACCTCGTTTTGGAGCGGAATCATTTCATTCCTGTCAGGGTTCCCCTGCGGAAGGAGATGGCAGGAGACACTGGTGGCTGGCAATGTGGCAGCACTGAGCTGTCCACACTCCCTGCTGTTTCCCAATGCTATAATAAGGGAATTTCCTGCAAAAAAAGGGAAAGGTTGACAGTTATGGCGGTAGCATTGCCTTGACTTTATGTTTCCCACCCTGCTGCTGGAAAGGGGCAGCAAAGTGGATATGGCACAAATGCTTTGGCAGAGTCAAATTGGTGCTCCTGCCAGCAGGAAGTGAAGGTAACCCATCTACAGCAAGGGTGGCTAACCTGTGGACCTCCAGATGCTGCTGAACTACAAAGTGAGTTCTTCCTCATAGAGAACACGTGTTGCGGTTGGGGCCTAGCAAGACACCCTTCTGTATTTGGGGCGGGACCCAGTTAGATAGCCAGGGCTGCTGATAGGGGCTTTTGGGTTGTTGGGGGGATTTGTATGTTGCAAATGTTGATAGACAGTTCAGGGGTTATATATTCTTGGTGCTCGCAGAGTCAGCCCCTCTTTGCTGCGTGCACCGGATCACCCCCCTGCCCCCCGTTAATTAGTCTTGCGCGTTGACCTTGCTATGCCTGTCATGGGGTCGTCTGCTTTAAGGCAGGGGCCTGATAGGAATTTTTCCATCTGGCTGATTGGCTGTTGCCACTTGGTTTTCGCCTACTGCGTAGCAATTAGTCACAACTTGTAAGGTTGGCGGTTAGGCATTGGTTATTACGTTGGTTGGTGGAGGGGAAGTGGTTGGCTGTGCCTGCCCCTCCAATGCTGCTGCTGCATCGGGAATTCCGTTAAAGGAATCCAGGGGCTCTCCATGCTTTTGTCCATTCCCCTGGTCAGGGGCTAGGGCCACGCAAGAGCCCCTGGGAACATTAGGGGAGAGGTGAGCGTCCTGGCCACCCCAACCCCAATTCTCTCCCCAATGTGTTTTCCCTTTGCTGACTTCCACTAAGCGGGTGGAAGTCAGCCTGTCCCCTGGATGGGACTGATAGTCAATCCAATGCCTAAGCAACCACTCACATGTTGTAATTTAATAAAAAAGTTGTGGCCAAAATTATGCCAATAACCTTAAACAAAATTCCTGTGTGCTGTGTGAGTTATTTGGGGGGTGGTCTTGGGGACCTCTACACACAACTCCCATCACCTCTAACCATTGGCCATGCTGGCTGGGGCTGATGGGAGTTGGAGTCCAATAATGTCCAAAGGGCCTTCAGTTAGCTGCCCTTTTTCTAAACCCATGGCTTCCTTATCCAGAGCTGCATCCTGGGAATTCTCCCTGCATCTACACAAAGACTTGGTATCCACTTTCCCCATAAACCTGTTCTAATTTTGCCACCCAGCCGCTCTCATTTCCCACTCTGCTTTGACAACTGTCTTGTATAAAGTTTAATTGCCTCTCCTGAAGCCAAGCGCAAGGAGTGGCCCTTGCTATCTTTAGGGCTGCAGTGTGTCATTTACTACAAAGCCCCAGAATTGTTACCTTTTTCTTTGTAGGCTCCAGACCAAGCTGTTTTACAAGGCAATAATTTGTGGTATCAAAAAATTGCTTCTACAAACCACATCCAGATGTCACATTCAACCAGTGAATGAAACTCTTTGCAATAATAATCCCTGTAGCTTTCACTTCTTTTTTGGATGGCATCAAAAATGCTAAATTACACTTTCTTTGTTTTCATGTATATATCAGTAGCAGTTGTGCTAAACAACAGTCATATTTTTGTGTGATCTGTTAATACTCTGAATGACTTGTGCAGTCCAAAAAAACAAAACAAAAACCCCTTACATATGCGATAGGTTTTGTCATGGCCAACTTTCAGATTATTTTGTGTTATAGTTAATGCTCTGGTAACCTCCCGTTTACACTACTGAAAAAGCTTATGAATGGGGCTGCCTTTTAAAACAATCTGGAAAACGCATTTGGTCCAGAATAGGGCAGCAAGATGTTTAATTGGGACTGGGTGGTTTGACGACATTAGGAGTGTGCTTTGTCAGTTGCACAGACTCCCAGACCATTTGCAGACCCCATTTAAAGTGCTGGTTTTAACCTTTAAAGGCAGAAATGGCTTGGGGATCAGGTTACCTGAAACCCCCCCATGCCTTTTCCAATATGTATGCAAACCTTAAATTTGTCTTCGGAGGCAGGTAATCACTAAGTGTGGGGCCTTTTCGTTGGTGGCACCCCAGTTATGGAACAGCCTTCCCGGGGGGGGGGGCTCACCTGGCACCATCCTTGTGGTTTTTTCCATGACAGGTGAAGCTTTTACCATTCATGAGACCTTTCAAATAACTTCTGTAACCTGGGCTTCTCAGTTTTTATACCTGTTTTAACTTTGCTTTTGCAGGGAGTATTAATTTTTGGTTGTTGTTTTGTGTACCTTTTGATTTTATGTTTTCTTTTGTATTTTAATTAGGTTTTCTTTTACATGCATACATAAACTTTTTTTTTTTTTGCAGATGGACCTGGCTAGACATGGATGATATTACTGGGTCGCTAGCCCTCTTTGCTCATTACTTGTGGGAAGGCGGCGCCCTTACAGAAGTGGTGCTGCACAACTGGCTCTGCCACCAGCATCAGGCAATGACAGCAAATCTGAAACTGGGTGGATCAAATGAGCTTCTTGATCACAGAGTACTTTTCTACCCAGCTTGGATGGCTTACTTTTCTGCTGACAGAACTCCTAGTTTGTTTTTATCTTCCCCACAACAGGCAGGCATTCAACCGGTGCAGCATGACCCATTGTGCCCCAATTTTATGATGGGAGACACTGGAGAATGAAGCTCCTTCTTCTTCAGCAAATCTGGTATCCTTGTCATGGACCATGCTTGAAGATCAGAAGTGATAATGGAAACTAGTTTCCCTGTGCTTTGCATCATACAGCCATGCTCTTCTTTTTCCTTAACGGTTTAGACCTAAACTCTGCCTAACCATACTGACTTTTGATAGTTCGCTTCTTTCCTGAGATGCCACAAGCATTTACCAATTTCTGCGAAGCTTGTGCCAGATACACAGGGCTAACATTTCCACGAGCAGCTGGTGCTGAGCTTATGGTTGCAAGTGCCAAATGTCTTTTGGAATCAGCCCAGGAGAAAACCAGCATTTAAGCAAAGACAATAAAAGTGGCTAGGCAAATTTTCAAGAGAGCCTCTGTACTTGGAGCTAACCAAACTTTTATGAATGTTTTACAAAGTATGTGATATAGTAGTTGTGCTTAGTTATGTGCTGAAACCTGCCCACCAATCTTGCAAATGTTTTCTTCCCCTGCAAAAGAGGCTTCTGTTTTCTGTTTCATTCATCATTACAGTTTCAGTGGGTGCAGGATGAGCTTACCTGATCGTTGCAAGCTGGCCAAAGGAAGTCAGATTCACACTGAACTGTTGTCAGATGCCAAGCAGGCAGCCTCCCTGGCTTCCTGAGTTTATATAAATAGCCTGCTCAAGGACATTATGGGGTTTTCAGACAGCACAGACACCCAGGAAGGCTGCAGTAGTATGCAAACCGCTAGGAGGATGGTTTGCTGAATGAGATAAAATATTTTAGCCACCTTGAAAGGAACAAAAAATAAAAAATAAAAAATTTCACCCATGAGAATTTCACTGATTCTTTTCTCCACATTGATAATTTTCACATGCAATTTCTTTCCATTAATTGACGGAGAATGGTAAACACACACAGAGAGAGTCACACACAGACAAACAGAAGAAATGGTTAGCACAACAAAGATTGTTCTGCAGTGACTGGAGTGCAGGTGTATCCTTACAGGTACGGGGACTAACCAATGACAAGGCCAGAAATAAAACAACTTTTCACTTTATACAGGTTCTTTATATACCGGTATTTTCAAACACTTTGAGAAATTAGAAAATATTTACACATATGACCCACCACGCTGGCATTTATTCTTTTTTTTACCCTGTGCTAGTCGTTACTGCTTTCCAGATTAATCTAAATGTAAAATGCAGCCTCCAGCCTCAATCTCATAGTTTTTCACTTGGCTTTAGTGAATTTGCATTAGGCTCAGCTTAGGGGCAGGTGTGTAGCTACCCAGAAATAAATGGAACAGTTACCTTTGGTACAGCAACAAAGAGGTGAAATGTGCAGCGTGTCCAATCCCTGAATGAAGTAAGTATTTGGGGCATTTTTTTTAGTCTATTATATGAAGTTGAATATTTGCAGATATAAAGGGCTGCAATATGAAGTGCAAAAAGGGAGGGGGAAAGGGCTAAACTATTAAGCATATGAGCTTCCTCAACTGCACGGTAATTTTGCTTCAGATGTAAAAGGCCGATTACTTCATGACAGCTGGCTTGTAAGTGTATTAAATGGACAGAGGCAAAGAGAGTGTCCTTCAAGATGAATTTCTTGTCATCTTTTCTTGTGGAAAGAGGTTTATCCCATCCCTTCAAAATCTGTAGGGTATCCTATTTTTTTTTTTTTTAGTCTTAAAATATATATTTGGTTTTCTTTGAAGATGAATAAAAACTGGGATGCTATTATATTCAGTTCCTACTTTGCAGCATCCAGAAATTCCTTTGCTATTAATATGCTGGAGAAACAGATTTCTTTGATTTTTTTTCCGTTTAGAAGATCAAAAGCTGTCAGAAATTGTTTCAAAAGAAAAATAAATCTTTGAGAAGTTGGATTTGAAATAATGAGTCTCCTGCATGTTGCCTATACAGTGCGTAGAACGGTTTAATGATAGTTATAATTTTAGTGTCTTGCTACCAGCATCACTCACCTACACAAAACATTTCAACCGTCTTCTGAGGCTCCCCTCACCTGTAAATATAATATCGGGAAATTGGATAGAAGTTACATGGCAAGTGTTATTTTAAAGTATGCATTAATAGTTGTTGTTTTTTTAAATTGTATCTCAGATGCTGTTGTAAAAGCTGCGTGGAATTTTTCTTCCAAACACTGTCACGACGACTTAATTTTACATTCATTGGTATTATTAAAATGTCTTTTTATTTCATCATTAACATCTGGCTGATAAGAAAAGCAGAAAGCTGGAAATGGAAGCAATGCGTCCTTAGTGTTTTATTTCCCTCTGTGAAATGCATCTGGCCTGAGCAATGTGTTTCAAATTCCTGAAGTCTATTTTCTGCAAAACACGACACACCACTAATTTTTGGTGACACGTTTTGATGAATAATAACGTCAAGTAACATGGTCAGGAGAGATCAGTTCATCATAGGTCATAACTGAAGAAAAGAAGGATAATGTATTTTGAATACTTAGCATCACACCCTGCATTTCCACTGGCTTTTGCAAGTTGTGTGTTTTTTAGTTTAGTGTTGTTTTTTTTAATGCCAGCCACAGATAAACTGAGGTTTAGGAGTGGAGCTTAGCACTTTTGGGCGCCCACTGTCCTTTAGCTGTCCTTGCACTTCAGATGTGATCGGTCCTATCACCCATCCTATAAAGCTTTAAACATGGCACCGGCTGGATCTTGAAGAATGGATCTAACCTGGCTAGCATTTGAATGCCATCCAAACAGAACGGGCCCAATCCTGGGAAAGCCCATGAGATCAAATGTATGTACAGCTATACCCTTACCATTACAATCTGGTGCAAACTCACTTGAGAAGCCGCCCCATGGAACTCAAGAGGGATTTACGTATAAGTAATCATGCACAGGAGCAAGCTACACATTTCATTCATTTCGGCAGGACTCACAGCCAGTGTGTTGAAATGAGTCCTCTGTTGAAAGGATTGCTTGGTGTATAAAAGAACAAAAAAAGAAAGAAAAAAGGAAGAGCCATAAAGTTACCCATCAGTTCCCAAATAACAGAATGAAAAAATAAACCTATGCTGCCAATACTCGTGGCAAATCAGTATTTGTGCTGCTTATTGTATACTGATTTACCACAAATAACAGAATGAGCAGGCACCCAAGTCACCTGGTTACAGTTTTTCTCCACGAGAGCCAGTTTTCCACGAGAGCCAGTGTGGTGTAGTGGTTAAGAGTGGTAGACTTGTAATCTGGGGAACCGGGTTTGCGTCTCCTCTCCTCCACATGCAGCTGCTGGGTGACCTTGGGCTAGTCACACTTCTTTGAAGTCTCTCAGCCCAACTCACCTCACAGAGTGTTTGATGTTGGGGAGGAAGGGAAAGGAGAATGTTAGCCGCTTTGAGACTCCTTCGGGTAGTGATAAAGCAGGATATCAAATCCAAACTCCTCCTCCTCCTCCTCTTCTTCTTCTTCTTCTTCTTCTTCTTCTTCTTCTTCTTCTTCTTCTTCTTCTTCATTTGCTCCAAAAGAAGTCTCACTACATTCAATGGTGTTGCTGCATTAGTCCTGGTTCACTTTCTGTAGTTGCATCTTTGAAAGAACACTCACCATACTGACCACCCCAATCATCCTGTTTACATCCCAATAACTACTGCAAAAGCAGGAAATGATGTAGAATGCTGTCTAAGCAAAGGGATGTATGTTTGTCATACTGGAAGTAACAGTCAAACATTGTGTGTGTGTGTCTTTCTGTGTCTACGTGTGTGTGCGTGTGCTGAATTTCTTTTCATCCCAAATTTAAAACATTTAGTGCTTCATAAAGCAGCTGCTATTTAACTGCCAATAATGTTTAACATGAATTTGCACACCGCTACCTATCCTCGTACTGTATAATTTATAACACTAAGCCCTTTCAATACTCCAAAATGCCAGATAAACTTTTCTCATTTGCTCTTAATTTGGTCACGCAGGATAATACCAACATCTGAAGGCTCTTTAAACTGCATTTTTTCCTCTTTAAAAAAAACACTGCATTCCTGAAAGCATCACCAATGCTACCTCTGCTCCTTGTCATCTTCCATAATTATTTCCAATCCAAAGCAGTCCTTAATGCGCTTATTAATCTGGCATTCTCCTCAGTGTGAAGCACATTCAGCTCTATTAATTTTTAAAAACCCTTTTTATGGGGGACTGCAGATGCTTGGCTATTACTGAAAAGCTATTAGAAGTTAACACCTTTCTCTCCCCAGAGACTGGCAGCATCCAAATGCCTTCAAATGCCACCCTATTTTACATTATTAGCTGCTAAGACTAAGTATATATATATATATATTTCTCTCTCTCTCTCTCTCTCTCTCTCTCTCTCTCTCTCTCTCTCTCTCTCTCTCTCTCTCTCCCTCCCTCCCTCCCTCCCTCCCCTGAACTGCTAATGCTATTATTAGCTAATGGCAGAATTCTGCATAGCATTTAGATACATATACTGGGTGCACAGAGACAGTCAGAGAGGGTTTGTTAGTTTTTTTTTTAATTTATCTGTTCCTGAACAATAATATTGCTCAACAATAATATTGTCTCTCCAGAGATTTCTACCATTTATGGTATATTTCCACAAGTAGAGATTCCTTAGGCCTCTTCTTAACTTTATCCTTTTCCTAATTCTGCTTTTAAAAATGTGCCCCTTAGTCAAGGATTTCTGGGTGCATAATAAAATCGCATAATGGCTCATTTGCTAACAGCCCCATGCATAGGCCTAGGTTTTTTTCTTTGTGTTGTACATGTGCACGAGACAATTTCCCTTTCCTTCTCCAGTCCCTTACATTGCCTCTGATGCTGTTTTGGAGGATCCCTCAGCACCGGAGAGAAGCCCTTTGGGAGTGGGGACCTATAGTTGAGATAAGAGGGACTGAAGACCTCCAGCATGCATGGAGAAGCATGTTTCTTTGGATCCTGGCCACAGAAATTAAGGAAAAATGAAAAGAAGAAGGAGAAAGGTGGATGTTTTCAATTAGGTGAAGGGGGTGGCCCCCATTTGTCATTATGGCAACAGAGCAACCTATTTCTAATGGAAATGGATGTACTTAACTGGCTGGCTAGGGTCATTATCTTTACAAAGCAACTGGTTTGGTTGGTTTCCTCTTATAGTTTCTAGCTCACATCAACAAGATCACAGGTGTGGAAGGGAGCCACAGATATCATCCAGAATGACTCCTCAAACCTATAACAATACGAATAGCATCATGTACAGTTTAGTTTACACGTGACAAAGGCAAACTCAACATTTATGGGAGGGTGGCCACTGACTTTAATGGACGTTGGGTTGGAACTTTATTGAAGAACAATCTCAGATGAGTAATGGTCTCTCTTTTGAACCTACTTCATTGACTTATTCTTTGGCTAAATAAATGTAACAGGAGCTGTAAAGGAAAGGCCCACAATTCAGCACATGCTTTGAAGAGACAAAAGGCCTGAGATCCAGTCCCTTGTCTCCCCCGGAAGAGCATAAAAGAGGACTCTCATCTCAATTTTTGGAGAATCACTGCTAGCCAACCATGAGCTTGACAGAGCAGTGGTCTAAACTTCAGATGAGGCCTCTTCCTATGTATATTCAAAATGCAAATTTGATGCTAAATATATTTGAAAATCTGCTACAGAAATGAGCAACAATAAATCTTTGACGGTATGAAGAGCCGGATAGTATGGAGTTTACAAGCATAAAATTAATCTCACCCTAACTATGCAGGACCACTGGGTGACCTTAAATCCCAATTTATAATATATATCACCATTGCAACTCCCATTTATCATATGGACAAAATAATACTGAACCTATATGAACACTTAGGAAAAGTGAACACGTTGCTGCATTTGTTTTGTTGTTGTTGTCCATGGTTATGTTTATCCTGCAAGAGCTTCTATGTAAAATGGCCCAAGTATGATTTTCAGACAAGACTGACTCCATACCTCTTAGCTAGAAATTGAGCCGTTCCACATGACATAAGCTTTTGAATTCATGACACTGTTTACACATCCATTGCCAGGAACCTAAACACGCACAAACTTTCAAAATGTGAAGAAAACTTGCTTCTACTTGCATGCAGTTTTCCTTCCTCCCCAAAAATCATTTTAACTTTTTGTTATTCAAAACATTTCCCCCTCTAAATTAAAAGAACAAAGTACTGCAACCAATAGACAAAAACAAAACAGCACTGTTTCTTTTGAGCCAAGGAACATCAGAGTACGACAGAACATATTTGTTGGGGCTGATGGACTAGGCATCTCTGGTTTTGCTGAAGATATTGTGAGACAGTGGTGTGTGTCAATGTCATTGTGAGTTCATTGTGCCTCTCTGCCTGTGGATGGCATATGATAGTTGTCACCTGCACAGTCCCTGACTGGTGGCACTAGTGCTGTTTCTGCTTGCTGAGTGCAGCAGAGCCAATGGATCACTGTTGCTTACCAAGAAAGGCAGGAGGAATGAGGAGGCAGTGGGGAGGCTGGCATGGTACAAATGCCCTGGCAGGAGCACCTTGTTCCTAACCCTTTCTTGTCTGATAAGCAACAGTGACACACCTGCTGGTAAGCTAGTGTAGCAGCTCCCCGCTACCTTGTAAGCTGCTTTTATTTCCAGGGACCCTCTTCCCCTCTCTGTGCCTGCTGCTGGGTTGTTATTTTTTTACACAATTTTTGTATTTCCTGGTGCAATGCTACCCCCTCCCCTCCTCCGTCCAGGCTGAGCATGCATAGGATATTGTGCCATAATTGGAACTTAGGATGGCTTGGCTCTGTCCATCTCCAGAGCCGACATTCATGTGAAGTCTTCCCTTCCCCAGAAAACTGCAAAGATAGAGGCTGTTGTTGTCTCTCGAGCAAACAAAGAAACATAAAGTGACTTACTTGGGAAGGGATTTTTCTTATACAGATGGGCTGAGGCTTTGATTCCATTGAAGCATGCACATTCTCTTGAGGATTGGAACTTAAAAGCACGTAAAAAATATTAGAGAACATCATTTTTGAGCTAGCAGCAATGGTTGGGAATTGCATTTTCTTTTTTAAAAACAGCTTTATGTCTGGGCTACTCATCTCCGAATCGCACTGCTGTAGAGGAAATAGGGCAGTGTTCAATCGGAAGGATCAGCTACTGTGCTGTTGGCTACTCTGTGGAGGGCTTTAAATCAAAATGCCACTTTCCATGTTAAGTTTAAAAGGGAAATGCACTTTCTGCTTCAATCGGGGCTAGTTTTCTAACTTTGGATATCTGTGTAAATGATAGAAAGCGAGGAGCACCCCATAAGCTGACATTTATTTAAGTAATACACCAGCAATTGTACTGGGGGTGGGGGGCACAAGTAGAAGACATGATTTGCAGGTTTAAGGTCCTAGATTCAACCCATAGCATCTTGGAATGATTGGTAGGACTGAGTGGAGAACCCCTCTCTGGATCCCTGGAGAGCCACTGCAGGTTGGTGTAACTCAGTAGTGCTCACTTCTGAATAAAGATTGGTGAATCTGTCAATTTCAGTTCCTTTCAGCTTCTAGTTTTTCCAGTTTCCAGTTCAGTTCTCCACATCTATTCAACAGTGTGCTATTTTTCTTTAATGTAAACAAGTCCTTGTGAAAATTTACAAGCACAATTCTCCCACAATCTCCCATTTTTGTATGCGATTCTGCCCAAGACACACAATTTTGCAAAACATGTTCACTTAATATAATGCACCCTTGTATGTTATTTTCACTGATATGTGTATTTATCTTCATCCTGTCTCCTACTTCATGGATTGTGTCCTTGTTACTTGGCCGGAGAACTATACTGCAAAATTCAGATAAGTGCAAATTTCAAACAGGCTGGGTTCCAGTTGGTGTGTGTGTGCGCGCGCATGCTCTCTCTCTCTCTCTCTCTCTCTCTCTCTCTCTCTCTCTCTCTCACACACACACACACACAAAATTGTGACTTAAGTAGGTTCACCTTTAAAAGCAAACTGAATCAAATTTCTGCCCCCTCCCTCCTTCTCATGTATAGGATTACACTGCTATGGAAGTGATTGTGTTCAAATATAGTCTGGAATAATGGCAGCAGAATTTGCCCATTACGTTATATCTCAGAACCTTGTGGTGAAGCCAAACGTTGTGTGTGTGTGTGTGGGGGGGGAATATAGGGCACTCTGACCTGGCTATTTCAAAAGAAACTAAAGGCAACAGAGGAGCTTAAGTAATGTTAAAGTTTTGTTATCAAAGTAAAAGCCTGATCTCACATCCAAACAACTCGTTGATTAAGCAATTAATGTTATTGTGATCCCTTCGCACACCCCACCCCCTTTCCCATTATGTTTAATTGCCCCTTTCTTTAGAAAGCAGTGAAATCAGAGAGCAGAACAACTTGTTTGGAAACTTTTTAGCTTCTGCAATAAATAAAAACCTCTCCATAGCTGGGCCAATTCCCTTTCTATTAAACAAATATATTAATTGTCTAAAGAGAAGAATGACCCTTTCAAATGAAACATAATTAGGTAATTATGTAATTAGACTGTTTTCAAAAATGCACATTATGTGCTAAGTAGACAAGACTTGCTTCTTGATTTGCATTCCAGCCTATCCTTCAATTATTCCATTGTTATAAATGTTCCTTTATAAAAAAAGCTTTCCTACAGCCTTGTACACACACACACACACACACACACACACCAAACACTGCCAAATAGAGCCTCAGTGGATGGTAACACACCTGCTGTTTGGTCAAATTATCATGATTTTATTGTGGTGTGTGTTTGCCCAGAAGTGGCTTCTCATGTACCTCTGAAATGGGCAGTTCATTTGAGTTCTGTTGGGTTTCGCTGTCTGCGTACACATGTAGTAGGGTCATTTTGTCACAGTGCACTTTTGTATGCAGCAGTTAGCAATTGTACACACCTTTGTGCAACAACGTCATCTAACGTGTCAGCTACCATACTTGTGGTCTGTACACGCAGATGGACGTGTTTTCACACTAGTGTGCAAAAATGTTCTCTATTCCCTTCCCCTCAATTAGTGATTCCACAGAACGTGTGTGCATATGTGCCTTTCAAAAGAGAGGAGCTGGAAACTGGTGTGTTGATATTCTGATATACAGATAATATATAGCAGTATACGGAGGTGGCTCGATTACTGTACTACTAACCTATTTTGCCTGTTTCATTCATTGACAACAGGGTGAAGTGCAGTGGCATAGACCTACAATGCCAGTATCCTGCTTTTGTATTTGTATCTTACTTTTCCACCCAGGAACTCAAGGTTGTGTATGTTTCCCTCCCCACTTTTATACGGGCATCAGCCCTGTGAGGTAGGCTAGGCTGAGTTACTATGTGTTCATAGGACCAGATTGAACTAAAGTGGTGTGCTAATGGAAACCAGCCCAAGGATTCCCATTGGTGAACCAGGACTTCTCCCCTCCTCTCCCTTTCACCCTCCAATATGCTCTGGAGGGTCGGGAGAACCCCTCAGAACAGCGAGGGCGGATGAGGGGAAAGGGAGATAGGTTCATCTGACATAATGGCACAACACTGACTTCTACCATCTAGCAGCAGTTCTTATGAATAGTTTGCAGGGGAGGAAGAGATGCAAGGGGCCTGATCCACACAGTGCCAGGAAGTGCAGTTGGCATCTTGGTGAGGTGGGGGTGGGGGTGGGGGAGATTTTCCTACTGCAGGGTTCCTTTTTCTCCAGAACAGAAATTAAATTCCAGTTTTATCATTAACCCCAACAAATCTGTGATGGTGTTAGGCTGATTAAACTGTTTGTATAACCTTATTAGGTGCTGGAGGGGGGTGGAATGTAGTCAATTTAAATGCTAGCTATTTGCCCAGTTAGTAAAGGCCCATTTTTCCTTGCCAAAAGTGTAATTCTTTTGCTTGAGATTTAGACCGTAGATATTGACAGAAGAATAGATAATAGATAATTGATGTCAAAGGCTGAATAAGGAAGTTGTCGATCAGCCAGGGTCTACGTTATCTCTACGCAAAGTAAGATCAAGCAATGGCAAATTGTTGCTTGGAAAATTGCTGCATTCAAAATTCTTTGGGAAGTGTGGGGAATATAGATGGGTTTTTTTTCAAAAGGCCTGTTTCCCTCTCCTCCTTTCCCAATTGAGCTGCTGGATCTAATTATGTGTATTTTGCAAAATTGAATTTTTAGAGGACAGTTATAATGTTCAAACAAGAACAATGTAGAATAACCCATCTTCACCATCTAATCAAGAGGCATTCATACTTGGTCTGTGGTCTGTCCTCGTATCAAGAAAATAACGGTCTCCTGAAATGCCATGCAAAACTGGAAGTCTCACTGAATGTAATAGAATTTATTTAAACGTAAATAATATGCACAGGATAAGGGTGCTCGTCTCACTAAGCCCAGATGCACGTGTTTATGAGTAAGTATGCTTTCTGATCACATCTCTAATGTATTGAATGGATCCCAACATTTCCTTGCCTCACTGGTCCTTAGAATCATTCGAAATACTGTACATTAGCAGGACCCACAGCTGCCTGCTTGAATCCATGGCGAATAATGAATAGTCTGGGGTGATTCGTTCATTCCTTACTTTGGAAGCAAAGACTACCAGTGGCGGATCTTGGAGTCTCAAATTTCAGCGGTGCCCTATGTGACACCAAAATTTGGTGCCCCCACCGTTCTTGCTCTATTCTGAAGCATAGTTGTGGCACCTCCAGCAACACCCCTGAGACTCAGTGCCCAGTGTGACCAAATCAGTTGTGCTCCCCTAAATCCACCTCTGCCCTTTCCTTCTGAATAAGACTTTGCTGATCACACTGGAATTTACATCCAAGTCATCAAGTGTTGGATTTGGCTATAAATCTCCCAGGGAACTAAGTCTAAACCAGGGATTGGAAGCCTGTGGCCCTCCATACAATACTGTATTGGACCACAACTCTCACGATCCCTGACTACTTCCATGCTGGCTGGGACTGGTGGGAATTGTGAGCCCAGCAATAATTGGAGGGCTGGCTACATGCTCCGACATGCTAGAAGACTGGTTTATCTTATGGATCAGCACCAACTGTTGCAGCCTTGACCACGCAGTCCCTCTAGATCAGGGGTTCCCAATCTGTGGTTCACGTACCACCAGCGGTCTGCAAGGTTAATTGAAGTGGTCCATGGTGTGCCTTGAAAAATACAATTAAAAACAATACAGTACCTAGTACAGTGTAATAGAATTGCTGCGAAAGAAAAAATAAATAAGTGGTCCACCACGAACCTCGTCAAGCTTCAAGTGGTCCATGGGAGGAAAACTTTGGGAGCTGCTGTTCTAGATGTTGTTGGATTCCAACCCCCACCAGCCCTGCCAGCATTGCCAGTGGTCAGAGATTATGAGAGTTGCAGTTCAAAACATCTGGTGGGCACTACTACGTGGAAGGCTGCATTCCTGAGTTACAACCTGAATTAAGATGTTGTGTGCAAGCAGAACTACTGCCAAAGTTAAGAAGTCGGTCACCAACTGCATGAAGCCACTGAGTCTGAAAAGGTGGAAGATTACTGGTCTAGAACACCCCGTCAGCTTGCATAGAGATTGCCTGCTAGTACAGATGTCTAACTGGGGGAACACCTGATAATTCTTTACTTTACTTTTTACTTACTTCCACAACGCATCTAATCTAGATTGCAAACATGCAGTCTATTTTAATTACTGTAGAGCTCCTGGCATGTCTACTTCAAGAAAGCCCAGATTTCCCAGCGCATTGCTGGGCTGGCTCCCAACATAGCTGCATAATGTTTAGTAAGGGTTGGATTCTTCCAGAATGTTCAGTATTTTAGAGAGGACTTGAGTGGAGCACAAGGAGTGAAGAAGGTCATCAAGGGCAGGAGGAGCAGGGGCACGGGGATTAAACGGAGGATGTGAGTGCAGAGCAGGAGGCCATTTAAGGCACAGCAGCCTTGTGTCATAGCCCTGAAGAATAAGGTGCTTGATTACTTGAAAACGAAAGCTGAGATTCTGAGAAAGCCAAATTCTGCAGCACATTCCAGATTCCATGCTGAGTGATGCCTATGCAGAATATGCAAAGCTCTGGATTTAGGTTTTCCTTTGCAGCTGTGTGCCCATGTGTTAGACCGATATACATTTCTTCTTTAAAAAACCAGCGGCATTATTCTTGCTATGTTAAGGGAAGAGGAATTCACAATTTCTTAATTCAGGCCATAGCTTTCATACCAGATGCAGAGCTATGCATGATGGCGAACATCCCAGTATCCACTGGTGTGAAGCTTAGGACATCTGGGACATTAGAATTCCTTCTCAGGAAGTGCCATTAGTAGCTTCATTTTTTTTTAAGCATGTGTGTTTAAATGTCTGAATTTTGGTTATAGTGTCCTCCAAAGAGACAGAGAGCTCAAAAGAGGACACTGATCTCCATAAAAGTTGTATATATTAATGTATATGTAGAGATGCACACTTTTTTTAATAGAAAAAAGGTAGTGACTGTACTTTAAATGTACATACAATACACCTCACCCTAGTGGGAAAGACTGATCAGGTCAACAGTGTGCCTGCTCAGTCTGTGGTCTAGGTCCTAGGTGTTGATGGGCAACTTGATGGGTGCTGACTGCCAATCAGTACTGGACTAAGTTCAAGGTGATGGTTTGGGTGTGTAAAGGGCTATACAGCTTGCGACCAAGATACTGAAAGATCATTTCACCCTTTATATCCTCAGCCAATCCCTGCACTCTGAAGGTGAGGGTCTCCCCCATAGACCATCTTATCAGGAGGTCCATTCAGTACAATATAGGAATTGGGCCTTTAGTATTGTGGGATCTACCCTTTGGAATTCCCTCTCCTTGAATATTAGACAGGCAACATCTTGGTTGTCTTTTTGGTGCCTATTCATGGCTTTTTGCTTCCAATAAACCTTTTATGTAGAGATCTTAAAAGGTTTATTATTTCCCCAGTGTTGGAATTATTTATAATATGCTTTTAATTGTTTTGTTGCTTGTTATTTCCTCCTCTGGGAGGAGTGGGATATAACAAATGGGATGTAAATATAATTAACTGATTAACTAAAAGCCCTGCTCCTCACCTGCTCTCCCTTCTGGACAGACTTCAAACAGAGGACAGTTTTCTGTAAAACACGCCATGTGACCACCTTATCGTTGGTGCAACATGACCCAATTCATGGTGCAGTGTCATTGGCAAAAGCCAACTCTAGGCCGAGGGCCAGCACCACTGTTGCTGTGCCTTGCCCCAGCATTTCACCATGGTGTCTTGCATGGGGACACATGCAGAAATGTTATGTACCCAGAGAGGGTTGTGGTAGTGTGTGAAGAGATCCTGCCAGGTCTGGCTCTCTTGCCACACGAAAGGCAGCATTGCTGGCGGCACTGCAGCTAAACTTGTCTGCATGGGGACACATGCAGAAATGTTATGTACCCAGAGAGGGTTGTGGTAGTGTGTGAAGAGATCCTGCCAGGTCTGGCTCTCTTGCCACACGAAAGGCAGCATTGCTGGCGGCACTGCAGCTAAACTTGTCTGACTGGACTAGGCTGCAGAGTTTTACCCAGGAGTTCAAACACCTGTTCTTAGGTTTGGGACTCCAAGCAAAATGCTAATGTGCCAGAGCTTTGTATTAATTTGGTTTTGTTCAAAGGCTATTTTTACACCTCTTTGACTAATGCCATTCAAATCTTAAACACATCCTCAGAGATAAAAGGCATCATTAGTTAAGTCCGTAACTAGTTCCAAAGCATTAATTGCAAGTCTCATATACAGGCCAGGAATTAGTCTCATCTACTTTTAATCAAGAGAAGTTGATGTTCTGTATAATGAACATACCTCAAAGCATCAGATCAAAGGTAACAATGACTTGCATTTTATCTTCCCTCAATCTGCTCTGGAGCAACAGGTCAGGTGACTAGATAAGTTTTTAAACACACCCTTGCTCTTCTAACACTAAAATATTATATTCCTTGAAGCTCTATGTGCCGTATAGGCAGGGAATCACCAAGCCCAGGCATCTCCCAACTCAGCCCTACAGATGTTTTGGGACTACAACTTCCATCATCCCTAGCTAACAGGACCAGTGGTCAGGGATGATGGGAATTGTAGTCCCAAAACATCTGGAGGGCCAAGTTTGGGGATGCCTGACCAAGGCTAATAAAGCAAGGCTAACTCCCATAGGTCTAAGATGGTTTAAATGATCTGTGGGTGTCCTGCCTCAATCCCAGGAAGGAGCCCACATAGCAAGTCAGATCAGCTGTCATAGCACCATGAAGAGTGAACAACTTGTTCTGACAAGCATTTGAAGTCTACAAAGTCCTTTGAGCCCCTGCCATCTTCAGTCCACCTTTCTTTGACTGCAGTTTTTCTTGGTAAACAATTTTCTTAAGGGCCAACACTGTGGCCTGAAGATGGACACTTCTCCTATGCTTCTAGACCTTCCCCCAGGGATACTAATTATTTACTAAAATATATGCAAGAATGTAGAAAAGAGTTAAACCCATGCTACACTGTATTTCTGCACCATAATTTTATTACCAAATACTTTTATTCAAATATATGGATTGTTGTATTTATCTGTTGATGTGCTGGTTACTTTAGGAAACCAAGAGCATATATCCATATAATATATGTATAATAATGTTTATAGTATGCAAGGATTCTTGATATTTGTAGTGAAACCAGAGGGTGGCGGGAAATTGAGATTAATGAGTGAGACAGGAAATATCTATGCAGATAAGGTCAATATAAATTTTCAGAAAATTCCATACCTTGCGGGAACAGGGGGGCACAACCCCCCTTCCCCTTCCATGTTTTCATTATCCATGGATTATAAACATTTGCCCAGTAATATGCATGCATGAATGAATCAGCTGTTACTGTTTTGTGCTAAGTCATCCTGTCAATTTCAGAAGTTCTCTGTGTTGATGTTACTGGGCTTTTGGCAGTCTGGATACATCTTGCTTGTTGAAAGCAACTGGGAAGCAAAGAGTTGCATGAATCTTTTTCTGAGTTGACTTGAAAATGTGTTTTGGGGATCATTCTTTAGAGATAATAAGACTGACACTAACCATTATGACAGATGTACAGCTGCCACTACCTGAAAAAGACTCAGCTCCTGTCCTCCTCCTCTTTTTCCAGCGTTGTCTAATAATGCCAAAATGGGCAGTGTCTGTGACATCATCCCTTTCCAAGTTTGTGTATCTCTGCTTTCCTTGATTGGCTGCTGCATGCAAGGGCATTGGCGCAGGGGCATAGTGTGTGTGTGTGGGGCAGGGGGCCCGTAGTCCCGTGTGCATGATTTTTCAGGGGTGCAAGCCTGGTGACCCCATGCAGGGATCCCTGTCCCACTCTGCCTACCTCGGGGGTGGGGGGGTTGTCTCTGAGTTCCAGAGCCCTGCTCCCTTACTGAATAGCCACCTTGGGGAGGGGGCAGGGTGTTTCTGGCCAAGGGCCGTGTTTGTCGACTGGACCCCACCACACATAGGAGGACAGGGGCACAGCACAGTCCTGCTTGGCTCCGGTGGTCAGGACTGAGTTGGTGCACGGGCTCTGTGAATGCTTTGTGCCCCGTGCATGCATGTTGGCAGTGAGCCTGGCCTAGCCTGCTGGGTTCTGTTGACCTTCCATACCACAACCCCTCCTGGCATGTGCACACATGCATGCATGCCCCAGGCTCCAGAAAAGGATGCAAAGAGGTTGTGTTGGTGTGCTTGCAGCACAAGGATGCCATGTCATGTGTTTTGTGTTGATTAGACATTACAGCGGGGATTGGTGAAGGAGATGCAGGAGTGACGCCTTTGGTATCGGCCATGCATGTGACATCATGCCCAGTACCAATGTAAAGAAATGCTCCAAGAATCTAGTTTACTTTAAAGATATTATTTAGGAGTATTCCGCCTGGAAAATTAACCACAAATATTCATATTAACGTTTCCACATTGGGAATGATCTTTAAAATAATAAATGTCTTTGCACAAACACAGTTTGCCTTCTGAATAACAATGGAGTTGAAGGGCGGAGGAAGAATTCCATAGCACATGGGTCAGCATCTAATTTCTAAGAGGTATCGGATTTCCAACTGAAGAGTCAGCTTGTGCCCACATATGCTCAGGCACAGGCAATGGAGACTTTGTCAAAATCCTCTCTGTCTATATGCACCCAGTCAGCAGCCCAGTTCAGGCACTGAAGCTGCACATGGAGAAGGGGACAATTCTGCAGGACCTACCCCTGGTCCCCAGCCTGGCTCCCTGGACTTGAGATGTATGCACTGGGAAAGCTTTTGCACAAGCAGCTGCAGGCACATAGGCTTCCATGGTATAAATGTCCACATTAGGAGGGTGAGTTTAGTGCCATTCATGATGTTGGGGATAGTGGTGCAGTTCTGTCTCCCCTCCATCCATCTAGGTCTTAGTTTGCATTCCAATGTGAGCTGCTTGAGAAGGACAAGAGGAGATCTCTCACAAAGTTTCTGCTGCTTCCACACTGGAGGAGATGGAGCTACAGAACCCCCTCCCTGTGTCTTCGCAAGCATGAAAGGGACCAAGTTTCAAAATGCTGTATGTGTGCAGAGGTGGGGTGATGGTCCTTGAGATCAGGAATGGATCAGGTCTGGAGAGCCTTTGGGAGATGGCTGTGGCTCCTGGGCCTCCAGTTGTCCATCACTGGTGAAAGATTTTAGAGCACGCTTTCTAAACTGGTGCCTCCCATATGTTTTGACTATAGTTCCCATCATCTCTGATCATTGGCTATGTTGGCTGGGGCTGGTGCCTCTGACTGCCTTTCTTGTTCTCGCACTCCTGCACCTGACTCTTCAGACTGACAGAGTTGCCCATAAGCAGCATATCCTTTAGGTGGCCAGTAGAGGCACTACTAGGCAGCCTTGAGAGCTAGGTCTTGGAGACAGGGGACCCAGGACTGGCAGGTTGAGGAGCCAATCAAACTGGGTTCGGAGGAGGTTCCCCCCCCTGCAGCCTGGCAACAGCTCTCCTGGATTGCCTATTCACCACTTCTTGTCATGATGTACTGGTAGTTGGCAGCATCACCTGTCTGTTGCCAGGTGAATTGCAGCATGACAACACATCATTCTTACATTTGTATATGGGGGTGGGGAGGGAGAGAACAAGCTGCTTGTCTCCCTTAAGTTCCAGGCACATGTTTTTCGAAATAAATATGACCAAAGAATCTCACAGGGAAAAATAACTTGTGGGACGAAGTCATGAAAGAAAAGTAGTGGGTGAGAAAGAGTTAAACGGCACCCTAACTCCTCTACTTTTGACATTGTGCCAGGACAGTTACCAAACATTTTAACATGGCATCAGCTTGAGTTAAAACTGGAAGCTGTCCCTAGTATCTTCATTTTCATTTACGAACTGCTAGATTTGGGAATTTGGTTCCGTTCCTTTTAAGATGGTGTGCTCCTTTAAGAAACCAGATTTAGATATATATCCTTTAAAATCCTGCAGCTTCAGGGAAGTACAGATCCTGATTTTAGGGTGTAAACTCATATTTTCTTGAAATAATTTGCAACTATCATTATAATGCATCTACCGTTTAAAGTTACCACTGATGACTGTTTAAAATCAAGCAGAAAAGCAAAGACATCTTTGATGGATTATCAAGTTCTCCACATAGCATAGGATTGCAAAAACGACACCATACCACTTATCTTTCAGCCCCATTAAGTTTAAGGCGATGAAATTGCTTTAAAGACTTTTGACAACTTCGGCTCGATTCTTTCTACCCCCTTTACCACTTCTACTTAGCCATTGTCACCATTTTGTCAGAAATTAATTCTGTTAGTGGTGAGGTTGGTAGGGATGTCAAACTGCTTTAAAAGGCTGGTAGTTGGATATGTAAGTATCAGTTTGCATCTGGAACTTTCTTAAAGTATCACCAGCATTCCCTTTTAACCCAAAACATTCATCCATAAGCCCTAAACTGTATCTTATTTAAGAAGTATGCATGTATTGTAATTGTACCAGGGCCAAATGAAAGATGATGGGCCTCTGCCATGAGGGTGGTTTTCATAATTGCAACTCTTTTGATATCAGACTAGTGATTTTCATTAGTTTAATATAAAGATACTTGAATCCTTTCCAGGAGCTGTTTAATGAATTACCCAGACTACCTCAACTGTTACAACAGCAGCAAAATCACCAGTGGCCAGATTCAATAGCAGCATTAAATGGATCTGCTCTTAGATTGCTAGGAGTCACATTGCTAAACAAGCAATGCCTCAAGTAAGTTAGCAAAGATGGTGGGGCAGAAGTTCTACATGATGATATACATATGTTCTGTGCTGACTGAAATCAATTTACGCACAAGCTGAATAAGCTACATCCTTGCCTATGTGCCAGTTTATATGCAAATATAAAAGTTTTTTCTTTCTATTGCAGTTGCCTTTTCTGTTAGAATAATGCACTTTTGGGGGGTAATGCTATGGGGCCTTTTAAACTTGACATCACTTGGGACCTCAGCAAGCCTTAGGCTGTGTACACATTACTGTTTATTGTACTCTGGGTCCACTATACTCCCAGCGCTGGTGTCTGAAGCCAAGTACACATCACCCACAATCCATATGTGTCCTGTAACATCTTGAGAAATGCTCATTTCTGATGTGCTTCCCCTCAAACCAATTTCCATCCAATTAAAACATGGAAGCGGCGGTTAAGCTGTGATGTGTTCATTTTCCAAAAATCCAGGGATGTTAATACCAATATACTGTACTCATTTATCCATCCTTACACTACAGGCTTTGTTTCTCATTCATCCTCTTTTTCTCAGTCGTGAAGAGGTTGTAGTTCTTCTAGCCAAGAACCTCAGGGTCAAAGTTCAGGGTCCCTGCCCTGGCCTCCACAATGGGTGGTCTACTCTGGCTGCTCCCCATGGCCTGAGCACTGAGCCTTTCAGCCTCCAAGTCCACTCACTAGCTCCTTGTGGGTGTAACCACTTTCTGCTTCCTGCCTGTTGCCACTGCTGGCTTTCTGTGCCCCCAGTTTTGTGCTACACAGCTGTTGTACAGATATGCTTTTAGAAACCATGTATTGACCCAGCCCACAAATCTGGGGGTACGAGCCAGAATAACAATAAAAAATACAGTCAAATTTGTTTAAATCACAAGAGAGTTGCATGATATCAAACGGAGATGGATAGAAGGCCTGGTTGAACCTCTTGTCCTGAGGTCTCCTACAGAAGGCCACACAATTTCACACAGCTTTTAGAACAGGCTTCCTCAACCTCAGCCCTCCAGATGTTTTGAGACTACAATTCCAATCATCCCTGACCACTGGTCCTGCTAGCTAGAGATCATGGGAGTTGTAGGCCAAAAACATCTGGAGGGCCGAGGTTGAGGAAGCCTGCTTTAGAACATTGCAGTAATGACCTTATTGGGAATATATAGTAACTCCCCTTAAAACACCAGGATGAACGGCCATTATTCATCTTCCTAAAGCTGCAAGCTTAGTTTTGCAATAGCACTGAAGTTCCTAGTTCAGGGGCTGGTTATTCAAATTATACTGATCTGTCTGTCTATGATAATTCGTGGGATTGTTTGAAAAACCAGTTTTGTGCTTTTAAGATGAATACTTCCTCAAAATTAGCCACATGGAACTTTAGGCCTTGTTATTGCTTTCCATTTTTTTATTTTTTGGCTCTGTTGCACATTACCTCAAACCCAGCCTCATACATGTGTTTTCCAGTTTAACTGATATTTTCCAGCATTAGTTTATAATAACCACATGGAAGACTTTCACATCAGCAGAGTTCTTGTTAACTGTTTAATTCAGTGAACGGAGATCTGCAGAAATGACTTAATGACACCTGCGCACTGAACTGTGCTTTCAATAGTTGAAAGTATAAAATGTATAGCAAATTAATCTTTCTCCTTTCCCAGTCATTTACGTTTTATCTTTGCTTAACTTCTATTTGCAAACAAAGTAAAGCAAAATAATTCATATCATATAGAAGAATATTAAAACACTACAAAAAAAATAATAGCAGAAAAAGTTAGTTGAATCAGGCCCAGGGATCTCAGGTTTAAAAGATCTAAGGGTCTACTCCCATTGCAATTTAATATCTGAAGGTGCTGCCTCAATCATAGAAATAGTAACAGGAATAGTAAAAGGATACTCTCTCTCTCTCTCTCTCTCTCTCTCTCTCTCTCTCTCTGACCAACCCAGACATCACAAGTATTGAGTAACCAGGAATGAATCCATTTATTTTACTGCATTTGTATTCCACCTTTTTGTCCAATGAGCTCAAGGTGGTGTACTTGGTTCTTCCCCTCCTCATTAATCCCCACAGCAACCCTGCAAAGTAGCTTAGGCTGAAAGGCCAAGGTATCTCTTTGAGCTTCATGGGGAATCCTGGTCTCCCAGGTCCAACACTCTAACCACAGTAGCTCCTATACATCCATAGTATTGGTGGGGTGATTTATAGACAGACTAAGGACAGTTAGGACAAAACTTTCTGCAAATGTGCCACAAGCTGGACAATCGCCCTTGAGGGAAGACAAGAGCTGTAAAATCCTTCTGTCCATGGGTGAAGAGAAGAACAAATTACCCAAGAGCTTCAGGGTTGAAAGAGTTGGATGGTGGATAGACAACACAATTTGAAATATATTGGGTTAACTGGTGGCAGTCCCTATGTTAGGTTGATGAGGCAAAATTGATAGTCCCTTCCTTGGAAATGGCATGGTTGTTTCTCTTGCAAAAAGGTGAAAAGGACACCTATGTGTCTGTTCATTGTGGATTTCAAGTGTCGTTTCCCCCCCCCCCCATTGTTGTTTGTGGAATGCCTGAAATGAGTGGTGTGTTATGTGTGCAAGAATGAGGTACAGTGCTGACAACTAAGGTCTCGTTGTGACAAATGGGACAAATGGGAGCCTGAATCACAGAGGGGCCTCCCATTGGCCACATTGGGACCCTTGTCTCACGTGGCAGATCAGGGCCCACCCACCCTCTGGACTGCTGGCCACAGTCTGCCACTGTTCTGCATGCGGCTGCCAGGCACTTTTGCTAGGTGGTCCCCCCTGTCACCTTTCCTGCCTTGCCCACCCACAGAGTGTGATTCATTGCAGTTCTCATTTGCTTTTGCCCAGCACTTTTAAGTTAAAAAGTGCAAAGACACAGGAATTAGAGAACAGGGGGCAGAAATTTATGTATTATGGATGGCAGAATATGAAGAATAATAGTCATGCTTTTGGTAGGAGTGTGTTCATCTCTCTAGGCTTTGTGCAAATTTACACCTACTCTGAATTGGATTTACTGCACTGTAGAGCACACACACTTTTCTGGGCTATTATATTATGGAGATTCTGAATCTAAAAATACATCAGGGGTATAGTTTAGGAGCTGCAAAAGTTAACCAATCAGTCGAAATCCAGAGGGGGAATTTTGGATTATGTGATAGCCTGCTTTTTTCCTCCCAACACTTCCTATGGAAATTATTCCCAGATTTGCAATTTAATTTTGCATATGGACACATTTTGCTGATGCCAAATTGCATGTGGTTTTATCATAAAGAGGGAGCTCAGTGCTGTGCTTGCTTCAGTCAGATACTGACCTGAGTACAGAACACAGAAGAGACCCAGAATAATACCCAGCCATTGTTCTCGTCCCAGAGGACCTAATCATGCAAGGTGCTGAGACCCCCTGATCTCCTGCTAAGTCCGTGCTCAGCAAATTCTAGAAAGGGGGGGGGGTTGAAATGCTTTCCAGCCTTCCCCCTTCCTGTCTGTGAGTTGAACATATATAAAAATCAATTGTTAAAATAAAGTTGATTTTCTTCCCCTGTCACCTTTACAGGTCTGTTACCCAGGATCGTAACTATTTATGTTTTATCACATTTTCACATGGAAAATGTGTGACAATGTTTTTCTTTGGACTTTTCAGGATCAGATTGATGAAGCAGAGTTCAAAGCCAGACATACAGCAAAAGAGACAAAGGTTTAGTAATGAGCTTGAAATTTACAAAACACAGAAGCAAATATGGCTTTAATACATGATGTGACCCTTTATAAGGCTTGAAATTACTCTTCAAAAATCATTCTGGCTCGACTTCAGAGCACAGTGTATTGTGGGATACCACAGATTGACTTTGAGTAGTGGGCTGGTATTGCAGGAATTTTTTAATTTCCTGTAACTCACAACAATTCTCTTGCAGTTAAACCTTAGAAATGATCTTGCTGCAGTCCTTTTCTGAACAGGGTGTAAGTCAGTTCAGACTCATGCACACATGGATGCAAATCAAGGTGAAGTAAAACATGAAATACGAAATTATACACTTATTAAATCAAAATTTGAAAGTCTATAAACCATCAGTTTAAGGCACACTTAAAAAGCAAATTCTAATAAAAAGTAGCTTAAAACTGCAATCCCATAGCAGTGGCCTGGGAGTAAGCCTCACAGAACTTAAAAGGGACTTGCGTCTGAGTAGACATGAGCAGGGTTGCCCTGTTAATTTGCACTCATAGAGAGGGGAACAATTTGATACAACAAATGATCCTATTAGTAGCTTTTAAAAATCCTTTAATTGACTCTTCAAATATGTTTCCCCAAAACATATCACGGTGCTTTAAATAAATTTTATTCTTTTAATAAATAAAAATATCCATCCAACATAGACTTCTTTTTATTTCTGCAGGCAAATAACCAGGGTAGTGATAACTTCCTGAGAAACAATAAAAAGAATCATTGAACAGTAGCGAAATTCCCACTTAAGTTCCATTTCCCCCTTCTGTATAGCAGCAGGACACAAGCAATTGGCTTGGCTCCTTGGTCACTCCTCTGCTAATGCGAAGATGGGGATTCCTGCCAGTTTCCTCTTTCAACTGTAGCCTCCCATCATCCCATAGTCTACCCCAACCTTTGAACTTTGATCAGAAGCACTGAAATAACATGGGAGAAGAGAGGGTCTGGGGGGTTACTTAGGACAGCCCCTTCCCCCACCCTCACTCCACTTAGCAGCTAGACCCATGCCACTCATGCACTTGGCCAGCATGTGAATGGGCTTTCTGTGGGTACTAAGGTATAGAGCTCCTCCTCATGGGTGGCAGTCTGGTCCAGTATGCGGCCAGAATCCATGCAAGGGAGTGAAGTATCCCTATCAGTATGCTGAGCAGTTAACTAGCAGGGGTTTCAGATTCAGCACTGACTGGGTAAGCTACTTATTATTATTATTTATTAAATTTATATACCACTCTTTATTCGAAGGGTGGTTCACAAGATAAAAATACGGAATAAAAAACACAAAAAATAGTTAAAACAAAACAATAACACTCTCTACCACCACAAACACATTTAAAAGGCCACAGAATATTAACCAGCCCAAGGCTTGGTTGAAGAGGAATGTTTTCACCTAGTGACTAAAGGTGTACAGTATAATGAAGGCGCCAGACGAGCCTCCTTGGGGAGAGCATTCCACAAATGGAGCTGCTACAGAAGAGGCCGTTCTTGTATTGCCACCCTCTGGACCTCTCATGGAGGAGGCACATGAAGAAAGGCCTCAGATGATGAACTAATGGACTACTGATATTACTGATGGACTGTACAGACCAAAGTTCACAGAGTCTGACAGAATACACACACCTCCGCAAGTAGTGTCCTGCAACAGGAATCTGCACATACAGGTATGGTCCATCCTCCTCCTTTTCTTCCCTCTTAGGCACATTTTGAACACACACACACACAGACACACACACACACAGACACACACACACACCATAAAGCAAAAATTGGGTATAGCATTCCTCACCCCCATAATTAATTTAATATATTCCTGCATGTTCAAAACAAATTCATATTAGAACAAAATGATAACATGTACAATTGTAGCCTTTTCCAGAAGGGTAGCTGTGCTGAACTTTTGCAGTCAAAACTGCAAAAAAAATTGGCATTGAAAAGGCTAACAAATATGTTCATCAGGCACATGAACAACAAGTTATGCACTTAATAACACTTCCTGCCCCTGATGAAGTGGACTTTGTAGTCCACAAAATCTTATGCTATAATAAATTTGTTAGTCTTGAAGGTGTTGTAAGAATCTTTTTTTTTTTTTTACATAATACTGTTTTTTTGTTTTTTGTTTTTAAAGTAACTAGTTTAAACTCAGTAAATTACAAATGGTGCTGGACAGAAGTGAAAAACAAACAAACTTGCCTTACAGTGAAACGAATTCTGTATACAAGAAGGATGCCAATCAAAATATTAAATGTTCATTTTAATGTTTTGATCCTGACTTTATGCCTCTAAGAATCGGGAATGTGAGTGCTGAGTTGGGTTTTGTAAAAATGATATACAGCAACAACACTGATTTAAAAAGGTAACTTTATTTTATATGTTCTTGGAATTTCCCCTGTTTAAAAATAACACACAAATGATTGAAAGTTAAACCATCTTAAGCAGACTAGAATCCTTCAAAAACAGGTCGTAGAAAGAACTGAAGCTGAGCCAGTGACAAAACTTTAATAAGCAGGGAACATTTTATAATATCTGAGCCAGTAACAGAAAGATCCAAGGCCTTTGAAATGAGCAAGAATTTGATGGAACCATAAAGACTTTCTTTCCTGGAAAGAAGCAAATAATTCACGTTTAAAAATTCGGTGTAGTCACTTTCTAGTAAACTGCTCACCTCTTCACCAGAACCTTTGGGTTGTAGCCAGATAAGTAACACACAGAGTAGACCCACTGAAATAAATGGAACTAATTTAGCCATGGTCAGTATTTGAATGGCTGTCCGATGTGTAGGACTGACATCAGAATAACCTATAGCAGGGGTCGGCAGGGTTTACCTCGCCTGGGCTAGTTCACTCCAGCGGAGATCCCTCCGTGGGCCGGATCGCGTGCGCGCGCCCGCAATTTCCAGTGTCTGCACCTGCGCAGGCGCGATTTCCGGTGCCACGGAAATGAGTCCCCACGCCACGCTGTGCCGGTTTAATGCAGTGCACGGGGACTCGCCGAGTGGGCGGCTCAGTTCGGGGGCGGCTCGTGGCCTTAGGTTACCTACCCCTGACCTATAGCCTTCCACAAGATAGGCCCAAGGTCACCCCTTGAGCTTTGTGGCTGAGTGGGGGCAAAGGCAGATTTAGGGGAACACGATCTGTTCAGTTTCAGTGGGTGTGGAGCCTTGAGGGCACTGCAGCTGCTGCCACAAGTATAAGGTAGCATGAAAGATGAGAGGCGGAGGGGGAGGGATTTTGGTGTTGCACTGGGTGCCACTGAAATTTGATACCCCAAGGTCCGCCACTGGTGGGGATTCAAACCCTGCTCTCCCAGATCCTAGTCCAGTACTCTAACCACTACATGACATCGGCTCTGCTGTATTCACCATAGGAACTTCATTAATTAATTTCAACTTCTTTTTGTGGCATTTGGGTGCAGGTATTTCTTGATCTTGTGCTATTCCACAATCCCATCAAATTGTGAAGGTTCCTTTATCTTTTTGTATGTTGTGTCAAAATTATTGGCAGCATAAGCTGTTGAAAAATTGACTTGAAGCAGTGATCTTGGCATGGTATACAACTCCCCCCCCCCACTTCAACATTGGTCCCCTGGTTCCAAAAGAAGTGTAACAGTCTGTATGTATGTTTGAGAAATACATGAAGGTAAATATGGGGACAGCTGAAGGGGGAGAGGGCTCATTTAGTTCCACCTCAGCATGCCCATGATGCCAGTTTATGAATTCCTCCATAATTCCTCTGGAGAAACAAACCATCTGTTAAGAATCAAAAGGAAGCAACATTCATGCATTTAGTCATACATAAGAAGAGTTAGTACATAACTTTCTGTTTATACAATTCCCATGACTTCTTCTCCGAAGAATCATTGACAGCCGATATATCTTGTTTATAAGCCTTGAAATAACAATGTGGTTGCATACATTTTGAAGGGCTTCACAGAAAACACACAAGATAAAGATAAGCATCATAAAATTGGGATTAAATAGGCCTTTTAAAAAGAATAAGTGCCGCCATTTTATTGGGATCATAGAGTTTACTCATGAAACTGCACATCTGCTAATTTGGATTTACCTGTTAAAGTCTAGGTAGTTTCCTATCCATGCTGCAATACAAGTTTCCCAGATAGGAAGGGACATCACCAAGGAGTTATGGGCGGGCATATATGTTTGTGTTTTGTGGATCATGGCTTCCCAAAGTGTGGGTTGCCATTCCCCTAGGACTATGAAAAAAGTGGAGTGGGCTCATTAGCCCATCATTGCTGTGACCCCAGATGTGGCCGCTTGAATCTCTCATACACTGTGTTGATTCAGAAAGCACCAATTAGGTAAGATTCATCTTCAACCTTCATTCAATTATGGCCCCACAAAGCCTTCCCAACACACTTTCCATTGTGCAATTCACACATAAGTGAACCTACAAGGTAATCCTCCTATGGCAATGTCACAAATGGTCACCTCCAAATTTCACTCAGTTTCCACTTACTGTTTTCCTACTGGAAAAAACAAACACCTGTGGCATAAAATGACTGAAAAATGCATCAAATTTGCCATTAGGGTGTGTTCATTATCTCAGCCAATGGGGTAGTAAAACATCATTTTTTCATAAGCAAATGGTCAGGGAAAGGTCAAGTAAGGTCAAGAAAGTGTGTGAGGTGTCAATTGGTTGTCACAAACCATATTTCTCCAAGGAAGGAAAGTTTTCTTGTACGTTTCTTAATGGAGCCAGAGAAATGCACCACAAAACCACATTAATGTTAGTTGATGTTGGTTCGAAAGTATCTATCGGTGGTCTGGGAAGATGGCATCATTTGTGGTAGCTCTGTGCAAATAATCGCGATGTTGGTTCTGAGTTGTAATAAAGTTTTTTTTCTAGACAGCCTACAATATATTCACAACATTTTTACTATAAAATATAGTTTTTGTTGTTTGTAATTGAAAACAACTCCCTGTACAGTGGAAATATCACTGGGGTAGAAAATACCACCCCCCCCAAGCATTAGCGTGCCTTTCCCACACACACATTGCAAACTGAAACAAATTCTAGGCCCTGTTCCGGTCCCAGCCCACCATTTGCAAGGCTAGAAGGTTGCTGAGCAACTGCAATGGGATGGCAACTCTTCCATGTATTGCCATGGGGAGGAGAGTTGCTGCTGGACTTTGAAGGGTAAGGAGGACAGGAGAAATTGAGAAGAAAGAGCAGCATAGGCTAGCAGGAGGAAGGAAGTTAGCTTGGAATATCCCCTCCAGTGCATCAAAAGCCACCCATCTGGTTTTATGCCATATATTGAATCTTACTGAGTGTAGGTGGGAGGGCCACATCACCACACTATTTCTGTGCTGACATGTAATCATCATCATCATCATCATCATCATCATCTCCTTGCTATTCAGAAACAGGAAAAGGTTTCTATTGGCACACATAGCACCAAACATCCGAACACACAAAAGTAAAGCCGAAGCTTTCATGCCAGAAAGGAAGTTGTTCTAAAGAGCCTCCAATAAATGCGAACAACACATGGCCCCCAGTTTGAGGATTTTATCAGCTGCCATGGAACAAGACTCATTATGATCTAAACACTTCTGACAGTTTTTCTCATGACTTCATCAAGTCCCCCTAATGAAATCATCAGCGTCGAAACCTGGGCAAGGAAGGCTAAGGTATCACCTTGGCTATGGGAATCGATATTATATGAAACAATGTCAGCGCTGGATTTTGCTGTGAGGAATGACCTCTCAATCTGGGGCTGTTATTGTAAATAGGGGATCAGCTTTCCACGGCTTTGTTGAGGAGGGCTACGAAAAGGACAAAAGGCTCGAGGCCAAAGCTGAAGTGCAGATGTTAAATGCAAACAAAATCAAGAGTTGAAGCATGACCAATTTAATGCCTGTCCTAACTTGTACATGAGATATCCACTTGCAAGCTGCCCAGGGAGAGGTTGTGATTTTGCCTTCTCCCAATGCCCTGCCATTTCCTTTTGATCTTTTGATAGTCAGAGCCAGAAGCTACTGTTCCTTTACTACAGCTTGCATGGATGCCAGTTATATTCCCACTTAATGCAGACAGATGATATGGGCTGAAGTGTCCATTTATTTGGTAGCTAAACCCCAGTGATCTCTGCAAAAATAAAATAACACCGTTGTCTATGTGAGCAGGGAAACGGCACAGAAGACAGCTTTTGAGATACTGGAGCCCCCAGTGGACAATTGTTCGCCCATTTCAATTTACACAGCTGGCTGTCATGTCCCAAGAAGATGCCTCAGGACTCAGAGCCATGGAAAGTAAATTACCATCTCATTCCAAACAACATCATTTCCCTTTGCTCTGGGCGAAATTTGAGGTATGTTAATACAACAATGTTAGGAAATCAGCATTGCTTCTGTTGGCACAACATTTAACCTGTGTAGAAATGCCAAACGCATTGAAAGAGTGAAAGTGAACTTTTCTTAAAGGAGGAGAGAGACGTAATGCACATAATTGATGAGGCTCTTCTATTTCTGAGAGATCAAAAATAAAAAGGAAAGCTCAGCGGGGGTAGGGGTGGGGTGGGCAGTCGTCTTCATATGAGAATAGCATTTGCTGTTATAGGGTTGCCATACGTCTGAAATTTCCTGGACATATCTGGAATACTGCATTTGGCAGCAGTGTGCAGGCGGAAATCAGCAAAAAGACATTGAAAATCTGACGTCAGCCCATATTGGCAGTGCTGTTTTTGCTGATTTTGCATAAAAAACAGCTAAAAAACAGCAATTCTTAATGTGATTTTGCAAAAAAAAAAAAAAAAGTTCTACAACTTTGGGCAAAACTTTTTTAAAAAGCTAAAAACTTTGGCCCACTGGATTTTCATTGTTTGAAATATGGCAACCCTAAGGTAACGGTAAAGGGACCCCTGACCATTAGGTCCAGTCTTGTCCGACTCTGGGGTTGGATAAAAAAAAAAGAGAGGGAATATTGATGGGAAAGAGTGCAATCATCTGAAACAGCTAACTTTCAAAACATATATGAATACATGAGTTTTTAAAATGTATATAATGCCAGAGAAGGTCACCTTAAAGTATCTGCCATGCCATAGGTACTGTGTAGAGAAGCCTGCTATTTTAAAGATTCACTTACTTCTAATTCTCTTAATATGAGAAAAGTTCTATGCAGAACATGGTCTTCGGAGCAGAACTTCAATTCCTAAGAAACTCAGTTTTCACTTACAGGACCAAATAAGGAAGGCATGGCAAAGCAGGGGTGTTAAAAGACTTGGGGGCGGGGCAGGCCCATGACTTAAATTTGCATTCAATTTGTATGTATTGATGTAAATTTAGGGTGACTTTCAGAGGAAAAACCACCCCGCAAACAAAGCAAATAACACAACACAAAATGGGAGAAGGGGCAGGAGGTCCGGGGGCTAGTGAGAAAGATCTGAGCTTTGGATCTTCTGGGCCACCTGCTGAGAATGTCCCTGATGTCAAGGCAGTGTTCTAGCTCTCCTAGTTGCCACTTTTAGATTCAAAGCTCCACAGTCAGAAGTGCACATGGTCTCATTCACTTCAGTGCTGGGGGCACTGCTGCACACATCTAGAGTGTATCTGGACCAAACCTCAATGTTCAGCTTTTCATTACATTTGCAGCTTCCTGCCTGCCTCTCGCTATCCCATTTATGTTCTGTGACTCATACTTCTTAATGTATAGAGCTAGCTTCAGAGGATGGCAAGGTGAGGCATTTGCCTGAGCCCCAAGACCAGCAGAGGGCCCACCGCCCTAGCTGTGCTGTCATTTTCACTTTGCGAAGAATTATTCAAGAGGATCAGATGCAACCTAAAAGAATGACCTTGTCCAGGGGGCTCACTGACGGTGCTGTGACCTACAGCCACCCCAACGGTGGAACCAGCACTATGTCAGTTTCTTGATGCTAAAGAATTCTGATCCCAAATGCTCCAAGTGCATAGAAGCTGATAAAATTGAACTCGCACACAAACACACACATGGCACAGACAAAAATACTGATTTCATCAACTCTGAAAGATAGATATAAGAACATAGGGAGAGCCCTTGTGTATCATGCCGAAGCCCTATCTAACCCAGCACCCTATTTTCCACAGTGGCCAATCAGATGCCTTTAGGAAGCCCGCAAGCAGGACACAAGGACAATAGCCCTATCCCACTTTTGCTGCCCAACACCATGTGTTGGGACTTTCACTGTCCACACACTGTTGGGGCACATTTCTGGTTTCACATGTGTAAATCCCATGCTTACATGCAAGCATACCTGGCGCACCAGGTGGGGGAATCACATTTAATTCTGGTACGATATATATGATTGAGAGCCTCGCTTTCTGTTGTTTTCTTTATTTCTTTATTCGCAGAAGAGAGAGAGACTGAACTTTGCACAAAATAGTGTAAAACATTAGATGCAAGCCAGTGCGATATATTTCAAGGATTATCAACAATTGCAAGGGAGTAATCTGACTGTGAATTCATTATCACCGAGGATACTTGCACACGCTGAGTTTATAAATTTGATAATGCTTGGTTTATGAGTTTGATTACTGAGCTGAATTACAGCTCATACTCATTATCTCAATTAATGCATGCTTTGCCACTGTGCTGAAAATAACAAAACTCACAATCAAATGCTAATCAAATAAACTTCTCATAACCAATGGCTATTATATCTGAAACCTCATGGCACATTGGCACAGTCCCGAAAGAACGGAGAAGAGCAAATATAGACATTAATCCCAATTCAGCAACATCAGTGCAAATGACTTTCTCATGAAAGTTTGTTGCAGTGAGGGCTAAACTCCATCTCTCTCTCTCTCACTCTCTCTCTCTCTCTGTGTGTGTGTGTGTAAACTGCAGGAGCCCTGATATGGATCAGAACATACTACACGGTAGAACATTTACTCAGCTCTCCACAGTGGTTTTTAATGAATTTATTCCCCTGCAACCCCTCACCACACCCCACCCAGTTATTTGCCACAGTAGAAGAAGCTGTTTTTGGAGCCAATTACTATTGTAAGGGCATCTAGCCCCCCTAGATGTTGCTGTACTATAACTTACATAAAAATGGGAAGTATCTCTTTCTTATTTTCCAGCCTTAAGTTCAGCTGTTCAAATTCTGTATCACTTTGTAACATATATTTTTCTCGTGAAAATTTGTCAGCCTTTTTGTATAAACAACTCCTAATATACACATTTTTAAAGCAATGTTCCTTAATACGATGAATTTTATGTTATTTTCACTGACATATGCATTTTAATACATACCTCTCCCTGATGTAGACTGTCCTGGCTCAAATGTAGAGTTCACACTTTACATGAAGGCCACCCCAGGTTCAATCCCTAGCCCTAAGGAAAAGATAGCAAGTGGTGCGAAAAACTTTGCTGAGAATCCTGGAGAGCCACTGCCAGTCATCATTGACAATCCTGGGCTAGATGGCTGAATCGTCTGGCTTGGTATAATTTAGCTTCCTGTATTCCTAAATATAAGGCAGGCAGGGGCGGAGCAAAGGGGGTGTGATGGGGGGTGATCCGCACTGTGTTCCACCCTGGGGGAGGGTGACATTTGGCGCAACCCCCGTGACGCCCAAGCCTACAGTACTAACAATGATGGCTATGCTCTGCCTTCATAATTGGAGGCAGCAAGTATCCTTCTGAACACCAATCGCTGGAGGGAAGAGTGCTCTTGTGCTTGTGTCTTGCTTGAGGATTTCTCACAGGCATCTGGTTGGCCTCTGTGGGAACAGAATGCCTTACTACTGTAGATGGGCACTTGGACTGATCCATCTGGCTCTTCCATCTTCCGCATGGTGGCTCCCTTGTGATCAAGCTTTTGATCATCTCAAATGGTGCAATCCACTCACAATTGCATCTCAACATTCATTATACCGTATATACTCGAGTATAAGTCGACCCAAATATAAGCCGAGGCACCTAATTTCCCTACAAAAATGTGGGAAAGCTTATTGACTCAAGTATAAGCCGGTTCACCTTTGCCACTGTGGTAGAGGAGGAACGAGCAGCCCAAAGCAGCCCTTTGGGCTGCTCCTTCCTCTTCCTCCTTTGCTGCTGTGGAGCTCACCCCGTCGCAGGGTTTCGAACCGCCATTCTTCTGATCAGCAAGCCCTAGGGCTCTGTGGTTTAACTCACAGCGCAATGTTCCCTTGTGTTATACAGAGAAGGCTGGGATCCTGTCCTGTTTAAGCAGGAGCCAGGGGAAGTGAGCACCTGTGGGGTTTTAATACTTCCTTAACTGATAGGCTTTCTGCCTTCTGTGGTCTAAAGTTTGCATTTATGTGAGCAGTTCAGGAATGGAACAAGCTGCCTGGGGAGAGTAAAGAACCACCGTTCTTGTACACTTCTTAAGGAATGGTTGACTTGAGTATAAGCCGAGGGCAGCTTTTAAAGCACAAAAAGTGTGCTGAAAAACTAGGCTTATACTCAAGTATATACGGTAATTTTCCTGCCGCACTTGCCCCTCTGGAATATTCTTCTTTGCCATCGCTCTTTATGGGCCCACAAGACAGCAAATATACAGTAGACTTGTATAATCTGGTGAACTGGGTTCGCATCTCCGCTCCTCCACATGCAGCTGCTGGGTGACCTTGGGCTAGGTGCTACTGGAAGGAATTTTTTATTTTATTTTGTTTTTTCTCTGAAATCTGTCAGCCCCACTCACCTCACAGAGTGTTTGTTGTGGGGGAGGAAGGGAAAGGAGAATGTTAGCCACTTTGAGACTCCTTAGGGTAGTGATAAAGCGGGATCTCAAATCCAAACTCTTCTTCTTCTTCTATCCATCATCTATCTATCTGGAAGATTTTTTTAAAAAGGAATCTTGCTTTTCACAGGTTCTTGGTCACATGGAGAAAGCTTATATGTGCATGGGCTTTCTACAGATGTTATAACAAATGCATGTAGGTCAGAGTAGAACCTGTAGCACTGCCATCACCTGAAACCCACTATATCTGTTTATTATCTCTAGTTGGACAGATGTACCCATAACCATCCAAGAAACTCATGGTTTGGAACCAGGCACCTTCTAGAACAAAAGTTGGGGAACCATTTCTGTTCAGTGAGCCAATTCAGAAAGAGATCACCTCTCTGTAGGTCACATTTAGCAGGTGGGGCACCAAATTACCTGATGTCATATGATGTAAGGTGGGCTGGATCTTGCTAGGAAGCACCTGGGCTTGCATGCAGCACCAAATTTAAAGCATGCTGGCTGCAAGCCCAGCTGCAAAGGGAGTGCAGAGTGAATTTGGCTTGTGGGCCAGAGGTTCTCCACTGCTGTACCAGCAGATTGCACATGTTCACATATTCGTTCATAACTGTATGCCTGTGAAGTGAAAATAAAAGATGTGCATAAGAAGCAGAGGAGTGATAGGTCAGGACCACAAAGGAACACTGTCCAGTAACAGCTTCAAAGCTTCAGTTCAGATTTGTATTTTCTCTGACTTCACCTAAACTCTCACACCCTACATGAAAGAAACCAAGATCAAATGTTGACATTAAAATGGCCGTGCATCTCACTAAATCCCTGGGAAATCCACACTTATCATTTGTTTACAAGTGGAGCAGGAAATGATCTAAGCTTCATCAGCTGTAAATTGAAACCCAGATTTCCTTAGATCAAGTAGGCTTACTCTTCATGCAGAAAATTAGATATGATAGCTAAAGCACAAAAAGCTCGTAAGGTATTAGCCAACCTTTGTCATTCTGTCAAATGTGATCACCTGTTTAGACCATTCCTTGCACTTGATATAGGTAGTAACATTTTGCAAGATGGTTGTTAAAGGCACTGTGTCTCCAATCACTTTTTCTTGAATACAATAGCAACTAATTACTTAAATTGGGCTTAAAATCTCTTTCTTTGATTGCTTTAATGTGTCACACAGTGATCATGAAATGAGATAGCACTTTCTTTTCATGTGTACTTTGATATTACATAATCATTACCATTGTTTGGGAGTCATTCTTTCCAATCCCCAGAAAATGTGGCCCCACCAGGATTCCCACCCAATTTTCTTTTCATGCCTCTGCATCTTTCTCAGCTAGCCTTACAAGCATAAGAAACACAGTATGCAGGTAAGCAAAACAGGGATTTTGATCTTCACCAGTGCAATGCTCCTTGCTTGGCTTGTTCGACAAAGGAACTGAATAAGCTCAACGGTGCTATTCTTTATAATTCTAATGAAATACTGCCAAAATCTCCATCACCACTTTAAGCCAAGGGTTTAATGCTCTTTGCTGAAAGGGTCCCATAAGGAATTTTATATTTTATTGGATTCATCATTTAATAGTCCTGCTTCTTGCTGTAGAAATCACATAATTCTTTAGTTCATTTTGCTAAGGTATGCCTAGTCCTTTCACTCTCAGATTCATTCGGTTGATTCCTGACTAAGGCCTCAATCCTATACCCAGTTTCCTGGGAGTAAGCCCCTCTGAACTTAATGGGACTTATTTCTAATGTAGACATGTATTGTGCTGTCAGTCTGTTTGTTGCCACTGAAATCAATTAGATACTTGTGACTAAATTTTCATGTTGTTTTTCATGAGATCTAAGTGTGACTAATTTGCTCATCTGGATTGAACCATTTTAGCTTCTCCAGATTCACAATTCAGTGTTCTGCTAAACCCACGGATAGGTTTTGATTCACCATATGGTAGTCTTTGGCTACAATCTAAAGTAAAGTTCATCAAATCACCTGGGATGCATTTCTGAACAAAGATTGGGATTGCTGAATCACTGGGCCATTCCACAGCCCTTTAAACTGCTGCTCTAAAAAAGTAAGAATGATCTTGGACTGAGCTGAGATTGGTCATATTTTTGTCTCAGTCATGGGTGACAAGGGATAAACCTCTCTTCCTCCTGTGCTGAAAGCCCCTCTCCCCCAACTACCTGTTAATGAAGAAAAAGCAAAGGAGTAACTGCATGCTATGCAAGCTGTGTAATGTGTAATTTGGCCCTGTTCTTTGTGAAGTTTCATTCATGAATGATAGACTGTAGCTGCATACACACCAACACCTCTCTAATCATTTTTCTCATGGTCAACATGATGCTCTCAATGTCAACTTATTCTAGATTCTGCCATCCACAAGGCTTCCTGGTTCATGCAGATTTTTCCTGCTCTTTGAACTACCATATTTGTGACTATGCAGCCTTCAAACAGTGTGCAATTTCATGTAGGACAGCGGCACTTCTGCAAAGAGATTTGAGGATCATTTGCCCCAAAGAATGGATGTTTCCCATTTTTGGCATGTCCAATGAAAGCTTCCATTATGCTCCCTTTCTTGAAGAAGCAATTTTCTTATTCAAACCAGTCAAGAGGCATTTTCCTATACAATAGGCTTGCCGTTGATTACTCTCATTATTGCTTCCATTCTCTGTTAGAATTGGAGTAATTGATACTTTCAATGCATGCCTATTAGAAAGGTAATTTCATATTGTACCTGGTATCTGGCCAGGTAAGGAGCAAGGTTCTGAAGGCAGTTTCATTACCATAATCATTTAATGAGGTCAATCACAAGTCCATACAAACTCAGATTAGTATGACTTAATTAAGCTTTTAGAAAATGATCAAGTAGCATCTATTAGGATTTTCAGAATATGATTCAGGCCAATTAGACCGTTTCCTCTTCGATGAAAGGGGTAATAGGAGGTACTCAGGTTACTTTTCAGGTGAAGCAGCAATTTTGCCATTGTTGCCATAGAGTGAAAAAGCTTGGCCAGTGAGAAAACACTAAGCATCAAGGATCACAGACATTTCATATCGTGCAGCTGTGATGACATGCAGGGAGGGATGGTATAATCTCCCTCCTTCTGACAAAGCATTGGTAATGACAGCCGAGACTGGGGCAGGATTGTGCTTAAAGCACTTCCAGCTTCAGCTCAAGAAAAAGGAGGCGACTGCTGCAACACACACACACACACACACACACACACACAGCTTTAAAAGAGAGCAATCATTCAGTTTGAAAGTGCATCAAAACAATAACCGCTGGCAGAAAGATCTGAAGTACACCCTCATTATTTCCAATAGCCTGGAGAATATATAAAACAGCCAGTGCAGCAGGGACCCAGATGCACTCAGAGCTCCAGAATGGCCAAAAGCCTGAATTTGCCGCAGCAAAGAGAGGCGGCTGTGCGTCCCATGACTTGTGTTGCTTGTTTGATGATCAACATGGAGGTGGTTGGCAAAAGGAACAGCCAGAGAGACCTGGAAAAGGAGAAGCAACAGGAGGCCCCAGTCAACAAGAAGTTTTTCCACGGTTATCCTCACCGTTTGAGCTTTCATTTCACCCAACTGTTCATTTAATGTAGGGTTGGGGAGCCTGTGGCCATCCAGATGTTGTTAAACTCCATCTCCCATCATCCCTGACCAATGGCCATGCAGGCTGGGGGTGATGGGAGTAAGAGTCAAGCAAGGTCTAAGGGAGCTGCAGGTTCCCTGAGCGAACACTATGTCAATGTATCCTGGAGCTAAAGAGAGAACATACTGCGGTAAACATTACAGAAAGAGAGGTACCATTCAGGGCTAGAAGTCAAGTGTTTTTTGTCGGAATACGTTTCACGGATCCGCCATGGATTCATATTTATTTGGTTATTTTATGAGTTTTTCGAGGTCTACTTTTGGTATAACTGCGCGTAAAAGCGAAAGTGAAAGCATGAATGAATAGTGTGGTTCACTTACGAGATTAATCCGCCTTTATTTTATAGTTCCGGTCATGTTCAAAGTTGTTAATGAGCGTTAAACTTGCTTCCCGCCCTTTTGGAGGGCAGCAACAGTGATTTTATTGGTTAAGGCATTATTGATGATGTCACGTTTGTTCCCTAATAAAAGGCAGAGGCACCCCGCTTAGGCACGGTAGTTCGTTCTTCTTATGTTCTTTTAGTTGGGTTTTAGTTGAAGTCAAGTTTAGTTTAAGGGACTAGGAGCGGGCTGGATGGGTTGGATGGGTTTTTCTTTAGTTAGAATTAGATCGCGGAAGATCATTCGGTTTTAGTTTTAGATAGGTTCTTTTAGGTTAGCCTAGGGTTAGGCCCGCGGAAGATATTTCGGTTTTAGTTTATTTAGTTAGCCTCGCGGAAGATTGGGCGCGCAGGGACTTTAAGCTTAGGAGAACTTAGCTTAGGGGACGAGCCTATGCGGGTTCTGCCGAAGCCACTAAAGATACAACCGGTGTCTGTCTTCCTTTGGGGTTAAAGGGGGGAGTAAAGTAAAAATTTTAATTTCTTTAAACTGGTCCGTCTATTCAGAGTCAGGGTATATATTTTATTTCACGAGGCAACTTTTCACTAAGAAGGCAACTAGGAACTCACAAACTTTCGGAGTCGTCAATTGGCTTACTCAACATCCTTCAGACTGTGAGGCTTGGCCGGCGACCGTGCTCAAAAGCACGCGGAACGCTGGCCGCTTTCCCCGCAACTGGTACCTCGTGCATAACCAGTCCAAGGCCGTGCACGAGGAGCTCCAGCACCCAAACCCCGACAAGTGGTGCCCTCTCTGAGGCAAAGCGCAGTCGAAAATCGCTTCCACGAAGACTCCGGTTAAAGGCTCGGAAACAGACATTGAGAGGTGAGGTATAACGGCCCGGTTTATCCAGGATTTCGCTGCAGTAGCGCGAATCCACCGCTTGCCCAAAGTAGTGTAAATAGAAATTGCGCGCGTGTATTTCGCCCCAAGGGGTCCCCGGGTAGAGCGGCAAGGAGTTTAGTGTAAGCCTACGGGCAGGGTAAGGTCTTCCCTAAAGCCTACGGGTGGGAAGGGTTCTGGCTAAAGCCTACGGGTGCCAGGGTTTTCGGTCAAAGCCTACGGGTAGGGCCGGTGTCTCCCGAAAAAGCCTACGGGTGGGAGGGAAAGGTTTTCTGGCTAAAGCCTACGGGTGCCAGGTTTTTCGGTCAAAGCCTACGGGTAGGACCGGTAGCCCCTAGTAGAAGCCCACGGGTGGGGGCGGAGGTTTTCTGGCAAAAGCCTACGGGTGCCAGGTTTTTCGGTTAAAGCCTACGGGTAGGACCGGTGTCCCCTAGTAGAAGCCTACGGGTGGGGGAGGAAAAGTTTTGGAAAAGTGTTAAAAAATGGGCTTCTCACTCTCAACTGCTCAAGTTAAATTTTGTGAAGATTTATTGTACCTTTTGAAAAGAAATGGTCACCCTGTCTCTGAATCAGAAGTAGAGCTTTTAGTTAAAACTATTGGGGAAGTTTGCCCTTGGGTCCCTAAGGAGGGAACGAAAGATTTAGCTTCATGGGAAAGGATCGGGTTAGAATTTATGGCCAACCCGAAAATCGGAATTCCTGTACAATTAGTATGGAGCAAAGTAAGAAACTGCTTTCAACAAATCGCTCCAAGAAATGTTTTGCTTAATGGAACAGTGAATTTGGGAAATACTGCTTTTAATAGTGCCCCTGTGCTGCCGCTTGCGGTTGTGCCATTTTCGGCCCCCTCGCAGCAGCCAGTTCAGGCCCCGTTGTCGTACACGCACTCGCCCTTGTCCAATTTGTCATTGCCAGATTCATTGCCGCCTGTGCCGGTGCAGCAGACGCCGTCGGCCTTTCAAGCCCCGCCGCGGACTGCCCCACCGCCAGTCGCTCAGCAGTCATCGCAGGCCTTTTACCAGCCAGCGATCTCAAGTCAGCAGCAGCCGCGGACCTCGCTCCAAGCAACGGTCCCGCTTCCTCCATCGCAAGCCGCGCTTTTGCCAGCGATCCAGCAGCAGCAGCAGCAAGCAGCCTTTTTGCCAGCAAACCCTGCTGCCCTGCAGGCCGCACTCAAGCCAGCAGCTCCAGTTTTGCAGCAAGCTGATTTCCAATCAACAGCAATCCAAGCTTCAATGCAAGCAGCACAACAGCAATTTACCAACCCTTCAGCACCTCCAATGCCAATGCAGATTCCAAGACAAGAGCAAAGCCAAACAATGACGATCCAGATGCCAGGACTTGCAGTACAGAGCCAACAACCTTATGCTCCAACTTCAAGTCAGCCATCTTGTCTTCATCCAACTTCAAGTCAGCCATCTTGTCTTCATCCAACTTCAAGTCAGCCATCTTGTCTTCATAGTCAGCCATCTTCAAGGCATCCAGATGTCAAAGACTCTTTAGCACCATCTAGTGGCTCATCATTTGGAAAGCATCAAGAAGATTTAAACTCACTGATGCCACCTACAGATCCAACAGCAATGCAACCCATCTGCAGAACCCAAGCTTTGGAAGCAGCTTTGGGACAAATAGACTTTAGTGCTGATCCAATGCACATCTTTCCAGTGATTCGTGCCAATGGAGGACAACCTGCAAGATATCAAGCCATCCCTTTTGAAACACTACGTGAACTGCGAAAAGCCATACGCGAAAATGGACTTCAAGCTCCTTACACTAGAAGTTTACTTGAAGGACTGTCCACTAGTAGACTTCTGCCATCTGATTGGAAGTTGATTCTTCGCACTTTCCTGTCGCCTACAGATGCTCTTCTGTGCCTGCAAGAGTGGAAAGAAGTAGCAGCCAGACGTGCAACGCCACTCGCCACAGAAGATATGCTCACAGGATTAGGACATTACTCCAATCTCAATCAACAGCTAGCCATACCTGATGCTGCACTCGTCACCATAGCAGACATCGTGGTCAAGGCTTGGCGCAGATTACCCAATCGCACAGATGCTAGCTCAGTATCAGGGTTCGCTGCAGTTAGGCAAGGTCCAAAGGAGCCTTATGGGGACTTCGTGGATCGCCTGATTGTTGCAGTGGAACGCCAGATAGAAGATCGTCATGCCAGAAACATGCTGACAAAACAACTCGCCTTTGAAAATGCCAATGATGACTGCAAGAATGCCCTAACAGCAGTTGCAGCTCGTCCAGACGCCACATTGACTGAGATGCTACGCGTCTGCCAGAATGTTGGTACCCACTCCTACAAAGCACAACTCTTGGCAGCTGCGGTACAGATGCCACGTCAAGACAGCTCTACGCCAGTCAAGAAGTGCTATGGGTGTGGAGGCGATGGGCATTTCCGGTCGCAGTGCACAACAACGCCAAGGCCTTCTGCCAAGCCACCAGAGAGATGTCCCATCTGTCAAAAAGGATTTCATTGGGCGAATGATTGTCGTTTGAATCCACAAAATACATCACCTACCTCATCTCCAGTTCAGGGAAACGGTTCTGCGGGCCGCGCCCCGGCCCCGGTAAAACAATAGGGTGCAAGTTCAAGAACATCATGAAGGTCAACCATCCCAGAAAGGTGAACAACGCTACTCCTTATCCAGGTCATCAGGAAAAAAGAGTGATCCAGAGAGATATCTACTCTCCAGATGTCCAGAGAAAAGATGTGACCTCATCAAGCATTCAGGTTCCAGAGGTTTCATCATCTGCCTTACCTATTCAAAGGGCTCCAGTAGAGAATACAGCATTCAGTTCACCTTCTGCTAGCCGCCCTTCAGTTCCTGCTGATGTCACCCCTGCTTCACAGCAAGCAATCACAGTCAAGTCTCTGATCGCAGAATTGCCTTCAACGTTGAGAAGACATCCTACTGAAGTCAACCTTGCAGCACCTGAGCTTTACTCACCTTCGAGTCAAGGTCAATCTGTCATTGAAGAACATTTGCCCTTGGTGAAACAGCAGTGTTCAAGTTGCAACCCAGCTGATGATCACTTTCCGTGTGGCCAAAGAATACAAGTGAGTGAGCCAGCTCCCTCTTGTGGAAGTTTAAACATCACTCCAGTTAACAATGCCCACACCTTTGTGTCACCTCCAGCTTTTAAGCTCAGCCCGCCACAACCAAGCCATTATCATGAACAACAACTTCGATTGCCTTGTGTCAAAGAAGAAGTTCCATCCTGCCAGTTTGATGCACAACTGACTGAATGCCAGCAGGTTCAACAGCATCAGCAACTTTTACCAACAGAGGAACCTCAAGTTTGCCAACTCAACGCCAAGCAGCTTCAGAGTTGCCAACTTCAGCAGTGCAAAAAGCCCGAAGCCAAAAAGATGTCTTCAGACACTGCCAACGAAGAACAAGAAGAATCTTCTGTCCCAGGTATACCACTCTTCTTAACAGAGGACTGTTACTTTTCAAATCCATGGTTTGCTCAGCAATTGCCAACATCCATTCGTGGTCCATTCCCAGACACCTCGATTTGCCTTATCCTGCCTAGGATGGATCGCCTCCCTGCCACAGTCACACTGACTGCAGGCCTAGTTCGAATCACAGATTCATCGCAGTTGCTGATTCCAGGATTTTCAACTGTTCCTTGTGTCCTAACAAAAGGCTTGGAAATCGCCAGACTCTATTTACTTACTTCCACACCTACAGCTCCTGTAGACTCTTTGCCTCCTCAGGCAGCAATGGCGCTAATCAAGATTACAGAAGAACGCCCTCATCTCGTCTTAGAAATGGGTGGACGAAAGATCAAGGGTCTTCTTGATACAGGCGCAGATGTCACAGTGATCGCCAGAAAGGACTGGCCTGACCAGTGGGCAACGACTGTCACCCAGGAAGTCTTCGGAGTCGGAGGTTTCGAACCCGCCCACCAGAGCGTGCATCCGATTACCTTCCAGTCAGACTCAGGCTCCATGGTGCAGCTCCGTCCACTCGTTATGGATGTGCCTATCACCCTTTGGGGTAGAGACTTATTGTCTAAAGCAAGAACTGTTGTCCATACACATTTTTGATGTGGGCCTTTGCATCAGCGCCAGTACATGCTCTTCCACTCACATGAAAGGAAGGACCCCCTGTATGGGTCGACCAATGGGCGCTGACGTCAGAAAAGCTCGCTGCAGCAGAGGCCCTAATCAAAGAGCTGCTACACCAGGATCGCATGCAACCCTTTACTCTCCGTCAGTACCTCATGGATAAAGCTCCACAGTCATTGACCTTAGAGCGTTCCCTTGATAGTCTTAAAACTGTCCTTTGCTATAAGCCCATTGCGAAGTTCCCCTGGAAAGTTTCACTGCTTGGTAAGGTGAATTCTCCTGTCTACAAGTTCTGTTCAGCAGCATCTTCAAGCGCTCTCACGCCGTTGAAACTTTCCTTTGTCTCAGTGATCCAATCGTCATCCATGGGATGCTCCTTGCTATGTTCCGTGCTGTCTTTTGCATGGGCATTCTGTTGGCTGGTTTTGAATGGTACTCACCGTGTCTACAGATTGCTGCCATCACTTCTTGCAGCATACCTGTTTCCAACCAAAACCGCAAACCCTTTTCACCTGCTTTCTGTTGCTCTCTACCTGATTGCAAATATGCTCCGCATCTCCCCAGGTATTCTTCTGGAGTATCTTTTCCTGCATCAACCAAGAACTCTACTACAGGCTCTTCAGGCGGTTCCTCCTTGTGCTCAGAGGTACTGTCTTCCGCAAGGAACTCTTCACCTGAAGATCAAGTCATGTAACCCTGCGTGGTACTTGCCAGCCTGCATCTTCAACGACAACCCCTTGTTGCTTAATCCTCTCAGCGAAGGACTGTCCCTACTTCTGCGGAAAGAACCCCTACTTCCCACACCTGTTTGTGTGTTCAACTCCATTCTTCACTCAAGAAACACGCTGGACAAACTTTGCGTGAAATTCGATACTCCCTTTTCATCGCAAGCCGTGATGTCTAACTTTGGTTGTTAGCTATTCGCTAACTTCTCAATTTCCTGTCAAATGCAGCAACTCTTCAAAAGTGCTCAACAAATAGCACCAGTTGAGTTCTGGGCAGTTTGCCTTACCCTCCTACTGCCTAGGCCTTTTGTTTGCCCCTGGGCAGCCCTCTGCTTCCTGGCTGCCTGGATTTGTTCCAGTTACTCTCTTACCTGCATTCACTAGCAGATCACCTTGATTTGCTTGCTTAACCTCCTTTCTTCTACAGGTATCGTTGTTTCTTCAGAACTCGATGTTTCAGTACTTTCCTGAGCTCCATGAACTTTTCCTGAGTTCCAGGACTATTTCTTCTACATGGTCGTGTGTAATCGGAGAGGAAGACGACCGGCAACTCATTCATCGTCTTCATCCTCCTCTCCAACACCATTTTGCAGTTCTAAACCTGTCTTGTACTTTATATTGTACTTGTAAAAATTGCATATTTGCCTTTGTATGCTTCTTGAAATACCCGCCTCGCATATTACATGTGTTTTCCATATAGCTTGGTAATTAATGATATGGATGTTTATATATATGAAACTTTTCTGAAATGGTTTCCATTTAGAGCGTCACAATTTTGATGATATGGAAATGTTTATGTAAGGTCAAAGCATCGTCTTTGTGCAGTTCTAGTCATAGACATATTCATGCATATATGTTTTATTTCAATAATCCTAAATCTCCACGTTGTGCTTGCAAAAGTTGTAGTTCAAAATGTGGTAACACTTATATACCTTATTTGAAATATTTCCTTTGGTCAAAGAATTGGTCATTCTCGGATTTGTTCAAAGTATATATGTTAAGTCTGGTGACATCCTACCCTCTTGGTACCCCTATTTTCTTTTAAAGAATCCCCCTCTATATGCTACCTTTTGGCAGTAAACCAGGTTCCCAGCTTTTCCCTTCACTCTGTTTCCTGCTGTTGATGGGAGACCCTTATGTAGCTGGTTTAAATCCCATCTTGTTTCGCTGGAAACCCTTGCGTAGATGGCTTAAATCCTTCCTCATGGTTGGGAGACCTTTACTTAGGTGGTTTAAATCCCAACTCACGGCTGGACAGCCATTACATAGGTGGCTTAAATCCCCTCTCTGGAATCAGACCCTAGTTCCCCGTTACCTGTGGTCGCTGTGGTAAGTCCAGAATCTAAAGTTCCCTCGATTCTGTAGCCTCAGAGCCACAACCCTTTTCTGTTACCTTATCCATTTTTCTTCAGTTTTCCAAATAAAAATTAAAAAAAATGGGGGAGGGGTCTGGGTAGGCTATGTAGCCCCAGCTCTAGTTATACTTTAATTTTGGGTCCCGGATCGGGACCTCTCTTATGTTTGAGCAGTCGTTATCCGTTATTTTTAATTTTGGACCTGTATCAGGTCCTCTCTTGTGTTTGGGGAGTAATTTGTTGTTTTACGCTGCACGCGAAAGTATACATGCTTATGAGGTGATTTGTTGTGTTACACTACATATTGAAGTATTTATATATGCCTAAAAGGTTTACAGTGTATCGGATCGATCACTTTTTATGTTCGGCTAGTGGTTTGTTATTTTCATGATTTTATTGCTACATTATTGTACAAGTATTTCCTCTTATGAAGGGGGTGGATGTTGATGGTTTTGCTGGTGTTTATATCACAGTTTTGATGTAGACTTTGATGTGGACACTGTCGGCATTGTCGACGTTTGCCTTTTCATGTCGAGGTCTATATCGAAGCAAATGGTAATGTTTGTGTCAGATAAATGCTTGTGATATCTCTAAACTTCTTTTTTTTATATAACTAAATCAAAATTAATTTAATTTAAAACAAAAAAAGAAAGATGATATGTCGGAATACGTTTCACGGATCCGCCATGGATTCATATTTATTTGGTTATTTTATGAGTTTTTCGAGGTCTACTTTTGGTATAACTGCGCGTAAAAGCGAAAGTGAAAGCATGAATGAATAGTGTGGTTCACTTACGAGATTAATCCGCCTTTATTTTATAGTTCCGGTCATGTTCAAAGTTGTTAATGAGCGTTAAACTTGCTTCCCGCCCTTTTGGAGGGCAGCAACAGTGATTTTATTGGTTAAGGCATTATTGATGATGTCACGTTTGTTCCCTAATAAAAGGCAGAGGCACCCCGCTTAGGCACGGTAGTTCGTTCTTCTTATGTTCTTTTAGTTGGGTTTTAGTTGAAGTCAAGTTTAGTTTAAGGGACTAGGAGCGGGCTGGATGGGTTGGATGGGTTTTTCTTTAGTTAGAATTAGATCGCGGAAGATCATTCGGTTTTAGTTTTAGATAGGTTCTTTTAGGTTAGCCTAGGGTTAGGCCCGCGGAAGATATTTCGGTTTTAGTTTATTTAGTTAGCCTCGCGGAAGATTGGGCGCGCAGGGACTTTAAGCTTAGGAGAACTTAGCTTAGGGGACGAGCCTATGCGGGTTCTGCCGAAGCCACTAAAGATACAACCGGTGTCTGTCTTCCTTTGGGGTTAAAGGGGGGAGTAAAGTAAAAATTTTAATTTCTTTAAACTGGTCCGTCTATTCAGAGTCAGGGTATATATTTTATTTCACGAGGCAACTTTTCACTAAGAAGGCAACTAGGAACTCACAAACTTTCGGAGTCGTCAATTGGCTTACTCAACATCCTTCAGACTGTGAGGCTTGGCCGGCGACCGTGCTCAAAAGCACGCGGAACGCTGGCCGCTTTCCCCGCAACTGGTACCTCGTGCATAACCAGTCCAAGGCCGTGCACGAGGAGCTCCAGCACCCAAACCCCGACATTCTTGAAGACCACACCCTCTCGCGGGAAGTTCTGTTCCTGATCCCCGACATGCGAGGGACATTTTCTTGGATACTTGCCATCGATAGTAACACAAAGGCATTCTGCATATGCTCAGAGGCACTGTTTTAGTTGCTGTGCAAGTTTACAGGCTCAGTCCTTAGCATATATTAAGCCGCTGTATTTGGTAGCAACTTCTTTGAGTGTATATACATCCCAGGATCCTTCTTTGCTTCTTGGATCCACTCATTTTGGAAACACATTTATAAATTCAAAACATGCTGGGCTACAGGAAAAGGCAGGGCTGCCAGGATTGTGATAAAACTCCACACCAATCTTTGCTGGTTATTTGCTGGTACAGCTTCTCAGTGAGGAAGAAGCGTTTCACATAGCCTTGCCAACTTAGCTCTGGATGCGGTGGGGCAGTTCTCCTGTTGACCCAGGTCACTAATCACCTGTGTTCCACTCAGAGTTGGCAGGAATGACCATCAACTGAGCAGATTTGCAATACTTGGGTAAGTTTGCATTAAAATGGAAAGTCTGTACACTCATAACTGTCTAGTTTCAACACCATAGAAATGTCTTTCCAACCTGGTGCTTTCCAGATATTTTAGCCAACACTATCTGCCGTCCCTGACCATTGGGCATGCGTGTTGGGGCTGATGGGAGTTGTACAAGCATCTGAAAGGCACCAAGTTTGGAAAAGGTTGGCATAGACCTTCAGCAAGGCCCAATAAAGTGTACATAGTGGAAAGAAAACAATTTGTTCTAATTGCATTGGACAATGTGAACATTTTGCTTCAATATGGCCTCATTTTCTAAGTGAACATTTCTGAGACGGTAGTGTTAATTAATGAGAGAATAATGTGTAATTTGGCTCTCATTTTCAATTTATGCAAGTCTTTTTATTTTGCAAGAAAAAAGGATACTGTCAACTTAAAAGTCACACTTCTCCATGATTTCTTTAAATATATATATATAACTAGTATTGCTTCCTACAGATTGTAATTAAAAATGTCACAGAAAACAGTGCCTCTGCATTTGTTTAGCTTCTCAAGTTTAATAACATAATAATGATGGTCATGCTGGCAAGACACTATTTATTAAGGCTGAGGGTTAAAATGGAATGCCACCACAACATAAATTCTATGGGTTGCATCCAAAGGCTCATTTCCATTGATGGAAATACTCTGTCTGCTGAAGGAAGAGTCTTTCAGTAGAAAGGAGTTCCTTCGATAGGAGGAGAAAAGCTTTTCAAACAAAACCAGATGCTAAGCTGCATTGAGACAAGCAATGTATGTGAAATACCTGTGTTACATGGAAGTGAGTTGTACCACCTTGGTGTTGGTGACAGTGCCGAGTCTAGTTTTGCTCACATCATTTTTTAAAAGAAGGATAACAAATAATGGCTTTCATTAGTGCTCATAGCATGTACACTTCACCATACACCGTGAGAGACAGAAAGCAAAGATGGGCATGCTAAAACAATATCGTGTTTTAAGTAAAGTTTCCACCCTTCCTCAAAACAGCATGTGCCTGTGGTTGTTATTTGCATATGTTAATTCATCCAAATATTTGCAAGTTTAAAATTAACCTGTCAGACAAGATGAAACTGATAGAAGTGTCTGGTGAACCTACATATGAGTCAGGCAAACCTCTAAATTTGCCCTATTCCCTTTGCAAAAGATGATTATCATATAAAGAAGAGTTCTAGCCATTTGGAAAACTGGACAGTCCAAACTAGTTTTCTTCTTCTTCCTTGTATGAAGTTCATAAACTTCCATTCTACATTATAGACTTATTGCAGACTTAAGGGGTGCATTATAAATACATGTTATATGAAATAAAACTGTTGCATTTGAGGTGCATATGTATTTCTTCACCATGTGAACATTGCCCGAATTGCCTACTTCCCCTGTATTTCTGTGATATACAAAGAAACTTTGGAGCCTGTTTCACAAAATCTAAATATATACTTGCCTGAAGTGTACCTCACTTTTCCTCCTGATGTGCCTAGTTCTGTACATGAAATGGGAAAAATGCCTAGGTACACAACAGCAAGTACACAACAAACACCTGCAATATGCACTCTTTAAAAACTTCAGTGTGTGAGATGTTGTTGACCCATTATCTGCAAATTCTGCATAAGAAAAATGTCATAGATATTATTTAGATATTTTACATATTGTTTACTAAATGAATTGCATTGTTAGGAGGAACTTGAGTGGCAGCTGATTTTCTGCTGGGGTGGGGAAGTGCCTGAAAGGTTGAAAGAAGCTCTGATGGAAGATTCTAGATCCTTTTAGGACCCCGAAAATCTGAGACAACTGAAAAATGTATACGAATTATTTCTATGTCTGTTTTACACCTCTCCTTTCATTCCTTAAAAGGTTCCTCAATTACAGAAACTGTAGCTAATAGATTTAGAACTGTTTGTGCATCGCTTATTTTCTGGAAACAAAAACAGTCATATATTTATCTGTTCTGGGCAAGAGGGTGCCAATACTAGCAGAGTTCACCTCAGCTTGGAACAATCATACCATTCATTACAATGGAGGGGCTTGATTTGCACATGCACCACTGTTTTATATGGGGATCACGTGCTTCCAGTTTTATTAATTTACTGGTTTATAATGTACATATCCCACCTTTGCTCTATGGAACTCAAGATCGCATCCAACATAGACTGCCCAGGTGGTCTCCCATCTTAGGCACTGACCATACCTGGACCTGCTCAGTGTTAGCAGAGTTGTCGTCATCATTTGCCTTCAGGCTATTTCATGGGAGGAGTTAAGAGATATGTATGTTCATTTTGATTAGCATCTGGAGATTTCACCAGTGGGCAGCTTGCAGGACCAGTCCAAGACATTTTGTTCCCTGAGGCAAAGGGCAAGATGGTGACACCTTCCCATTCCATGTACAGAAGTTGACTATGTTGACAAGTGAATCTTATTTCAGCAATAACAACAGGATAGTGTCCCCCACAGCACTTGAAGCAGCAGTACAGGCCGTAGTTCTGTCCCCCAACAGAGGGAAACAGTGAGGGGTGGAAGTACAAGAAGAACAGCCAAGGAGGTACTGCCACTGCCTTTCCCAGCACCTGCCACCTGGGGTGACATCCTCACTCTACCTAATGATAGGGCTGGCCCTAGTAGTTTGAAAAGTGACACGAATGTGGAATTGAAGTTCCACATGCAAGATATTCAAGTGCAAGTTGCAGCATGAGTGTTTTGGACCGATTCATGTGTTGTTTTCCTCTGTGTTTTGCATCTGCCTGACTCCCTTGTGTCTCCGTACTTCATAAATACCACTTTCAGTTAGATTTAGGTCCAATGATGAATTTTAGTCTGTACCAAGCTAGCCCCACTCGAAATTCACATCCTACTGGTTTCCATCCGGAGTATGCCAAGCACCATGCGATTCCTATGACTGTAAAATCCATCAGCACCGAAGTCCACTCTGCCTCTCTCCAGTTGCACCCATGAGGAATCTGTTATGTATATTTGTTTCACACTGCATGTCATTTGCACCCCTCCCTCCAGCAAATCCCCATTTGTGTTCCCATTTGGACCCAGCAGTAGTTCAGATTTTGCATCTTAGTGGTTTCTTAGTGGTAAGCATATGTTTGAATGACTCAATGAATGGAACAGATTTGAGGAGAGCGAAGGACAGTGGAAAATCATAATAAAAAAGGCAATCTGGGGAAGCATGTGCCAAAGGTAAAAACAATTGCCAGCAAATTAATATTTGGAGCAAATTAGAACCTCATTTAAAGCCAATGAAAAAGTAGGCACTTGAGATGCTCATCCTTGGTCTCATGCCTGCTGCAGGTTAGCTATAAATCAGTCCAAATTAAATAACTATATGAATCCTTTGCTTTGTTCAGTGGTATCTCCAGTAAGGATGTGAATGTTCATTATGAATAGCGGCTGAAGGCTTTACCACTCGGCAGTTTTATAAATACTAATGAGTGACATATTGAGAAAAATTGTACCTACAAAAGCAAAGTCTTCTGCCATGCAAATGAGGCCCCAATTCCCTACAGATAAGAATCTTTTTGATGGAGCACATGCAAAATCTACAGCTCTTAATTCTTTCATTAGTATTCCAGGCAGACGATTGCCAAATAACAGGGAAAACTGTCTGAATTGCTGTGTCTGAAACCTAATATTGATTTGTTTAATAGTGTCAGAAAGTCAAAATTCACAAATCTCTTGTCGATTGTTTATGAGGCAGTTAGCAGAGAAATGGATGCCCCTGCTTAATTAATAACTCATTACTGAAATTTGATTATATGCCTGAATGGTTTAAATAGGCTCTAATTCAGTATCTGCAAAGCAGCGTTGCAGCAAAGTAAAATGGATCTTAAAGCTTGTTTTTTAACACAAGAGCAGCCAGTACTTCATGATCTCGAAGGCAGAGAGAGAATGCTGACTTTCCAGGGCAAGGTTCATCCTGTATAAATGCTTTGACACCAAAATGTATCATTCTAATGAAGTGATTAACCGAATTCTAGGTAAATACAAGCACAGCAGCACAGAAATATTCTTTGTTGAGAGAGAAGGAGGGGGACAGCTGAATGTTATTCTGTAGTGTATGATTATTATATTGAGGAAAAAGGGCTGGAAAACGAATTGGAAGGAAAACCCTTCAAATTTTTCATTGCCTGATACTTATAGGTTTATAGCCAAAGGGAGAGTAGCCTCCCTTTCTTGAAACTGCAATACAGTGCCATGAGTTTTTATAAGGAAAGCAGTGTATTAATAACGTGGGTGTTTTTTTTTTAAAAAAAAAGCTACATGGAAAAATAATAGATTCCTACTATTACCACTAAGAATTCAAACAGCACTTCGTATTGTGCATAGTATTTTACAGTTGTCATGGACTTCCAGGTTTTGAGGCCCCTTGGACAAATGCCTTCAGTGGGTCCTCACCAGGACTGGCCCTGCCATTTGGTAGCATGAGGTAATTGCTTCATGCACTAGATGTTGGGAAGCAGTGGTGGCATCCCCCTGGCTGTTCGCCCTGAGCATTCTGTCCTGTAGCTGTGCCTGCTGCCTCTACGTGAGCTTGCTGTCCTCAAGTGTGCCGGAGGACACTGCCCTGTTGCCAGTATTGAAATAAGGTTCAACAGCCAGTCTAGTTAGCTTCTATACATGGAATGTGTGCAGTCCTCAGGCAGAAAAATCCTTTGGGCCATCCCTGGCCCTCTCCCTCAATGGGGCCCCCCTCCTCTTTATTGCTGTCACCACTGTCAAGTGAGCTAGCGAGTGGAAGTTGCCGATCCATCTTGCTGCTGACATTGTTTGTTTGCTTAGAGAGGACAGGTAAACAGGCAGCAACAGCAAGGAGGGAGGACTGTGTATGCAGAATGTCAACCCTTGGCACCTCTGGGCAGACCCGGGAACACTGGAGAGCTGCTGCCAGTTGGCATGGGTAATACTGAGCTGGATGGACCCATGGTCTGAGATTCAGGATAAAGCAGCTTCCTGAAGAGAAGTCACAGTGCCAGAAGTTCCAAGCTGACCATGGGCCCCTGCTTTTGTGTAGGCCTTGGAGGGGCCCAACAAGGCAAACCCTGACACTGGTCCATACAGCCAACTTATGTAGTAAGTTCAATTTTTGCATGGAGAATTGAAGCTGAGGAGCCCTTTCCATATTAGCATTACTGGACCGAGAGTTTCTGAAGTACAGCTTCAACCCACACCACCACTTCTCATTGCACCGTTGTTCTTGTTTGAAGGAGGAGCATGGGAAGGAGCCATGGCAAAGGTCCTCCGCTGTGGCCTTACACTCCTTCCCACACCAGTTTAGTAGCATCAGAACTTGAGTTGCAATGGTGCCATTGGCAGCAAAGATAACCCTGGAAGAGCCTCTCAGACTTGACCAAAGTTCCATCCTTAGTCCTTCTGAGAGGCAGGGTAAATGTAGGCCACTCAAATCCATTCCCCACCCACACTGACAAATGGTGAGTATCAACTGAATGTAATGGCTGGTTCTGTCTGCCACTCTCCAGATACTCCTCTGCTCAAGTGGTAGAGGCCTCTCTCAAGCACAGGACAAAACACAGCATTCTGAAGATTGGTTTGTCGATACCTATAAATCACCCACTTAACTTTATGTACGTTATTAACCCTGCTCATTGCTCAGTCCACTCAGTCAGTCAACAAACATTATTGATGAGCTAAATCCAGCTCCCCTCCCCTAATCACTGTAATTAATGCAAAATGCCTTGAGGGGATTATTTTTAAATTTAGCCAGTGCATTAATTGCTTAATGTCTACAGCTGTCTCCGGGGTGGGGGGATTGTAAGCACTGGCTTTTATTTCATGCACTGTTGAATACTTAGGAATCGCATGCACAGATGTGGTCAGGGTTTAACCCTGGCTTTGAGAAACTTGGCCCGCGCACGTAAGTATCCTCAGATTATCCTGGTATCCTCAGGAATACGCATTAAGACTGCCACCTTTACCTGCAACAATCTGCACTGTAATTTTGCTGGGTTGTACAAGCACTCAACAAAAAATAGGAAATTGTACAACAGCTTGGTTCAAATAAAGCAGGCATGGCCAAACTTAGCCCTCCGGATATTTTGGGACTACAAGTCCCATCATCCCTGACCACTGGTCCTTTTAGCTAGGGATGATGGGAGTTGTAGTCCCAAAACACCTGAAATAAAGCAATACAGACAATGCAAACCAGTCTCCTCCAACCTGGTGCCCTCCAGATCTTTTGACTTACAATCACCATCATCCCTAACCATTGGCAGTGTTGCCTGAGGCTGATGGAAGCTGGAGAAAAAAACATCTAGAGGGAACCAAGTTCAGAAAGCTGAGGTAGATGGTGCATTATTTTGGTCCTTTCTCTCCTAGGTCTTTAACTTGAGGATTTTGGCCATAGCTTTCTGAGAGATCATGTTCAGGCATCAACAAACAGCTGATGACTACTACTCTTATAATGCTGATTATCTGACCTTGGACACTCACGCTCTATGTGGGGTTGCCTTTAAGGAAAGCTCAGAAACCAAAGTCAGTCCAAAATGCAGGCACTAGCAAGCTGGTTGGAGCCCGACAACTGGACCAAATAATGCTGACCTTTTACCAATGACATTGGTTACACTGTTTCCAGGTTTAAGTCCTCATGTTACCTTTTAAAACCCATTACTGCTTGAGACAAGGTTAACCCAAGGAAGAACTTCTCCTATACAAATATGCCTGAACCCTTGCTGTCTGTTCCATCAGCACTGGGGGTATGACAGATGGGTACAAGGACAGGGCATTTCTGATGATGATGTCAAAACTTTGGAATGCCTCACCCATGGCTCTGACCATGCACCTGCACCATGCCAACCTTCTCGCCACCTCTCCTTTCCCTCTCTCCTTCCCAGGAACCAACAGTCAACCATCTATTGGGAAGAGAACCCCACCCAGCAGGTCGCTTTTGTTTACAGTGGTACCTTTGGTTAAGAACTTAATTCGTTCCGGAGGTCCGTTCTTAACATGAAACCGTTCTTAACCTGATGTACCACTTTAGCTAATGGGGCCTCCCGCTGCCGCTGCGCCACTGCTGCGTGATTTCTGTTCTCATCCTGAGGTAAACTTCTTAACCTGAGGTACTACTTCCAGGTTAGCGGAGTCTGTAACCTGAAGCGTTTGTAACCTGAGGTACCACTGTATTTACATTTTCATTGTTTTATTACAAGCTGCTTTGAGAGTTCCTGTTAGTGTTGAAAAGTGGCATATAAATGCTTTTACAGATAAATATGTACAATGGGTGCTGCTTTGAGTACAAAGACTGCAGAAAAGCAGGATATAAATGAAATCAGTAGTTATACTTGCATTCACCAGGAGGAGGTCATAATCTCTACCTCCCTCAAAGAAAACCCTGCAAATTGTTAGCTGTTTCTGAGCCAGCAATCCTGATCACCTCTTTCGTAGGTCAATGGAGCATTTCTTAACCTGCCCCTTTCTTACTTGAGCATGAAGCCACTAGAACACAAACACATCCAACAGCATTGTCCCATTACAGCTAGAGGAAATCCTTTGCAGAAGCAGACTTCCATTGGGCAGAGGGCCTTCTCGGTAGTGGCGCCCTCCCTGTGGAGCACCCTCCCTTCAGATGTCAAGGAGATAAAGAATCAAACAACTTTTAGAAGACTTCTGAAGGCAGCCCTGTGTCAAGAGGTTTTTAATGTTTGATGTGCATATTATGTTTTTAGATTTGCTGTAAGCCGCCCAGAGTGGCTGGGGAAACCTAGCCAGATGGGCAGAGTATAAATAATAAAAGATATTATTATTATTAATTATCATCATCATCATCATCATCCTTAGCTGGGCAGAGAATCAGGCATGCAAACAGCTGCTGCAAAAATGGCCCTAGAGCCCTAGAATAAAATAATTATAGAGTTACAAGGGACCTTCGAGGTCATCCACTTCATTACAGGAGCTACAATGTAGCTTTCCTGATATATAGCCAAGGCAGCCTCTAGTTTAAATATCCCTAGTGAAGATGTGGCCTCCTGTATACAAGAGGCCTCCTGTATACATGTGGCCCTGGTCAGTTTACTAGTTGATTATCTTTTCAGAGGTTGGGAGTTGTGGGCAAGGTGATAGATTCACCACTTCCATTTTTGTTTCTTCTAAGCAGATAACTAGCACCATCATTGGTGATTTGATCGGAGATACACAGTTAGAACAGGGCTGATGTCTCCCAACCAGCAGAGATCTTGACAATCATAGGAGGGAACAATTTTTAAGGACTAAGTATTTCAAGCTAAACAAAGTAGACAATATATTTCTTTTGTGAATTAATGTGGTTTTCTTTTCTTTTTTAAAAAAGATGTGCAAAATCTCTCTCTTCCACCCCATTTACTTGCAGTGGAATACTTGATTTTTTCTGTGGCCGGGGAGCATCTCTGCAGTGCTGAGTAGGTACTAAATGATCACAATTAACTGTACATGTCGGGTCTGAATTGAAAAAGAAAAAGAAAATGGTCATGAACATTTTTGCCAGGTGCGGCAATGATTCACAGTATTGGACACTGCCAATTAACTTCTGCCAAAATATTAAAGCGAAGAGAAGTAGGAAAAATCAGTAAATGTTCATTAAAGCCAGGAAATCCTTTTAAAAGACTACATTTTAACTTTTGCTCAATAGCCACACTGGGGAAATATTGGCTTTTCTCAACTAAAAGTCTATTTCAGAATGCCCTAAGAATTCCCAGTGTTGTTTTTTTAAAAAATGGACTGAACCTTTATTTTCTTCCCCTAATTTATTACGCTTGATTACGCAGCTGGAATGGGAAGGTAGCTGCTGTTTGTAGTTAAATAACTCCTCACAATTTCTTAAAGAAATGATCTTCAAAGCTTCAATGGGTCAGTGGCTCAAGTACAAAGGAAAGATTGATTTTCATACTCCCACTCTTTGTTCCCAAAGTTTAAAACAGACACGTTCTGGTAAATTAGTTTGTCTATGTTATTAATGGAAGAACTTATTAAACTCCCATAAATACATGGCGGTATCTTGCTTAAAACACGGAATGCATTTGCTTTGAAAAAAAATACATGTCTAAAAGTAAACAAGGGGGGGTGGGGGGTTCTATTTTGATTTGATTTCAGAAATGTGAAGGCTAGAGAATTGTTGGTTTGCAAAATATATTAGGTATGCGTAATGATGTATGGTACAAAGAACTCAAGTCACTTGAAAATATGTTATTTGCATTTAATGAAAAGCATTTGCGCACTGGTATGTGGCAAATCTATGTATGAGAGGAAGGAATGCTTTAAACAAGAGATACAGCCTTGTATGCATGGCAGCTGCCGAACAGGTAGAGCAAGGCAGGACATAATGTTAATGAAATCCGATTTTCCATTAAAAATATATGTAGTAATATATGTTGTAACCCCCGCCCTGGAAAAACCCTCTCTTACATTGTGTCCTCAGTCTAGCTATAATCAGTGATAACTAGGTCCCATTGAATGCAGTGGAATGCATTTTGCAATTATTTAAGCTCTTCTGTGGGTAGACAATGAATGCACAGATGTTTGGTGGTAGCCATTACCTCACCGTCCACACATGTGATGGTAGCTGAGCTCTACGTAATTGGGAATCCTGAGAGAAAAACCCGGGGCCCCTGATAGCACAGAATCTTTCTTAGGTACATAATCTTGCTCCCACAAGTGCTCATCTCAGACATGTGTTTTACCATGTGGATGATGGAAGGCAAAAGCTGCTGCTACCAGCTCTCCATAAATTCATTGTATGTGCAGAGAAGGTCCCAAATGAATTGTTGTTGTTGTTGTTTAGTCATTTAGTCGTGTCCGACTCCTCGTGACCCCATGGACCAGAGCATGCCAGGCACTCCTGTCTTCCACCGCCTCGCGCAGTTTGGTCAAACTCATGTTAGTAGCTTTAAGAACACTGTCCAACCATCTCGTCCTCTGTCACCCCTTCTCCTTGTGCCCTCAATCTTTCCCAGCATAAGGGTCTTTTCCAGGGAGTCTTCTCTTCTCATGAGGTAGCAGTCATTAAACTGAACCAGTGTTTTTAATAGAACTTGCAGGTTATGTTTGCTGGATTGAGTCATGGCTTTTGTATGTAGGCATATGTATGATGGAAGAGAGTTGACCAAGTTGTAAAAGCATGGTGATCTGGTCAGCTTCTGTTACAATTTTAGAATTCATTCTTGTGGTCCTTTTGGATATGTGATAAATTGGTCCTGTAAAACAACAACTCCCTGTCTCGAAAGGTGCCTGCACATGGGAATTTTGAAAATGGGAATGCTTTCAGAGAAGTGTTCCCTCATGTGCATTCCAAGGTTGTTCAAACTTTAGGCCTATAAAAGAAGAGTACCAACTGCCCTCCTGTCCTTTGAGATTGGCTCACACTGGTACAAATTTTGCAGCAAGTTTACATTTGTTTGACTATTTGAAGGCATGGCATGTTTGAATGTCTTCTGTCTAACTAAAAAATAAACACAAAACCCTCATCTGCATAGAGAACTAACACATCAAGGAAAGGGTTAGTCTAAAAATCTCCTTTGGATGTTTTTTTTTAAGCAAATGTTATTTCTCCCTCCAATATTCTGAAATGAAAGTGGGACCTGTAATAAAATGTTGTAGTGTGAAGTTTTCCTTGTTAAAAATCCCAGCAACTCTTATTACATTCCACCAACCAAGCAATGCTGGGATTCCATTCTTTTCCCCACATCCTAATAGTCAGCATTACATGACCCCACTGAACATGCTCAGTTCTCATTAGGCTATTTTTGGAGCACACCCCCTAAAGATTTTTTGCATTTCTGTAAATCTTGGAATTCCCATGATTCAGGAGGTGGTGGACTCTCCTTCTTTGGAGGTTTTAGCAGAGGTTGGGTGGCCACCTGTCATGGATGCTTTAGCTGAGATTCCTGCATTGCAGGGGGTTGGACTAGATGACCCTTGTGTCCCTTCCAACTCTACTATTCTATGATTCTACGATTCTATAATTCTACTGCTGTCTCCCCTTCTTGTGTGTGTGGTGCTGTTTTGGCCACATATACTATGGCACCCACATAACTGAGACTGCTATCAGAGGGTTGTAGCCTTCAAAACTTGACCTTTTAAGGCAAGAAGCTTCCCAGTGTGAATTAATGGATGTGTGCCAGATACTGAGAGAGCAAGTGAATGGCTGGAGTGGCACCCATCTTGGATTTTTTCCATTGGTTTCTGTAGATAACTTGCACTTCTGTCCCCCAGGACATTTAAGAATAGTTCCTCCCTGTGAACCAGAAAATTAACCAATCCAAATAATGGGATAGCTCTCTCTACTCTTTTTATATCAGTGTGTCCCTACTTCTCATCTCATTTCCTAAACATTCCATTTCATTCCCTTTCCATCTGGCTTTAGTGTTTTTCCTCTCAACTGACCGGTCAGTATTCCATGGTCACTGGGCATTCTCAGTCCTCCTTGAGCTATTTTAAAGGGATTCTTCCTTTAGGTCCCCCCCTACTTCTGCAAAACATGGGGTTTACCCAAGTGTGCCAGTGCCTTCCGTCATGGCTGGTCCACCCACTAGCCACATTAAGATACTTGCTTCAGGTGGTGGATCTGAAATGTGCGCCACACAGAAATCAAAGCAGAGCAGATAGACTGCATCCTCACTTAAATTCTGAAATGAATCTGTAGAGCACAAATCTGATTTATGTTTGGACTTTCCTATTGAACAAGTGATAGGAAAACACAAGCCTGATCAAGTATACAGTGGTACCTCGGGTTAAGAACTTAATTCGTTCTGGAGGTCCGTTCTTAACCTGAAACTGTTCTTAACCTGAAGCACCGCTTTAGCCCAGGGAGCCCGGCGGCAGAGGAAGCCGCCGGAAGGGGGAAAGCCCCCTTTCGGCAGCTTTTTTCGCCGCTGGCTGGCTGGCTTGTGGAGCCGGGGCATGGAGAGGGGCAGGAGAGGGAGCCCAGCGGCGAAAAAAGCCAAATTGAGATGGGGAGGCTTAGGTTGATGAAAGTGTTTCTTCCTTTCTTTGGTGATCACTTGTAGCTGAGTAAGATTCTCTTCCATGAATAAGTGACTGTGGAGGCCAATTCTGGATGCGCATGTTCTTCAACAGTGGGGACATAAGGTTTCCAGGCAGGAGTTGATCACGGTGAGGGTTTGCCAAACGTGCCTTCCTTTTAGCTCGTTTCTCCTTTTCACCTCCTTTTCAATATGACCAGTCCAACGAAGTTGATGTTGAAGAAACATTGCTTCAATGCCGGTGATCTTTGCTTCTGTTTAGGGAAGCTTTTAACGTGTGATATTTTAATGTATTTGATTTTTGTTGGAAGCCACCCAGAGTGGCTGGGGAAATCCAGCCAGATGGGCGGGGTACAAATAATAAATATTATTATTACTATTATTATTAATGGGGCCTCCCGGTGCTGCTGCGCCGCCAGAGCACGATTTCTGTTCTTATCCTGAAGCAAAGTTCTTAACCTGAAGCATTATTTCTGGGTTAGCAGAGTATGTAACCTGAAGTGTCTGTAACCTGAAGCATATGTAACCTGAGGTACCACTGTAATCCATTTATTTATGTGCATATTCTCCTTAGCAGAGTCAGAAGAATTTGTTCTTATAAGCCTACTATTTCCTAATATTCACTGTTATTGTGGAACAGGTGTTTTACAATGGAGGGCACAATAGTTTAAGGAGGAAAGCAAATATTGTTGATTTATAGAAGAAACAGAAGTGAAGATTAAATTAAAAATATGCTTTGGGAACCTAGGAAAAATAAAAGCCTATCTTGTATGGAAAATATTCATTTAATAGATACATGCCTGAAAATATTGGACTGCTATACATCTAGATTAGCATCATGAATCTCTCCAATAGCAGCTGTGGCGAAAGGCAAGAAATTTAATTTAATTTAATTTAATTTAATTTAGAAGGTCAATCTAGGGATGTTTAGAGTTTGGAAAAGGACTAGTACTCAATCAATATTAGGCACAAATTTTAGCTTGTGAACAACCAGTGAGGAAATATAAAACTAACTCTCTCTCTCTCTGTATGTGTGTAATGATTTTAAATTATTTATATTGAATTGCATTTTTCTATTTTATTTTGCTTTTTTAATATTACATATATTTATTGACAAATTATATTATTTTTTTGCAAATGCATGTGATTCCTTTTTAAAGCCTAGTTCCCAGTTTCTGCTATACCCATAACCTTCAAGATTATCAGAAAAAAATACCAGATATATTCACACAGATTACATGGCCTATATTTTAATCAACAGATTATTTTGTAACTTCCAATATTTAAATAATCCCTCCATCCTTTGCACAAACTTCAAGGCTCATGGAGAAAGGTCTGCTGTGGTTATGATCTGAAGGGGGGAAATGGCACTGACCAGGGAGGGTTATTTAAAGCACACAGATGTTAGCCATATTACCACAACTACACAGTGATGAAAATCATAGGCAAAGGTGAAGGGTTTGTGCAAAACCCTACACACACACACACACACACACACACACACACGTATTGGATAAGGGAAGGACTTCCTTCAGCAGACATTATATTTAAATAAAAAATCATTTAAATGGCAGTGCAGACTTCCACTCTTCATTGTATGCATGAATGTCAACATCTGGTACCAACATTTTGACAATTCTATTAAAATGCCTCACCATTCCCTATCTAACACCTGTTAGCTCTCATTTTCTTTCCTGAGACGCACACCAGTAGACAGTATAGATTCCAAATCATTTATCACTTTTAAAATACTTCCATATGGGGTATTTTGAAGGGCCTGCCTTGGCCTTAGGCAAATGTTTTCTGAATGCATTAAAATTCAGGACTCGGAGAGGAAGAAAACTGTAGACACTAATGTTTCATAGCATTCGTGTCTGGTAATTATTAGTCTAAATTATGGTTCACACATGACTTGACAAAGTGGACCATGGATTGTGACCCCCTCCTGCCCAATCCCGCACCTTAGATATGCAGCGCTGAATATGTTCCAGGTTATTGAGATGTCAATCTGTAATCATAATGCAAATACCCCTTACTGAAAGAGAACTGCTAAGAGGTGTATGAGGCCCTGGAGACTCTCTAGATATGTCAGAAATATTACATTTTAAATGAATGACATCAACAGGAGAACATGTGTTTAAAAATATGCACAATTAGTGAATATATTGGAGAGCCAAGCTCTGAAGAGAACCAGACTGCAAGGGTAGAAAGGGAGGTGCTGTGTCACGTGACAAACTTTTCCAGGATTTGGATAAAATGTTTGCATTTTGGCAATGTTAAGGTGACATGGAAAATGAGGCTTTTGTCATGCTCATATAATAGTGTTATGTCATGATTTATGGAAACAGTCAGAAAAGAGAGATATTGTTGCCTGTATTTACATATCAGACCTGGCTGTCATTTTCCATATCGAATTGGTCACTGAGTTGCTTGTAACATTGAAAGTTAAGGCATAATGTGAATGAATGCACTCAACACCCTAGCCAATCTGCTAGCACACAGATGCAGGTTATTTACAGTACCTTATAAGGATAGTACAGTGGTACCTTGGTTCCCAAACTTAATCTGTTCCGGATGTCCGTTCCAAAACCAAAGTGTTCCAAAACCAAGGCACACTTTCCCATAGAAAGTAATGTAAAATGGCTTAATCCATTCCAGACTTTTAAGAACAACCCCTAAAACAGCAATTTAACATGAATTTTACTTTCTAACGAGACAATTGATCCATAAAATGAAAGCAATAAACAATGTACTGCACTCACACAATCAATCAACCAGTAGCTGAACGGGGTTCCACATAGTCACAAAAAGAGCAACTAAAACGCAAAATAAATAGCAAAAACAGACAGACTTCAGTGTAGCACTCAAAACGGAAGCGTAACACTTGAAATGGAGCAAGTTTGGCTTCCGAAAAAAGTTTGCAAACCAGGAAACTTACTTCCGGGTTTGCAGTGTTTGGTTCCAAGTTGTCCGAGTACCAAGGTACGACTGTATTGTTTTCTGTTTCTTTCTTTTTCCCCCTGAGGCTACAGAATGAGCCTATTTTATAAAGGTTTGAAAAAAGCTTCATCGCTCTTTTCAAGAGAAGTAGCCAAAAACAGCATCTACAGTGACGTGAACAGAATCACAGTGACATGACTGAACGTAACATAATGACTCTCCTGCCATTCACCACCATAACACTGCCTAATGTACACTCTGCTGGGAGAGCAGACACCAAGCAAGGGTCAGGAGAGACATGCTTTATTGCAGCTAGGGCAAATGGAGACACCTGGTTTCACTGGTGCAAATGCACCATGGAGTCTCTTCTCTCAGCAGTCATTTTGCCTCTGGTCATTGCTGTGGATATATGACCTGACTGTCCAACCTGTCTCCAGGCACAGCGTGGTTGTCAGCAAGCGATTCCCACACAGCGGGGTTAATGTTGCCAGTCTTCATGTTGCCTTTGCAGACATCTTTATAATGCTGTTGGTCTGCTGACAGGTCTGGTGCCTGAGGCCAGCTTCCCATAGAGCACATCCTTGGGGGTACTGCTATGTTCTGTTCTGTTCTGTACACATGAGCCCAGGTAGACAAAAAAATCTACTCTCTCAAGTGTGTGGTCACCAATGCTGTTGTCTGGAGTGCTGGTGATGTCCTGACCCAGGATGTTTGTATTTGTCAGGCTGATGGTGAGGTCAAATTCCATGCAGGCTTGGGCAAAACAGTTGGCGAGTCTCTGTAGAGCTTCCTCCGAGTGCGCTGTGAAGGCTGCATCATCTGCAAAAAACATCTCATAGATAAGAACCCACCACACTTTTATCCTGGCATGGAGATGTGCCAGGTTGAACAGATGTTTGCTTAATCAAACTATATATGGTGTATTGATTTTAATATATATTTTTGGCACAGTGTTTTTTGTTTGTTTGTTTTACTCTAGCCTTGAAGAGCTTTTCCAAGGAGGGAGAAAATGGCTTTGTGACTAACACAAGGAGCAGTCAGTCAGTGCCACGCAAAACCCTGCTCCAAGAAAGCAGGGCAGGGTGACTATGGGTTATAATAAGAGCCGGCTGATCAGTCCTATACAAATTCAGTTTCTTCTGCAAACCATATTTCCCATGAACTCCATGTGATGAAAACTGTGTAAATGTACCCAAAGCACTCAGTGAGCTTTAGCAGCAGACTCACCACTAAAATTACATACATCTCTCTATAGTCTTAAAGTGTAAATAGCCCTGGATTAGATTTAAATAATCATAATATGGAAAATAGTATTTGTGTGAGGAGGTCTGTATAGTCTTTTGCATCTGACCATCCTACATGTTGTTGTTGTTGTTGAAATATTAGTTCGCCAGGAAGCAATTTGCTCAGGGAGCTAGAAATTCAAGGCTTCGCCTTACAAACACAATTATTAAAGGTTCAGAAGGCATCTTGTCCTATTTGGCAGATGGCTATCATAAAAGCAGGAATAAAATTTCAAATTTGTGAAATGAACTTGAAGTTGCATTTGAATGTTGTTTTCAGTGCAAACTCTATCATATGTCTCTTCAGATGTTTGTGCTATTGAGTTCAATGGGTAAGTGTATACAGGATTGCAGCTTTAATTATCCAGCACTGAGAATCTTACCCCTGTATTTTATCATAGATGCAGAGAAGGAAACGGAAGACCCGTGCTCCAAGAAACAACAAATATGTACATCTAAGGACAGTTAAATTTTCCGTCAGTAAATACCTACATTTTCACACATCTGCTGTTTACTAAATAACATTTCAGCACAGTTTTAATCTTATAAGGAAATTGTTTGAAACTTGAAATAAGTGCACTTAATTAAAGGAAGGCTGTGAAAATGTGCATTAATCTGATATGACTAATAGCAAAGTGCATGAAATTGCTAATTAGAATTTCATTAAAGGTGCTGCTTTATCAGACTGTGAATATCACAACCTTTAAAATTCTTTCAGGAAGGCTTAATTCCTTTTCAAACAGAAATATTCTTTAAAGACATTTGATTTGTTCTGAAGGAATTTATAGCTTAGTCCGAAACATTAAATGTTGCCAATATTCCATAGGAGTAATATTTGAATGAAAATATGTATCAGGTACTTTCTTTCATCAGTCAGATGAATAATCTCCCCACCAAAAAATCATTATTGTTCAAATAATGCAATAATAACTTTTTTTTAGTTAACCCCCAAAAACCTACAATTTAATTTTAAGATTATTCTGACAATATTTTGTTCATACCTAAACTGTTAATAATAGATATATATTTAGCAGGGGGGAAAGTTTGTTTGAAAATGACAATAATCATTAATATTGTTTTAAAGATATGGTGGAAATAATCAAGGCATTAAAATAGAGGTTCTGGAAAATATACAAAAGGGGAAAGGAAAATCCTGTGTTAAAAAAACCCTCATAGAAGAACACAGTTGTGTGAATTATGAACCCAAGCTGAATAAAGCTCACTATGCACATATCATGGCTGACTGTTTTGACTGTGTTGCATTCAGGCACAACAAATTTAAAAAAATACACTGACCTATCCTTCCCCAGTGCCTCCTAAATCTGTTCTAGGGCTTCCTCCAACCCTCCAAGAATATGGGGTGCACACAGTGGGGAAGAGGGGCCAATGACCTGTTGTGCGAGTGGAAATCAGCTAATGGGGCATGCTAGTTGGAATACCACCCAAGATGCCAACTATTGATGGTCAATTTCAAGGCCCTTACTCTTTGCCTTTTAACTGGCCTTGGACCACACAGCCCTTCAAATTATCCTATGCGAAGTAAGACATTAGGGCCACCTTAGGCCCCACAATTGGTCAGATATTCATTCAAATGGGTACAGAGAAGTGTGAAAGGTTCTGCACCCTCCATTAAGGTCAGTGATGAAGACTTCACAGAGGAGCTTGATGTGAATGCACAGAGCTTTGAACAAGGGTATATAAGTGCAGTCCAGGTTTATATCATGGAAGTTTTGCAGTTGGCTTTAGTACATAGTTAAAACTGTGATGTGTCAAGAAAACCAGCCTAGAGCTTTAACCATGTGGCACCCAAAAGGCAGTGGGAGGGAAGGTCATTGATCTTTCATAGACAAACCACCTAATAGATCTCTCAGGCTCATCCATGGCCAGTACAATCCTGTGCCTGCCTTAGTGATTAGTAAGACATTTGAGAAAGGGTTTCTTGATCTATGGTGCAACTACAAGGGATGTAGCAGGGTCCTTAAAATAACAGCAAGACCCAGCAACCTGGGAAATAAATTAAAGGGGAAGCGGTATGGTAGGCATCGATAGTGGGTTCTGTCAGGGTAGCATCTGCCCCAAGGTGCCGGGTGCTGACACTTTTCATTGGCCTCCACTGAAGCACTAAATTTGTAGGTGGGTTTTATATGTAAAACATCTGGCAGTGGTTGGGTGGGTGTGTCACATGATTAAGTGCTCCTCAATAATTTGCCAACAGGAAGACAACTGGATTTTGGGGGAAAGCATTCTAGGCTAGCATTTGTCTAGCGTGTTCCATTCATTTTCTTTTAATTTTGTAAAATAGAAAGCACATTACCGCACATAAATATACGACATGATAAAGGTATTAGTAGAAGTATTAGTTGAAGTTGTTGAGAGCACAAAAACAACAAAAGAGAAGAAAAGTTAAATGACAAAAAGAAATAATTTCTTTCTTTCTTTCTTTCTTTCTTTCTTTCTTTCTTTCTTTCTTTCTTTCTTTCTTTCTAATTCACTATGGGTTTACAAAGTTTAACCATTCACAATTGTTATAAGAGATTTCTCATGTCCAGGCGTCCACTCATTCACATGATTAGAACTGTGTGAGAGGGGAAATGGGGCTATGTTTGTTGGCCTCACCTCTGTTGCTTACTCTGCTGCCTTCCACACAATAGGGAAGGTCCGAAGAGCCTGGCTGACATGTGAAGGCTCCCCATGTGATTGAGAACCCCGGTCATGCAAGGCTCTAAATCACTGGGGAAGCTTGTGTATGAAGAGTAAGGCCCTTGCTCCAGATCTTCTTCTCCAATCCAGGGAGAAAAGTGGGGCTGGATAATGGGGCTACCCCTCAAACAATTAAATACCATGAGGGATTGAATGCCCAAATAGTGTTTTGTCAGATATTAATATTACATTTGTTGGCATCCATCTGTCTTGAGAGACAATGGATTGTGCCTCCAGGGGTGAAGTCAAACCGCTGGAGAATCACAGCGTCTGCTGTGGCTACAGAGACTGGTAACTCGTAACCACTGCCTCCCACATTATTTTTGCTATGTAAGCAGCACTTAAGTGACCTCCCTGGGGCACAAGCCTAGGCAGTGTGCATGGAGGTCCTGGGCTGCCCAGGTGACAAGACCCTCATTTCAGCCTCACTGGATGTGGTCCAAAGGAAAACAGAGCAATACATTTGCCACCAACTTGGCTACAGTTCCTGGAAGGAGGCGTACAAGATGCCATCCAACCCTTTTAGGGACTCCAATTCAGATTTGTGCAGGGTTTAGTCCTTAGCCTTTCTCTCTCTCAAAGATGTTCCTCAAGGCAGCAGGTATGGATTTTTCCTCTGGGTTTACTCCAGAAGCCTTTCTCATGAATGAGTATAGCTGTAAGGCAGTGGAGATTTAGGATCAGAGTTTTCCTTCTCCTAGATGAGCTAATTTCCCAGGTTGATGAGCCCCATCTACCCCTCATTTTCCTCTACAGCACGTGCAGAAACCACCTTCTTGACTGTTGGACCCACTATTCATCTCATCCGCTCAATGCATCACAGCCTGTCTTCGCATGCAAGGGAAGTCCCTAACTCACTGAAGGTTTGAGACCCATCGGCTACCCTCACATGGTTTAGCCAGCCTGTAAAAAGATCTTCCATCTGGTGGTATGGTTTTAACTTCCAACCTTTTTCTGTTCTCATCAGCAAATCCTCATAGGTGGACCTTTTGCCTTCCATATTAACTTTTTTTAAAGTAAGAACTTCAATCGATGAGATCCACCATGGGGTTTTGCTCTCTAAAAGTCTTTTATTCCTTTCCCATACTTCATAGATGGCCCTCCTTATCACATGATTTAAGAAACCTCTATGAGCTTTTATCTTATCATACCAAAGATAGGAGTGCCATCCGAATCTATTGTCATATCCTTCTAAATCTAACAAATCAGTATTTTGCAATGTTATCCATTCTTTTAGCCAACACAAACAGGAAGCTTCATAATACAACTTCAAATCCGGTAGGGCGAAGCCGCCCCTTTCCTTTTTATCAATCAATAATTTCAGTTTAATCCTTGGTTTCTGTGCCTGCCAGATGAATCTACTCAATATTTTTTGCCATTCTTTAAACTGTCCTGTTCCCTTGATTATTGGTATTGTCTGAAATAGGAATAACATCCTCGGTAAAACATTCATCTTGATTGCTGCTATTCTTCCACTAAGGGAAAGCTTAAGTCTAGTCCATACTTCCAAGTCTTTCTTAATCTCCTTCCAAACAGGTTGATAATTATCTTCAAAAAGATTGATATTTTTTGGAGTTAACCATATTCCCAGATACTTTATTTTCTTTGATACTGCAATACCCGTTTTTTGTTCTATCTCTGCAATTCGCTCCTTTTCCATATTCTTTACCATCATCTTTGTTTTGGTTTTATTCAGTTTAAATCCTGCTAATTGTCCAAAATTCTCCATCTCCTCTAATACTTTCGGGACGCTGTTCTGGGGTTCTTCTAACGTTACTACCAAATCGTCTGCAAAGGCCTTTAATTTAAATTCTTTTGCACCAACTTTAATTCCTTTTATTTCCGGACTTTCTCTCAATTTCTTCGTTAACACCTCCAGGACCGTTATGAACAATAATGGTGACAGCGGGCAGCCTTGTCTAGTGCCTTTTGTTATTTCAAAACTTTCTGTTATTTCATTATTCACTATTAATTTCGCTTTCTGATCCGAATAAATCGCATCAATTCCTTTCAGGAAAGATCCCTCTATTCCCATTCCTTCCAAACTCTTTTTCATAAAATGCCAAGAAATATTATCAAAAGCTTTTTCCGCATCCACAAACATTAATACAGCTGTTTTTTCATTCCTGGTTTCCAGATACTCTATCACATCGACAATATGTCTTACATTATCTTTTAACTGTCTACCAGGAAGAAATCCGGCTTGATCCTTATGTATTATTTCATTCAATATTCTCTTCAATCTTGTTGCTAAAATATCTGCAAAAAGCTTATAGTCATTATTCAATAGAGAAATTGGTCGATAATTCTTGACATTTAGGCGGTCTGTATCTTGTTTATGAATTAAAGTTATGTAAGCTTCTTTCCAAGTACTTGGGATCTTGCCTCCTTCTAAGATATTGTCCATTACTTCTTTCAAAACTGGAATCAGCTGTTCGCTGAGTATTTTATAATATTTTGCCGAAAGTCCATCCGGTCCTGGAGATTTCCCCAATTTCATTCTTTTTATTGCTTCTTGTATTTCCAACGCCGTAATTTGAGTATTCAAAATATCGGATTTCTCTTTTGATATTTTCTCCAATTTATGTTCTTCTAAATACTTTTCTATTTTTCTCTTATTCTCCTTCTCCTGCTGGTACAAATCTTTGTAATATCTTTGGAAAGCTCTCTTTATTTCTTTTGGGTCCTCTATTACACCATCTCCAATTTCTAATTTATTAATTATATTTTGATTTTGCCTCTTTCTCAATTGCCAGGCTAGTAGCTTTCCTGTCTTATTAGCTGATTCGAAACTCTTTTGTCTCATCTGTTTAATTTTCCATTCAATCTCCTGGTTCACCAGCGTGGAGAACTGAGTTTGCAATATTTTTATGTTCTGTTTCAATTGGACATCCATTGGTTTCAATATCAATTTCTTTTCACATATCATCAATTGAGTTAAAATTTCTTCTTTCTTTTTCTCCTTGTTTTTCCTTTGATGACTGTTCTTTTGTATCAAGAATCCTCGCATTACGGCCTTGCTCGCGTCCCAAACCACATCCAGTCCGGTTCCCTTCTGTAAATTCAAATTGAAATACTCTGTAATTTCTTGTTTAGCTTTGGTTATCACTTCTGGATCATCAAATAGACTATCATTCATTCTCCACCTTGTGGGGGTTTTCTCTTTGTTCTTTAAATCCAAATCAATCGAATTGTGATCCGACAGCGTTCTCGGTGTTATTTCACATCTAGACACCCTCCCTATTAATTCCTTTGTAATCCAAACATGATCGATTCTTCCAAAACTCTGATTCGGCTCTGAATAAAAAGTAAAATCTTTTGTAGTAGGATGTTTCAGCCTCCAAATATCCACCAGTCCTAAATTTTCCATCATATCAAAAAAGGATTTTGGTAATTTACCTTCTCTTGCTGTCTTTCTTGTAAAAGATTTATCAAGTTCCGGCATCACTACACCGTTAAAGTCCCCCATCACTATCAATTTCTGATCCATGAATTCCATCAATTTGTCTTCCAAATTCTTAAAAAATTCTGCTTTATTTTCATTTGGTGCATAAATTCCAATTACCAACAACTTCTCGCCTTGCAGCGTGATTTGTACTATTAATATTCTGCCTTCCTCATCTTTCGAGATCAGTTTTGGTTCAAATTTTTCCTTTATATATAGTGCAACTCCTCTCTTTTTCGAAGAATCCGAGGAAACAAATTCTCTTCCCAATTTTTTATTAATTAACACATGTCTATGTTTTTTTGCAATATGAGTCTCTTGAAGACAAATTATGTCCAAATTTTTCCTATACAACACGTGTCCTATCCTGTTCCTCTTGTTTTTATCGTTAAGACCGTTTACATTCCACGAGGTAAGTTTCAAAGCCATGTTTTCCTTTTCTCTTGTTTTTAGGCCTTTTAAGGTTTATTATCCTTATTATCAATATCTTCCTCTTCTTCTTCCTCTTCTTCATCCTCTCCCTCCAATTCTTGTTCTTCTTCTTCTTCTTCTTCTTGTCCTCCGTGTGCTCCTAGCTTCTCCAACTTCTCTTCCTCCTCTTTCTTCTTGTCCTTTTTCTTCTTATCCTGTTCTCTCTTGCCCTCGTCTGGTGCTGGTCCGGGTGGTCCTATCTTCCCTAAATCATCTTCGTATCTTCTTGTAAATTTCTTCACTTCCAGTGCGTCTGTCAGTTTAAATCTTTTATCTTTGTAGTAGAAGGAGATCCCCTCCGGATATTCCCATCTATGTTGAATCCCTTTTTTCCTAAGCGATGCCACCAGTGGTTTGTACGGGTCCCTCTTTCGCAAGAATCTTGTCGGGATCTCCTTAAACACAATGATTTGCTTCCCATCGATCACCAGCTTCTTTGTGTAACTCAATCTTAGAATAGCATTCCTCATGTCCATCGAATTAAACATGACCAGACAATCACCTGGAAATTTCTTTGCCTTTGCTTTTGCCGATCTTACTTTAATTCTGAAAGCATTAGTAATTGAGTAGGCCACCTCCTCTTCCTTCAAATCCATCCATTTGGCCAGTTCTTCAATTATTTTCTTCCTTATATCCTCATTTGCCTCTTCTTTCAATCCTCTAAATTTTAAATTCATCTGTTTCTGTCTCATCTCCGTTAAAGCCAAATTGTCCCACATCTCCTCCTGCGCTTTATTTATTTGTGTCATCTCCTCTTTCACTTGTTCTGTTTCTTTTTTTGTCGCTCTCACCTCTTTTTGTGTCCTCTTCAATGCTTCTTCCATTGTTTTGGATTTTACTGACAACTCTTGAATTTCTGTTTTTAATTCTCCAACGGCTCCCTCTATTTTTTTGTCCAGTGTTTCTTGTACATCTTCCAATTTTTTCTCCATTCGCTGTTCATTTTGCCTAAATTCTTCCTTTATTTTTTGCCACAATACTTCTAAATCCTTTACTTCCTCTTGTTTGGAAGGCCTTCTTTCTAGCGGAGTCGCTGGGACTTTTTTTAATTCTCTTCCCGTCATTTTTCCGAAAAAAAATTAAAATCTGTAGTTACAAAGATTCACCACTAGGGGGAGCACCTGTTATTTGTTACTTTGGCCACTGGAGGGAGCTTCTATTTATTTTAAGTTTTAACCAGTCTGCAATACCACCAGTTGCCACTAGATGTCCTCTACGCTCTAATCACTCTCCAAAAGCACAGGATAAAATGTAGCTATTGTTTTTCCCACACACAGGCAAGGCAAGAAAAAAAACAGGAAGAAAATATATCACTGAGAACTATCACGAAGAAACATTGTCTCCTGCCCACGAAGTTACAAAAAGTTGCAAAAAGTCAAGGGTTGCACCACACACAAAGCAAAAAGTTCAGTTCGATGTTAAACCTAGATTTATACTCCCACCCCGATGGGTTTTGTAATCCTCGCCCCCCGGCCGGAGGCAGCGATTTAAAATCAATAATCCCGCCCCGATGGGCTTTGTAATCCACCCCCCCGATTGGGGAATCGTTATATTTCTCTATCACTGCAAATAATCCGCCCCGATGGGCTTTATAATCCACCCCCCGACTGGGGAAGCGATCTCCCTCCCCCGATTGGGGGATCTTTTCGCCACCGATCTCTGTCTGATGGGATAGCACGTCTTCAATGAACCCACCTCAGTCGTCCCTTTAAAGCAGCGCTCGAAACCAAGACTCCAAACCAGGACGGAGTTTAACTAGTTTTCCGTGCCCACTGGATGGGTTTTACCCCTCCACAGCACTATTGTCTCTGGCTATTGTCCGGTATGGTTTTAAGTTCTGGGCTGAGGTGCAGACGTATTTCACCCCCCAACCTCTCAGTAGGGACTTCACCAGGGGTTTCCCGAGGTCTCTCCACCACTATTAAGTTCAATATATTTCCAACTCAAAGTCTAAATGCCTTTCCCTTAATGGTAAAGGTCTTCACTTAGTACTCACTCAGTAGGTTTTCAATACGTAGATCACTCCTGCGACTTTCTGTTCTGCGCCATTTTCCTCGCCGCTGTCGGGCGGACTCCCTTGTTGCGCCCTTCAGCTTTCCGAATTCTTTCCAAAGTCCAAATTAAGTCAATTTACGGGGATCCTTTCCCCTCTTTGAAAAACAGAATCCGATTGTAATTTTAAAGGAAATCCGACGCTTTCATCAGAAGCCAGAGGCTGCGCAGAGTCGGGATAGCGGTGTCTCCCCTTGCGCCAGCAGCTCGATCCCGTCTTGCGGATTTACCACAAAATCCGCCGATCGGGAGAGCACGCTTGCAGCGCTGCTGGGTGCCACAGCCCACAAGGTACCCCCTCGTGGATTTAGGGGTCGCAGAGCCTTTGCGAAACCCCTTAAAACTCCCGACTTTGCTCGGAATTCCCCGGAGGGCTATTCCGCGCTTCTTTCCGATGGCCGCGCCGAACCGGAAGTCCTCTGTTATAAGAGATTTCTCATGTCCAGGCGTCCACTCATTCACATGATTAGAACTGTGTGAGAGGGGAAATGGGGCTATGTTTGTTGGCCTCACCTCTGTTGCTTACTCTGCTGCCTTCCACACAATAGGGAAGGTCCGAAGAGCCTGGCTGACATGTGAAGGCTCCCCATGTGATTGAGAACCCCGGTCATGCAAGGCTCTAAATCACTGGGGAAGCTTGTGTATGAAGAGTAAGGCCCTTGCTCCAGATCTTCTTCTCCAATCCAGGGAGAAAAGTGGGGCTGGATAATGGGGCTACCCCTCAAACAATTAAATACCATGAGGGATTGAATGCCCAAATAGTGTTTTGTCAGATATTAATATTACATTTGTTGGCATCCATCTGTCTTGAGAGACAATGGATTGTGCCTCCAGGGGTGAAGTCAAACCGCTGGAGAATCACAGCGTCTGCTGTGGCTACAGAGACTGGTAACTCGTAACCACTGCCTCCCACATTATTTTTGCTATGTAAGCAGCACTTAAGTGACCTCCCTGGGGCACAAGCCTAGGCAGTGTGCATGGAGGTCCTGGGCTGCCCAGGTGACAAGACCCTCATTTCAGCCTCACTGGATGTGGTCCAAAGGAAAACAGAGCAATACATTTGCCACCAACTTGGCTACAGTTCCTGGAAGGAGGCGTACAAGATGCCATCCAACCCTTTTAGGGACTCCAATTCAGATTTGTGCAGGGTTTAGTCCTTAGCCTTTCTCTCTCTCAAAGATGTTCCTCAAGGCAGCAGGTATGGATTTTTCCTCTGGGTTTACTCCAGAAGCCTTTCTCATGAATGAGTATAGCTGTAAGGCAGTGGAGATTTAGGATCAGAGTTTTCCTTCTCCTAGATGAGCTAATTTCCCAGGTTGATGAGCCCCATCTACCCCTCATTTTCCTCTACAGCACGTGCAGAAACCACCTTCTTGACTGTTGGACCCACTATTCATCTCATCCGCTCAATGCATCACAGCCTGTCTTCGCATGCAAGGGAAGTCCCTAACTCACTGAAGGTTTGAGACCCATCGGCTACCCTCACATGGTTTAGCCAGCCAGTTGAAGCTGTCCTTGGGGTGTGGCTGCTGTTGCATGCTGACAGCTCCAAGGAGCCACAGGTGAGAGCTGTGAGCAGGGTGGGGACCAAAGGTGGACAAACAACCCTGGAAGGAGCACGATGTGTTCCCCACCTCCCTTAACACCCCATACACCCCAATAATAATAAATAATAAAGGCAAAATAAGTCATTGCAAAACAACAGAAGTAATTATCTCAGATTATCACAGGGTTGTTTTCTATGTGCAGGGATTTGTTTGTTTGTTCTGGGAAAGTGTTCAGTTATCAGAGCTTTCTTCCTACAGCTTGGTGACTGGTTTATTACCTCAGTGACAACTTCTGCTTTCTTTAATTACAATGAAAGGATTTTTTCACCCATTAATTTGCCCCTGAAGATTATTATCCAATCTCTTACCTTGGGCTGTGTCCCCCCCCCCCCAGTGCACCCACACCTGATGTGGCATTGAAGTTATACTAAAGCAATGAAGTAATATTCAATTTTCCAAGAATTAAATATTATTGTTGTAACTTACATTTCACAGGTGTGACAAAATATTTAAGGAGATCCACATCTGCAAATCATAATTATCATGGCCAATGATGGCAAAAAAAAATCATTTTACTTTTACTTTGATTTAGTATTCACAGCACATTTTTCAAATTCAAATTAAAAACTCATCATCTCTCATTTACATGACAAAAAGATTCTTGAAAATGGATAAAAAAATGAACAGAAGAATTTTTATTGGGTAGATAGTTTATTATTACTTTGAGCATTTTTAAAACCACATATGAATAGCAGTTTGGTATGATTTCAACTCTTCTTATTGGTATATTTTCACACCAGTTGGTACTTTATCAGTTGGACAAAATAGAACATAAAAGCTGATTCAGCTTTCCTTCATAAATGCTCCAATTTTCTTTATGTACGTTTTCTTCCTACAATAAATATACTGATAAAAAAATCAGTCTAGACTCAAATGAATGAAAATTATGCTTATTAAATGTAATGTCTGGAGTCAAAAGTGAAGTGTCAATCTTACCTATCTAACTTCTAAGCAAGACAAACAAATGTACTAATTATAATATTTAAACAGAAATATAAAATTATTTTTCAAATAGAAAGAACAGTGGCATTGTTGTTCACGTTGTAACTATGTGATTACTATGTGATTACATAGTTACAACTATTATAACCATGTGGTACATAACTATGAGGCTACTTCAGCCTCATTTTGGCGGGGGGGGGGGACAGGACCCTATGCATTCAATTTAATTCACTACAAGAAACTGGTTATAGGAATCTGTAACATATGGAATTCCAGATAGTTTCTATGGTTCCCTCCCACATTGCTAATGACTGTATTAAAAAGAGAACTCAAAAGTTATTTTTATTTCTACTTCTGATAACAGTCCTAAAAAAACAACCAGGTAATAAGGAAACCTGCTGTTAAAAACAACAACAACCATTTACACCATTCCAACTATTCCTTGAAGACATGGTGCCAGATTCAACTAGTGGGAGCCAACATAATGAATTTCTTTAGTGCAACAGGGTCCCCCCTGTTTCCCTCCCCCACTGCCCCTCAAATTGGCTCAGGGTTTTTTGTTTTTGTTTTTTGGTGAGGAGAACTTTCAGAATAGTGCATAGTGGAAGAAGAGGGGAGACTGTTCTGCTGGAGAAGCAGAAATGTTTGCACTGACAGAACATTTGTAACAAAGCAATGTCGACTCCCTCCCAAAGGCTTCCTCATTCACTTAAAAGTAACGGGGAGCCTGTGGCATTCCACGTGTTTCTGGACTAGACTAGAAATCATGACTAGACTAGACTAGATTAGACTAGAATATCATGGAAATGTGTGTATATCTAGCAGACATCTAAATGTCAAATGTAACCTAATAGCATTCTGAAGTGATAGCGGCCTCTCTCTGGATATCTAATGGAAGGTCAGTGCTTCAATGGTTTCCAGTCAGGGCCGGCTCAGCCATGGGGCATGGTGAGGCAGTTGCCTCAGGGCGGCAGGCTCCGGACAGCTTGAAGGGGTGGCGCTGGTGTCATGCACCTGCCAGCACACCTGCCAGTGCAACACTCCCACTGCACCTGCACACACACTGCCGCCTGTATCTCTTTCCAGTATATGGAGCTCCTGTTCTGGTGAGTCAATAATATCTGGGAAGGTTAGAGGTTTGCAAGAAAAATTGTGCTCTTCGTGGATTAGTTATGGTCATAGGCATTGATTATTTGACATCAGTTGCATCCTATAAACCTCTGTTGTAGACAAAGGCATTTCAAGGTGATTCGGATGTCTCCCCTCTCCTGAGTCAAAGCTAATAAGCTCCCCCAGATAGGATTAGGGCCTCCACAAAGACTCTATTGCTCTATTCATATGATTCTTTTTTAAGCCCTTGGCTGCTAAGGGAACAAACACCAGAAATAATGGTCAGCGTTAATCTGCCAAGTTTTGAATGAATGTACTGGCAAGATTGCATACCACTCAACCACAAGGTAAGAAAAAATATGGAAAAGGAAAAAGAACAGAAAACAAACCCATAAGGGATTATGGAGAAAAGTTCAATCCTTTCTCCACAAAAAGCCCCTGGACCTATTTATCTATAATTTAGCACAGGGGTGGCCAACTCCCAAGAGACTGCGATCTACTCACAGAGTTAAAAACTGGCAGTGATCTAGCTCCTTTTTTTCGGGTTCGGGTCAAAGTTGTTGAGTTTTTTTCAGGGAGATGAAATATTCAACTTTTTTTAGGGGAAACACAGTTGTTCAGTTTGTTTGGGGGGAGTTGTTTGGGGGGAGTCAATGATCTACCAGTGATCTACCGCAGACGTCCAGTGATCTACCAGTAGATCACGATCTACCTGTTGGACATGTCTGATTTAGCAGATCCATTCTGAAGGAACTCCTAAGCCTATAAAGTTCAGCCACTTTGGCTCAAAGTGAAAAAAGTTATAGCTGTTTTTAGATTCCCCCTTATCATGAATGAGTGGCTTGGGACTCAAAACACAGATTGAAGTAGAGTGAGCACAGAGTAACTCAGAAATAGATCTGCATTTTTTTTTATAAAAAAAACACATATAAAAAATGAATCTTAGAGCCCACGCACATCCTTGCTATTTGCGCTATTAAACAGCCTTGATCTGTATGTGTTTGGGAAATAACTACTTTCTCTATCAATATGATGCCTGTTTAACCCAGCAACTTACATCAACAGATGATAGCATATATGTACAATCCCACCTCCAATACCTGTGATTCTCTAGGATAAGTTTCTTAAAATACTATATAATCATTGAAGAACTGTGCACCAGCATGTGTGTGGGAGGCAGCCTTGTCGCTTTAAAGCATTCTTCTGCATGGACTACAATTGGTATAATGATACACTTAGCTATTAATGGATCCAAGCAAAAGCCACTGGCTTCTGCATCACATCTTATAAAAACACACACACATATGTTGTAGCTTTTAATACCTAATTGGATTTCTAATGATAGTGATGCATTTCTCTATAAGAGCACTAGGCTCATGTGCTCTAGTAAAATGCTGAGTTATGAAATATTCAAGTTCTTTATTGACTATTCCTTAAGCTGCCCATGAATTAAACCTGCTAATTATTATGTTAATGGGTGTGCCCTTGTTTTTACACCCGTCATTAGTCGTTGGAAAAAGTTGCGAAATGGGGCTTGCTGGAGTCTTAGGGAAAAGTTAAAAGTGAGGCAAACCCAGGACATGCTTCTATAGCACATACCTCTTTCTCCAATATCATCCTGTAGTATCCTTCCAGAAGCAAGACAAATTTCCTTGGAATGGGTAGGTATGATTTCCCATAGGATATCCCCTGTATCTACAACTGGGAGTTGCTCATCCAGGCTTGTTTCCGGTGCAGCACTAAGTAACCATCCCATCACTGCAATAATTTACATTCGCACAGTAGACTGGCCTACTCTCATCCTGCCTGCACACACCTTGCACCCTCCACACATCTGCTCCAGAGTGTTGGGGAAACTCCCAGAACAGATTAGGAGAGGGGGAAAAGAGAGAGCAAATCCTTGTGCTGATGGTGAAGCTACTTAGTGCTGCACTGGATACAAGCTCCAAAGAGCTTAGTCTGAACTGCCCTGCAATCCTCTTGGACAGTTAGGAACCAGCATGTAAACTATAAAGATGATGAGATGCATTGTGTTATCTCAACTGATGCTCAAAACTAACCATGCCTTTACGTGCTGTATTACCCAGGTGAAATAGAACCTTTCTTCCCAATAACATCCCAGAACCATAGCCATTTCCATTCTAATGTGCCTCTACTAGGGGAACAGTCCGTCTTTTAAATGGTCCACATTAAATTTCTTGCAAGCCTTCAACGGAAGGAATGGCTGTGCCATTTGATACCCAATCGTACAGTCCGTTCTGTATCCCAGTTAAGGGAAAATTCAATAGTGCAGCTGGGACCTTGTGCACACATTTCCTTTAAAACAAACCACAATCAGTTGTCTGGTGGGGAGAAGGAAATGGGGAATGAAACCAGTTTCTGTTTCCTCTCCATTGACTGGCTGGACACAGAGGAATGGTGGGAGGAATCAGCTGGAAACACACATCGTTGTCCCACCACCACTCTCCAGGCTCTGAGTCTTCTTCCCTTGGTGGTTCCCTAGCTGGTTCCTTCCACCATTCCTCTGTGTCCAACCAGTCCATGACAGTAACTTATTTTATAAGTTTACATGCAAACAGCCCTAGCAACTAGATTTGTCTAGGGAACTGTACACACACAGCATCCATTTGAGACCCGCAGTTTCCTGTTCAGCTAGCTCAGGGATAGGGAGCCACAAGCCTAGAGGCCAAATTTGTCCCTACAGTCCCCTCTCTCTGGTTTTTGGAATTCTCTCCAGGCCACACCCTCTTCTCAGCTGCACACCCTTTCCCCAAGCCATGCTCCTCAGCAGTGCTATTCCATACCTTCCTTAAGTGTTTTTGCCTGGCGGAATGTGTCCTTTAACTCTGATAATCCATCTTGCTTGTCTGAAAGGAGGACAGAGAGGAGTGTGTGTTGTGTGGGTGCAGAAACTAGCCTATTGTTCCAAAGTAAAACTCACATTAGTTGACTTGTCCACTTTTCCTCATCAATAGCACCTGTCCCCCCCCCCCCAAGAGATATGGCCTTCAGTCAAAAAAAAAGGGTTTTCCACCTCTAGACTAGGTATATATGCTAGGAACTCTGTTTTTGTGCACAGTGCCCCCTAGCTGGATTAGACTGAGTAATTTCAAGGCTGAAGGTGCCTCTGTGTGGCAATTGCTCTACATGGCCAATATCACTATCAGCAAAGGGGACTGTGCACATCATGAGAAGCTCTCTGCATTATTGCCTTTGCATGGAACACTTGCCTTGTCCAGGTAGGTACTTGGGATGTAGAGATACTAAAGGTAAGGCAGAGCCATCTAATATGTGCCACAAATAAAACATTTTCTTCCTGGTCTTCCGGCATGTGTTTGTATTAATTTTAAGCAATGAAAAATAAATGTTGATTAATACGCTGACTGTACTGATACACAAAGAGAGAGAGAGAGAGAGAGAGAGAGAGAGAGAGAGAGAGTATTTTGAGGCAGAGAAGTGTTTGTGTTTATGGGGGAGGGGGAGTAGAATTTATATAATTAAGAGGGGTAGTGTAAGGGGGAAAAAAGGGGTAGGGAAATATGTTCTTTCTTTTTGTTCACTCAGATTTGAAAAGCTTTGTGGACAAGCTGTCAAAATCTGGACTGTTCTATCCTAACCTTTATAAGTAATCCTAAAAGCCCAGCTAATCAATTGAAGATCATAAAATATTAGACTTAATGCTGCAAAGTGCTGCTATATAATTCACATAACAAGCTCCTACATAATTCAAACAGCAAACATATCCTTCTACTCAATGATGGGAGGTTGTTTAGATCAGCAGGAGAATGTCAACACATGTCACATTTCATGGATCTACTGCTTTTCGAGAACCCTATTAAGTTAATTGCTGGTTTCTGACAGCAGAGAGCATGCTGGGAACACAGCAAGCTTTATTAGCCTTTCGGGCATTTGCAGACATCAGCCATTTTGCCCCTACTTGCATACATGAGTTGCTGCACAGAGGAGCTAAATCAAATTACAAGACAATCAACGCTCTTGGCATCACCTTTTTGCTAGGTTCCTTTGACATTCTAAAGAGGTTCCAGTGCCAAACATTTGCCTGTTTGGTTTAATAATAACTTCCTTATATACATTTGCAAGAAAGGGAGGGGTGGGGAACTACCCCAAAAATAATCAAGCCATTTACATCATTTTTCACTGTATAGGTAATTCATATAAAACATGCAATCAAAAATGTGCTGCCTCACATCTTCCTAATGAAGCTCCGTTGGTAGCTATTAATAGAAAAGCAGCCTCCAAGTATAATAGCAACACATTATACTTTCCATTAACTATGTGCTTATAGGCATTAATGTCAAGAAATGCCATAGAACGCAAGCTTCTCACCTCCACCTCCCACGCTTAGGGAGGCTTAGGGCTTTAAAATCTGAACTGGTTTCATAAGTGTGACTTCAGGTCTTAGTCCATCTGTAGCTTTCTATGACTGGTTGCCAGGAAATATAAATTGGTGGTCTTACTTGCTTGGCATCAGTGGGCATTTCCGTCCCATCTTCTGACATCGTCCAACACACACACACACACACAACCCCCCCTCCAAAAAGAAAACTTTTCTTTTTCAGCAGTCTGATCCAAACCCATGATTTGGCTACATCTGTTTTTTTAAAACAACAACAACACTGTTTAAATGTTTTTATAGTGATTTATATTATTATTATTATTATTATTATTATTATTTGCTTTTAAAATATGTTTTAAATTTTTATTTTCCATTGTATTTTTTTCTACCATGTGTGTGATTTCGACTCCTTTGCAAGGAAGGGTGGGATATACATTTAGTAAACAGATAAACAAAGGCAAAGCACCTGATGAGCAGACGTTTAGGGCTGATTCACAGATTGGAGAGCCACTAAATAGATATCTGGCAAACCAGGCCATGGAGTATGGCCCAAAATGTCACAATAGAAATAAAGACCAAGTCTTCACTTGGGAGAAAAGAATGCATAGCCTTGGTCACTGGAGTCAACTCCAGGGGGCTGTGGCTACTTCGGCACCCACAATAATATATTTGTGGAGCTGGGCCCCCACAAAGTCAATGGGCAAAGTTGAAACCCTTCACTGTGGGCACCCACAATCTCCGGCATCTATGGCTATGGCCACTTCCGGATTTAAGGGGGCCTACTTCAAAGTGCTCTCTGGTGGCTCCTCTTTCACATCAGTGCACTACAGATGGTGACAGAAGTAGCGGGCAGCAGTGCCCCTATGGAGTCACCATTTAGCCCCCCCCCCCACCCTGGAAGTTTGCTCCTACTATAGTGTTGCTCCAGAGCATTGAGGGAACATTTTGTCACCCTCCCCACTGGTGGCCAACATTCTCATTTCCTTCAATGCCCCCAGTGACACACTGGGGGAAATGTGAGAAACAAAAATGGCAGCTTCTCTTCCCAGCCACCTGATGCTCACTGGTCAGCAAAGCCTGGTTAAAAGGGGTGAAGACAGATCTGGGGTGCAAATGAGGCATTCTTTTTTCTGCTTGGAAGAGCTTTACAAGAAATTTTGTGAGGTGGCATTTTGTGGTGGTGTTGCACTTACCTTATTTACTGAAGGAGGTGTCCAAGAGGTATTATCCCCCAACTCCCAGTTCAAATATTTTATGCAACAATCCATGACACTTTGTACAAAGGTACTGAATAGACACCCTAATTAATATCTATTGAAGAGGCTATTTTTTCTTGGTAAAAATTCCAATCAACCCACGAGTGTGGAAACTGAAGGGGCACTGGAAGTAGACATGGAACAAAAAGACTTCCAAAATCTGATAAATGCACAATGTCTATTTTCCATCATAAAAATTGGGACAGTCTGTTCAAAAGCCAAAGGATTCCTGTATTTTATTTTTTGCCAGAACTCATGTTTTGGGGTTCAGAATTCAAGTTGCTGCATCTTCATTAACACCATTTGCAGTTTATGGGGAGTGGGTGGGAATCAGAGCTTTCATTTCAGTAGCAAGTGGATGCCGAAAATGGCACCTACAGGCCATACATTTTGCCACAGCTTCTCATGGCATTTGATAAATATGCAGGCTTTATTCAAGTGATTTTTAGTTCACAGAGTTGATCTTTAATCTTTGTGTAGAGACATTATTGAACGAGAAGTCTCTTCCTCCCACAACTTATGTGTATGTTCCAAAAGGTGTTTGTGGTTTATTGGAAAGTGACTTTTGAAAGATGAAACCCTAAGTTGTACTTGAGAATGTAACAACAAATGCAAAATTTCAACTGTAGTGCCACGCTTCATGCAGGAAGTGGCTATAAAATGCATCATAAGCACTCATTAGCAGTGAGTCCCTGTGGGCTTGAGGCAGCCGCTCATGTGCGGCAGTCATTAAGAAGGTGGCAAAACAGAAGCTTCAGTTCCTTTCTCCTGCAGTTTCTTTATCATTGCAAACCAAACAGTACAAATGAGTTGATGAAAACAGAGTTGAACCATGCTGGATGCATTACAAAGAATGTTACTGCATAGATTATGCTAGAGGAAGAAGGCAGGAGAAAGGCTTCATCTTCTGCTTCTCTGATAATAACGCCATGTCAGTTTATGAACAACAAAACCAATTAAAGGTCTTCAAGTTAAATCTCTAAAAATGGCATTGGTCCCCCATTTTTGAACCAGAATGGTGAGATGTAGCCCTGATTTAGGCTTCACGGTGCCTAGTATAAGCCGAGATATGCTTGTGAGGTAAAGCAATGTGCTCCATTAAATCAGCAATGGTAAATAATGAGCACCTACAATGGCCTGGGGATTGTGTGGGATGTAAATCACTCCTTCAAAACCACACAATTATAGTTCCTGACTGGGGTGCAATGCTTTTAGCCATCAGATTTTTTCAGGCACTCTCAAGACCTGGTCTGTCATCTCCCTCATATGAACTGCCACACCAGTAAACTGGTGGGCAGGCACAAGGGCTGTCACACCACAACTATGGGCATTGTGCCAGTATTGCAAGATAACAAAATGTGTTGTACAGATAAAGCAGTGTGGGTCAACAGTGCTGCATTGGCATCAACTGGGCTGCCAGGGATCGTGGAGACATGCTTGTAACTGAGACAGGCAGAGAAAGAGGCAGGCCATCAAATAGGTAAGGCAATGTAGAAGCAGCTCAATCTATGACTTAGAGGCACGCCAAACTGTGGACCCAGATCAAAATCAGCCATGTGTTGGACCAGGTAGCAGCGGAAGACCTTGGGGTCTCAAATTTCACTGTGGCCTTGTGTGACGCCAAAATTCTGCACCCCCTGCCTCTCGTGCTCTATTCTAAATCATAGCTGCAGTGTCCCTTGCGGTCACACTCCCCTAAATTTGCTTTTGCAGGTAGAAAGAGTGTTATTGGCACCCATCAATCATTGCTGAGCTGGTAGCAGCAATGCCACCCCCTGGCCATCTGCGACAGTGGTATTCAAGCCCAGCAGAAGGCAGCCGCTTTCAAAATGGTGCAAATATTAAGGAGTCCTGCTGCTGGAGTCCCAAGATTGAGGCCCCAGTGCCTTACAAAAGACACTGTTGCTATAACGGTGGTCTGCAAAGCCACCACAAGGAAATGAGAGGAGCATCTTTGTAGCTTGATGAGGGAATTCACCTCCCACACTAACAAACAACAACAACCCCACACACATTTGGTCCTAAACCAGGGCTTTGCTCCCCATGAATGTCTACTTGACCATATGCAAATATTGTGGTGCAGTAAAAAGTTATAGTAAGGATGCAACTGATAGAGGTATGGATTTGCTATTGTATTCAAAGACTGTTGTTACAGCTGTGTCAGCACAAGCCACTGCCTGCGTAATTGCCACCCATGGATTTGGGTGAAAACAGAGTGGGTAATGACTAGGGTGAAAGATTTTTCTGCTGTGGCACCATGGTGACGGAACAGTCTCCCCAGAGAGGTTTGCCTTGTCTTTTTGGTGTCAGATGAATATCTTTACATTTACTCAGTGTTTTTTTTTTAATATATTCTGCTGATCTGTCTATACCTCTCAGTTTTAAACTGAGCTTTAAAGAACATTATTTTATTTTTAAAAATTAATTTGTTATTCTTCGTACTATTTATGCAGTATTTCCATCTCTCTTCTTTCTTTTTCCTTGTGAGCTACCCAGAGAACCTCTATTATAGGCTGGCTATATGCAGTTCATAAATAATCAATAAATAATAATAATAATAATAATAATAATAATAATAATAATAATAATAATAATAATAATAATAAAGAGTTTGACTAAACCTCTGTGTTGACAAGCTCAGATTGGGCTGACACAGGACCATACTCAGAGCTTTGTGTCATGCAAACTCAGTAGGGAGGGGGGGAGGAAACGTAGAATTTGAGAAGACTTATCAAGAGTTTGGTAGAAAGTACATAGCACCGGGGGAATTGCCTCAAGAAAACAAAGGGCTGTGGAATCTAAAGTATTAGGCACCCAGCAGAGTCTTATACAGCAGTTGCTTCCTAATTTCAAAAACATCTGTTCATTTTAAAAAGTAAGTCTGTACACAGTTTACATTTCAAGGAGGGTTAGCTTCCACTTTTCAATTTCCTTTTGTTTTTTTGATCAATCACTGTATTTGTAATCAGTTCATTCCTTACCCTTCTTCCTTTTCTTCTGGTATTCCCTGCTCCCCTTGGGAAGAAGCTAATTTCACTCCCTGCAGTCTATTTACCGTTTAAAACTAACACGAGACTATTGTGGTGTTTTTTTTGGGGGGGGGGCAATCCAACACAAATCCCTTTAAGAGAAGGAAAGTCCCCTTAAGGGCACCTCTGACAAAATACGTACCTGCATATTTTCGCCCTCCAAACAAATGCCATTCCCAGATCCTGCTAGTTGCTTTTGGAAGGAGGAAAGGTACAGTGAAAAATGCCAGAGGGAGTAAACTTAACAAAGCCTAAATGAAATCAACATACTTTCTGACAAGCTGACAGTCTAACAAGCTAATTACTATAGTCATAATTAACACCTAGTAAAGCACACAGCACAGCACCTCAAAGCAGCTAGGAACCTGTTAAGCAAGAATAGGATACACTTTAAAAGCAGCCCATTAACCTGCAGAGAAACTCATTGCTCATAGTTTTAAAAAATAAATAAACTGGTGAACAATTAACTAACCATTCCAGGGAAGCAGTCCAGTGGACAACATGGAATGTAGTAAACTGATCGGTACCATGTTATGCCACAATCATCTTCAGCTATCCTGATCTGTAGTGAATGGATACTGGCATTTTTTTATATATTTGATGTTTCATAGATGTACATTGTAGGTACATTTATGCAGGGCTTTTTTTCAAGGGAAACTCACCGGAACTAAGTTCCGGCACCTCTCAGGTGGGTGCCATTGCTATTCTAAGAGAAAGTTGGAGGCTTTCATGGTGAGTCCCGGCACCTCTTTTTCTAGATAAATAGCACTGCATATATGTGTTCCCTGAGTGCTCACTGGAAGGACAGATCCTGAAGTTGAGGCTCCAGTACTTTGGCCACCTCATGAGAAGAGAAGACTCCCTAGAGAAGACCCTGATTTTGGGAAAGATGGAGGGCACAAGGAGAAGGGGATGACAGAGGATGAGATGGTTGGACGAGTGTTCTCGAAGCAACTAGCATGAGTTTGGCCAAACTGTGGGAGGCAGTGAAAGATAGGCGTGCCTGGCGTGCTCTGGTCCATGGGGTCACGAAGAGTCGGACACGACTGAACGACTGAACAAACAAAACAATATGTGTTGTAAAATAAATCCCTTTGGGCAGCCTCAAGGAAAGCGATTCATAAGTGTGTGTGTGTGTGTGTGTGTGTGTGTGTGTGTGTGTGTGTGTTTGTGTTTGTGTGTAGTGTGTTTCAAATGATCAGTCACAAAGCACTTTCTGTCTTTATTGTCTATACAAGGAAACATTGTTCCCACAATTGATCTGAAAGGACCAACCTTTGCCTACTCAAAATACCAACGTTTTGAATCATTGATGCTGAAGAGAGCAGACCAAAACACAATACTCTGGCATTCAGGTTTTGTGAATATTAATGAAAAGTCTGAATGAGCTCGTGAATGAACTGAAAAGAACAAGATAGTTTTGATGTCACTACCCACTGTGCTTTCTACCACCACCTTCTCTCTAGAATTGGGAAATGTTTCTTCCCCTTGCAAATATTCCAGATATATTGCTTCTAAACAAGCATGATTTTTACGATATATTTCCTGATGGATTCTTAGGAGCCAGAGGTGAAACCATCTGTAATAGGGGAGGGGGGGAGAGGTTGGGAATTATCTTTGTAAACAGTTTGATCAGATGGCATTGTATCAGTGTTCTTACCTGCTGATGTGTGGGCCCCGTCATTGTTGCAACTATCCAAGAACTTAGAAGGAAAAAACCCTCTCTCTCCAACTCCTAGAATCTGTGAAAGAAATTGAAAGGAATTAATCTACTTTGTGCACTTTGGATTGATTTTGTTGTGATAGCAGAGGAATCATAGAACCACAGAATTGTAAAGTTGGAAGGGACCCTGTTGATCATCAAGTCCAACCCTCATGCCATGAAGGAATACGCAGCTGTCCCATACGGGGATTGAACCTGCAACCCTGGCATTAACAGCTCCATGCTCTAGCTTGGAGTACATGACAACAATGTTGTCTTGTAGATTTTGCAGGAAATATCTGTTAGCAATATTGAGGCAGAATTTAGATTTCTGCTTGCTGAATTTATATTCCAATGCAACATTAAAAACAACAACTATTCCTTCTTCTCTACAGGAAAGGATGTTATGCTAAAATTGCTTATTATTCTTATACTCCATCCCAAAACATACCCAGTTCTTCAGAGCTGATATTCATTCTTCTTTTATTTGGCTTTAATAGTAGCATAAAATAGAGATTCATAGTTTAAAATACTTATCTTTCTCTGGATTGTACTCATTATACACACCATTCGATTTCTCTAGATTTGTGCCCATTGTATGACATTAAATTTGAAAGCAATGGAAAAAAAATGTTGGTTCATTGATATCAGGATTCGCAGTAACTTCAGTGGATATGGACTATGCGTTTGGAGTTGAGCAAAAGGCATATTTTGAGAATGGGGATGGAAGTTGCATTAGGAATTAAGAGACTATCTGAGCATAATGGTTCTTTCCCTCTATAGCGGGCAGAAGTGTTGTTAAAAATATTGCATCTGAATATATGGACATTATTGACATGAAGTATAAATCCTTTACAGAAAGTATTTTGAAATTCTCTGCTTTCTTTTAAAAATACAATATCAATACGTGTTTACCTGTTAACACACACACACAGACACACACACACACACACACACACACACACACTGCCCTTTAGCTGATTTGCCTTCCAGGTCTTCTCATGAATCCAATTTCCACATTGCTGCAGGATAACAAAGTCACATAAGAGAGCCAGTGAAGGGGTGTGTTGCTGGGAAAACCAACTGTAAATCCCTGCTCACCGGTGAAGCTCCCTGGATGTCCTTGGGAAAGTTACTGGAGCTCATCCTAGCCTACCTGACAGGTCAAATGCTTGTCTGAGCTCTTTGGAGAGAAAAAAGAGAGCAGGATGCGAATGCAACCAATGCTATGAAACTGATCTAACAATGAAACTGATCTGTGTTTTAAAAAGGCTCCATTGGCCCTCTTCTTGAGCTATTTGCTGAAACTTGACTTCCACTCTCCACTTTAAAAAAATAAATAAATTGATCAGTTCATGGGTCAATCAGACTAGAGAGCGTCATTGCTAGCTAATTAGCACAAGCTGACCTCATTTTGCTTCCTGTGACAATAGCTAGTATATGTACCAAAGAGAAAACAGGATCACTGATGGGATGCAAGGATATTTAGGCAGACCCTCTTTTTCTCCCTGCCTGCCACCATCTATGCCAATCAAAGTATTTTTTTGCCATGTAAAATAATAATTAGAATCTGAATGAATGTTGAAACTACAAAAGCATAACACATTAGCAATTGATAATCGTTTATATAATAAAACACTGCATTTTCCCTATACATCTCTAGACTGATGCTTCATCTAAAAATACTCCCATGAAACAAAACCATCCAATTACTTGTTTCGTGGATGAATCCCTTATTAATGATCTTGTGGTGAAGGGAAAAAACATTAATTACTGGACACAGTGGGATCTTTTATATTCCACCTAGTCTGGACAGCACCAATTAATAGTACAATTATTATCAACTAGCGTGGCAGGTTCACTGAGCAGAACTTTCAGCTGCTGATTGGGTGGGGAATGTGGGACAGCATCCCCACTGTGCAGATTCCTCACATGTAAGGGCTATTATGCTGCTAATGTAAGACCTCAATGTATGTATTTAGGTATGTGATTTGCTTGGTCCGCACGAAGCTTCGTATCACCTTCATTGATTTTAATAGGTTCAAGAAGGTTACAGCTCTTGCACATAAGTGGATAATAAAACTGCGAGAAAGGCATATTAAGAGGGAGAGTTCCACTTATCCTTCATTGATGCAGGCACAGCTAGGCAAATGGCTGGTTATAGATTCAAGTAGGTTGGTCTGATGCAAATAAAATAAATAAATAAAAATTAAAAAAATTGTTCAGTAGCACCTTAGAGTCCAACTAAGTTAGTTCTGGGTATAAGCTTTCATGTGCATGCACACGTCTTCAGATACACTGAAACAGAAGTCACCAGACCCTTATATATAGTGGGACGGTGGGGTAGGGTTTTTCTCAGATGGGTAGTGGGAGATGGGTCATTGACTCAATGGGTATGATAAACCTGTTGACGACTGTTAATGACTGCAATTAGTCCTACAGGAAAAAGCAAGGGATAGTATGCAGATGCCCAAAAATAGCTTTAGCATATGTAATGAGACAAGAATCCAATATCTCTATTCAGACCAGGTCTCTCCATAGTTTTCAGTATAGGTTAGGGGTAAGGGATGCAGGATTTACTTCATATATATGAGGTGGAGCATCAGCTGGCGTATATGTATACAGTGGTACCTCAGGTTACAGAAGCTTCAGGTTACAGACTCCACTAACCCAGAAATAACACTTCAGGTTAAGAACTTTGCTTCAGGATAAGAACAGAAATCGTGCTCTGGCGGTGCAGCGGAAGAGGGAGGCCCCATTAACTAAAGTGGTGCTTCAGGTTAAGAACAGTTTCAGGTTAAGAACGGACCTCCAGAACGAATTAAGTTCTTAACCCAAGGTACCACTGTACTGAGTTTCTGGGGAGCTGATGACTCGGTTTGGGACATGGATGCGGGACTGAGTGGATACGGGCTTGATTACTGGTGGCAGTAAGCATCTGACAGCCTATAACACCGGTTCTGTAGGAAATGCAAGCCTCCTTGTATGCTACTGGACCAGGTTCAGGTTTTGGTACAAATGCACAAAACTCAAAGCAAGTTGAGATCAGGGTATCTTAAAACAGTGCATCCTTGTTATAGGCTGACTAGACCACTGAGATTGCCAGGGCCTGAGATGTGCTTTGGAGGTGCTTCATGGCCCAAAAAGGAAGTATCTTCTGCAAAATATGGAACATCATCCCAGTGGATTTGTGATTTTCCCCTCCCACACTATTCTGGAGGGTCCCCCAACTGATAGGTTTTCTGTTCCACCTTTTACTGAACTTTAGCAAAAAATAAGTGCAAAATTTGATTGCAAGTTTCATGGCAACTTTTCATATTCTGCATATGCATAATGTCATTATATACCGGTAGCTTAGATGCCACTGGATTTAAATGTTTCTGGATGGAGTCAGGAGTTTCTTGTCGCTGTTCTTGTTTGAGAAAACCAATAAAAGTTTTGCCTAGCTTCCTGAAACTGTGATATAATGGAATAATAAAAAAAAAGCTTTCCTCTGCGTGTCATACCCTGCCCTCAGTGGTCCACACCTGCTTGTGGGGGATCAGTTGTCCTAGGGTGTCCAATGTAAGTACATCTGCAAACAGATAATCTCACACAGACACATCAGTGGACAATAATCTGTGGCTGTGAATTTTATTCTCCAGTATATGATCATAATCCTTTTGCAACTGCTTCTCTATCTAACCATGCAGTGTGAAAGCCAACTTGTATACACACACACACACACACACACACACACACCCCACAATGCACCATCTATGTTTAAAAGGAAGAGGTGATAAAATGTTCTCCAGTAGGGGATAATCCATTTTCCCAATAAAATTTAATTCTGTAAAGCTTCACATCTGGGAGATACATCCAGAAACTACATTTTAACACCAGGGAGTTGGCATATCCAGTTCTGAAATATTACCCCTGGGAAAATATGGACACTATGTCTGAGAAGGTATTTCTTCTAGAAATATGTGGAATAAGATGCTAGCAATAAATGTCTGGGCATGATTGCTATGTCATTCCCTTCAATTAATAGGAATAGACATAACAGGTGAATAAAGGTTGGGCACTCTGGCAAAAGTCATGGTGTATTATTTTACTGCAGTTAGTTAAACCAAGTGTTCAGAACCCAGATCCATTCTGCAAGTTTTCCATAAGCAGAATATGCTATGCAATTGTGGATTTGATCTAAACATCAACCACACTTTATTTATTGGGTCAAAAGCTAAAGGGCTATGAATGAATTTATTAATTTCGGTCACAGACCAGTTCCAGCTGGTGGAAAGAAGCTGGGGAAGAAGAACCATTTTAAAAGCTTTTAAAAAGCTTTTAAAATAGCATAGATTGTTTTTCATTTCCAACTAAAGGGGAAGGTTTTCATTTGTACCGAATTGTAGTAGTAGTAGTAGTAGTAGTAGTAGTAGTAGTAACAGTAACAGTAGTAGTAGTAGTAGTAGTAGCAGCAGCAGCAGCAGTAATAATACTTTGCTGACCAGCTAAAGTCCAACAGAAAATAAAGTATTTCTTGAATTGTAATTGTCCTGTTCTGGTCTCCAGTATAAAAAGCACCATCTCATCATTTGCTTTCATTTCAGAAGTTTCATGCCATACCTAAAGACTTGTTGTTCTGTCTAGTTAAACACTAATGTATTAAAATGCTAATAATTAAGCTGTTACGGCTGACTAATGAACTCTGCCAGGTATAAATGATGGTCTTGTTAGATTCACCACACAGCAAGGCTTCCTTTGTACCGAAAATGTTAAAGGTTAAAGAGCTCTTGAAAACAACGAGTAGCATCTAGAAGCAATTACAGTTTTTCCCCTGGAAACTAATCGGTGCTACAATAATGTTTCAATTCGCACTTGGAGCAGGGAAAAGAGCTCTGTTCATCAGGAGTATCTTGACTTTCAGTACCAGGACAGTAATTTGCTGACCACCACAGTCAATGAATACCTGCATCTCCACCCCAAAGCATGTTACACTGCTGGCTCAGCTTAACGTCACATCAAAAACAAACGCAGTCCTCAAAAAATTCAAAAGGACTGTGAAATTGCACACCTTAATCTAATGCACTGGGCTCTAAAGTCCACATGGAGTTATTTTTCCTGTAAATGTTCAGCACATGGCTCAATAAAGGCAAAAAGCTGCCTCTTTCACTGAATGGGGAAGCCAGTATGTTCAGAAGGTGCATCTGCCCACAGCACTGCACAGAGAGCTCTCCATTAAGGAGAAATCCAGTTCTCAACCCATAGCTTAGAGGAAGCCCCCCAGACACTGTGGATGACAACTCCCATCAGCCACTTCCAATATGCAGATTGGTCAGGGAATTGAACCTGGAGGACAGCATGTTGACTACCCCTGCCATGTTGTTGTTGTTTAGTCGTTTAGTCGTGTCCGACTCTTCGTGACCCCATGCACCAGAGCACACCAGGCACTCCTGTCTTCTACTGCCTCCCGCACTTTGGTCAAACTCATGTTGGTAGCTTCGGGAACACTGTCCAGCCATCTCGTCCTCTGTCGTCTCCTTTTTCTTCTGCCCTCATCCTTTCCCAGCATCAGGGTCTTTTCTAGGGAGTCTTCTCTTCTCACGAGGTGGCCAAAGTATTGGAGCCTAAGCTTCAGGATCTGTCCTTCCAGTGAGCACTCAGGGCTGATTTCCTTAAGATCTTGCAGTCCATGGGACTCTCGAGAGTCTCCTCCAGCACCATAATTCAAAAGCATCAATTCTTCGGTGATCAGCCTTTTTTATGGGCCAGCTCTCACTTCCATACATCACTACTGGGAAAACCATAGCTTTAACTATATGAACCTTTGTTGGCAAGGTGATGTCTCTGCTTTTTAAGATGCTGTCTAGGTTTGTCATTCCTTTTCTCCCCAAAAGCAGGAATCTTTTAATTTTGTGACTGCTATCACCATCTGCAGTGATCATGGAGCCCAAGAAAGTAAAATCTCTCACTGCCTCCATTTCTTCCCCTTCTATTTGCCAGGAGGTGATGGGACCAGTGGCCATGATCTTAGTTTTTTATGTTGAGCTTCAGACCATATTTTGCGCTCTCCTCTTTCACCCTCATTAAGAAGTTATTTAATTCCTCCTCACTTTCTGCCATCAAAGTTGTATCATCTGCATATCTGAGGTTGTTGATATTTCTTCCGGCAATCTTAATTCCGGCTTGGGATTCATTCAGCCCAGCCTTTCACATGATGAATTCTGCATATAAGTTAAATAAGCAGGGAGACAATATACAGCCTTGTCGTACTCCTTTCCCAATTTTGAACCAATCAGTTATTCCATATCCGGTTCTAACTGTAGCTTCTTGTCCCACATAGAGATTTCTCAGGAGACAGATGAGGTGATCAGGCACTCCTATTTCTTTAAGAACTTGCCATAGTTTGCTGGTCGACATAGCAAACCCCTGCCATAGCTAGAATGAATTAGCTAGTCTGATAGGGATTCTCTCTCTGGGCTCCTGCAACTAGCATGTATCGATGGACCCAGAAACCACCAAACAACTGATCTATCTTGGGCCTTCTGGTTCCTTCTGAGTCCTTGGTGGGCAGTCTTGCAAAGGTGCCAAGTCTGTTATTGAAATGCCATGTGCAAGTGGTGGTTGTTGGAAGAAGGAGACATTACCCCTGGCTAAAGCACAGCCCTGCTGCAGAATAAACACGGCCGCATCCTACAATGTTAGTAAAGCATGAATAAGGCTTCAGAGTGTGCTTCCATTTAAACTGCACTGATGCAACAGATGGGGAAAGGACGTCTCCTGCTTATGTGTATTTTAAATTAAAAAGACACATTTGTACTAAGGGATCCATAACTGAGTACAGAAAATACCTTGCATGAAGCAGCCTTCAGTGAGGTCTGCAAATGAAGAAATACATCCTGCAAACCATACCCAGATGGCCTAGGAAAAAGAGTCATTTGAGATTTACTCAGTCTCAGTTGTTATGGATCAAAGCCATATTACTTGCAAACAGAAACTAGTAGCAGTCTCTGAAGAGAAGAACGGATATTTCCAAGGCACAGATAAAGTCTTCCAAGGCATAGGAAAGAAACATTGGCGATAAAGGCTGATGTTTTATCTGACTTCATGAAGAGCTTATGTGTCCAGAGCTACTTCAGTTTGAAATTAATATTTGTATTTTTCAAAACACTAGATGTGTATTCACATACGTAGAGACCTCAAGTACTTCCCCCTGATTGTTCTCCACCCATGGCTTTATTTGTTTTGCTTGGTGTGGCATCATTTGACCTGAACATGCGGAAGCATCAGCCAAAGAGCAGTTGTAGTTTAGGTAAATATTATCCTTTTCTCCTACATTAATTAATCGGTACATTTCATCTAGTATTTTTGTTGGTGAAGTACGTAACATCCAGGGCACATGTCTTCAGGAAATCTGGTTCAGTATACAATTAGAATATTTGCTTGCATATATTTCAGAGTTATACAGGGGGTTGGTTGTCACAGAATTTATTAAATGGCCAGGCGCTGTCTTTTGTGCAGAGAGATGGCTAAAGCCCAATTCTGCTATTCCCTGCAGCTTCCCTATACTACCATCCATGTGGTTCTGTTTAGTCCCCAAAACTTCTGTAACAGGTTTTTGCTGCAGCAGGAAGGGGGAGTATCAGAGAGAAGCATTCATCCTTTCCTTATGTTAGCAGATGCCTCTGCTAGATTGAAAACCATTTTGCAAACAGAACAGCAGCACTGGATTTCACCCACATACCCACCAACATCCCTCAGATGAAAACAAAGACATTTCTCAATCCCCACAACTGACCCTCCTTGATCCCCCCCATTTTTGTGTGCCCCCACAAAGCATTTCCTATCAGAAGAAAGGTGAGTCATCACCACTACACCAATGGGACACAGGAAACATACCCTCCAACGTCCTGGAAAAAACCCCTTAATTCTGATTTTATTTAATTCTTTGGTAGAAAACACACACCAATAGAGCACTGGCAGCACTGGCAGGAGAAATAGGTACATTTTGGGATCAAATCAGAAGCTAGGATGGCTTTTGTAATTCTGGGACTGTCCTTGGAGGGTATGTACCCATATCCTCCTCCACCTCCTTCTCTTTTTCTCACACAAGGACCTTCCAACATATCTGAATAAAACATTTGTTTAAAACATTATGAGGTATTACAAAAATCAAAACAAATAAGCATACTTAAAAATAATAAAATCAAGATAAAAAGCTCTCAGATTGCAAAGCATGGTAGAATAAAAGCCTGCTTTTACTTGCTTTCTAAGGGCAAATATATATGTAACCAAACCAGGCACTCCAAGGGTGGGGAGTTTTAAGAGGCTAGTTGTGTGCAGCTATAATGCTACTCAAGCTTTGCAGCACATTTTATTCTGTCAAGGGCACAGTGTGGATTAGGGGAGAACAGAAGCTTATGGAACCAAAAAGCTAGCTAGAAGCGAGGAAGGAAGGGTATTTTGAATACATACACCAGCTTCAGGATGGCATAGATTTCCCCGTTTTGAAGAAGAAGAGTAGAAGAGTTTGGATTTGATATCCCGCTTCATCACTACCCGAAGGAGTCTCAAAGTGGCTAACATTCTCCTTTCCCTTCCTTCCCCACAACAAACACTCTGTGAGGTGAGTGGGGCTGAGAGACTTCAAAGAAGTGTGACTAGCCCAAGGTCACTCAGCAGCTGCATGTGGAGGAGCGGAGACGTGAACCCGGTTCACCAGATTACTAGTTTACCGCTCTTAACCACTACACCACACTGGTTTTGGAGAGGCATGTTGTGGGAATGAGAAGTCTTTAGATCATTTGGATCCAAGGTTTCCCCCGTCATGGCTCCTATTTGCTCCCGGTACACTCAAGGTTTGTCTCTACTGAAGTCAAAGCTTGGACACTGGAAAGGTGAGACCCATGGAAGTGGCTGGAAGGGGCCTTACAAAGTTTCAAGATCTCTCCCCCAAGTGTAAGGCCTCTGTTTGAAACATTCTATGACCTGTTGGACATCTTCCAGTTGAGGGGGCATTTAATGTTATTTCCATGGGTTTGTTTTATCATATCATTGCTTAAAGTAGTATCGCAAGCTCCCTTGGGGACTGATCCCTGTGCAAAAGTGAGATCTAAATATTTTAAATAAACAAATACAAATAAATAAATGCGCAACATAAATGGCACCCCCATCATTCCCTTGGTTCACCTATATTTGTTTATTAAACTTTTGGAGAATTAAGACAAGCATTCAGATCAATAGACCTTTGCAAAATCCATAGCTTTTCTCTCTCTGTGTGTTTGTGTGTGTACCTTCAACTCTTTCCTTCTGTAATCCACAAAAGTTAAAGGGTGACTTGGTGTGAATACTTAAAGCAACACGGCTCATTCTGAGTTGACAGGTCAGACTTCTTTGGTTTGAGAAAGTAACTTGGCCTCTCTATGTAATTAATTTTAAGGGCACCTTGGAGGAAACCCTATCAATTGTGTGATTTCATGCTGATTTGTTTTCTCAGTGGGAGCTGCTGTTTCTTATTGGGTGGCTGAGTAGTGAGATAATCAAATTCATGTCACCTGCAAGGGGGAGCAGGGTTGAAATGCCTGTCTAAAGTTAAGGGGAAACAGTGTAGTGTGTTGGTGGGAGGAATAGTCTGGACAAAGTCAGAATCTCAACTGAATTTGGGTGGCATAATGTGGCCTGGAGGAATTCTCAGAATCAGCAAAGATCAAATTAAAATTCACATTGAAGGGACAACTTGGCTAGAATTTTGAAAGTATATTTTCATACATGGCACTGCTGTTAACTAGGCTAGGCTAGGCTGCTAGTCAATAATGAAAATTCGTATTTTGTTGAAGGGACATGACAAATATGCCAGCAAATATGAATCCATGTTTGAATCACAGACCCTCCAAGTGTCCCTATTTTCTAGGGATGTCCAGTAAGATGTGTGGGGTATAAATAGTAAAATTATCATTATGTAATGGGAAGTCCCTATTTTCATAGGAGAAATGTTGTGGGGGGGGGTATGGAATCAGCCACAGCAAAGATCTGCAAAGACTTTCTAAGGATAAATAGAATTGGTTATATTATGGTGCAGTCATATATGTTTACTCAGAAGTAAGTCTCAGTGAGAATGGGATTGCAGCCTTAATTATTTAATATGAACATTTTTTTTCTTATTATGTTTTCTTTAAAATGTGTTTAAAATGTTTTGTCATAGAAAACAATACCATTGTAATAACCGCTGGCTAAAACATGTTTTTTAACTTAACAGTACAAACCTGTAAGTTTTACTGTGTTACTCCCTAATTGTGTGTATTTAGGATTGCAGCCTAACCGATCCTTCAGGCATTTCTTTGTGTGAAGATCTGAACAAAATTATTTTTTAAAATGGATCTACATTGTAGTGAAAATTTCAGGACTCTACATTTGAATTTCAGATAAGGTGACCCAAAAACCAATTCAAAAGTTACATGTTAACAAAAGTCAAGGGTCACCAGAGAGAATCTCAACAGGGTCACTTTTGTAATTTACATATCTTCATGTTTACTTCTGTTCTTTATTTTATTTTCTTTGCAACTTGACAGTCACAATGTTAGGCCACCAAGTTCTGCTGCCAGTGCATCAGTGCAGAAGTACAACCAAAGTTTAAAGGGATTTGCTCCCTCTCTATGAGTTGCATTGGAGTGATGCATTGGCTCTTCATGGAGGAGGAATTAGAAGGAATCTGGCTTGCCACTGTTGGGATGGTTGCTTGCTGAATGACCAGCTGCCTTTTTCAATTTAGAGTGCCTCTGAGAGTCTGTCTCCAGTCTCCACTAGTTACCACCAAAGGCAGCATTAATGGTAGGACACTGACTGGGAAAGTGAACTGGCCGGCTCATTGACTTGATTAAGTAAAATGAGGTTCCCTCTATTGTTTTGAGGGGGGAAACAGATGGGAAGATTAATAGGGAAAATCTGGATAGGAAATTAAGTAGGGGTTACTTGAGTGAAGATGAACTGATTTTGGACAATCTTGATAGAAAATAAATTGGGGCACAATATATGAAGGGGATTCAGAGTAGAAATTAACTGGGGTAAATTAATTGAAGAGACATTACTTAGGAAGGGATCTGTATGGGAAATCCTCAACCCTTATTCTGCAGAAAGCAAATCTTCTGCATATTGAAAGGTTGGCATATTATTGCTAAATTGGATAAGTCACAAGGGATACACCAGGCAGAGGCAACCTTCGGCCCTCCAGATGTTTTGGCCTACAACTCCCATGATCCCTAGCTAACAGGACCAGTGGTCAGGGATGATGGGAATTGTAGTCCAAAACATCTGGAGGGCTGAAGGTTGCCTATGCCTGGGATACACTATCTATTTACAAAAGATATAATGTTGCTTGGGTTTGGGTAAGATACCCCTTTGGATGGGCTTTGCAAACCACACTGGCCTCTTTAGTTTCTCAGACTGTTTTGTGGGTGGGATGAATCAAGATGGAAGTCAAGGTCAGGCCCAGAAGCCACTTGGTTTGTGAATGTCAGTGCACCAGAGATGCAAGTGAGCAAATCAACAAATGAGCCATGCGTGTGAAAAGTGCATCCCCCAACAAACTGTCAGCTTCTTATCACAATATAGTAGAATAAACAATACACAGCCAGATGCCAACACAAGCGCCTGTGTTTGGCCGTTAGGCTCCCTTTGCATTCCATTTATCTAGGCAACCTGGGAGACATGAAATTAATACCAAATAAAAAAGGTTAGAGACAGGAGAAGGGGCACAAAGCATCCGAGTTCGGGGGAGGAAAATGCATGAAATACGTTTGGTATGTGAAAGGAGCCAGATGTTTGCAATTCAGATACATGTGATTATCCTGCACTCGGACATCCAGAGACAGAAACAAATGTATCCCTAATATATTCTTCAAACATGAAATGCCAAGAGTATATGTGAAAACATCTGTAACATTTTTTGGGTACACTTACTTCCCCCATCTTTCGAAATGATATGAGATAACTTGAAAGACACACAGCAAAATGCTTTAGTCAGGAGCAGCATCAGCAAAGCTGGATGCTACTGCAGCTGGGCTTCAATGCAGCGGGGGGGGGGGGAGGCGAACGTGAGGCCCCTGGCAGTTTTGGAGAAATAAAAATAATGGCTGGACAGAGCAATGTCTGTTGTAGGCAATGACTTTATTTTCTTTAGACCTGAAATACAGCATGTTGGTAAAAGGGATATAATTTGATTATATATAATGCTTAACTGCTGCGTATGCAGAATCACAATGGGTGCATCATCCTAACATTTAGTGTTAGATGCATTTTTTTTTTACTATTATTAAACAGCATTGCACTAGAACTGAGCAGGCATTCTGCCAACCATGAGAAAAGTTTAACGGTGTAACAATCTCTAATCAACTCACAGGAGGATGACGTGGAGCAAACTAGATTCCAAAAATGCCAAGTCATTGGGTATACATTTACTCAACGCTGTTACATTATCCTGACTGCAGACTGAATAATAGCACTCTGGAGCTGGAATGTCTGTCTTCTTTTTCAACTTCTTGCACTGAGGGAGGATCCTCTGTAGCAAACACTTCTAATATCTTAGCCTGCAATGTGGAAGACCTGTTGATGCTCCTCCAGAACTCAGGGATGAATATTTGTTGTTGTTGTTCAGTCGTTCAGTCGTGTCCGACTCTTCGTGACCCCATGGACCAGAGCACGCCAGGCACGCCTATCCTTCACTGCCTCCCGCAGTTTGGCCAAACTCATGTGAATATATAACATGCAAAAACACAACAAGCCTCGAATGACAACAACAAAACCCTGTGGGGGCAAAGGAATACATTTATTAAAACAAACTCCCAGAGGCATTGTTTGAGTGGGGTGTCAAATAAACCTTGTGTACAAATGCTTGTAATGGAACTCTGATAGCCTTGAAAGAAAAGCTGCTTGGGCAAATCCAAGCTTGGAAGACTCAGCTACAAAACTTACTGGATGTTCTTGGGTAAGTTGCTGTCTTTCTGCTTAGCCCACCTCTCAAGGCTGTTGTGAACAGAAGTGACCAGTAAAGCAGTTCACCAGTTGGAGCCACAGAGGAAGAGGAGAATTGCCAGTCTTATCTGCCGCAGTCAGAAGGCAGGAGCAGGGGAATCCTGAGGAGATGTGAAGTTTCTGATTGGTTAGCATTCCTGCTGACAACACCAGCCTATTGCCAGTGGGAAAACAACTAGCCAATCAGTATCTCACGAGCAAGAAGCCCCCTTTAATTTCTCATGGGACAGACAGAACTGCCCCTTGGCTGTGAGGCTAAATCACTGGGAAGGAAGCTGAGATACAAATGTAAGAAATAAGGCAAGCAGCAGTAAATGGAACACTCTGAATACATCTTTGATTTTTCCCATCAATAGATCAACAATTGGGAATACTTTAACCTGAACAGCTTTCCATACTAAAGTAGTCCCAGGGGACCTGTGGCCAGGAGGGACCTACATATTACAAAGGTCAACTTCTGCTACTTCCATGTTTGTTTTTTGAATCCATGAACTTTAAAATAAGAACCAAAGTTCATTCTGCAATTGAAGAGATCCCTCCGTCAGGCAAATGTCAGGAATTAGGCAGTATTTTCCTTCCCTTTCACACTCTTCCGCTAGCAGACCTTCATTCCACCCACCACTTATTTGTGCACAATAGCAGATGCTATGGTTTGTGTTTTCAGATCTGTCGGACTTTTCAATAAAGTTCAAACATCCTAATTTAATTAGCATGGATTTAACAATGAACTAGCTATGACCTTTCCCCTTAAACCCCTTCTCCTTGAAGCAGTTGTGCGTCTTATTGTTGGAAGACTCATGCTCATATCCTATTTTGGCTTCCAAATGGAAGTCAAGTTTGGTGGCCATGTGCAGCCCTCTTGTCTCTACCCCCTCCTCAAATTATGACCCATTAGTTGGGTCTGATCTAATATTCTCTGGTGGAGTCTTGTTTCAGTGGATGAGGATAGAATGAATGAATGAATAAATAAATATTTAATACTGTCAAAGACCAGCAAGTAAATTGTACAGTCCAATTCATATAATTGGTACCTGCTTAATAAACTTACAATTTAAATTTTGCAGATTTTTAAAAGTTTTATAGAATTTTTATGGATGGACCTTAACCACCTGTCAACAATTCCTGCAGTAGTCCTATGATAGTTCAACTAGGGTATCAGTCACTGGTATTTGCTGTCATCACAGTGCGTTTTATTCTTGTCGCTATGTAGCAAAATTTTGCAACAATCCTAGTGGTCTCTATGTCTTTGTCAGTGAGGATAGAAAGATGTGGTTGGGTGCAGATTGCTGTAAGGCTGGTTTGGCCACTCCTGGCTGCCTTGCCTGGTTGCCCACGTTCCATTTTTTATTAGCATAATGCTTACATAACTTTAATTTTTTAATGAAAGATCAAAGCAACTGCAGGTACTATCCACTGAAGGTACTGCCCACTTAATACACTGCAAGCATTTCAGCAAATGAACTGAATTCCATTGCTCTCTTGGAAGGACTCCCACATGATCTATGTGTGCAGTGTACTGCCAGGAGGATGTAGAAGAGTTAATTCTGCTTGTCTATTCTTATTATAATTCATTAGAAAAGGGAGAAATGGCAAGGACAAGGATCTATGTGGGGTCTTCATGAAAGAATGCCCTTACTCAACGGAGGGACCTAGTAGCAGCAACGGGAGACAAAACATCGTCCCTGCCCCCACTCCCCACTACTTCCCGTCCTTATGAAGATGGAAATTAAGGACACACATCTTTTCTCATCTAAAATCATGCATTTTTATGAAGTATGCCCAGCGTTCCCATAATTCAGCCGGGTGCACTTTGCAGACCCTAAAGTGCTGTCACTACAGAAGGTTTCATTGCTTGCACCTGCTAAAACATTTGAGGCATTTGAGAGGCAGTGAAACACATTTGCTTTTCATTTTATCTGACTTTGAAAATCTTTGAAGTGTTTAATAGTAGTTCAGGAAAGATTTCTGCCTCTTAATCATTTACTTGTAGGGCACATTCTCCACTGGTAGCCTGTCAAGCAGAAAACGAGTTTAGTCCAGTTTTATTAAGTGCCGCATGCCGAGTCAGTGTTCATTAAAGGTGTTTTAAGGTTTGAATTATGTAATTTATGAGAAAAAAGAAATAAAAAATTCCATTGTTTTATTAATATGCAGCACAGGATACATTGCTAATATAACATACATTTTAAACCAACTCTTTGATATAAAAAATATACTTTTTTTATAAGAGGCCCTTGATACTTTTTTAAAGCTCCCTTTCACTGTTCAATAAAATTCAGATATTTTAATTCAGTCAACATAGATTTGGGAAAGGAACTGTTCTTGACCTTTCCTCAATGCCAATTTTCCTTAAAGCAGATTGCACTCGAGGGAGAGTTTTGGGGGGGGGGGTCATTTTAAAAACACACACACACAGCCAACAACTAGAAATTAGAATACATATAATGCTAAACTCAGGTCAGGAATTGTTTTAATTTGTTCCCCATATATTCTGAGCTAATAGGATATTTTTCAACGGTGCTTTGCTTAAACTCAAACAGTTTGGTAGCCCACCAAAATATTTTAAAGCTGATCCTGGATTAATAATGTAAATATACTATTTGATAAGTATGTAGGGAGGGAAAATGTGGTTTAAAAAAAACCCTGCCAGCAGATATGGGGGGAATATGTTTTCCCTGAAGATTTGCCTGACTTAGGTTACTCTGACGCTTGAAAGATACAAATCAAGTCAAACCAAAACTCCTCCAAATACAAACTCAGATGCTCAAGGCTACCGTGCCAGAAGAGGCTGTGAGTGATAGCATGAGGCTATGAGTGAACATTCTTCAGTGGTCACTCCTAAGTTTTAGGAAGGGAGGAATGCGTAGGAGGAACCCATGAAGGCTGAGGTGCATGTGGGGGCAGCTAGCAGGGCTTGGGGGAGCAGAGAGGTAAGAGGTTCAAATCAGAGAGCTCAAGTGCTAAGAACATTTCCAAGTTATCAATCAGTGCTACTATACTAAGAGGCATCCAAAATTGGGGAAATACTGTAGTTTATTTGTCCCATGATTTAATAAACAGGGGTCTCCAACTATTTAGGCCCCTTGGGGGCATTTTTGAATGAGTGCTCTGGGCACCACCAGCCGCCCCTTGCCTTCTCTTCCAAAACAGTCCCCCTTCCCAGAGGCAGAAAGTGATCTCTCTCTCTCTCTCTCTCTCTCTCTCTCTCTCTCTCTCTCTCACACACACACACACACACACACACCACACTTTCCCAAGTGATCTGTGTAAAAGTCAGATCCAGAAGAGTTAACCAGAGTATTGAAAAGCATATAAAGGTGAAAGATGAAGTGGGAAAGAGCAGCTCTCTTCTAACTTCTTGGCAGAGCTTTACAGTATGTACTTGTTTTTAAAGGGAGAGTCACCTTTATCACCTGATGGCCAAGGGAGCAGTGAATGGTGGGCCTCTGGGATTTTATGGACACCAGAGGAAAGCCCACAGGCACCACACTGGTGATTCTCAAAAGAGTGCATCTATTATCAATATATATATATATATATATATATATATATATATATATATATATATATATATATATATATATATATATATGGCTAGTGCCAGCTCCAGGTTGTTGTAGGGGGTTGCCTGGTTAAGGTGTTCACAGTAAGACCCCTCTATGACTGTGTCCACTTCCTCCTTGAACATTCACCTGCTGCTCCCTCTTGCTCTGATCCACACCATTTCCGAGAGAGAGAGAACAAGGTGCATGGAGTGTACTGCTCCTTCTCATTGCTTGCACACTCAGAGATGGCAAATGAAGAAGCATCAACAGTGAGGAGAAGGTGTGGTCAGGCCAGGAGGCTCCACGAATGAGCAGTGGGGCTCCCACTGAGCCATGGGCCTTCGCAGCTTCCTGAAGAGGCTGGCTTCTGATGCTGACCTTGCATGTAACTGTCCGAAAAGGACAGGGACAGGATCGACACCAGCCTTTGCCAACCTTTTGTACACCAACATGGTTGAGGTGGCTGGGGCTGATGAGAGTTGCATCTGAAGGGCTCCAGGTTGGCAAAGTCTGACCTCTGCTACAGTATAAAGTATTATGCAAGCAATGAAGAGGAGAAATAGGAAGCTACCACTAACACAGTGTGGGCTTTGAAAATGTTTTCCTTTTTTTTAATGAATAAAAGTCTGACCTGTTTAGAGGCAGAGTATCAAACTCCTTTGCATATCTCTGTCATCCTACACACAACTTCTGCTCATTGATTTCTAAGCCAAGGCAGGATCTGACTCAGAGGAACAAAGCATGTGACATGAACCTTACCCACGCTGCTTCATCCTCTCTCTCTCTCTCTCTCTCTCTCTCTCTCTCTCTCTCATGGCGTCTAAGAGTCAGGTGAAATATTATGTATTGCCGTGAAGATTTATTATATATATATATATATATATATATATATATATATATATATATATATATATATATATATATATCTGTCCGTCCGTTCATTTCAGAATGCAATCTGAAGGCCTATGGAACCTATATAATATAAAACATCCGGTTATAAATAAATAAATTAATAAATAAAGTAGGTTAAAATGCAAACTTAAAATTACAGTGCAAGAACTGAACAGTGATCAACAATAAAAAAATCTAGAATATCAAAAACATTGGCATCTTGGCATATTTTCAGGGAGAGGGTGTTGCGTGCCCAGACACAGAGTCCCCCCCCCTCCTGGCACGTCTAACTGCTGAGTGGTAAAATGAATGGACACAACAACTGTCTGGGATTTAAACGGCCACAACTTTATTGATTTCAGATGTAGGAAGCTTTGGCATAGTCATTGGGCAGGCATTCCACTCAGCCCGCCCTGCTGGGGGAACTGAGGAATGGCAGGGTCTGCTTGGGGGTGTATCCATAGCAAAACACAGTTTTACACAGATGCCCCCCCCCAAACGCCGAGGGAAGCTCTATGGACCGCTAGCCCAATGCAGCCAGCTCTTTGGACACAGACTTCTCTCCAGACCCTTTAACGGGGTACCCTGCTAACGCCGCCGCAGGGAACAGGGAGTGGGTGAGTCACCACTTCACCAAACCCTGAATGGATGAAAGACTATAGGATTCCGCCCAAGGCCTAAACTGCCAAAGTTGTGACTAGTGCTGTGGGGAAGGTGGAACCTGCAGAGCCGGGAAAATTCCTTCCCGGCTCCCAATACGGCAACCATCAAAAGACCACAGCAAAGCCCGGCGAGCTGAAAAGAGACGGTTAGAGGAGTAACCAACTATTAATGAAGGGAGGGGAAGGGTGGTTGATGCTCCTGGCAGACTGGATGCTGTGCTGAGTGCTCAGCTGGGCTAGGTAGATGGCCATGCCCCGCCCCCGCCCCCAGGGCTGCCGTGGATTGGCTCACTTGAAGGACGGGTTTGGTGGGAACCCGTGAACCTCAGTGGCGTCCTGAGGGGACAGGGAAATATTCTAAGATGGCACTGTGTGTCTAGGTGAGAGAGGAAGTGCTGCGCTGGGCCACAACCACCGCTCACCAGCAAAACAGAAAGCGGTCATTCCCTAATTGGTAAGCCTGATTCTCATCATGAAAGCACTCCTGCCATTTGCTCCAGTGAGGACTCTCTCTCTCTCTCTCTCTCTCTCTCTCTCTCTCTCTCTCTCTCTCTCATATCTGTGAAAGGGGTAGAATCTCCATTCTGCTCACAGAAGGGGAGTGCAAAGATAGACCTACCCATCATATAGGATGCTTTTCATAGGGTAATTCATGCAACAGGACAAATTGTTGTTTTCAGCATCAGCAAAGCAATAAGACTGCTGAGTTTTGCTGGAGCAAAATGCTAAGTGAGAGTGAAGTTTGCTGTAAGGAAATCAGTTCATCAGTGCTTTGCAATTGGCCTGTTTAATGCACCCCATTTGATTCTCCTCATCGGTTATGAAAGAAAGGCCTCTTTGAGGTAGGAGATAGCACCCTTTCTTATGAAAAAAGCAAATTATACCCAGGGGCAACATCCCTGCACAACAGGAAAAGGCCAGCCTCCTCCCAGGAGATATGGCCCCAAATTAAATGCAAGTAATTTCCTGGCTAACCTGTGATTTCTATCTGGTTGTGGCTTCTGGCATATAACTAAGTCTCAAGTTCTGCTATTTCTGTTTAGCAACTCTCACATGTGCTCCTGCTTTCATTTCCAAACTTTAATATGCAACAGCCCGTCCACAGAAGGCAGTGGAAGGCCAAAAGTTTTGGCTGTGCTAGTCAGCTGCAGCTTTGCTAGGAGACAGGCTGGTTGTTCATAGTCCTGTAGCATTTTTTCTTTTTTCTCAGAATGCACCAACACATGTGCATATTTGAAAGCTACAGAGCTGGCAAAAAAAAGCACAGGAGTTTGTCAACCATCAATTGCTCTGCTCTCCATAAACCTGCATCCTCAGTGTCATAACCATCTCTTTATACCCTTCGCTAGAATCAGGGGGGGGGGGGACCTGGCCTGTGACAGAAGTGGAGATGTCTTACGACATAGCCTATTGTTTTGTCACTAACCTGGCTGAAATTGAGACCCAGCAATGCCTTTAAATCATAATGCAAAAACTTTTATCATGGACAATTTTAAAAGTCTCATTAATAGTATGTGTGTGCTTAATAATTATTATCTTGAGATATGCATAACTGTGGCAGTCAGTGCTATTTTTCTAGAAAAAGAGGTGCTGGAACTCACCATGAACACATCCGTTGTTCTCTTAGAACAGCAATGGTGCTCACCTGAGAGGTGTTGGAATTGAGATTCAGTGAGTTCCAGCTAGAAAAATAAAAAAAACCTGGTGGTAGTGTAGGTGTGATGCATCATAGCCAAATGCAGTCATCTGTTCTGCAATACTGGCTGCCAGTTGTAATACCACCTGATTGGTCATGAGTTTCACTGAAATAACTGGTTCTATCATGACCAAGGATACTTCCTGGTGGGTGTTTATTGTGGGAGGGGTGCTCCTCATTCAACCTGTTTTTGTTTTTGTTTGCAATGTCCAGATGACAGCCTCTATTTCCCACCCCACAATTTAATCCCGAGTTACCCTTTTCTGGGAGAAATCCAATAAGCTTTTTTTTAAAAAAAACCAAAAACAAAACTCTACTGCCCACAAAACATTTAAAATATCGGAATTACCTGTTTACAATATTAAACCCGCACTGAAAGCATCAAAGGATACCTTTCAGAACATCACCCTTAATCCATATGCCTGTGCTTTGACGTCAGCAGCTGTGGCTCTTCTTCATGTTCCACTGTTGGGGAGCCTGATTCAGCATCTTATGAGCTACGGATACAATGCAGCACACAATAAGGGTCCCCACACAGGAAAACAACCACCTGCAAGACTCACATTTTGCACACGTATGAATATCTCAAATAACAAAACACCGCACAAACAGACAACATGGAGCATACATGCTTTTGACAGAAAAGCCAGTTAAACGTCTGTATATGGCATTATGAGATATTTATTTATTTATTTATTGACAAAAAATTATTGGTTTTCCACATCCAAAAAACAAACAAAAACAACCAGGCAAAAAACAACAACAAATAATAACCATCACAAAAAAACAAATATTACAAACAACATCAACTAAATAAAAGAAAACAGATACATACCTCACAAACAGGAACACACCATCTATTGATTATAATCTAGTTCCAAATCTTGTTAAGGGGACTTCCCCCGTTCTCTCTCCTGCGTTCAATTCTAATTTACTTTAGTAACATTTCTAGTTATTTTAACTATTCATTCGCTATCCTTCTTGATCTTTATCTCAAAATCTTATGTCATATAACTTCTACATAAAAATACAACCTCATATTACAAATCTTAATTTCTAATATCCTTTTCTTTCTCTTAGTTCCATAAAACTGCTGCTCCTATTACTTCTTATTCATACCTTATAAAATATTATACCAACACAATAGGCATTATGAGATATTTATATCTATACAAATGTTTGGTCCTGCAGTTGGTTGGTTTTGATGTGGTATATAACTTTCTCCTTGATGGCACCCTGTTTCTAGAATACCCTCCCCTTATGGGAGGTGAGGCAACCAACAGTAGGTGGGGTAGAGCCGCTCTTGAATATTTCCAAGACCAGTGCTCTTTGGAAGAGGCTAAGCAGTTCTTTGAATCATGGCCATTGTAATCTCTTGCACAGAATTATAGAACTGCAGAGTTGGAAGTGACCCAAATGGTCAGCTAGTCCAACCCCCTGCAACGCAAGATCTTGCAAATTTGGACCACCCGTACAAAGACTATATGCCGACACCCTGAATATTCTTCACTGAACATCAATGAATTTCTGCTCAGTTTTAGTAAGTCACATGCAAAAGCAATGCTTGGTGGATTGTAGTGTGAGCTTTTGAATGGGAAGTACCTTTTAATTTAAGTCTTTTAACCTGGCTCACAATTACTGAGATATGACTCCATTTGTAGATTATTACTTTATTTCAATAAACTGAAAATTCCATACCTAACACCACAATTGTAATAACACTAAAATGCTTCCAATTGTAAACCTGTCCAGGGTTACACAGCACCTCCAGTGATAAATTATGCTGACATCATTAGTCCCCGATTGGCTAGGAAGCTGGACACACAATGAAGTTTTATTGTAGGTATCGTTTACAGTTATGATAGTTTTACAAGGTTTAATAGCTTTGTATTAAATATATTGTGTTTGGAGTAAGCTAACATCTTGGCGTATATTGTACGCCAAGTATGCCAGGGTGTTTCATCAGAAGGCGCAACTATTTACGTAAGAAAACTGTAATATGTGTGACTCCGGTCATAAATTTTGCCTTATTACTTGTCTGTCGTTGCAGCTGACAAAAAGGACAAGTACTAAACTGTCTGTATAAGGGGGCCTTTGTCCATTAGTCCCAAATTAGCTCTGTCACACAAAAATAAAAATCCACACAAAACTTCCATAGGAACTCTACCACTGAAGTAAGTTATGTTATACAAAAAGGAAAAGGGGGGGGGGAACCCTAAACAAATTGGAACTTGAGAACCAATGTTACCTTAATCTGATTAAATTTAGGGCCTTCGTTATTGTTCTTCACGCACTCATAAAATATGTGTTGGAAGGGACACAAGCCATGAATGTATTATATGACATACGGTATGCGTCACATATAGAAGCCTGAGATGATATTTTAGGGGAACTATTGCAATTTGCTCCATTGAATTTATCCCACTCAACTAGGCTTGACATTTGATGATGCAGAAAGCAGGGAGAGAAGATACACAGGTGAGATCCTCACCTTCTCTCTACTTTTTAAATAGTCTTGTGTGAAAGGAATAATAATAACCATCTAATTTATTTAAAGATGGAAAGATGAGCATGCTGTTTCCATTTCAGGAGCAGCAGAAGCCCACTCTTCACACGAGACTCTGGAACTGTAAAAGAAATGTGCAGCTTACTCACACATACTCTTCCTACATGTTCATATCAGGCAAAAAGGCACCCTGGAAAATGAGGCTAGTGGAACACACTGAAGTTGATCCACTGGGAGGAAGTGTCTGACTCTTGTTTAACCAGTTGCAATACTTTGGTGCTTCCAGCTGTGATCAGTGAACCTTCTCAACTGAAATTGAGATGAACATACTTAGCTATTTTTAATAAAATTAGGAAAATGGCCTGATTTGGAGCCTGTCCTGTTAATGGGGAATCTGTCCTTTCATTGAACCTCCAGCTGAGCTCTCAAATCTCTTTACTTAGTTGCACCTGCAACATTAGGAAGGAAGGGCCCTCTCTCTCCCCCCCCCACCCCGCTAGTTGCTCTGGCAGCATCCAATGCTAGCTCCAAAATGTCACTATTTTAAGCTTATGATTTGATTGTATACCAGCGAATTCAGTTTGGACAATTAAAGTGGATTTGGCTTTATTGTGCAAAAAGCACAAACAAACAACCGTCAAACAGGTTTTTTTTTCCTGGTAAGAAAGGTGATGGGGAAATGTACTGGAAAAGGTGAGATAAGAGCAGCAGTAGATGAGTTCATACAACCTCCATGCAAATACATCAGAATATATGCTCAGTAAACAGCACTGTTCCCGGATGGAGACAACCTGGATATATTATAGAGAGGCATTTTTAACTTCAAGGCTTGACTACTGCATTCTGTGGGGTGTAGCCTTGGACACTAGCCCAGAATCTGCAGCTAGTAAGAATTTTGCAGCATGGTTACTGCGCAGAAACATTTTCTTTATCAGTGGCTGAAACAGCTGCTCTGGCTGTCTAGAAGCTACTGAGCCAAGTTTATGGTACTTGCATTAACATACAAAGCCCCAAAGAGTTTAGGACCTAGATACTTCAAAGAGTGCTTTCTCCCTTACAGACATACTCATTCTCCAAGGTCTTCCAGTGATGCTCTTTTGATAGTCCTATGCCATCCTGAAATAAGACATGGAAAGTGCAATCTCAGTGCTGGCCCCCTGACTCTAGTCGGGGATCATCTTGTATGGGGAAGAGTGGGATATAAGTGTTTTAAATACATAACTATCCTGGTTCTTGCACGGTTTTTCACTATGTTTTCTATTTTGTGCCAAGTGGCAGCTTGTAGGTTGGGCCAATGTTAGTAGGTGGCTATTGCTGCTGAGCAGAGAGGCTAACTACTATACCCAGTTTGCCATTAGGTAGTTGCACAATGTCATAGCTCTCTTTGCCTCCAATGCCACCAAGCGATACCTGTTAGTAAGGTTGTCTTCTTTGGTGGCTGTTCAGCAGTGGCAATCACTTACTATTACCACCACACAAGCCACCATTGTTTCGGGCTGTCATTCATTGTATTCAGTCAGACTGCTGATTTCCTGCATGAGAGTGGTAGACATGCTAGAGAGTTCATCACATGCACTCCTCGGTTTACACAAAACCTTCTCCATGTGGTTGTACATATACATGATTTAAAAGAGAAATTCAGTATTGTGGATTGGCCCAAAGCCCAGTTCTTTTCTCTTTCTCTCCCACACTGTTTTGTCAAGAGTAGCTGGTGGTAAATGGAGGAATCTCTCCCTTGCAGTACGAGAAAAGCCATAGCCACATACAGTATTTCAAACATAATGAACAAAAGTGAAACCTACTATACAATGTTGCAATGTATGCTCTCCTACTGGTAGAAGTCCCCCTCTTCAGCATTCAGCAAAATCACCACCCAGGATACTTCGTTCTACCTCATCCAGTTACCTGGAGTTTTCTTTTCAAAATTCCATGGTTGCTGGAAGTGGGTTTCTCATGTCACTGCTGGTTTGTTTCTTTAAAAAAACTGTTATTGCTGCAAACTCTGGGATCCCCCAAAGTATGCTAATGCATTCATCTCTTTCTCAGAAGCTACAGTTTGGTTGTTACTCACCACCTGAATTCACTATTAGGAGGAGTGATACATATTCTGCTGGAAAATTCAGTAATAATAATAATAATAATAATAATAATAATAATTTATTTCTACCCCACCCATCTAGCACTGGGGAATTAAGTCATTATTTTCTTGACAATTAACTTTCAGAACAAACATGAGATTAGAAGCGTTTTGGAATTTATCTGAAATTCAGCAAGGGACTTCAGTAATTTTTCAACTCCTGTATTCCCAGTTCAAAAACCTGCAGACCAAACTGGCTCTATATTAATTTTGTATATATGTGTATCATATTAAAATGTAATATAAGTAAAAGAATTAACTTACTATGTAATCCTGTATAGACCCGCAATAATATATGTGCCTTGCTCTCCCTAACTAAGCATGCGCACAATAGCAGCATGAATTACATGCACTTATTTTGGGGTGGGGGTGGGGAAACAATCCTTGTTTACTATCCTTTTAAAAAAAAGACCATAACTGCAATTCACTTTTTAACGACCTTATTTAACTAGTTTCTGAAGTGGCTCAGCAGTTCTCTCAGTCATCACAGGCTACTTTCTTTATTTTGCAATAAGCAAGAGTCAAACCCCAGACTGCAAATTTGTCAGCGATAAGGATACCAGCTCTCCCAATAATCTATAAATTCAGCTTAATGGGGCAGATATCAGAAAAATGTGTTGGACTGAAGGAAAATAAATCACACGTGGTTTCCTGGCATAAGCTGGCACTGTGTGTCTTATATTTCAGTCAAATTATTCCATTTGTTTCTAAAGATATTTTAATCCCACATGACCTCAAACTTCCCATGAACCAGGGCTTGAACAAAAGGCCGCCCACTGTCTTTGCAGTAAATCTGTTGTCTCCCTTCTAGGTCCTCAACCTGGGATCATAGATCACCCCTGTCCAGCATCTTGCTTCAATTTACTCAATTAACTTGAGTAAAGCACTTGTAAGTTTGCAGATGTTGCTTTATTATCAAGGCCTAAAAATGTACAAGAGAGTTCAGGAGCCTGAGGTTATGGGGAGGTTGTGGAGATGGGGGATGGGCTGTAGAGGGAGGGGTAGGTGGAAAAGTGCACGCTTCACAATTGTTTTCTCAAGGTGCACAGGAGGAGAGTCAGTACATTGTTTCCCTGACAAGTTTATTGAAATCATAAGATGCACCTAAGTCTTACAAGTGGAGGAATGTTTGATGCTATCTTGCAGAAAGATAGGCTATGAAGAATCGGCATTTCACCTCAAGATGAGATAATGTTGTGATTAACAGATGTTTAATTGAGCCATTCATCAAGTGAGGAACCTGCCTAGAAGTCAGCAAGGCTAAGTAAATTATTTCCACCCCTGCAGGTGTTGGACTGGCACTTCTATTACTCATGTAGAAATGAGCTTTAGAAGATCCCCCCCCCCCAAAGAAAAGATAATTTATTTCAATTGTATTGGATTTTATTTAATATGCTGTACACTGAAAGCACTTAGGTCCTGTTTTTCAAGCAAACTGTTGAGGTGTGGAAGGAGCAACAGGCTAGTTCTGGAGATGAAGATAAGTATGGATTGCAAAAATATTTGTGGCAGATTTTCATGTTTGTTTCCAGAGATTTCATTCATTCAATCAGTCTCTTCATTACTCTTTATCAATGGCCAATATTCAGAAAGAAACTATGTACAAATATATAAAATAATACCAAGCAAAACTAAATAGAAAATCATAGCAATACAATTACTAATAACTGTACTGTGCTACAGAATGTCAGGCACAGAAAAACAAAATTTTAACTATGCTAAGATTAACCCCCGGTGAGTTTTGCATGCAGCTACACATTATTTCACATTAGTTCGCCAGAAGCGGCTTTGTCATGTTGGCCACATGACTTGGAAGCTGTACGCCGGCTCTCTCGGCCAGTAACGTGAGATGAGCGCCGCAACCCCAGAGTCGGACACGACTGGACCTAATGGTCAGGGGTCCCTTTACACATTATTTAAGCCACCCTGGAAGAGATGAACTGTGTTCTGAAACAAAAGGAGTAAAAAAAAAAAAAGCATAAAAGGTTTTCATTTGGGAATAGGTTCTGGAGTTTTATGCAACAGCAGTGCCCAGTGATTCCTTTACAGGTCTTCCACACCTTAGAAGAGGGGCAGAGGCATAGGAGATCTGGAAGAAGGAAGATTTATAGCTCACCCAGTTCTTTTAAGAAAGACATTCCTCCAATACAAGAATATCCTAGAGAGATTAGTACAGTCCTGTCAGTTTCAAGAGTTATATCGTATATCTTGGAGGACTTCGAGAATGTTCACTTAACAAGACATTCAGATAAAGCTGAGTGTCATAGACAATGAATCTGGATTAATTCAAGAGCAGTTTGGAGAACAGTGGTTTGTTTGGATCAGTTCTGTTCTATTCAGACTTCAGTTTGCATGCTTTCAGAGTAATGGACAAACTACTTAGGTGAGCCTTCTTCTAGGCAGACCACTGTAGTCCCCATGATGTAAATGGGGGAAAACGGACTCAAATCCACACATGTTGATTTAAGCCTTTTGACGATTATAGCCTGGAAGATACTGAAACTTTGCTTGGTTTCAAATAATTAGCTGGCTTTTGTAATTTGCCATTTTCTAAATCATTACTTCACTCTTTGTCCTTAGCGTGACCTTACAATTTGTTATTTTAACAGTTTAAGTAGACAATAAAATATAAACATATACTAGATGACCCAAATGCTGGTTGCTTAAATTACTGAAATAATGATTTATGAGCTACAAATTACAGTCACAAATCAGTTTTAAATGGTTGGAATTTCCCTTGTGAATACTGCATGAAAATTTCTGAAGAAATTTCTTTGCATTAAAAGGAATTGGAAATTTTTTATCACATGTGGCAGAGATATTGTTATGCTTAAAAATATTGATGTATTTTGCATATACTGAAGTGATACGACGTATGAACAAAGTACTGAGTTATCATGGTATGAACAAGCTGTTGCTGATTTTGTTATCTTATAGAAGGGTGTGTGCAGACATATGCAATTTGAGGAGTGAGCCTGCTGTGAAACATACTCACTGCATTCCCCCCCCACCCCGCCTCATATAACTTTCTCCTCCAGCTCAAGCTCAAGGGAAATTGGTTGTCTGCAGGGCTGGATTAAGACCTTTAGAGGCGCTAAGCATCAGAAAGATTATAGTGCCTCCATATGTAATTCAAAATAAAAACAATAAACTGTTAAATAAAATTTGAAAATATTCACGCATAGATTTATTGCAATACATAGCATTATTTTTATCTACGTTAGTAGGATGCTCCCTGGTTTAGGCAGGGATAAGCAATAATAAAACAACAACAGAAAAATGGGGGAAGAGTTTGAAGTGCAGTGCAAGGAAGTCCTAATTGAAATCACATTTGTTTGTCATCTTCTTCACTAGCTGTTTGTTTTAGTGCTCCCATTCATCAGGGTTTCCTTCTCATTTTCCATTTTAAACATACATTTCACATGCCCTGTGGCTGCGACAGGTCATTCGGGGGGGGGGGGATAGCACCTGCCAGGAGCACCCACAAACATCTGTCCCGCTGCTGCTAGAGACAGAAAATGGTTCTTCCGATGATGCATTTTGGAAGGAGTGCTGATCTGACCAAATTGGTCCATTTCTTTTGCCATTAAGGTGAAGGTAAAGGTAAAAGACTGCTGGACGGTTAAGTCCAGTCAAAGGCGACTCTAGGGTGCGGCACTCATCTCGCTTTCAGGCCAAGGGAGCCGGAGTTTTTCCACAGACAGCTTTCCGAGTCATGTGGCCAGCATGACTAAACTGCTTCTGGCATGACTGAAACCAGAGCGCACAGAAACGCCATTTACCTTCCCACCGCAGCAGTACCTATTTATCTACCGGTACTTGCACTGGAATGCTTTTGAACTGCTAGGTTGGCAGAAGCTGGGACCGAGCGGGGATTCAAACTGCCAGCCTTTAGACCACAGGTTTAGACCACAGCGCCACCCGCGTCCCATAGTTTGCCATTAGGCCAGAGGGAGAGAGGGAGAGAGAGAGAGACTAGTTACACTGTATATTTAATAATTATTTCTAAATCTGCATCTATACATATAAATTAGCATATGCAAATATTATATGTGTATTTTATCTTCTTTTTGTGATGCATTTTCTTCTTCTTTGGTAATGCGCAAAGGGTCAAGGAAAATACATAAATTCATATATAAATAGCACAGTTTTACATTTCCTTGCTTTTTGACTTGTCACTTGTCCTAGCCTTAACTGTGCACTTAATGAAGCTTCTGGAGCTGAATGAATAATAAAGAGTAGCTGAATAGCTGGTGGCAAAATGGAAAGGCGTCTAGAATTGTAAAGGTTAACAGTGCAATCCTGTGCATGACTACTCAGAAGTAAGTCCCATTGAGTAAAATTGCAGCCTAAAAATCTAAAACCTTTAAGCAGTGACTTAAAACCTAATTATTATGGATACAGACATTCAACATTCATTTCTCAATATTGTTCCCTTAAGAAACAACAATTTAGTCAACCAATTATTTTATCTCTTTTAGGGATATTTTCTTAATTTGCAAAACAATCTACAAATATAATCAGCATGCTAAATACATGTGGTATCTTGTTCAGAATGCCATGTTGGGGGAAGAATGCAATTAAAGTGTCAAAATATAATTGTTTTCTTATATTTAATTTAAAGTGGCTGATTCGCATTGGCTTTTCATGTTTACGAGCTAAAAGACAAAGAGAGTTACTAGCACAACTGCAAGTATTTTAATAACAGAGATATACAGCTCGGAGCATTTATTTTTTTAAAAAGAAACAATGTCCCTATGATAAGGCTGCTGCTATCAGAACATATTAAACATCATGCAATTCATTTTTTATTTCTCCTCTTAATCGCTAACTTAATGAATAAAAAATTGGGTTAGATTTTACTTGAGTGGAACTACGAGGAAGAGAATGCTTCCCCTACACTGCCTCTGTCTGATACACCATGACGTTTATGATGGGTCTATTTCCTGATCTTATCCAGCCTTTTAGAATATGGTGAGGAGAGCTTCAAGGAATCAAGAAGTCTCACAATTGGTGTGTGTTTCCTCTTCCCATGTTTTTGGATACTGAGGTCACATTTCCTCGGCTGCGCTCAACTGCCATTTCACTCATCCCTTCAGAGAATCATTTCAGAGGCCATTCCACCCGTTCCTTATAACAACCAATGGGAAGCTGCACACGCCTCCTCCACGCCAGAAGGAGCGCTGGAAATAGCGTTTGCACATGCGTGCGCATGCGCACTCTGGCCCACCGCGGCGTCTGCAGACTGTGAACCAGCCCAAGCCACAGAAACTTTGCTGACCCCTGCTCTAGAGTTTCAAGTTATATCCAGTTATAAGAGTTTTAAATTCATCATCAGCACTGAAGCCAATACCTGGAGATATGGGAATTCAATCTAGAATCTTCTACATGCAAAGCAGATGCTCTGCTGCTGAGCCATGCCCTTTCCATTTCTTTAACCCTTTTGTATTTTATTAGATTTTATATCTTTATTATTAATTGTAAACCACCTTTAAAGATAAAGGTAAAGGTACCCCTGACCATTAGGTCCAGTCGCGGACAACTCTGGGGCTGTGGCGCTCATCTCGCTCTATAGGCTGAGGGAGCTGGCATTTGTCCGCAGACAGCTTGCAGATCATGTGACCAGCATGACTAAGCTGCTTCTGGTGAAACCAGAGCAGCACATGGAAACGCTGTTTACCTTCCCACCGGAGCGGTCCCTATTTATCTACTTGCACTTTGACGTGCTTTCGAACTGCTAGGTGGGCAGGAGCTGGGACCGAGCAACGGGAGCTCACCCTGTTGCAGGGATTCGAACCGCCAACCTTCTGATCAGCAAGCCCTAGGCTCTGTGGTTTAGACCACAGCACCACCCACATCCTTTAAACCACCTTTAGTGAGCTCCCACCCCATTTCTCCATCCAACTTTTGATGCTTGTGAGGTAAAACTAAAAGCCTTCTTATTACAGCAAGCAAGGGAAAAGGCTGAACAAAGGAACCAATGCTGGAGCAAGATAGGAGCACAGTGTCTGTGTCTTCTTTGCTGCTCTTAAAGACGCAACAACACTTCTGAGAGCCAGTGTGGTGTAGTGGTTAAGAGCGGTAGACTCGTTATCTGGGGAACCGGGTTCGCGTCTCCACTCCTCCACATGCAGCTGCTGGGTGACCTTGGGCTAGTCACACTTCTTTGAGGTCTCTCAGCCCCACTCACCTCACAGAGTGTTTGTTGTGGGTGAGGAAGGGAAAGGAGAATGTTAGCCGCTTTGAGACTCCTTCGGGTAGTGAAAAGCGGGATATCAAATCCAAACTCTTCTTCTTCTTCTTCTTCTTCTTCTTCTTCTTCTTCTTCTTCTTCTTCTTCTGGACTGGAACCTGACAGCCTTCCATAAACCACATCAACAAGAGTAAGTGCCATTATGCCCCAAGCACCAGAAATGGCATACATGAATTATTTGGGTCAGTTGTGGGGGAAATATTCTCATATCCCAGTCCACATCTCAGACCCCCTGTGGTGCAACCCATGTTGATGGTGGGAGGTGAATCACTACAGGTTTTTAAACTGTCTCCCTTTTGAGAGAGCAGAAAAGTAGTGTAGAGTTGTGAGGAAGAGACAGGAAGCAGAACTTGCAAGTGAAAAATGGGGGGGGGGGAATTGGGACCACCAAAAGTATGTGCTAATTGTCTGAACCCAGTGAGACATTGCACAGAATTGGTAGCAATTAAGGGAAGATCCTCTGTTGTGTGATCTACTGTATCAACTCCCAAGGAGCTCGTGAAATCAAGCTTTAAAAACAGCCTTGAGGTGAGAATGATGGATAAAGAGCATGAATCCGAGAGGGAGTCCACTGAAAATGGCCCTGCACACATCAATCACATTTTGAATTCCTCCTTTTTTACTGAGGGCTGTTCGCTTTCTTTGGCTTTTAGGAACATTCACCCACTCAAGACAGCAAGGAAGGGGTATGAAGCTGGACGTGTTTCAAAGTTCTTTTGACTAATAGGCCTCTTTTCCTGCAAAACGCTTTCTACCATGTTTGCAAATACATCAATTAAAAAAAGGTAGAAGCCCATAAAGGAGATCAAAGATAAGATCAAGATTAGTTAAGCAAAAGAGAACAAGTTGTAAGAAAACAGTGATTTTCTCGATGAAAAAGTACCCACACTTCCTGCCTGCCTGAGTGTGCAATTTGAAGTTGCCTGAGGCAGCCAAACTACATACAGTATATAAATGAGGCAGGTACTGTAGAGAAATTCAGACATGAAAGAACCCTCTGAACAGGTGTCAAATACAATTGATTGCAGCAGATTGGGGGGAGGCTAGCCGGAAGAGAGAGTGTGTGATAAAAGTTAAGGAAAAGAAAACGAGCTTCATAGCAATGGCTTGTAGAGACAATAGTCATAGAGTGATTGCAATTGATACCAAATATATAATATAAATTTTAGAAGCCAGTGTGTGTGAGAGAGAGAGGCGGGGTGGATGGGAGAGAGAGAAATGTGTCTGTATGCTTATACACAATTTGTTCCTGACTGTAAAAAAATCAGAAATAGTACTCACTTTCAGGTTGCGTCCCTCCTTTTCACTTCTGCTCTAGTCCAGCTACATAATACAGTATATGAACACAGAAGCAGGTGCCTTCTCTAACTAGGGAGGAAACTGTATGTGTGCATCCAAATAGATACTGTACACGCAATTCCTCTGCCTGATCCAGCAGTTAGGGCTTCTGCCTGGATGCCTTGGGCAGTCAGTGAAAATGATGATAATGGTGATGATAATTTATTTATTTATTCATTTCATTTTTGGATCACTTCCCACGAGGCACCCTGAAGCGACTTGCAATACAACTGAAACATACACAGAACTGTATATATAAAAACAGTGAAAACATTTGCATATACAGGCACACCCTGTTTTATTGTGCTTCACTTGACTGTGCTTCGCAGATATTGCTCCTTATGAGGACGTAGGCAGCCCAGCCGTGTCCAGGGGAAGGAAGCCCCCTGCTCCCACCATCGCCCCTCTTGTGGCCACAAGAGTGGAGCTGGCTAGGGCTGGGTTTTTTTCCCCCCTGCCCCTGCAGCTGGGGGGCTGGCTGGCTTAATAGACTACAGTATCGTGTAAACACAACTTCTACATGCACTGGAAAACAACAAAACGTGAGACTTGTTTTATTTCGATACTTGCCATATTGAAGTGTTGTGGGCCCCAGACGTTGAGAGCTTTGAGAATTAACACAAGTACGCCAAACCTGTCCTGATAGCAAATTAGCAGCCAGTGCAGCTCTCTCAGCTATGGGGTAAGATGTAATCTGTTCCTGTGAGTTATCTGGCTGCTGCAATCTGCCTTAGTTGAAACTTCCAATGCAGATACAAGGCAGATAAAGTGTGTTAGAGTAATCGAGCCTTGAAGTGCCCAGTGCGTGGAACACTGTGATCAGGTCTTGTGATAGTCGCAGCTGGAGCACCAGCCAGAGATGGTAAAAAGCACTCCTAGTTACAGAGGCCACATTTTTTGTGTTGGGCTGGTGTGTGTGTGTGGGGGGGGACATGCACCCCATAGGAGGTAGGAGCGGATCGGCCCCTGGAGAATGGAGTCCCCTCGTGATGCTGCCTGCTGGCTCCTGCTTGCTGTTACGCTGCTGAACCTGCATGTCCCCAAAGGTGAGTCCTGGCTGGTGCTTTGACCCAGGGGTGAGGGGAGCCTGCATCCTCACTGATCCAGCCCCCCTGCTGCTTTTGCCCCTGAATGGTGGGAGGTGGGGAGTGTGATCACCTCCACGAACTGGATCTGGGGATCCCACGTCACAATTTTCATCAGCGGGATGTTGGAGAGTATGGCACACCCCTAGTGCTATATAAATAGATATGAAATACTTTATAAACCAACACAAACAAATGACAAATCTCTAACCTGCAGTGCTTTACATTACTTTTCTGCATGCCTTGGAGGAAGGAGGGCAGATACAACAAGGGCAATATAACTTAGAAGCAATCAAAGGTAAGCTTGAAGTCTTGAGAGTTTAGCATATACAATTAATTGAAATTAATTTTAAAACCAATCTTCCCTGCAAAAGAGTCTTTCTTACAGAGTGGTTTCTGGATGTCTAAAAAAGTAGTTTATTTAAAGGTTTGGGTTTTTTTTGTTTTTGTTTTTTGTCTATTTATTGCTTGGTGCTAGACATCACACTTCAATCATAATGCCTTTTGTTTTGGGTTGAATTCTGTGATCAGTAGGCAGTGAACACATCACCTCGGTCCTAGACATTCTAAAAAAGGGTCTAAATCTGTAGGTGCACAATACATCTTCTAGGATTGGGTCCAGGAAAAAGCACCCCAAGGGGCAGGTTCAGGGATATATATATATTTTAAAGATGATCAAAGAAATATTGCTTCTTTACTCCTTTCACCAAGCAGATGTGCAACGTGTCTTGGGAGAGAAATAGAAAAATTCCTGAGTGATTTATTTGATGAACTCCGTTTTAACCTAGCTTATTGCATGCCTGATTTCATGATGGTGGTTATTAGTTTCAAGTTGAAAATGACCAGATAGAGACTTGTTCACTTCATCAATATAATGCATTTATTGGTTGTCAGGAGAGTCACATGGCAACCAAAGAGTAAATCTTCCACTGTCTTAAAGTGTGTTTCCAAGTTAAAAGATTGCTTGATGTATAGCTGAAACACTGAATAAAAGAAAAAGGTAGAGGGAGATATATTGATTCAATTTTCAGATTAAAAACATTAAAAGCAGATGCATTGTTTATAACATTAGGATTTTATCAAATGCCTTTGCATATGGGGGAAAAAATCATATCTACCATACAAATGTTTGAACTAAATAGTCCTTGCCAGAGAGGGAAGAAGGAGAAAGAAATCACTCCCCTGTGCTTTCTATGTTCTCTAGAATATACTACAAACATAGGAGAACAATTGTAGAAATCAGAACTTAGTTTCTAAATAAATGAGGTTAAAATGATGGGGGAAAGTACATATTTTAAAGACATTTTTAGAATTTAAAAATACAGAAGATTGATAGTCTACCAAAGGGACATAAGAATACAGTGGTACCTTGGTTTACGAACAGCACTGTTTATGAGCGATTCGGGTTACGAACTTCTGCAGAACCAGAAGTTTACCTTGGTCTATGAACTTTACCTCGGTCTAAGAATGGAAACCGATGGTAGAAGGGCACCGGCGTTAGGAGGCCTCATTAGGGAAAGTGCACCTTGGTTTAAGAACGGTTTTGGTTGAAGAATGGACTTCCGGAACGGATTAAGTTTGTAAACCGAGGTACCACTGTATACAGTCTGATCCTAGGCATGTTCACTCACAAGTCCTACTGACTTCAGTGGGACTCACAAAGGCAGCTCTAACCTAGAAACAGGAGTGGGGAACATGTTTGACTACAATTCCCATCCTGACTGTGACTTATAGTTCAGCAACATCTGGAGGGCACAGGTTCTCCACTCTGAGATAGAAGCAAAAATAGTTGGAAGTAGAGCTTTTCCTGATAGAGGTGCATACCATTATGCACTAGGAGGTGGAGAAAGTGGATAGAGAAAAACTTTCCCCACTCTTGAAACAAAATAGAAAATTCTTTCCAGTAGCACCTTAGAGACCAACTGAGTTTGTTCTTGGTATGAGCTTTCGTGTGCATGCACACTTCTTCAGATACCTGAAGAAGTGTGCATGCACACGAAAGCTCATACCAAGTTGGTCTCTAAGGTGCTACTGGAAAGAATTTTCTATTTTGTTTTGACTATGGCAGACCAGCACAGCTACCCACCTGTAACTTTCCCCACTCTTATAACTCTACAACTCATAGACACCCCAAAAAAGTTGAAAGTACATCTTCACACACCATTAAAATGGTGGTGTTTTCTCCTAGAAGAAGTAGCAGCAATGGCCTCCAACTTGGGTGACTTTAAATGGAGATTGGACAAATTCATGGAGGATAAGACTGTCAGTGGCTCTGTCTAACCTCCATAGTTGGAAGCACTATGCCCTGGAATACCACTTGCTGGAAGCCACAAGAGGGTAGAGGGCTGTTGTGTTCATATCCTGCTTGCAGGCTTCCCATTGTGACCTGGCTGGCTAGAGTGTCTTTATGATATACAGTGGTACCTCTGGTTACGTACTTAATTCATTCTGGAGGTCCGTTCTTAACCTGAAACTGTTCTTAACCTGAAGCACCACTTTAGCTAATGGGGCCTCCCACTGCTGTTGTGCCACCAGAGCACAATTTCTGTTCTTATCCTGAAGCAAAGTTCTTAACCTGAAGCATTATTTCTGGGTTAGCGGAGTTTGTAACCTGAAGCGTATGTAACCCAAGGTACCACTGTATGTTTTATTTACACATATCTACAACCTGAAGCTTTTGATGGAGGGGCTCGAAGCAGCAGCAGCACCCTAAAACGTGGCCACTTACTCCATAGTAGTAGCACCAGCATCCTTTGTCTTCAGCCCCACTTGCTCTGCAGGGCACACCCCGGCTTCATTGTCCCTCTCTGCTTCCTGGTTACATCACTGCCAACCCCTTCCCTAAGCTAAGCTCTTTATCTACAGAGGGAGGGAAGGAGGACTCCATTCATTTGCACTTGAACATAGTTTTCCTTTAAAACTTTGAACTACTAATGGTTAACCCCCCCCCCATCCCACCCCAAAGGCGGTCACCACACAAAGAAGTCTGCCTGACTTCATTAAAACTGGTTGATTTGGCTAGTATTGCAAGTGCCCAATACAAAACCCAGGCAGTGTGCCTCCTTAACTAGGTAAAGGGACCCCTGACCATTAGGTCAAGTCGTGTCCAACTCGGGGGTTACGGCGCTCATCTCGCATTACTGGCCGAGGGAGCCGGCGTACAGCTTCCAGGTCATGTGGCCAGCATGACTAAGCCGCTTCTGGCGAACCAGAGCAGCGCATGGAAACGCCGTTTAACTTCCCACCGGAGCGATACCTATTTATCTACTTGCACTTTGATGTGCTTTCAAACTGCTAGGTTGGCAGCAGCAGGGACAGAGCAATGGGAGCTCACTCCGTCGCGGGGATTTGAACTGCCGACCTTCTGATCAGCAAGCCCTAGGCTCTGTGGTTTAACCCACAGCGCCACCCGTGTCCCTATAACTAGCTTTTACACATAACACAGCTAATAACACAGGCTCATCAGTGGGTGCACCATACCTCTTGCCACCCCAGTGCACACTTGGGTCTGTCTATTTCCTGGTTCTAACAAGCCAGTTCTAATTAAATTCCACTATTTATTAAACGCAAGCATTTAGTACCCACAGACCTATAACAATAGTATTGAAAGTGACCTCATCTGCCATATGTCTTTACACAATGTAGGATGGAGATCACTTGTTGCAGCTGATGTTCTGTAAACTACCAACTCACATGTTATGCTGGGGGATGTGGGGGGGGGAGAGCAAGCCGAGGCAAGATGAGAACCATTTCTCAGACTTTAAAGGGAAGTTTAGTTGACCAACCAGTTCATTGTAATTTTAAAAGCATGAAATACAATATTCTATATTTACGCTTGTCACCTTGGTAATCTTAATGAGCTGCATCACAACCGGCTAATTACTCCTTTTGGAATTGGCTTTATGTGCAATGGTTGGATTAGAATTTCCAGCCTTGCTTGTTCAAGGGGAATCTCGGCTTTATTGCATATAAAGTTCGAAACTTTTTATATTCTATCTGCGCATGCAACCTTATCCACATATGTCCAAAAATACTCAGGAGGAAATACTGTAACAAGGTTTTACTGCTTTGGGTTCTTTTATTAATACCACATGTGCTGTTGTAAGGTTAAGTTATTAAGTGATATACAATAATTGTCTCTGCTCTAAAGGAGACATTTTCATTTTAACTATACTCAGGTGGATCCGCTTCAGTATCATTTATCAGAAGCATATTTTAAGAAACATCTCAATAGGACACATCTCCACCCCCCACCCCCCGTCTTTTTAACAAGAAAGACCTGAATGGTCCAGCTTAGAAATTAAACATCCTTCCCTTTCATGCTGCACAAGTGCTAGAAGTTAGCAATATATATTTACAATGCTATCGTTCCTCTCAAAACCAGAGTTAATTTTTGCTGGGCTGATGCACTTGTTGGAACCCTGTATATGAAGGCATACAATGACTCTGTTTAGTTTGCAGGAGAAAATGATGTCATTTGCAAGCAAGCTTTCAGCTGTGATATTTTATAATTGTTTAGATGAAAACACGATAATCCTCTCCTCCTTCACCTAAGCTGCAATCCATCTTTAAAACTGTGATAATTCATAAAACCTGCAGCTTAATAAACTAACAAACCCCAGGCCTATGTTATTTTAAGGGAAGTCAATCTTTGATCAGTCAAGCTGAAATGGGCCTGATAAGTGCAGGCCTTACGTGCAGGGAGCAGCTCTCCAGTTTGTTATTGCTATTTGCTCATCATCCTCAAGTGCAAAATAAGCAGAAGTCTTTCCTAGGCGTCTTATCTCTTTTCACTTTCTTCTCGAGATCTCTGTCGCTTTAATCCAGCATGTCTGCTGCTGGTTAACAAGGAAATCCTATGTCAATTATCGCCAACAACTTCCCGCTGTGAAGCTGTGGGGAATTGAAGCTTTTGAGAGTCTTTTCACACCAAAGAGTGGTGCTGGGCCTAATTAAATGGCCCTCATATCCTGCCAGCCTACCAGTGGCCAAATGATAGATAGCTAATGAATGATAACCTAATTTCTCCAAGAGCTGTTTTGATTCATATGGCCAGTTGGGTTCTCAGGTCTATTGAATTTAGGGGCTTGTTGTTTGCAATTATGATGGGAAGAGAGAGCCCTGAAAGGTAAAACTTGGAAAGATATCCGTCTCACCGGCTCATTGTGCACAGAGTTTCAATTGTCAGAGTATATGCCTATTGCATATCAGAAAGGATATTGGTTATATTAAAAAAAAAATTGCTTTGCTGAAATGAGTTGACCCTTTTGCTAGGAATGAATTGCTCTGGTGACTCTTACCACATGTGTGCTGCAAAATTGTCCCATAAATCCCTCTCATAAATACTATCTCCGCAACTATTATTTTTACAAAATCGCCGAATGAGGTATCTGCCATCACTCACGCACAGCTGTCCCAATCCTCTCCCTTTTAATTTACTCCACTCCGCCGTGGCCTGAACAAAACCACCTTCGCTGCTGCTGCTGCTGTTGCTGCATGTAGCCAACTGTCTGCATTTAATCTTTGCGTAAAAACAGAATGACTTACACAGGTGGGGCTGCTAATCAACAGTGTCCCCCACTTCCCCAGTTCTGGTTTTAAAATGGCGCATCAAGTGATTTCATAAATACTACAATCACTTCAGAGAGGTGAGAGTTTGAAGCTTTTTACATCTACATAAACTACTTCCCCACTAAAGTTAGTCCAGAAGATTAGATCCACCTTCTAGTTAGTTGAACCTGGCTCTCTTTGAAATCAAAGTCAGAAGTTAAGAGAAACGTAACTTTCATGTCCCATGGATTTCAAAAGGAATTAGGCTCAAATAAAGGAGTATGGATCCAACCCATAGATATGATTTATTGCAGGAAACTAGACCTTGGTTCATACATTCATAGTGCACACCCTCCAACGTTCCTCAGGTGAAAATAGGGACATTTCTCACTCAACCAAAACTGACTCTCCTCAACCCCCCTTAGAAGGGGCAAGATTAGACACGGATGCACAATTTTTATTTTTAAATCAAGACTCCTTGCACTCCGCTCCCCCTTTCTTCCTGCCCATGGTGGCCCTGCCCTCTGCCTGCCCCTCAGAGCCGATGTGTCATGTGGGGCTGGCCCCCAGCAGCCACAGCTTCTCCCCCTCCTCTCCTGCTCTCCAGTAGCTGCTACGAGCTACCCAAGGGAGGAGGCCACTGGCATTGGCCATGGAGAGGCGATGGGGAGGTAATGGGATGCCAGGGGTCCCTTTCCAACTTACAATTCAATGATTCTATGATTCTAAGGTTAGGATGGTTTCAAGAGGATCCAACAGAGAACCAGCAGCTTAATTTCATATCATGTTTGGACCCATCTCTGAACCTAAGAACAAATAGTAAGCCGTATACAATATAGACTGCCTCCATACCACTTCATCCAGTTAGGAATCTACCTGAGCAGGCTAGAACACAACCAAAGTCTAAACAGGGGGGGGGGGAGGAATTCAACAAGAGAAAAGGATATTTGCTAAGTTTTATATAATATCAATGGATCAGCAAAGAAAATGAACCCCCCCCTCTGCAATATAAAAAGAAATTTTCAAAGGATCTCCAATGAGAAATTCTAGAAGTCTGGAAATTCTTATACGATAAAGGATCATGATTCTCCATAGCTATACATTATAAAGGAACTACATAAAATGGCTACGCAGTGGTATTGGTCCCTGTGGAAAGCCAATGTAACAGGAAAAACTGGAAATGGTAAATGCTGGTTTTGTGGAGTTTCTCTGGAACTATGGATGCCTTCAGCATCTTGCAGGACCAGGCTAAAACAAATGTTACGCAAAACTGCATTCAAAGAAGCCAGTTCCAAATAACATAAAACAGCCCATACACCAAAAAGAGAGAGATAAGATAGACCAAAGTGCTCAAGTTACACATATTATCCTTGCATAAAGTGTATCTGCCAAGGTGACAGAGTTAGAGGTGTCATGGGAACCCAATTCCAAACTGCCTGACTTTTAGCATGTAACATTCCCTCTAATGCTCTATTAATGTCATTTTTGGGGCAGTTAATTTCCTTGGGGAGCTTTTATTTATTTATTTATTAAAAGGAAGGTCAAAGACCTGCAGCTGCTTTGAAATTTTTATAAAGACTTACTCCCGGGAGAAGCAAATGCCAGTGCGAAGCACTTGTATCCACTTACAGATGTTTCCAACCTGAACATCATAGCCTGACTTCCACTCTAAAGGGGCGCTCCCATGTGAAACAATGGGAAATATATGAAGGAGGGTTTCACCTGAATCATGGTTCGGCCTGAGTGTCCATTAATTATAGGCGATCGCTGGAACACATATCATAGTAATCATGAAGTCAGTGCCTCTGAGAATGTGCCAAGTGCTTTCACCTCACTACAGAATAACCACACTCAGTTCCAGTTGTCTGAGATAAAGGGCACAGGTTTTTGGTTACAGTCTTGGTTTCCATCTGGTTTTGGCACCATCACTGCTTGGTTTGGACATTAAACGCTGGATTGCATCCCAAATCGGTCATGTTTAGAGTAAACCCACTGAAATCAATGGGACTTTAAGCTTCATTTCAACATGACTAGGTCTGGGTCCAACTCACTATATAGATGCAAGTTTGTTTCCTTTAAACACCCACACTGGCTTTGATCCACAGACTTAAGCACGCATAACACTGTGTTGGTTTTATAGAGTGGGGAAATGAGGACGATGACAGTATCTACAGTGAATATATGGAAGAAGGAAATGAAGAAAAGGGGAGGTGCATTTATAAGGTACCGTACATAAAACTCTTATTGTTGGAAATGACACAAAGCACAGTGATGCCTTCACCACAATAACCAGCATTGACCTGTTTGTTTGCAGATCGAGGGCTAGATTGGCCATGTGTCTTACGTTACAGAAGACTGCCCTCCATTTGAATGGTTGTCGGAGGTGCCCACTGTTTGAAGGGCTGTTCAGACCAAGTCCAGTTTACAGATGAGGAACCCTAAGAAACGAGAGCAGCTGCCCACCAACAGTGAGCAGGCACACGGACCGCCTGGTCACAGTCTTCCTCACTATGGTGAGAGGCATTGTATACAGTAATTATTTCCAAAGTTGCATCTATACATATAAATTAGCACATGTAAATTGCATGCAAATCTGTTACCTCTTTTTTGGCCATGAGGAATGGGGCAGCGTTGGGGCTTCCTCATTACAAGTCTGCTCTGAATTAAAACATATTCAGTGATGTGTGAATGAAACCGGATGTAGTCCACATTTAGAACGACAAGTTCATTTTTACCCTTGTACATTCTGAAGATAAAAGGAAGATGTATTTATTTTCCATTTACGCCATGCATTAAAATAGGCCTATCATTTCAGTTATGATTTCCTATATGTCTGTAATAAGGAAAGTGTGGTGATAAAGAACAAAGCCAATAAAAGATCCAAAACCAAAAGCATATGTACTCAAGGTTAATACACACAGCAAAATGTTGACTGTTAAACAGATGAACCCACTGAAATGTAAAATATTCCTCAACCAAGGGCTTGGCAGCTTTGAAATGCTACACTTTCTAGATTTCATCTGTTAATAATCTAAAGGGGCTTCTCTCAGTTAAGCAGATTACCTCACCGTGTTTTATGGTAGTGGGTATATTGGGTCTTCTCCTCCCTTGCAGCTGCATTGACAAACAAGCTGAGGGAATAAGAAAATGGCACCATATCTCACAAGAAAATAGCAGGCATCAAAAAGGAGGCAAGAACTTGAAAAGAAAAGAACCCCAAAACCACACAACCAACCCAAACAGCACTAATCAAGGCCCTTACTACTAGGGGAAAATGTAGGACCAGAAAAAAATGAATCAACTTAATTATCAACTGTTGCTGATTAGCTTAATATATCACCACAAAATGGACACTGGGTTGCAGAAAATATAGTTAGAAATAATTTAGCAGGCCAATCGTCCAACCAAATCTGAATTTTCAATACAGAGCGAAACCCTTACACCACACCAGACTGTTGGTCCATCTAGCTTAGCATTGTCTACCTTGGCTGGCCACAGCTCTTCAGAGTTTCAGACTGCAAACATTCCCAGACCTACCTGAGACCTACCCTGAAGATGCCAGGGATTGGCTCACAACCCCAGCATAAATCTCCCATCACATCTTCTCATAATTTAAGATTTATCCATGCTTTCAGTGAACATACAAAGACAGTATTGAATAGTTTGTGCATGGCACTTCTCTTACATAGCTGGTGGTAGATGTCTGATACCAAAACATTCCTCCAGAAGTACTTGCATGTCCCTGGGAGACAAATACCTGGTATACGTGCAGTAATGTAGATTATAAATGGGTACCACATCTATCTATCTATCTATCTATCATCTATCATCAATAGGTTTTTTCTGGGGGGACGCATACCCCTAAACATTTTGTGAATATTTGTACTTTTGTCCATTTACTGTATTTATTTTCCCAATTTGAACTACCGGTACAAAATGGTGATCTTCTTGAGTCAAAATGAGAGTACCCCTAACATGTTTTATAGAAAAAAGCACTCTATCTAATCTATCTATCTATCTATCTATCTATCTATCTATCTATCTATCACCATAATGTCAGGTGAAGCATCTTTCCTTGCTTACATGGTTTGAATTTATTTATTTATTTTTATAAGAATTTATTAGTTTTTCCATAACAAACAGACAATCCAACACCATCACCAACATTAACCCAACACTTACCCACCCCAACTAAGAATAAACAAATACAAACATACCAATAATTCTTCTTCTTATACAAAAAAAAAAAATTCTTGGTCGAATCTTTGGCTAGACTTCCCCTGCCTTTTCTCCTTCGGTTCCAATTCCAAATATTACTTTAATAACATCATATTCTAAAAAAAATTTAATTCATTTTAAAAAATACAAAACTAAACATTCTTCTTAGAAGATCTTATTTTCTAGTTACAATATTATTCCAATTCTTAACTTAACTAAATTCAGATCATATTATAACTTCGCATTAATTCATCACAGAATTCCAAATCTTAACATATTATTCTTAAATCAAATCATAACAGACATCTTCTTTCTCTTAAACTGCTGCTAATAAAGAAAAATCAAAATATCCCTTTTCTAATTCAAAAACTTAAAGTCTTGACACACCGGCTTCAGGGTGAATTTAAACCATGAGGGTCCAAGCACAGGGCTTTGCAGGTGCCAGGACCAGCTGATTGACAGTGCTTGCAAATCCACTTTGGCATCTCTCCCTGTTCCACAGCAACACCATATGTAATGTCAGCTGGACAGCAGGTGGGTGTGGCTTGAGAAAAACAGTCAAATTAGGACCCCTGTAAGCCACAGATTCCCCCACCACTGTTAGCTTTTCCCCACTGCTGCCTTAATCCTTTTTATTTATCCCCTTACTTATTTTCTTCTGGGTGCTGTTGGTTCCATAGTATGTTTAGGTTGACCTAGGGCAGTGGGAGACAGGAATGCCTGGCGTGCTTTGGTCCATGGGGTCATGAAGAGTCAGACACGACTAAACGACTAAACAACAACAACAACAAGGGCAAAATGAAAGTGAAAAGACTTGAGCTCGCAGCGCCAGAAGCAAGACACCAAATTGGATATGATTCGTTGCTGTTTAGCTTGCAGGGTGCAGCAAATCTTTATTCTAAGGAAGAAACATTTCAAGTGTCAATAGCTATGTTTTAGCCATGCATGATAGCTGGAGTAATATTGGAGATGGGGCCTCTGAGTCCTTAGCTATAAGCAAGAATTACTTTTAATGCTCCCCCCCCCCATAAAGCGAGATGAACTGTCACTGGCATGTAAGTGTGGGCAAGGGTGGCAGCAGGGCGGCGGGAAGACAAAATCACATATTTTTCCTTGGCCAATTTTGCACAATAGGTTGGGTCCAGGCAATATTACAGCCTTGCCTTTCATGTTGCTATAGCTATGGTTGTGTTTGCATTTCCATAATAAAACCTATTTTCAGGGGTTTATAACTCAACTGTAAAAAATTTCTTCTGTGCTCCAACTTGGCATAACAAGGTATCAGACAGAGAGCTGCCGTCCCCTCGCTTTAAAAATTCCAACTCTTCTGCGGGAATGGAGAGTCTTTTGTATAAGGCCTCATTGCTGCTCATTGGAATTTGCCCGAAGGTAAGAAATCACAGTTAGGATTTTTAAAGCTCCAGGAATAATCACTGGGCCAAACTCTACTTACAAATCCCTATTCAGGGAACCCAGCTTCAAAAATGATCAAGCCCATGATGAACACTTAACATTGCCCGAGAATGGATGAATCTAGTATCATTTAAAATGCATCCATTAGAATTTATAGCCTCCCTTATCCTGAAGGGTTTGGGGAAGCAGGAACAGATCAAATATTTTGCAATATAAGTAACACTTTAGAAATAATCATCAGCTAAGAGAACTGAGAAATTATTGATGAATAATAAATACTAGTTGTTGTCAAAGTTATATCAGCTACTTCTTTAAAAGAATACTGGACCTGAACAGGTGAAGGAGATTATGGTTCATGATGCAGGAAGACGCATCCCCAAGGTGGGATGGGGGTAGACCTGCAGAAACACACACACACACACACACACACAAACAAACACACACACACACCCCACACACGTGTTCTCTTTGGTTTGAATGTACAAGACCACTTTTCAAATATAATGATCCTGCTTGTACACAACACCAGTAATAATACATTGAATTAATAAAAACTATTCAAGCAATTGTTGGAAATGCCCCAGAAAGAATGGAGATTAGTATAATATGTGGTGGGATTTTAATAATAAGAATCCAAGGATATGAGATCTCATTAGATCCAGTGCTCCTTTTATTTAACTACTCAGGTGGTTCAGTGAAGAGTGAATGTAAGGAACCCATCTCACATGGGTCGACAGCAGAAAGATTACTATATGCAAACAAGTGGGGATTGGAAATGACACCACCAACAACTGAACTGATTGCTAAATGAGAGGTTGCAAAATTGAATTTTAGTAGGACGAGAGTAAGAAGACAGTGGTATGATGTAATAATATTAGAAGTTATTTTCTGAATACCGTGAAGGTGCAAATGAGCTGAAGAGGGATGGTTTCTGATCCTCCCCCTCCTCTTTTGTACCCCTGATCACAGAAGTGCAAAGGAGAAGCAGGGTGGGGCAGGGGGAGATATCACATCTGTGCCATTCCTTCCCACCTCCTGTGTCAGTGGTGGAAAGGAGCTGTGCAGAATAGTTTCAAAGAGTAGCACCAGGTGGGAGAATCGGTTTTCACCTAATGGAAACCAGGTCCCCTCCTACTAGATCAAGGCATGTTACTACTTCCCATCAGCTGGTTGGGAGTGCACCATCTTCAGCAAAGGTGCAATGGGGTGCCCACTTTAAGCTGCCGATTGCATTGAATTTGCACCCTCACAACTAACGTCATCTGTGATGAGAATGATGTGTCCATGTAATTCAATACAGGGCCGTCTTTAGCAGATACGGCGCCGGGGTGCAAATATCCGCTCAGCGCCCCCAAATTCCCACGGATAGTGGGCGGGCCCCGAAGCTGCGCAGTGCCAGCCATGGGGGGGGCTGCACAACTCTCCCCCATGCTGCTGTGGGAGAGAAATCCCTGCAGAGGCTTGGGAGGGAAGCTGTGCGCCGGCCAGCCATATAGTTGGCGGGGCACAGCTTCCATCCTAAGCCTCTGCAGGGGTCGCTCTCCTCCCGTGGAGGCTTGGGAGGCAAGCTGCACACCCGCCAGCCATATGGTTGATGGGGCGCAGCTGGCGGGCGTGCAGGGAAAGGGGAGGCCACTGGCAAAGCTGTACAGCTCCCCTACTCGCTGGGGTGCCCCAGAGAGGCCAGCGCCCTGGTGCAACGCACCACTAAGCCGTATGGGAAAGATGGCTCTGATTCAATACAATATTATTGAGTAATTAATTATTTTTGCTCTCCTTTTACATTATTCATTATGTGTTTGGAATGTAAGGTAAAGGTAAAGGACCCCTGGATGATTAAGTCCAGTCAAAGGCGACTATGGGGTTGCGGCACTCAGCTCGCATTCAGGTCAAGGGAGCTTGTGTTTGTCCACAGACAGCTTTCCGGGTCATGTGGCCAGCATGACTAAACTGCTTCTGGCACAATGGAACACTGTGATGGAAACCAAAGTGCACGGAAATGCTGTTTACCTTCCTGCCACAGCGGTACCTATTTATTTACTTACACTGGTGTGCTTTCGAACTGCTAGGTAGGCAGGAGCTGGGACAGAGCAATGGGAGCTCACCCCGTCACAGGGATTTGAACCGCTGACCTTCTGATCAGCAAGCCCAAGAGGCTCAGTGGTTTAGACCACAGCACCAACAACAACAACAGAAAAGGAGATAAAAAGCGACTAAGGAGGAAAACCAAAGAAGATTGACTAGTCCAGTGGTGTTGCTGGGTTTCTCTTCCAGATCTATGTAGAGGTGGGCAGTTAGGTATGTAAGAGGGAGGATTTCAGCAAGTGCACCGATTCCCCCCCCCCACCCACCGAAGTACTATAAGGGAGAAGTTTAAGCTGCTAGCCTTTTCCCTTCTCCAACACTAAAGGTACGCATAGGTAGGAGGGGCCACTTCCAGTCCAAAGCAACTTCCATGCCTCACTTCTCATAGCAGGTCTGGAGCACCGAAAATCACCCCCTCTTTTGTCACTGTTTTTCTGTCAATAAAATCTCAAAACACATTACAGTATTTAAAATAAAACAAATGTGTACAAGAAAAAACAGGAAAATGATCCGGTCAGTCAATAAAGTTGCAGGCCAAAAACAATTTAAAGGCAGAGCAGCAGCAGCAGATCACCAGACATTAAATACTTGTTGAAATGAAAACATGTTCGGTAAACGCACACACACACACACACACACACACACACAATGAAAAACAAACCAGAAAGGAGCCTGGCAGATCCTTGCAGTGATCTTGGCTCCAACTAGCTCCAGAAAGTCATCAGAGGGAGAATATATAAGGAGGATTGTGTGTTAATCCTTTAAAAAGGTTTTCAGTATCATGATATAAGAAATTAATCTGACCATTGCATAAGCACATTAAAAAAAAGCTCTTGTAAAATGCAAGCATTGAAGTTCCAGTCTTGGCTAAGATGGTTTAGTCGTGGGCCTGGAAACACAAGTCAGCCAAGCCAATAGTGCGGAAGGGGTGGGTGTGTTTTGGGACACATAAGAACATAATAAGAACCTGCTGGATCAGTCCAATGGCCCATCTAATCCAGCATCTTGTTCTCACAGTGGCTGACCAGATGCCTGTGGGAAGCCATAGAGCAGCGACACCTTTGACAAATGCAACACATTTTAAATGTCTTGGAGAGATGCTTAAAGAAAGGCTGCCTCTTGCTACACCTGTTTGGCAACAAGACTGCGACTGCCTTGTAAAAGGAAGAGGCTTCTGCAAGACCCTGCCTAGAAAAAGCTCTCTGTTCTCCTGGGGGTTGTGCAGAGCCAAGAGTGGGATTTACTACCCTAATGGAAGTAAGCATCTTGCAGTGCCGTCAGGAGCAAATTTCAGCATAAACTTGAATACAGTATTGTTGAATACTTTTCATGCTGACTGTAATTGCATCTCAATGTATATTTCAGACATTGGTTGCCTTTGCACGCAATGCCAAACAATTGTGTGGAAACATGCACACACGCATGTGCACACATGCAAGCTCCTGGTGAGGAGATCTCAGTCACTTTGCTCTTCTCCCCTCCTTTTAGCTCAGTACTGCACTGCCACTAACCCAAGTCTGTCAAAACCTATAATAGTAATTAAGCTCTCCTACTTGCCTATTGTTATAGGATCCAAGCTTAGTACATAACAACTCCAAACAAGTGGACAGTCTGTGCTAATTCATCCATCCATCAGAATCAAAGCATTAAGGAAAGAATACTCAATCTATCAGACTACAAAAGAATTTAACCTGTGAATTACATCATTTGGCCTATCTTGCAGAATTTAGAAGATGTAAAAAGGATTTTTAGTAACTGGATGTTCAACACTGCTAAATGTTTTAGTACTGCTTCTGTCTAGTTTTTCTCCTATTTTATATTGTGATTTCAATTTCATTTCTTGTTTTCAGAAGCCACCAAGAATGTTTGTGTGTGTGTAAAAATGGAAGCACAGGATTTATAGTTTTAAATATATATATTCATAGACTTCTTCTGTAACTTCAAAGTTTATATGAAAGTAATGCAAGTTGGGAACACCAAAATGAATGAAAGTGTTTGAGTTGCCAGAAGGTTTATCTCAATATATATAATATATATGATGCATTCTCTCTCTCATCTTTATTGTGAATTATCACTCAGATTTCTGAAAAGGCCTCTAGTGGTGAATAAACTTATGGCCATTAACTTTCCAGGGATAAGAGGGGTTGGAATATCACACATTCAGGAGCTGCAACCTATTTGATAACTAGCTAATGTTCACACCTAAGCTTTAGAATATTGTAAAAAGTACATTTTGTGCAAAGTTTTGAAATCAGCACCTTCACATTAGCCAATGTGAGGGTACAAATAAATATGATGCAAAGAATTCACAGGCACAAGAGATAAATCTGCATGTGCAAAAAAGAGAATTGCTTGCAAACACTGCTGGGCCATTGTTTAAGGAGGCTTATTAAGGAAAGAGACTTTAGGGCATTGCAAGATTCCAGAAGGAAGTGCAACTCCACAATGAAAGCTGAATCACAGTCAGTCTGCGGAGAAGCAATGTTGAAATGTATTGTCTTACAACACTTTTCTTTCTTGGAATATGCAAAATGTTATAGTGATTGAATTTATATACGTAGATCTACTCCCATGGGTGGAGGAGAACAAAACCAAGAGTGATAGATGCAATTAAGCAAGTCCTGGTTTCTAATGTATGGGTTGGGCTGGGGGGAGAGATGTCAGGTACCAATTCTTCTGCCTGCTCCCAACTCGTGAAGGCAACATCTCTCCACTGTGTAGTCCAATATCTCTTCTTCCTAATTATCAGTGGCTGCTGGGAAAGGTGATATATAAACATCCCAAATAAACACACACACAAACACTTCCACTTCCCTTTGGCACAAACATACATACATCCAGGCTCCAGTCTTGTGTTCAAAAGACCATGTATGAATTAACATAAAAAAGCAAGCAACCACCTGAGTGCCAGGCTCTGTAAGGAATGGGAAGAAACACCTGTCACTGACTCTCTACTAAAATATCCACTTAGGTGCTGCATAAATTACTACAAATAATTCACCTTTCCTTGTAAAACTGGCAACGCTTTTCTGTATGGCAGGTATTGCATTAATATCACCATTGTCTTCATTCTTAGGGAAAACTGTACGATCAGTAACCAGCCAACAAATAGAATGTGTTGGGGATGTGATCAGATGAGATATGCAAATTTATTATCTTACAAGACAGTGACAAAATTATACCTGCATCAAAGTCATGACATGCTCTATAAGTAAATAAATGAGCTACAAGTAATGTAAAACAAAAATAATAACCCCCAACCATTTTAAAACAAATAGGTCACTGAAGAGACTCCTATCATGGGACTAGGTGAATCACATTGAATGGAGAAGTCTGCCAATTTCAGTTTCTCTCAGTTTCTTATTTTTAGTTTCCACATTAGTTTGCAAATTTGTTTTTCAAAGTCCTCACGAAATTTCGGCAGCATTTTAGTGTAAATTTCTGCTAGTATACACCCCCTAACGCAATTTTTGTATGGTTTTGTTTTGTTTTGTTTGCTAATATCTGCATTTTTATGTACACGGTTCCATAGGAATATGCATTTCTGTACACATCGCTTGGCTGGAGAACTGCACTGCAAAATTCAGAGAGGTACGAATTTTGAAGGAGTGTGGTTCAATTTGTTCATTGTTACAGAAAGTGTGTTTTAGGTAGGTTCACCTTTTAATGCAAATTGAATTGTATTTCCCCATCCCTGTTTGGGACAACATTTGGCGTAATGGGTGGCACTGTCTGGTTTAGCTAGTGGAGGCTCCAGCTTCCACCAGCAGCTGGTGTAAAGAGATAGAGGAACATTGTTGGTGACCCTGCCTGCTCCTGCTCTGCCAAAGAGAACTTTTTTTCCATTTGCCACTGGAAGTTCAGGACTGTGGATCATTTTTTTATATCTTTCTCAGCTCCCTGGTGTTTAATACAATTGCAAACCATTTTGTGGAAAGGAGTGGATAGGCAGGCATAGATTTAGAGGGCAGGGGTTGCCTATCCCTCCTTCAAAATAGCATGAGTCAGGCAGAATCCATGGATCTCAACATATTCTGCAAGTGGGTGATACCTTTAAACGCAATATCCAAAGGTAGCAAGGCTTTTCAAATGAAATTGCAGCCAGTTCAGAGTTGTTTGACAACATTCCAGGATTAAATTAGATTCTTCCCCACTCACCTGCAGGGAAACTGAAGCGTCTCCACAATTACTTTCAGATTTTATTTTAAAGTTGCCTGTTGTGATTTTGGGTTACAAAGGGGGGTAAGTCCGCGGAAAAATTCAGACATTTTGTATTTTGCCATTTCTAAGAGTCGACTTATTATATCGTGCTTGCTATGTAGACGGTTCTATGCACCAGTTACAACAGCAATCTCCTTTTATTATGGTATAAATTGGACAGAGATTTTGAGAGAAGCCCATGGGAGTTAGGTGCCTAAACCCTTTAAGGTGCTTTGAAAATCCCATCCACAAATGTTAAGTAGTCCCCATATGTGCCAACTTCAAAACGGTACGATAGGCAACTTGAACTGCTCATTGGGGTTCTGATGCTGATAATATACTACTTAGAGGAAATGCCTCATGCCATCCAGTATATGATAATACCTGAATTCACAAGAAAGAGCTGTGAGCCTCTAGCTCTTACCAGCTGTAATGCTGAACAGATTACACAGACAAATCAGGGGGTGAAAAAGTAATATGCTTTCACCTCACAGCAAGAGACGCCTAGGTTCAGGAAGAGGAAATATGTATTAAGAAAGCAGGTTAAAAACTGACATTATCCCTGACTTTCATGAAATCAAAATTATAGGCAGGATGCTAAGTTATTATAATGTATTTATTACCAGGATTGCTTTCATATTTAACTGATTTGGCCCATCTTGAGACCTGTTTTAAAATGCACCACCTTGTCCACCTTTTCCATTTTCATATGAAAAACAGGAAAGCAAAAACTAATTTACTCAGGGAGACACATCGACTGTTTGCCCGTTTATCTCTTACAGACCACCCCTCAGTCCAATGTTGACAGTACATGATATTCCATTAATCTGCCTAATGAAAATTTAACCAGTGTTATAAACAAATAATTGGCTATTATCCTCTCAAAGATCCCGAATAAATTACTTCTGCTTATTCCACCGCCCCTCCCCACCCTTCTCTATCTCGCCTTCCCTATTGATGTTGTAGGAAGCACACTGTAAAGCCCCGCTGCTGCTGGTGGGATAAGCGGGGATAGGCAGGTTTTGGGGGTTGGCGGAAATATTTCCACACCTGCCAGTCAGTAGCTTCAAATCTCTTTTTGAAGACTAGCCTGGCTTTGCAAAGCAGATGCTGTCCTGCCAATGTTTTCTCCTGGCTCCTCCTCCTGGAGTCCAATTACATCCCTGTTTGTCCCAGCTCTCTCAGAAGTAACTCGAGAGTCACCTGTGCTGTTTCCTTTTCCCTCCCTCCTCTGGATCTCAAAAAGGTAATACGGTTTTCTTCATCCAGTGCAATTAAAGTTAAAGCAGACTGTGGAATAACAGTCTGTAGGTGCCATTGCATAAACACACACACACACACACACACACACACACACACACATTTTAGACCAAAGTGTTTCTGCCCACATGGAAATAAATTCAAAGATGGGTTCAACTATTCCAAGCAAAAGGAATAAGGCAGCTGATGGGTTTCCTGTTGAAAGGCACTAAAGCTCAGTTGTAGAGCACATACTTGGCTGGTAGAGAGATGGTCCCCACGAGTTCAGTCCCTGGCACTTCCTTTTTCAAAGGAGTGGATGATGGAAAAGACCCCTCTCTGTCAGGGGCCCTGGAGAGCCACTGCCAATCGTAGGAGAGAATTTGGATGTAGCTGAACAAATAAGTTTGGCTTGCTAGAACAAATGTTCATGGGGTGGGTTTTGTTCCTGTTGATTCTGGAGCACCGTGGGGAAGATCTCACACTTGGATTCCCATGTGGAATCAGTCAATTCTTCTCAGTATAAGTAAAAACCTTACAGAAATCCCAAAATTTAATACAATGCAGTCAGCAACTGAACAGGATGGCATGCTTAAATATCAGAACAACTGAATTTCAAAGAGACATTTAAAGGGTCCAACCTATGGGGATTCCTGGCCCAATTGGAGATCTGAGCCAAAAAGAACAAAATGAATTTCAATAGGGACAAATAGTGTTCCGATCAAGGGAAGTAATAGTACCACTCTGCTCTGCCTTAGTCAGACCACACCTGAATTACTGTGTCCTGTTCTGGGTGCCACAATTTAATGAGGATATTGACAAGCTGGAATGTGTGCAGAGGAAGGCAACTAAGATGACCAAAGGTCTGGAAACCAAGCTTTATGAGAAACTAGTACATTAATCCCGTTAAATTAACGGGCGCTAGAACATATGTGGTCAAACTGTTGCCCTAGCAACGTCGGGGACATGCGCAAAGCTGACTGAGCGGCTTCGCTTATCTCGTTTTTTCTCTCACTTGACATCGTTCGCCTGCCGCCACTTGTAACAGCCGCTGCCGCTTAGAAGTAAGTCCACGTGAGTGCGCACCCACGCACACCCACCGCTTCAACAGTTTCGCCCGGCCGCCCGAAGTCTCTGCGCTCCAAGTCCCAACGGCTGTCCATGGGGCACATGCGCAGCAGCGCAATCCTACGGACACAGGGACTGGACGCAGAGACACTTGCACTTTATTATAGGTGATGGTTGAGAGATATGGGTACATTTAGCCTGGAAAAGATGAGACTGAGGGGAGATATGACAGCCAACTTCAAATATCTCAAAGGCTGTCACATGGAAGCAGGAGCAAGCTTGTTTTCTCCTGCTCTAGAGGGTAGGACTGGCTACAAATGACAAGAAACATCAGGAATAACTTGTTGATGGGAGGAGGTGCTTGACAGTGGAATGGGCTCCCTTAGAATGTGGTGGACTCTCCTTCAGTGGATGTTTTAAAGCAGAGGCTGGATGGCCATCTGTCATGGATACTTTGGTTGAGACTCCTGCATTGCAGGGGGTTGGACTAGATGACCCTCAGGGTATCTTCCAACTCTACAATTCTAATATTACATTAATCTCTTTTGGGATGATGTTCTAGAGGGTTGATACGACAACTGAAAATACTTGTTCTGCAAAGAGTTTGTGTGTGCATTACTTCTGGTTTCATGTCTTGGAATGGCTTTCAGAATGTTCCACTGTCGTTACACTAAAGGGCTATAGGCTGCTGTTACAGTGCATATCCTATTTATTTGTTTTTCAAAAATCTTTGCTATAGGAAATCCTGGCCAAAAGAAAAAAGGCTTCTAGTCTTCTTGGTGAAAGAAGTCCAGGCACCATGAAAGGAAGTAGCTTTCTCCTATTAGTGGCCAAATTAAGGGTGAGCTTTAGTCTTGGGATCCTAGATGTTTAGTTCCAGACTGTAGTTTATTTTGCAAATTATAAGTCTCCAGCAATTTCCAGTTTCCAGTGATAGCCAGAGAATGTCCACTTCTCATAAAAATGAACAATAACAATGTCATTGTTAACATAGCTAAAAGCACATGCTATGGTCAGAGGTGTAAAACCACAAATGCAAACTGGTATTAAATACATTTCCATCTTCCCTTAAGTACTGAAAGGGAGGAGGGAGAGGCAACTGAGAACTCATGTATGAGCTACAGAAAGTTAGAATACTAGTCACACCCATTGCAAATGTATCACAAGCTGATTTAAAGAGGGATCTGCAATTTTTTTTGGGGGGGGGGAACCAAGCACTTTATATATCTGTACATTTTCATATTAGGCTCATAAATAAGATTTCCAGCATAATGACAAATTAATTCTTCCCTTTATAATTTTATTAAAATAAGCATATCCTATCTTTTAACAAGACCTGACATATGCTTACACAGATACTACACACCCTGTAACCTAATCTGCTAGCCATCTTGAAGCAATTAACTCCTTCTAATCTTTAGCTAACAAAGCCCACCATGCAAAATGCCCCTGGAGACCACCAGTCTAAAGGCCTCGGCAAGCTCTCTCCCAACTGGTTCTCTATTATTCAACATGTAGGAGCTTGCCAGAGTGTTTAGAGAGCGGGGATTCATTTGAAACAACAAAGATGAATCATCACAGATCATAAGATCTTCATTAACTCCTTATTTCTCTGCTAATTAACACAAAAGGAATGACTTGTCTGCTTGACAGGCAGTGAATGACCCACAGTTCTGTGGTTAATGGGATGCAAATGACACCTAATGAGGGTCTCTAGCTGCCGTCTGGGCAGCTGGCCTACCAGGGTTATCCTTCGAATTCAGGCAAGGTTGGATTCGGAAAACACTTTATCCAACAATTTAGGCTCCTGAGGAGTAAATTCTGTGAATCAGCTTTCACATTCTGATGAATATACAAGGTTTATCCAAATGCACAACTCTCATCCTCATCTAAACAATGATTGCTGTTCTCTTGAATTTAGTGATCATGGTGTATTTTTAAAATATACTCTGAAATCCTAGTTTTATTCAAAATTAAATTATTCTTTGACTGCTTTTGAAATATTTATTCATATTTTAAAACAACCAAGCAACTCTGATATGCTGCAGTAAATGTCTATTAATCAGTAATTATTAAATTTTAGGACACCAGCAATAATTCAACCAAATGCCTTTGGTATGCAGAAGCATCATCTCCATTGGCAAAATATGGTATTTAACACAGGGTGGTTGTTACAGGGCAAAACAAGCCTTGTGACACATATTTCCACCATGTACTGCTCACAAACAACACATAACATGGCATCATCAGAAATGCTGAAATAAGCCTTGTGGCACAGTAATTTCTGACAGCCATTGGTACATCTCAAGAAACACTCAGTGCCTTCACTAAGCAAACCATTTATAAATAATAAAATTGGTGCTGTACCTTATAAATACGCTCCTAATACGTGCTAGACAGTGACACTGTATATACTCATAAGTGACATAATATTAGTAACTACAGTACTAGTAATCTCAAAAGACTCCTATTTCCCCATTTCCCTCATGATCTACCAAGCAAGTGTCTTTCTTTAAAGAACAGGCTGAGGATATATTCAGTGTTCTGCTGAAAAGTAATTAACTTTTAGTAATTCTTTTTGAACATGTGATAGGAACATAAGAAGCTGCCTTATACCAAGTAAGACCATTGGTTCATCTTGTTCAATAGACTAGCAGCAGCTGTCTAGCATTTCAAACAAGGTGCATTACCAACCCTACCAATTTAGTTCAGTTCCATTGAAATAATTCTCAGTTCTCTTGAAAGATATTGCACTCCAGTTATGAAATAGTTTGACACAAAATATCTCCTCTAACTCTGAACTCTTTGTTATCTGGCCAAATTCTCATCTATGACAGTAACCAGCACAATCTTTCCTTTCCTTTCCTTTCCTCCTATTTGCAAAGCGTTTCCAGATGTAGTGACCATCTTTATTTATTTAATAGATTTATACATCAACAACTTATCCTATCAAATTTTAAAGCAGCTAACAATGTAACATAACAACAACTAGGCCCCAAATTGCCTTATGCGTTTAAAGCAGTATCACACCACTTTAAATAGTCATGGCTCCCCACAAAGAATCTTGGGACTTGTCATTTGAGAGGGTGCTGAGAATTGTTAGGAGACCCCTATAATTTGCAAAGAGTGATTTAACAACAAGTCCCTCTTCCCATGGATCTCTGGGAATTGTAGCTGTCTGAGAGGAAGAGGGGTCCCCCAACAACTCTCAGCACCTTTAACAAACTACCGCTTCCAGGATTGTTTTGGGAAAACCATGACTGTTTAAAGTGCTATGGTACTGCTTTCAATGTGTAAGGTAAAAGGTAAAGGACGCCTGGACGGTTAAGTCCAGTCGAAGGCAACTATGGGGTTGCAGCGCTCATCTCGCTTTCCGGCCAAGGGAGCTGGCGTTGGTCTACAAACAGTTTTCTGGATCATGTGGCCAGCATGACTAAACTGCTACTGGCGCACGGAGGACCATGATGAGTGTCAAAGCGCACGGAAATGCTGGTTACCTTCCCACCGCAGCAGTACCTAATTATCTATTTGCACTGGCATGCTTTCGAACTGCTAGGCTGGCAGGAGCTGGGACAGAGCAATGGGAGCTCACCCTGTCGCGGGGATTTGAACCGCCAACCTTCTGATCAGCAAGCCCAAGAGGCTCAGTGGTTTAGACCACAGCGCCACAGTGCAGATTGGAACATAGGCAGCTGCCCTATACCAGATCAGACTATTTGGCCTGTGACTCTGACACCAAAGGAAGACAGATTTTGAGAACTACTATCAGGAAGGAGCTCAACAAGGAGGGACACAATGTAGAGACTTGCTTAAATTTGAAAAGTTTATTTTGTATGATTTGAATACCCCTTACAATATTCTGGATGCTGGTAGTGAGACTGGTAAAGCTCCCTATAACTATAAATTTAGACCAGCATACAGTTTTCCAAATTAATATTGAAACTCTTCATTTTCCCATTTTAAATTTCACCTGAATGCCATTAATAAATAAATTTGGGTGCCTTCACATTTATACTTGATATGTGCTGGTTGCATACAATTTTTAAGCACTCCTGTCTGTAGAGTTAATCTCACAGATCTTCGGCTAGTCCAACCACAAGATAAGTATAGCGTGCTTAACATTATAGCTGCAATCCTATACACACTTACAGGGGAATAAGCCTCATTGATCTTAATGGAGTTTACTTCCAGAAAGATTTGCAGATCTGCACTGTCCATCAAATATTGACTGAATGAAAATTAATTGAATACTATTGAAGAAAACAGGTCTTCTTCTTTTTTTTTACTGGTTGATAAAAGTAAAGGGTGGTGGTGGAGGCACTGTATCAGAGAGCGAGCTGTTGGCAACCAGCAAGACTCCAATCAGCATTGAGCTGGATCATTCCTTTTAGAGGAAAATGAAAATCCCTAAGTCGCCAGACAGCCTCATAGGTAGAAGAGTTCCTTCTTCATTGCTACAGTACAAGGCTTTGGGGGGGGGGAGAAAGAGACCCCATGAATTCTAAAATAATTGACATGTCACTGCTAAGCCTCCAGAGAAGCGAAGGAAAAATAAATGGGAACTTTTGAGTATGTTCTCGGATTGTAGTTATGGATGTGTTTCTTCCCATTTCAACCTGCACAAATAACGTTTATAATTTTAAAAATCCACATTTCTTCCCCCTGTTGTACAACATTTTGAAACTTACATCTCCAGTTGCCTAGAGCTAGCACTGTAAAACACTTCGGTTTCCTATTATTGTCAGCTTACATTCAGAGAGTCTCTCTGTGCGATCGCCTAGCCATATATCATCCCCGTTCCCTTTCCAGGTTGCACACCCATCAGGAAGAGCGTGGCATGCAAAGTGTTAACTCTGCCACATTTTATTTCATTAAAAAATATTTTTAAAAAGATGCACGGTAAGTGTGCGAAAGGGTGCATGACTCCACCTCTTCTGGACATGGACGGTTTCTCCTGAGGCACTCAAGGGATTAATGAAATGAAATTGTTTTCTGGACTTGCAGCACTTTCTCTTATCTTTTAAATCCATAATGTCCCAATAGTGAAGCCATTTCATTCAGCAGCCTCTCATTAATTGCTGGCCTTTGGGAAAATGTATATTGATACAAGCATGGAACTATATTGTGCTCACTGCCGCCACAGAAAAATTAGGACAATTTGCTCCGAACATCAGGAATCCAAGAAAAGCAAACGTTATATTATTAACTATTTCCCCCCTTCATGTTGTATATATGTATATATATATATATATATATATATATATATATATATATATATATAGAGAGAGAGAGAGAGAGAGAGAGAGAGAGAGAGAGAGAAATAATAAATAAATAAAAACAAACATGCAAAGAACAAACTCACAGAGTCATCAGTTTTCCAGATAATCTTTTAGGTTAAGTATGTTCCTACATTAAACTGATAATTATCCCTCCCTCAGCTTCCTCTGTCCCCAGACACCAAGCAAGCTGGATTTGGCTTCATGTATTATTTATGGAGCAGAATTAATATGCAGATTCACAAAAACTAAAAAACTCATAATTATTCATAAAGGGCTTTAAGGTTACTTAGTACATATTTATGAAACTTTATGTTTGGCGAGGAAGTGCATTTGAAAGTATGACGGGAGGGTATTGGCTGAGGTTAATTACTGGCATGAAGAGTAATCTAGAAATGATCAAACTCTTTGAATAAAAATATTTGTCAGTATTTCTGATCTATATTTCACTGAAGCAAAGAACATCAATAGCCTTGTGAATGTATTCGGGAATGGCTTGGCAAGAAAGGAGATTTGCATATCTAATGCAAACAACCAATGAGGGGGGAAATGTCTAGTTAGATACCTTTGATCACCAGGCAAGTATATGGCAGGGATTTAGCCTATTGGTTGTTAAAAAGCTGTGAAACACCAGGATGTTTCAGACAGTACTTGCTATGGTGAAAGCCCATGGTTATGCCTTGGCATGTGGGAAACTCTGGTGTGGTGTACATTGGCAGGGCATTAATCGCACAGTAATGCACAAAGCTCACCACACATGGCAGCCTGCAAGGCTACCTTCCTATAAGAAGGCCCTAGGGTGTCCCTGGGGAAAGAGCACCTGCTGTTTCCTGAGTTACACAACCTGCTTTCTTTGCTGCTTCAGTCCCAAACTGGGAGAGCAAGGAGCTGCTCGCTGGACATGCACATTGCAGAGTATTGTCAGCAGAAACAGATCACAAAAGAGGTAACCACATCTCACAAATAATGAGGTCAGGGGACACCTATGAAGCAGCCTGCCTCACCTCAATGCCAACTGCACAGGTGCCAAATTTCATATTCCAGGTCTGATCCAGAGAAGAAATTGTTGGAGAAATGGCACTCCATTCATAATATAGCCAAGCACCACCAGTTGGACAAATCTGTATTCTTAACCAGATAGTTACGAACTCAGGCAGCATCTTTAGTTTAGTATGCTGTTGGACACATGACACTGCTTTATACCAATTCAAACCTCTGGTCTACCTAGCCCAGACTAGCAGGAAATCTTCTCTAGCTGTGGTACCAGAGATCCAGAGGAGACCAGGAACTGGAGGTGGGCCCACCTGGATGCAAAGTATGACTCTCCTCTTTACTCAGAGGACTATAATATGTACCTGCACTATCAAGATCATAACCTGTGCAAAGCTGGAATGCTATTCATACAAAGAGCCTCACATTGAGCAAAATATACCCACTTGACCTGGGCTTTGGCCGGATCAGGAACCATATGTGACAAATTCCAGAGAAGTAGTTGTGAGGAAATCATATGTCACGATAAATTGGTTAGGCTTTAAATTGCCCCAAGACTGGTGTAGCAGTATCCTGCCATAATTTACAAAGTGGCTATATCTCATGTCATACTGATGAGCGAGGAGACTGAGCTCAGGATAAGACACATCCAAGGCAGATAAGGTCAAGAAAGATGTTAGCTAAAAGAGTTTTTAAAATTGAGGAGAAATTCCAGAGAGAGTTCTCAGGCTCTGTTGGACAACAGAGACAACTTCCTGTCCGTTATCTCAAGACCTCCTGATATATTCTAAAACAGTATTACATTATTAGGAGTATTGTTTGCATGCTGCCAATATCAAGTGAAACATAAATCTTGTGATCTGATCTCATCAATACTAGTACAATTATATAGTAGATATAGCATATTGTATAATAAATAGCTAATGGTGGATATGGGACAATAATATATTGCTCCTCATCACCATGCCTTTGATAGTTGGGGGGATCTGAATCAAGGCCTCAGGTGCTGAGTGGAGCATGCAGGGAGGAACATACAATAAAGTACTCAAGTCCCGTGCCATTTTGGGTTCCACCAGCACCTTGAATTGAGCCCAGAAACAAACTAGCAACCAACGCCCATTAAATAATTGGATTGATACCCACTGCAGAGAAATAGCTATATTCAATTCTGCTGCACCATTAGTTGCCAGACACTACAATGGCAATAGCACTGCTCAGTCAAAGACAGGAAAGGAGCTTTACCATACCATCAGTGCCAGAGGCAATAACTGATTGGAGGCTCTTGTAATAGGTTTTGTCTCTTCCACCTATCACAAATGTTTATAGATACGGGATAGTTATGAGAATCCTTCTTGCTCATCGCTGCAAATGGATTTTTCATGAAATGCACGTAAAGGTTTTATTTTAAGAAATACAGGCATTCAACTACTATTGGTCTACCAGTGGCAAATATTCATGAAATATCTGTATATGAAACAACATGGTTAGAAATGGTATAAACTCAGATTACTACATGTCAGGATAAACCACAGGGGTTGGCTATTACTATTGTGCTCCATTTGTAAGTGTCATAAAATTCTTTTCCCCCTGTGTTGGAGACAGAATAACATATTAGATGAATGCTTGTTCTTATCTAGCAAGGCAGGTCTTATGTTCTTATGAATTATGATAGGGGTTTCTGTGAATTTTTGACACTGTTAAAACTCAAAAACTGTTTGAATAAAAATGACCTATACATCATTTAAAATAAATGATGTGAGCTAAGTGGCATTATTATACTGTTAAAATATGCATGAATCAGTTGACTTTGTAGGTTTTGCAAAACATTACATTTACTTTCATTACTAGGTCTTGCATTTGCTGGGGCACGTGGAAGGGCAGCGAGAACTCGGCTCTGCAAACAGCAGGATCATGAGTGCTTTCCTTTGCAAGCCCCTCTTTTCTGCCACATGCAAAGAGCTGGCAAAACACATCAGGAAGGTGAAAGTGCAACATGGCAGGACTGAGAATGGTCTCCCATAATATATGGCAGTCTGATACATTAGATATTAGCAAAGGGTGGGCAGGTAGGGAAAGAGGCACTGTGAATCAATAGATAATAAGGCAGATACTAAACTCTGTCTCTCACGGATATCAGTGAGACTTGGAAGTTCTTGATTTTGACTTCATCCTACCCAAGAAATTAAGAGTTCAGGATCAAGTATGCATGAAGTTAGATGTACCTCTGCCCCTAAAGTGCAGGTTTTTAAAAATGCAGACTTGGGTGTATGTGATCATTAATGGGATCAGGACAAACAGAGAGAGGAATTTAAACCCCTACTGTGGTCCTGAGGAGGAACCCTCTTTCAAAGATGGTATTTGCTTCTTTTGGAGGGGGTACAATTCACCACTGGTGCCTTGCCTGCCCTGATCCTGTTAACTGTCGGACAGCAACCCCTCCCTGCAATTTGCATTAAAAATAAATATATCTGCAAATTAGAAATAAAGAAACATTTAACATCATGTCTTGCCCTGTGTCTGTAATACAGAATACAGATGTTAATCTGTGGCCATAAAGGTTGTAGCTTTTTAAGCTATAGAACATATTTTTCCACCCCAAAAAAGAGTTCAGTAAAAAGGCATGGATATATATATAAAATGCTATTCTGCTCTCTTCTCCACATTAAGCATACGGTAGCAGGATATTGGTCCTTTGGTCCTTGTGAAGCTGGAAAGGATGAGTGTTATTAGACCAACACATCTGTCAGTACAAGGATTTCTACCTGTGCAACAGGACTTTCCCTCCTCTTTTCTTCTGCATGCAGGGTCTTTCACAAAGACCTAACAATAACCATGTTTCTCACCTAGCATTCTTCAGGAAAGTTGGTTGGGGTGTGGGCAAAGGAGGCAACAGATTCTGTATCAAGCTGAGAGTTCACCTGCTAATAACCTGCCCTAAACACACATTCCTAAAATTTCAGCATATATTATAGCAGGAGGAAGCCTTTCATTCCTAACCGAAGGACTACCAAAGGTTTGTGGGCTGATGCTCCTCATGGCAAAGGAGCAGAAGCACGTGCACTGTACGCTGAACAGCAATCATCCCATTTCTGTGCCATATTCTGCAGTAATAAAAGATGGGCTGGAGACATTTATTATTCATTCATACAAATTTCTGTAGCCATGCATGGGGAGAGACAATGAGCTACGGAGTACATTGAGTAGAATCTGACCACTAGAAATTCTGCTCGCCAACACTTCCTTCCCACTGGTTTCTTGTAAGCATTGAGTATACACATTCAATATAATATTCACAGCCTTATGACTCCAATGTTTCTCAAACATGGGTCTCCAGCTGTTTTTGGACTACATCTCCCATCATCCCTAGCTAGCAGGACCAGTGCTCAGGGATGATGGGAACTGTGGTACAAAAACATTTGGAAACCCAAGGTTGGGAAACCCTGGACTAGATAATTGTTTTTCATTAAAATGTGTGTGGGCGGGGGTGGAGATGAATCTTAGAATAAGGGTTTCACAGCCAATAACATATTGCTTCCTTGGGAATGATGCAGCACTGCAAAAACAGATGATCAAAGCAATCCAGACTACATGTGACAAGACAAATGTGAGAAATAAACCAAAAGTCATCTTAGTCAGAAACACTATATGGTTCCAAATGAACCTCCCCTGTCCAGACTGCACCACAAATGTGCATCTGGATTTATACCATTCTAGATGCCATGGTTTCTCTGAAAGAATTCTGGGAACTGTCTGGTGAAGTGCAAAGCACTCCCTGTTGCATGTACTCTGGCTTTACCAACATAGAGAGAACAATAATTCTCAGAGTCTCCTGTGTTGAAGGACTGCCAAACCACTTTTATGTCTATGGGATGGATATGCCTTTAAATCATGAACAAACATGAGTCAATCCCCTTTCCTCAGGACAAAGTTTTCTACGCTATTTTAGTAGTAACTATCAGAGATCCCATCTAGCTGCTGTTTCTGATGTGTCAGAGGAAAATGGAAAGTGTATAAGGGAAAATAGACAAAGCAAGAGATTTATTTGTCTTGTTGATTAGTTGCTGGACATCCGTCCTCGGGCAAAATCTAAGTTTTGGTATGTATAGCCACTAAAAGCAAAGGCAAAGAGATTTCCAAGGGAAGAAGATATAAATATTATGACCATTTTTATATCTCAGATTTCTTAGAGTAACAAGCCGGGCAGTTTTTCAAAGAGTTCTCATTATAAACTTAAAAAGTCTAGCATAATGTAGTCAGAAGATATTCACAAACATTATCAATATTTCTGAGTTCACAATCACACCTTTGACTGTTGACTCAGAGCATCTAGTTTGGTTCATGGTGGTGGCAATGTTTACACTTTGGAATCTATTATGCATAGGAAAAAAAATTAAGGATTAGTGCTGACCTAGGTGCCACATATTTCCATGCAAAACTAAACAATCGGGTTATTTATTCATTTAATCAATTCCATATATTTGCCATCATCATCACAGCATTGAGCAAGCCTGATTTCCTCTAAGGTCAAAATCAACATCATATTTCTCCAGAAGGATCCTGCCTTTCATTGTTAACATGGCTAGTCTGGTTGGCATTCCGACAGCGTTAAGTTCACATACCATGTTCCATGCAACCAGCATTATCTTTTCAGATGGGTCATCTATTATACAACAGCTGAATCAAGATGAAAGGCGCAAACATTAGCCCTAGAAGACATGTACATCAAAGGATGGGCCTTTATAAGGAGAGGGCTTGGTTGGTTGATTTATTAATTGTTGCGGGGGGACGGCTGGACTCACAGGTGTTCATTGTAAACCTTTGGAAATGCCAGACTCAATAATCTGCTTCTAAAGCTTTGCTTAGGGTACATAGTTGGGTATCATATGTCTTACCATGCACCATGTTTAGCATATCTGAAAAAACTCAGATAATTAAAAACATTATTCTAATACAGCAGTTTTGTGGGAAATACCATGCTACAGAATTTCGCAGGATTCAAATTGGAAGAGAGTCCCACACAGTTTCAGTAGGACTTTCCCCAATTAGAACGACTGTACACATTAGTATTTCTCTTTTCTTCATTACGTCTGAGAATCACTGTGAATTTAAAGCATGTGACTTTTCCCAATAATCCTGGAAACAGTAGTTTGCCCCTATGGAGCTACAATTCCCAGCACCCATAACAAATGACAGTCCCCAGGATTCATTGGGAGAAGCCATGTACTTTAAATGTATGGCATGGAAGTGACCATAGAGTTGGAGTGGGTATTGTAGGTCACCTAGTTAATCCTCCGCAGGAAATCCAGAGCTAAAGCATCCCCAACAGATGGCTGTCCAGTCTAGGACTGAATTACTTCGGCAAGAGGAAGTTTGCCATCATTCTTGGTCACTGGTTCCATTGCTGAATTGCTCTTACCATCAACCATTTTCTCTTAATGTTCTACCTTGCTTTAAGTTAAGCCTGTTCGATCAAGCCCTGCCTTCTGAGGCAGCAGGGGACAAGTTTTTTGCTTCTTCTGTGTGAGAGCCTTTCTTGTATTTGAAGGCAACTATCATGCCCCCCTTCAAGAGACCATGATAAATGTGCCCATAAGGCTCCTATGGGTGACAGCCAGAATGGGAGAGTCTGCAGTACCCCCTGTGAGAGATGGGGGTGTGGGGCCTGGATGTTTGAAGACTGGATTCAAACTATTGGAAACAGCAACAGTATCTTGAGCACTTGGGTGTTTTGAATGCAACTTTTTTTATTCCTGTGTTGATCTCTATTGTCTCACATGCTTAGTTTTAAGCTGTTGAATTAGATTGGTTCATTTGTATTGTGCTATACAAACTTTTATGGATTCATGTTTTGTATTTATTGATGATATTATTTCCAAATTGTTTTGAATATATATATTTGAATGATTATACCCAATTAGATAAGATAAGATTTCTTTATTGTCATTGTACAAGTACAAAGTTGTACAAGTGCAACGAAATTGAATGCCATCCCATAAAAACAAGACAAAAGACAAAGACTATATCCCGGATGAGATGGATCTTGTAAAATATTGTTTACTTTTTTAAGGCAGCGGGAACTGTATAGTTCTTCCAAAGATGGGAGAGGGTGACCAATAATCTTTCGGGCTGTGGTTATGACCTTCTGGAGTACCTTCCTCTCCATTGCTGTGCCACTGGAAAACCAAGCACAAATACATTATGTAAGAATGCTCTCTATGGAGCCTCGGTAGAAGGATACCAGCAGTCTCTCACTCAGATTGTTCTTCTTTAAAAGTCTGAGTAAATAAATTCTCTGCTGGGCCTTCTTTACCAGAGCAGTAGTATTTGTGCTCCAAGTCATACCCTGCTCAATAGTCACTCCCAAAAACTTGAATACAGCCATCCTCTCCAAATTGTTCACTTGATATGTTGCGAACCATTTTGGGCACAATTTTGTGGGAAAGTGGCACACAAATAGACAGATGATGGTGGTGATGTTGAAAACCCTAGGGTTTTTCTTGCTCCCATGGAGAATTTATTAGCATGGCTGCTTCAAATCCCATTTACAAAATTGAGAAAAAAATGGATGTAAGGTGAATTCTGTCCAGGTTATAACATCCAAAGTGTTGTGTAGATCCCAGTGAGCATGTATTTATTTCTAGAGCTAAAAATATCCATACTTTGCTATTGTGGCAAATCCACCACCCATATTCATAGAATGAAATTTTACTTGAAATCTAATTGGATAAGAGAGCTTGTTAATACTAGACATGATTTTGTTCTCAAACATGTGAATGAAATGAACCCACATGCAGGCACATGTGCAGTGCAACTGGCATTCACACCTTGATGGGCTGGGTAGATTAGCAGTAGAGGGACTTTCAAAGCCCTAGCACTGTGTCAAGTCTCCAGGCTATGCAATATAATCTAGCAAGTCTTTGGTGTCATGAAACACTTCTACACACACAACATTTTTTTTAAAAAAAAAAGATGAGGAAGATTTTAAAGATTGTAATAAATAAATAAATAAATAAATAAATAAGAAAGAACCTATTTCCTCAGCCAAAATTATTAAAATGAAATAAACAAAATTGCTCTCTGGAACCATTCTAGATGTAGAAAACCACCCTCCCATCATCTCTATGTTTACTTGAGGATAAATTCTACTTTAGCCTGCGAGAGAGCCTTTGAAGTATGTGTGGATGATGATTCACATTCAACAACACAATCCTAACTATCTCTACTTAGAAGTCCTATTGAATTCAAGGGGGTTAGAATACAACCTAAATGTCTATTCCATGCTATGCAAATTTCCCAATCAGCAGGGGTTGTAGTTCAGATTGAAACTGTACATGTTTAGGTATATTTATATGGTTTCCATCAACGGTCTTAGGATTGATATCCACTTGCAAGAAAAAGAAAAATTCTCCAGAAAACTGTTATAGTACGGCCAAAGCAACTGTGTCATGAAATTAGGTTACAGGTTAAATCTCTGAGCCTTCTTTGTTTTCAGATCTGCAATGAAGAAAAGAACAGGTGCAAGGGGAGTGGCCATCAGTCAGAGTAAGATGGCTGTGATAAATAGCTCTTCGGACAACAGCAATAAAAAGGGTGGCGGAAGCTGCCTCCAAAAACAGCATGCAATAAAACATCACATGTTTCTGCAACAACTAGAAGCATCCAGAGTGGGTTGAAATGCTTTTCCCTCTCCCCCACAGCCCAACCTGGCAATAGGTGGAAAAGAATTCTTGCTGACAATCCATCAATGGCTGGTAGGACTCAAATTATAGCCACAGAGACAGGTTTAAGAAGTGGAGAAAACTCATCAGTTGAGCCAAATTGCTTGCTTCCCAATGTTGAATTGTTAACATCCAACTTCTCTTTAATCATACCACAATCTATGCACGAAAACTCCCTTCACAATCTAGAAGGGTGGACGAAACTGTCAATATCAATTTCTCATTTTTCCAATCTTAAATTCAGTTTGCCACATTTTCTGCATCGGTTTGCAATTGTTTAAAAAGTCCTCGCAAACATTTGTTAGCATTTTAGAGCCATGCTTTTGTTTATGTATTGTTGTATGAAATTTTGCCTAATATAATTTTTTTTTGCAAAACATTCCCCCTAATATAATGCATTTTTGTATTCTGTGCAATTCCCCCCCCTTTACTCCAGTATATGTATATTGTATACATTACTTGGCTGGAGAATTGCATTGCAAAATTCAGATAAGTGTGAATTTAAAAGAATATCTGCATTTCAGTTCCCAGATTATTTTGGAATGTGTTAATCAGGGAGATTCACCTTTAACTGCAAAGTGAGTTGAATTTCTTTCCCTATCCCTACCATGTGATGACAAGACAACTACAAACTACACACCCCATTCTTATTGATCAGGACTAAAAACAGCTAGTATTATTTCTGCATTATCAGTATATTCCCACCATTTCACCTCACAGCATTCATTCCTGATAACACCCATGGATGCTCTCATGCTTCCTAGAGCCATGAAGCTTCAACAAGAGGCTTGTCTAAGTGTGTGGGTTTTTACCACACTTTTTACTACTCAGGAGACAAAGTACTGTGAAATTATCACCAGATTAAACTGATGCCTGAACAACGACCATGAATAAATGGATGACATGGCTGGGAATGCATAGGATGATTTTTTGCAGGGCTTCGCTGTGATGTCTGCCTTACCATTCACATGCTCATGATCCCATCAAAATTTCTGCACTGGCCTGGACAGATACAGCCATAAATGCAGCTTTGCTGTCTTCAGATAACTGCAAGCTTTCTATAGTTCTTTAATAACCCTGTCTCATTGGTATAGGCGGATCCAATGTTTGTGAGGCCCTCATAAATTTAACCTGTAGTGAACAGCAAGTATAAATATAGATAAGATTATGAAATGAAGGCATGGGAGAGGCATCCACAATAATTTATAGTCATGGAGTTAGTAAGGCCACATATATAGGTTTCCCCTTATATGGTTGGTACAATATAATAAATGCAGCTGATTAGGCACGTGCATTTTTGAGATAAATATTTACATTGCCCCTTTTGAAATCAGAAAAAACAGCAGACTGCAGAAATGTAGATACATTACACAAGGCTAAGTAAAAGTAAGCACTCATCCAGGTTGGAAAATTTGCTGAAGAATAATTATTTGAGAGTGCCTTTTTACGGAGGAAACTTCTGTCCTCTATCTGATGGGCTCCACTGACATTGAGACTTCATGTCAGTGGAGCCCACATGACTTGCATATGCTTGTCACGTGTTGCAGGTCTGAACCTGCATACTCTGGAGAACTTCTAGGTAAGCCTGCTCTCAATGTTGTTAGCCAGAAGACACGGAAACCAATGCACCACAACCCCTTGAGGCTAGACCATGAACTGAAATACAGCTCAGCTACAGCCTACTAGTTATAGTCATATAATCACCCGAAATCTTTATGCAAACTTACTAAACTGACTAGTTGTGCCTCTTCTGGGACACCTCATCCCATCACCACCCTTCTCCCTGTAAAAGACCCACAGCATTCTGTGCCCACTGAGCATGCTCAGTCTTCTATGCACTGTTTAATGGTGCCATTTGTTGTTGCTTCCTTAGCCTTTCTGCCCCCAAAGTTGTTCTTTTTTGGGGGGTGGGGGGTTACATCTTCAAACTTTTCATTACTCTACGCTTGCTGATATTTCCCGCTTGTGGGTGGATGGTGCAGTTTTGGCTACATAAGGACTGCACATGGAGAACTGACTTTGCTTTTAGTATATACAGTTGTATTCTGCAACCTCTCACTTTTGTGATCTTTTCCCATCTGCTATCCCATTTGTTTCAACTTAATTCCATTCTTGACTGAAGTATCTGCTGCAGTTTGATCACTGCAGCTCACGGATGACACCACAGGAATAGCAAGGGATAGTTTCAGCTACCTTATTTGCTCTCCTAGCTTTCAGAGTCATGGTGTGCTTCTACTGAATGCGCATTGCAAAAATCCTTATTCCCCTAATGCAATCCCTTTATTATTGCAAATGAACTTCTTCTGGAGCCATCCTTGCAGTGACTGCTTCTTACCCTGTTTCTTTCTCCTAGAATAGCTAAGACAAAGGCATAGAGATGTCCCACTGAAATTAAAGGGAAAGCTAGCACAATAGAGCCCAACTCCAACCAATTCATGGTTAAATGGCGCATGGGGCAGTTGTGGGGTAAAAATGAGTGAGACTAAAATTCTTCACAGGTTTCTCTAAGATGATGATGATGATGATGATGATGATGATAACAACAATAATATTTTATTTATACCCTGCCCATCTCACTCTGGGCGGCTTCCAACAAAATATTAAAATACAATAGTCTGTTAAACATTAAAAGCTTCCCTAAACAGGGCTGCCTTCAGGTGTCTTCTAAAAGTTCACATTTTGCATTCATTCATGCCCCAAGGTGGAGACTATAATACTTTGCTATATTCTGCCTAGCTCCAGAAGAACTGTGTATGTGCGACTTTCACTGCTTGTGCATTTTAGGGTAAACTATGGCTGATATCCTAAATGTGTCTACTCAGAAGTGAGGACTACTAAATTATGTGGGGCTTACTCCCTGGTAAATGAGATTAGGATTGCAGCCTAAAGTATGTGGATCGAGAGATGTAAGGTCTAACAGGTCTAGCCCCTGTTACACATCCTACAATGCCCCAGAGCAATGCTAGGTTGGGGGTGCTGTGCAAAATTAAGGAGTGGGAGCTACTTAGAGTGCTAGCTAGACCCTCAAAAGCGGTGGGGGTGGGGAGGCAGGGCAGGGATCAGCAGTGGGCCTCTCCAGGATGCAAGGATCCTGGCAGGTGCTCAGGAATGCTGGTCCTAATTCTAGCCCTGTCCCCAAACCATCAGCAATCAACAGCTTGGCCTAATGGCACACTGCACTAAGCATGAGAAACCAAACCCTGCCTCATGACACTGCCAGAGGTAAGTATCTGAGCATCCAGAGATCATCTGAGGGAAGACTAAAAGCGAACACTGCAGAATCAAGTTCAGAAGTTACTTTATTTTTTCTGGCTTTCACATTATTGGTTCTGTCTCATTTGAGGTTGCTCTACAGTGTTTATTATTAATTCAAATTCCCAATATTAAAGGAGAGAGATTACCCATATGGCAGGCGTGCTGTTCAGTGTGTTCATAAATTTGCCAACATTTTGATTAATACTGACAGAAACCCTTTTGAAAACATATGGGCTTTATATACATCCTGTCATTTCGAATAATAGGGTACATTCTTCAGCACATTTGCTTATGATGATGGGTTCAGTCGTATTTTAGAAACATGCTTAATACTTTGATAATTAGTCTTTTGAGGTCGGAGGGAGAAGGCAAAAGGGAGGGGAAGAAACGACGAAATGAAAATAAACTTTTGCTTCAGACACTCTGAGCACTGAAGACAATTGGCTGGGCAAAAATGGGAAAAAATACATATTATCTATGAATAATAATCTTCATATACTGCTGGTTTCTTTGGCTAATTAGCATTTTTGGCTTATTATTGAAAGGATTCATTCTTTGGCTGATATGTCAGACTTCTAGAGCCTTAACATGAAGTCTCTGTGCGGTACGGATGTCATTGATTAAGCCAGTAGTTTGGTTTTGGCTGCATTTCAGCCAATTGTTTCTGTCTGATGGTTGACTCAACCCTTTTATTTCTGGCTCCTCCAACCTATGGTTAGGCCTTAAAAAGATCCCCATTGCTTGCAGGAGGCGATGGGTTTACATATGGAAACTGATATAGCAGCTCTTATGGAACACTGCTGATTAATTTCTTAACTGGATATTTACTGCTCGTCTCATTCTGCCCTTTCCCATCTTTAAACTATCCCATTTCTATATATATTGGCTCCCTGTTTTGTGATTATTTCCAAATGACTTGGCTCTACACGTGACTAAAATGACCACATGTTTTTTACCTGCAACAACAGCAACAACAAAAAGTCCACATAGGATAGGGACAGTGGTCTTCTTTATTCACATAGGCACTGCTCACACACCATACATTTAAATCATATGACTTCTTCCAAAGAAGCTTGGGAACTGTAGTTCACCTCTCACACTGCTATGATTCCCAGCTCCCTTAATAAACTGCAATTCCCAGGTTCCTTTGAGGGGAAGACATTTATGGTGTGTACACAGCCTAAAACACAACCTATTTCTCACCCCGAAAAGTGCTTACAGTACTATGTAAACACACATGTATTTTTGTTGGGACCATTAAGCACTTGAGAGGGTTTTTTGGGGGGGCAGACACAAAAGGGCTGCCCCAGCAGCTGAGAATTAGCACATAGCTCACATCTTGAAATGTAGATTTCAAAGAAAAGATTTCCGACTGCAAGTTGTCTTTTCCCCTACCCTAAAGTCTGTTTTGTTTCCATTTTTTGGAGGACACTAATGATGCAGAAGAAGAAGAAGAAGAGGAGGAGGAGGAGGAGGAGGAGGAGGAGGAGGAGGAGGAGGAGGAGGAGTTTGGATTTGATATCCCGCTTTATCACTACCTGAAGGAGTCTCAAAGCAGCTAACATTCTCCTTTCCCTTCTTCCCCCACAACAAACACTCTGTGAGGTGAGTGGGGCTGAGAGACTTCAAAGAAATGTGACTAGCCCAAGGTCACCCAGCAGCTGCATGTGGAGGAGCGGAGATGTGAACCCAGTTCCCCAGATTACATGTCTACCACTCTTAACCACTACACCGCACTAGCTCTGAGGGCCATAAGGTGCCTGGAATCTCTGAACAGGGCAGGGAACGGCTCTTGGTCTGAAACCCAGGAGAGCTGCTTTCAGTCAGTGCTGACAGTACTGAGCTAGATGGACCAATGGCATGATTCAATATTGTGACTATGCAGCCTATCTAACTATGTTATCCAGGTAAGGTTGGGATCCTATACTCACTTACTTAGGAATAAGACCAATGGCATGTACTTTTGAGTTGACATGTAAATTACCTTACTCAGGATTATTTTATAGCAGTTTTATACATGTCTGCTTGGAAGTGAGCCTTATTGACCTCAGTGTGTTTTGGATGGTAGCCTCGGGCATTTGACCTTTACATGAAAGATACAAGCATGGAATCATCAACATCATCATCATCATCTTCACCATCATCATTTGACCTTCTGAAGGCCTGTAGTTTGACATCCACTCTACAACATGGCTGGCTTTTTTTGGTGCCAGAGTAAGACTTTCTGTTCTCCCAGGGCTTTTTAACATCCTCATATTCTTAATTAACATCATGTAAGACTGTTATTAATCTTGTCTCTTTTATCACAGTTGAGCTATTTTTAGCTTTTAAAATATGGTTTTAGCTTTTGATATGACTAAGTAAATTGACTGTCGTTGCTTTTAGATTTTATTGTCTCTGCTGGTTATGGATTTTACTATGGTATTTTGATGGTATTTTATGGATTGTTGTCTTTCAAGTTTTGCTATAAATTTTCCATACGTTACCCAGAGGACTGTGCTGTGGAGTGATTGATAATTACAATTAATAATAAATAAATTTTTGAGACCATGCTTGTCATGGCAGATTTATTTAATTTAATGTGATTATTTAGGTACCGTATATACTTGCGCATAAGCCGACTTTTTCAGCCCATTTTTTGGGCTGAAAAAGTCGCCCTCGGCTTATGCGCAAGTGAGGCGAGCGGTGAGGAAGGAAAAGCAGAGAGAAAGAGCTTCTCTCCGCTTTCCTCTCCCTCCCCCCACCCCACCGGGAAATGTGCAGGACGGGGGCATCTTCTCCGATCCCGTCCTGTGCGTTTGCAGCTGTCTGCGAGGTGGTTGGGTAGGAAAAGCAGAGAGAAAGAGTTTCTCTCCGCTTCCCCACCCCCCCCCACCCCACCAGGAAATGCGCAGGATGGAGATCTGAGACGTGTCTTCCCCGCACGATCCCATCCCGTGCGTTTGCAGCTGTCTGCGAGGTCCTAGCGCCTCCAGACACAAGCTGGAAGGGTAAAGACGCCTCTGCCTCCACTCACCAGCAGAAAGGCACAGAATGGAGGATCGGAGAAGCACTGCACAATGCTTCCCCCTCTGTCAGTTGGGGGGGGGGAGAGAAGTGGAGAGAAGCTCTTTCCTGCGAAAGGCACAGGACAGGATCAGAGAAGCTGGGGGCACTGGCTTGCCAAGGGTTAAAAAGGATTGAGTGGGATTCCTAGAGAGGTCAGGAAATACCAAGCCCACCTACAAAAGGAGGAGGGGGCCTTTGTCTCTCTCTTCTGCATGTGCTGCATCCCAGGCGCCTCCTGAATCCAGTGAGTCTCTGCTCATCTTGCAAAGGGTCCATTGGGGAGAAGAGGGGGGTCCCTGGGATGAAGGGGAGGGTGCAGGGAGGACCCCCAAGTCAAGGAACAGAGGCTCTTGCCCCCCTCCTCTCTGCAAAGCCCAGGAGGAGGCAAGGTCACAGGAGCTCTGCAACTCTTATCTTCCTTTGGATCCATTCACAGCTTGGCTGTTTGGGAAGGGAGGGGTCTTTGGGGAGGGAAGAAAAGGGCCTGAAAATAAACCCCCTCACACTCAGGAATCAGTCCCATTTATTGATAGAGGTTGTAGGGGGATGGAAATATTGGACATAAAATACACCAAAGAAATAAAAAGGAAAGCCTAACTGTTGGAAGAGGGGAGGGGGCAAATAAAAGAAAGCGCTTATTCCTGTGGTGCAGAGTCAAGCCTATGGAACTCCTTGCCCCTGTTTTTCTTTGAAATAAATATTCAAAAACATTTAATCTACTGATGTCTCAATTAATGTAATTTTATTTATTTTTATTTTTGAAATTTACCAGTAGTTGCTGCATTTCCCACCCTCGGCTTATGCGCAAGTCAATAAGTTTTCCCAGTTTTTTGTGGTCAAATTAGGTGCCTCGGCTTATATTTGCGTCGGCTTATACTCGCGTATATACGGTAGATACAATGTGCATGTTTAAGCCTCGCAAGATAACAAACTCTGTTTCCTATTCTTTGTTCAATAATTTAGAAGGCTAGAGGCTGGTTCATATAGACGTGTCCATCACCTGATATCTCATTGCTTGATTCTGAATGCCACGTGTTAACCAATTCCATAGAAGAATGTACTTAAAAACATAAGAAGAGTCTTCTGGACCAGTAGTTCAGCATCTTGTTCTCACAGTGGCCAACCAGATGCCCATGAGAAACTTATAAGCAGAGGGTATACCAGGGGCTGCCAAACTTTTAGGGCACATTTTGAATTTTGAAAAGGCGTGGTGGGTGCCAGTCACAAAATGGCTGCCATGGGAGGGGAGGCATGGGATCACACAAAAGTAGAGAGGATACAGCCATTGCTACTGCTTTCTCCCTCCCAGACTATCATGCTTGCCACCGCTGCCTATTCATAACAGGGAGCATTCCCCAATATCAGGGAAAATGGCAAGATGGCCACACCACACATAGTCACACAGCACATGTCCACACTCACCATAGCCATGCAGATCACAGAAACACATGCATCTCTCTCTTGTGCACATTGATACACTTCTCATATACACACCCACCCATCCATCCATCTCTCCCTTCTATCTTTCTCTCTCTCTGCCCAAGTGCATCTCCTGCTCTCTCTCACAGATCACACAGGCAGACCACATACTCTTCTCTGTCTCTGCCTCCCTCTTCATCTCAGACACCTCTCCCTTTCTCCCAAGTGTAGAGCACAGTGTGGCATCAGGTAAGAAAATTGGCTCTAGATATGTACCTTGTTCCCCTTTTTTAATAGAATGCTGAGCATTCGTTCTGTGAATCAAGCAACACAAAACATACAGGCAAGTTATTAGCAACTGGATATCAGTGGCATAGCTGTCAACCTTTCCCTTTTTTGCGGGAAATTTCCTTATTATAGCATTGGGAAACAGCAGGGAGGGTTGACAGTGGGGAACAGCAGGGAGGGTTGACAGCTATGACAGTGGCTCAAACAGTTCGTGCTCCATATCACTCATGCAAGGTGGAAACAGTAGGTTATATCCATAGATTCACTTCTTCTGGTGTGGAGCTGCATTCTTATACTCTGTCACACTTTTGCTTGTAAGAAAACCTTCCCGAATCTTATCCAAATGTAATGGCAAAAGAGTCCAAAAAATCACCATCAAAGTTATCCTGCCACAAAAGCTCGGTTTTTTTTTTACACATGCTGTGAATTACAGGAATGCAAATAGCTGTGGTCTAAAACTCTAGAGACAATCTGGTAGCTGAGTCAGCCAGAAACCACTAAGTCTCTGCAAAATTTTGGGTGCAAGTGGGCTTCCTCCACTAAAATTGGAGTGGGTGGTTCATGCATTCAACCCCCCCCCCCACTCACTACCAGAAAATTGTAGGACTTTGTCTGCATTCTACTCTCAAATAATCAAAATAAAATTAAAAGGTTTATTATTACTAAGAGATATTTTTGTCCTCAATCGTCTGTTTTGAATTTCGGCACTCTTAAAATCAATTTTCTGCTTTAAAAGGCAGATGTAATTGCCAGACATTTTGCCTCCTGTAAGACAACATGGTAAAATATGTGGCCACTGTAGCATGCTAGATTTAGAATTCCATCGTGACAGAACCATCATAATAAACAATGGAGAGAAAGGTTCAGAAAGCTTAGGGAAGCTACTAAAGTACATCTGGGCCAGTTGGGGGAGCCTGCAGCCTTGCTGTGCTTATGCCATATACTTCCTTTCCTGTAAGTCCAAAGACTTTGCTTAGCTGCAAAAATATAAGAACTTCCTGGAGCACCAAATCTGATATTATAATCAGAAGTAGATTAAAGTGACCTAGACTGCTGTTTGGGTTTGTGCTGAGGATAGGTGGAGAATCCAAGTGGGAAATTCACCTGGATTCAACTTGATTTTCTCTTGCCCTACGCAGAGAAGCTGGAGCTCGTGTGGCATAGTGGTTAAGAGTGATGAACTAACACTGGAGAGATCTGGGTTCAGATCCCCACTTAGGCATGACCTCAGGCTGTTGACTCCTTCTCATTCTAAACTATCTCGCAGGGATCTTGTGAAGGTAAAACTGGAGTGGAGTGGAGATGCACGCCACCTTGATATCTGTAGAGGAAAGGTAGTATAGAATTGTAATAAAAGTGAGGAGGTCAGTGAAATAGCACTGGAGCAAGTTGTGGCTTAAAAGTGTGGCAGGAAGCAAAGCCACTGACAAGGAAAACCTAATGTATCTTGTTGCTACCTTCAGCTAAAACTGAGGCAGGAATAACCTGGCATTCTGGGGAACTAAACATGGAAGGAGAAGGAACTGAAAGGAAAGCTGGATGCAATGCCTGCCCTGCTAGTGTCCTTGGATGTAAAGGGGCAGACAAGAAACTCAAAGGACGTGGTATCTGTGGTATGGATGCACAAATCTGTAAGTTTAGGTTTTTCTCATTTTTCCATTATTAAGTTCAGTTCTGCACATCAGTGTGTGGTTTTCTTTTCTTTTTTTAAGGCATCATGAACATTCATCAGCATTTTAGAATGAATTTCTCTTAGTGTACACAATGTTTCCAAAGATACACAAAGTTGCACACATGATCAAAAAGAACATAGATAAACCTGCATATTGTGGTGTTTGCAAGAGCTTCTATGATGGGAAAGAGATTTGATTTGGCTTTAAAAAAAAAGTCATTGAGAGTTACTTTCACAGAAATATAAAGCAGAATTTACATTTTCACCATTGTATACATTGCTTCTTTTGTCAACTTTTGATTTATTGGAACTTATTATAGAGCTAAACTTTATTGTCTTTGCTTATGATACTGCAGTAATCTTTTCCTAGGCTTTCACTTCATTTTGTTACATTTATCTAGCAAGCCAGATTCACACTCCCACAATAACCATATGGAGAAAAAGCCACAAAAGCTGTTAAGTACATTTAATTGCTGTTTTGATGAGCTCATATTTTAATTATGTTTATTGATTCTGCATGTGTTGAAATGGTCTTAGCATTTCAAGGGGGGAAATGGAATCAATATGCTGTAATTACTGGACAGTTTTATGATTCCCTCCCCATGTAATTAAAACTTTCGTATAATATTTTAAAACACTTTTAAACTAATCCTTTGGTTTGGGTTGTCTACATTACCTACTGAGCTTAGGTAAAATTTAATTTTCATTCAGACAGACTATATAATTAAGCTGAGAGCTAAAGATATTTGAAATTACATATTCACCCTCTCCCGCCCACCCCCATTAGAAGACTGAAGATAGCGAGCACACAATATTTACTAACACAATACTAATTGTGGTGCAAAGATAATAGTAGTTTAAGCCTTACTGCACATGCTTAGCTGCCAACACTGGCTAGCATTCTGACTCAGATATCAATCTGTTGAAGGGTAACGGGTCTTCCTAAAAGATCTGTCACCATCTTATTTCACTCAGTTGCAGGCATCTGGCATCGTGCAACAAGACAGCGTTCTTAGCTGCAAGGAAAATCACACAATGAGGTTTCCAAGCATATTTAAAGCCATATCTCAATTCTTCTATCTTTTAACTGCTTCCTACCACTGAGGAGTAAAATCCAGAGAGATCTGCTCTGATGCAAAGCCTGTTCAAATGAATGGGGTGGTGGTGGTCAGGCCTCAAAGTGGTTATTACGTACTCAGGGATATTTTTTTTCCAGCTGGAATTCGCTGGAACTCAGTTCCGGCACCTCTCAGCTAGGCACCATTGCCATTAAAAGAGAACAAGGAAGGAGTCTATGGTGAGTTTTGGCACCTCTTTTTCTAGAGAAATAGCACTGCACATACGGTACTCAATTGTTCATCTGAGCTTGCTGAAAGAAAGGATTCTAAACTGGAACTGACATCAAAGTCACATGCCAGCAAGGTGCTGAGCAACTGCTGAAGCCCCATAAGTGCACTGAAGTAAGTTGGTAAGTGGTGTTAAAACCAGCGTTATCAACACAGGTTCTCTAACACCTGAAAGAGTTACTGAATCCCTTGTCTCAGTACTATTCCATAGCCGGATTTAATAAAAAAAATGCCAAGTGACCTCTGCACAGTTCATGCGTCTCTCACAGAGTTACATACTCTCCCCACCAACACATTTGTCTACTACGGTGTGGAAGATGGGAAAACTCCTTCCTTCATCACTTCAGTCACTACCAAGTTTTCACAAGGCCATTTCATCCTGTCAGCTGTAAAGGTGAACACAAAGAAAGTAGGATAAAAACAAGGGCCATGCCAAATTTTTGCCAGGAAACATTTTTGGGAGTACAATAAAATAAAATAAATGTTTACTTTCAGTTATGCAAGCATTCCATTAAAAACCCCACAGTCCTCTTTTGTGCAATTTTTCACTTATGTAAGCAGCCATTTCCCTCATGATCTGCTCTTGTTTTGGCACCAAATTGACCAATTTTCTGTTATGACGTTTTTCCAGCTGATATCACTGATGGCACAAGGAAGGGCAAGTGAAAGTAGCCCCTTTGCCCACACCTTCAATGGGTAGTGGAGAGGGAGTATGTTGTCACTGCTAAGGTTAGCTCAACTGGTTAGAGTGTGGTGCTGTTAAGGACAAGGTCATGGGTTTGATCCCTGTATGGGCCAGCTGCATATTCCTGCGTTGCAGGGGGTTGGACTAGATGAATCTTGGGGTCCCTTACAATTCTATGAGGTCACTACTGTGACTCTCTGGATTTCTTTACAGGGTTTCAGCACAGGACAGCTAAACAGGTAGTGTTGCCTCAGCAGTGGTGATGCCCATGTGACCATTTTTGCATCAACTGGAGCACGTCACCCATATCTGCATGAAAGGAATGCATGTTCATTCAGGAATGAATTCAGGAAAATCAGAAGCACAAATCGAATTACAACAGAAATTATTATGGCATGCACATGAACATTGAGAAAAGCGTAAAAACCTATTAATCTGTTCTATCTGTTTTATGAAATAAATAAAATCTGTTTGAATGTCCCCATTTCAATCTCTTTGCGTATGTTATGTTTGTTGGGAAAGATTGAGGGCACAAGGAGAAGGGGACGACAGAGGACGAGATGGTTGGACAGTGTTCTCGAAGCTACCAACATGAGTCTGACCAAACTGCGGGAGGCAGTGGAAGACAGGAGTGCCTGGCGTGGGGGTAACGAAGAGTCGGACACTACTAAACGACTAAACAACAACAAAATGTTTGTTTTTACCTAGGTATTCAGCTAAATTGGAATTATTATTTTTTGTTATTGTAGTTTGGTCTATGACAGAATTGTTAAGCTGTTATTTGACCTTTTTATGATTCTGTAAATTTTGTGTATTGTTGTTTTCCTCTGTTTATTTTTATTACTTTGTTCCCCACTCTGGAATTGAAACTATTCAATGAAGAGAGGGTTATAAACACTACTACTACCACTACTACTACTACTACTACTACTACTACTAAGGCATATAAAAATCTATGGGATGTTGGAATCAATTTTCTTAATGCTATTCAATAGCCATATGGGTGGAAAAGAAACCAAACCTAATACCAAGCTACTTTCTGCATCTGAGCCACAAACCAGCTAAAGGTAAAATACTTGTTCCAAAGCAACTTATAGTTGTAAGGTTATACACACTTATTTAGGAGTAAGTCCCATGGAGCTTAGGAAGGCAAACCTATGCACACATAGGCTTTGGGGGTTGAAGGTTCTAAAATATTTCAATGGGCCTTAATGGTCTTACAGCAACATGTTTATTAAGTCTGTATCCTGATGTGCCTCCAGGGACATTAAACGATATTGGCGATTGTCTGAGCATTGATTTTGATTTGTTCTCTGGGAGGTCAGATGGAGTTGTGTCAAAGCAAGCGCTAGTCTACACTTTCCTGTGTGTTTTCCTGTCACGTTCCTTGTCACAGAAGTCTGGTCTTTGGGAGAATGGAGTTTGTTGCACAAGAAACTTTCATTCAAATACTATAGTTATTTGTCTGCGTATAGTGTGTGGCCTGATTTTAGCACTGCCTCGTGTAATGAAGTAGATCCCCCCCCCTTAGGGTTCTTCCCGCTAAGAGCAGGAGGCAAATGGCATAAAGTGAAACCAGATTAACAAACATTAGAACAATCAGGGATGAACTAGTTAAATATTTCTGTCTTTGGCTAAATTGCTGTCAGTAGACACAAATAGCCATTAATATTACCTGGCGGTCACTCATCTCTTCCTCCTGATCCCAGCTCCCCCGGCAAGGCTCAGAGTAGGTCATTTAGGGGAAGGGGAAATAAGAGTGTTCATGATGATAGGAGGAAATCAGAGAGGTTACAAAGTTTCACTTAGCTGTAGATTAGTCTAAATTAAATAGAGTGGCCTGGTGAGGGGTCTCAGTCTTCAGGGCAACCTGATAGCGAGTCTAGAATCGCAGACTATCTGTGTACTAAATTGATGGCAATGAAAATAATACTCCCCAGACACAAAAGTACACTTGTTTTCAGATTAATGCATCCTGAATGTGAGCTTTTCAGCCCCTCTTTGAATGAGTCAACGTGTGCGTGCTCACCTGGGCCGGGAGCTGACTTTGAGCCTCATTATTAGAAAATATCTTTGCCACGAAACTGGCTGTTTGGAAGGCTTTGCTGGGGGTTGGGAGGGAGAGGTACTTTAATGGGCAAAAATACACAAAAAGTTTAATTCAGTGTCAGAAACCTGACTTTGCTCACAGCCAATTTGCACAACCACATGCAGAAAGTGGTTTTTTCCCCCCTCAATTCATTTTTATCTCCCTGGATTGAATGTGTGAGCATGGCAAACAGGTGGGGATTTGCCTCATCCATTCAAGTCAGCTACAGCATTGCACTCATGATGAGCCATGTGGAAAACAATAAACAGAAAAGTAGTGACAGGTTCTGTTTATAGCCATTGATTGACAGCTGGTTCATGAAATGGTTATGTGACTTGGGCCTGTGTGGGACTGCAGGAACCTTGAAAAACAAACAAATAGGGTTGACACAAGGAAAATGGGACCCCACAGCTGTTTCAGGAAGACATTCCCTTGGTCTACAACACAATGTAAAACAAAAAACAAAAAAACCATGGATACTGGGGAACACAAGTTAGAGGCTGGCCAGAATGAGAAATTTTGGTGCATATTTACCTCACTGGACAACTAATTAAAAATATACTCTCAGGCTGAACTGTGGGGGAGCCTACCTGTAAAAGCCACCTGACCTCACAGTAATTTAGAGTGGCCAGGTAGGTTTACTGTGTGATATAGTTAAGCTATCCAGTTGTATTCTGGCTCAGAGGGAGAGATGATTGCTGCTTGGTTATTAAAGCTCCAGCCCCGGACCCATGCTGATGTTTGGCTTGCCTTCTTTCCATTATTTTGCATCTGCAATTCTACAATGAATAGTCTCCCAGTATGGAAAAGAAATTAGCACCAATAAACCAAAAAGATGTCTGCATGGTTCGACGCCTTGCTTTAACCTGGTTTTAATGGGGATTTAATCTATGTTTTACCTTGTGTGGCTCCACTGGTCAGATGCAGCTTTGTGACCTGTCATGTTTAAAACCTTCCCAAATATCACAGCTGTCAAATTATATTGTTTCAATATGCAGTGTGACAAAAGTGCACGGAAAGAGCCCTTGTTTTCTTTTGTTTTATCTCGCCTCCCCCAAATTATTCACTCTTGAAATTCAAGCCGATGTACTCTGTCTTTTTAGTTATTAAATCTGTTGTCCTGTTTGTTTGTACACGTTTTCTCAGAGATTTGCATGCGCTAATTACAGATGTGGCCAGAATTCCCTGTGTCAACATCTAGCACAAAACTCCTGCTGGAGGGAGAAAGGATCAGTATGATTCCTACGATATGAAACAAATAATGTGGAACCACATAGTATAGACTGAAGGCTCTATTTATTTCAGATCATCATCTTGTTTGAACTGATTCCTACCTGTATGTAAATTATTTGCAAGATGAACTGGTGGCTTGCATGGGCAAATGAACCATCAAAGATCTAATACTAAGCAGGAGCTCCCATCGATGTACATACACAGTGTCAAACACACTGCCGACTCCATACTTCCCATTTCCCTCTTGGTAAGTGGCAGCAACCCTGCTGTCAGGAGGTCCGCTCACCTTTTACCCGGTGGGCGGCATTGTGGCCAGAAGCCGGCTTCAACAGTTTTCCGGCCTGGGGTGGAGATACGCTGCATTTCCCCTACATCACGGCCAGCCACATCATCTGTGCTGGGGGACAGCTGCAACCTGTTAAAGGGATCTGGGGTGTGAATACTGTCCGAAGCTTGGATGTGGACTAGGCCCATGTCACAGCTCCTACAGGGACCCCTCGGGGTGCCCCTATTTGATGTAAGTCATAGGGCACCCCCTATCAGTTGTTCACCCTTCCGTGGACTCCCTGTAATCAGGCAGGAGTCAAGATATAACCTGGCTTAACCCCAGTGCCTAAGCCAAACTGCTCATATCTGTAACCAATAAAGTTGTGGCCTATTTGAAGCCATAAACCAAATACTCCACCTCAGTGTGCTTTACTGTTCTCCTGGGAACTTTGTGGCTCGGGGGCCTTCGCATACAAGCCACATGTCTGGTGGCAGCCCTTTGCACTGATCATATATATATATATATATATATATATATATATATATATATATATATATATATATATATATATATATATAATTTTTATTATTTTTATACTAAACTACTACAATATTATTTAAACAAACATTTTCATACATTTTTCATTTGGCTAACAAGCCGTGACTTCCATCAATCCCTTCACATGGCTTTCTAAATTTTAACTTAGCATTATACTTCTTTAAGCAACCATTGCTTACATTATCAAAAAAGATTTTTCCTTACTTTTACTATCCTACTTACAATAATAGTTCTACACATTTATTATAAAACTTCTTGAAATCCTATTAACGTATTCAAATGTAAATTGTCCTTCAGATAATTCGTAAATTTTAACCAGTCTTTGATGAATTTCTGGTCCCGCTGCTCTCGGATTCTTCCCGCTAATTTGTCCATTTCTGCATATTCAGTCAGTTTCACTGTCCATTCTGCTTTCGTCGGTAATTCTTCTTGTTTCCATTTTTGTGCTAGAAGAATTCTAGCTGCAGCCACTGCATATTGGAAAAGTCTAATATCCTTCTTTTCGATGTCTGTACCTACAATACCTAACAAGAAAGCTTCAGGCTTCTTGACAAAATTATATTTCAACATTTTTCTTAACTCATGATATAGCATATCCCAATACATTCTCACCTTTTTACATTCCCACCACACATGATAAAAAGTACCGACATTTTCTTTACATTTCCAACACTTATTGTCCAACTTATACATCTTAGCTAGTTTAACTGGGGTAATATGCCATCTATACATCATTTTTAATAAATTTTCTAGCATAGTGTTATGTCTTCTACCGTGTTTCTCCTAAATAAGACATGGCCATAAAATAAGCCATAGCAGGATTTCTATGCATTTGCGAAATATAAGCCGTTCCCCGAAAATAAGCCATGCCCCGAAAATAAGCCATGGTGATGCGGCACCTCCAATTAAAACAGCCTGGAGAGGCGTGGCTATGCAGCGTAGCGATGCGACACGGGTAAATAAGACATCCCCTGAAAATAAGCCATACTGTGTTTTGTTGAGGGGAAAAAAATATAAGACAGTGTCTTATTTTAGGAGAAACACGGTAGCATAATGTATAAAGGATAGTCCAATATCCTTTGCCCAATGGATCATCACCAACTTCACTTCTTCGTCTTTCAAGTTCCATTCCAACAGCATTTTATACATCTTAGCAAGTACTTTAAAGTCACTATTAAGTACTTCAACTTCAAACTTTGATTTTGTCTCACTAAATCCCGTCTCCAAAAAAGCAGAGTTATGTATATGTTCCTGGTTTCCTGTTGTGTCTGCTTCTTAGTCAGAAGTTACTGTTTATGTTACCTTTGTTTTGGAAAAAATCCTTGATATTTGTATATGATCACACACTTCCAAATTATATTTCTATGGTGTGGGGAGAAGCAGTTGGACAACAAAAGTGGATACTGTGAGCCCATATGGTTGCGAAGAAACATATACCTCAAAGATGGAAGGATAAAAACTCACCACCTACTATTCAGTGGTCTGAAGTTCTCACTGCCTTTTCTATGTTTGAATGTACATCATATCTGGATGTCAATCTCATTTGGATATCCATCTGGACTGCTTATATTTAAGTGTGTGTGTGTGTGTGTGTGATTTTCATTGTTAATATCAGCTGATCATGTCCCCCCTCCACTTTTCATTATATTTGCAAAACAAAACTTTTTTAAAAAGAAGTTTCATGATCACTGCCCAGCATGTCCCAAAATGAACTGGTCATTAAATAGGACCGGGTTGCCAGAAAGGGTTTTTGTGAAAGTTTGGATTGTGTAGGTAACTCATGATGAGTGAGATATCATGACAGGATCCACTTTGGGTCTTACACCTCTAAAAGAACATACAGTTGTCCAGTTAAAAAGCATTTATGTTGATATCCTGATTCCTTTTACGTGATTATAGTGGCTGTTCTCATTGGCTTAGTTCACATGTCATGCTAATATGGCATGCACATGTGAGCATGCAGGCTTGCAGGAGAAGAGACCACAGCCTCTTGTCTTTTCCCTGGTTATTTTGTTAATTCATGTTGGTAAAAGACATGTCACTGTGCATTGGGATGGCAGCAGGAGCTAAGCATTATGGGAAGGAGAGGAAACCATGCAGGAGTGTATATGAGCATCATTTGTAGCTTATTCTCTCCCTTTCTGTCTGCCATTAAAAGGACTTTAACTTTTTTCTAATTAATGCAAAAAATTATTCTCCAAAGAACTTTGCTTCTGTTCTGTGTAAGGAACTTACTGGACATGCATGAGTGCATGTACTTATGATCTTCCATGAGTCAGGTACTATTTAATTTTCAATCAGGTCTATTAAAATAATTACAACTGGATAAACATTACAATGCTAAAGCCTTAAAATGTCATAATGATATGCCATGTTATGGTTATATAGGGTTAGAGCCATGGTCTAAACATCCCAAACAAACGATTGTTTATCTGTCAACCTGTAGACCATAGCCCTGAACTGATCCCACTTGGGAGACAGACCCTGAATAATGGGCCATTATATTTTCATGAGGTACACAATTGCCTTGAACTTGCCAGGAGTTCAGGTGTGGGTATATCTGTACTTTGAGCGGCGGCAGGAATGTCAGAGCCTGCATCCTTGCGTTTATGCATCTGCTTGGCATAGCCCTTGTAGAGACCCAGCTCCATTTCACTTGAATAACTTAAGCTATTCATGAACAATGAGGTTCAAATTGTACTTTTCTTCAACACAACATTAACTCTCAAAGAGCTGGAAACTCAGTATTCTGTTCCTTCAGCTTAGATTCCAAATCAGTCACAGAGAACATTATATGAGCCGTAATCCCATTAAATATATCATCTTGCAAATACTAAATCCAGTTAATTAACTTGTATTGCAAAAGAGCTCCAAGATAGAGGGGTTTTGGTGAGTAGCCATAGTTTTTAGCTCTCAAGTTATACTCCAGGTAAATGTCAATGTGCCCCTCCTCCTTTATTTCATAACTGGGATAGGACAAAGTTACCAAACAATGATACTTTGTATATTATTTAAGTAATGAAACACAGGTACCAGGTTTTTGTTTTTTTAAAGAACTGCTCTTCAGTTGATAAGCTCTAAATGAACAAAACTGCAAAATCAGGAGAATTAGGGCACAAAACTTTGCAAGGCTCTTTATTGAGTTCCATGGGCCTTACTCCCAGGTAAGTGTGGACAGGATTGCAGCCTTGTCTTAAAGTGCCTGTTACCATACGGGGAAGCCACAGGAGAGGAAAACATTATTATTTAATTGTATTACAACAGGACCGTTTCAGCATTTATATGACTAATTTTTTGCCTGCTCTCCCAGGTCTGTTTTTATTTTAGTTGTACTTATGGCCACTTTCTTTAAATTAGTTCATAAAGCCCAATGCACAGGACCTGACTTTGATGTCTTTCTTATGTTGCCTAGGGTGAGGTGCTTTTGTTTGTTTGTTTTTGTAATTCAAACTCATAAACATTATACAGTTAATTCAGTATGAAGGGGGGGGAAATGAGCAGGAATATTATATAAGGTAACAACTTATGAATCACCAAAAAAATAGAGAAAATGTGTCACCCCCCAAAAGAGGACACAGATTTGCCTTTAATTTCCATATGTTAAATGATATGTATAGCTAGCTATAAATTTAGAAAAAACTGCATCTCCTTGTAGTGGAGAAGACTGTTAGCAGATTCCTTCTCAGTCTGCTGTCTAGGTGCGAACCGTTGATGGTCACTTCAAGGGACTTCCTCTCCCATCTTAAGGTTCTTGATCATTAAACCAAGCTTTCACCAAACAGCGCCTCAAATAGAGGAACATCCTTCGTAAAGTAGGACCTGGCAGTCAAGTTATACCTTCAAAAACAAAGCACACAGACCAGACTTCTGAGATGATTGTTGATTCAGTGCAGTCTCAGAACCCTTTGAGGCTCAGAACAACAAAATTATTGATCCACTCAATATACTTACATCTAGCAGGTGAGGCATGGGCACCTCACAGATAGTGAGGGGAAGAGGTCTTAATGAATGACATGCGACAAGTACACCAGACCCTCCAAGTGTCCCACATTTCCCTAGGATGTCCCTATTTTTATCAGAGAAATGTTGGAGAGTATGAAGCTATCCGACCCCTGAGTCATCTGAAGGCAGCCCTCCATAGGGAAGTTTTTTTAAATCTTTAATGCTTTATTATGTTTTTATATATGTTGGAAGTCACCCAGAATGGCTGGGGCAACCCAGTCAGATGGACAGGGTATAATAGTAAAATAATAATAATAATAATAATAATAATAATAATAATAATAATAGAAGAAGAACACCCCTATTTTCATCAGAGAAATGTTGTAGGGTATGGTACACTACAAATCTGTCCTACTGTCTTAAAGTACTGTCTCTTGTGTTCAAGTCCAGTACTGTTAAGAAAATTGAATAATAATAATAATAATATAATAATAATAATAATAATAATTTACCTGCCCTCAGAGGTCTCAGAGGTGGGTTACAAGAATTAAAACACAATGTCAAAAACAGTTTAAAACTACTATCGCAGAAATAAGGTGGACCCTTTAAAAAGGTGCCACGTCAACAAGGGCTAACTGGTTAAACTGGAGAGGCAGTTTTGTTTGCTGCAAAACGGTGAAAGGCGGCCTGCTTCTGCATGCCACATTCTATCCGTTTGCCTAAGCAAGCCGGCTGCATGCACTGCAGCGGTACCCTAATGACAGCATAATTAGGAGTATCATTGTGGTAAGACTTTTTTCGTCTGGAGAAAAGACTGCAAGAGAAAAGTGCTTCTTATTTGTCTAGCTTCACCTGCCGCCTCTGCGATGCCCTGCCTTCATTCTGATATCATAAGGTAATGCAGGGTGTTTGACAAGGCCCCTGACTTGGTACTCATCTAATTAAAAAGAATGAAACCCCAAATTCTAGTGAATTATTTTACTTTTTAAAAGTGCTGCCCATTCATCTCGCTTAAAGATTTACCTGCCTTGCGAGTTCAATTAATGAAAGGGACAATGGTGTCTCTTGTTAGCACAGCTACAGTCACTTGGTTTCAGGGTCAGCAGGCCCAGCGAGAGGCAACGATGACTAAATTTAGTCCCCCACCCCCATCCCCATTATTTTTTTTTAAAAAAAACCCTAAAGACTGACAAGTTTCTGATTTTTATCAGGCCAGTTTAAGACTGAGGGGTTGGAATACAAAGCCTGTCTCGGTTTGCAAACTTTATTCAGCAGTTATTGGCTTGTTTAAGTTAAATACTACATACCAAATGCCACACAATGGCATAAGAAGAGATGGAGAAAAATGACAACTACCTAGTGCAGGGGGAAAACGCTTTCCATAATTTAAAGGTGCACTTAATTGTTTTCATTATTTTGTTGTTGATGCTTTGAATGTGAAATCACTTCAAGCTATTTTATGGAAAGTGATTTATAAAACGGAATAAAATAATACGAATAATCGTAAGGATAAACTGTGCTTTGAAAATAATCTGTTGCAATGGTAGCTAGGAAAATAAGCTTGTGAAAAAAATGCATTTATAGAAAACGGAATGCGTTCGAACCTGCCAATTTTGAAAACCCAATGAGAAACGTATAGATGTTTATATCTGACCAAGATGTTCACTTATTTAATGCGTGATGAAAGTAAACCAATGAGTATAAGCTTCAATATCTGCTTTCATTCAGGATGTGTATTTAAAGGTGTGCTGAGAGTAAAGATGCTGGGTTGTATTCAAGTAGCACTGCATGAATGTTCCATCAGCACAAAGGATTTCTGAATGTACCTGTACAGTAAGAGAGGAGGAAAGTTCTGTTGCACAAGTGTTAACGCCTTGCACTAACAGAATGAGTGCATTGCTTACTGCCCAATGTGTTATTTCATTTTGCTGAGTTTTAACTTGAGGTTTACGTTGTCAGTATTTTCCGAAGTGTGTTTGCAAAACCGTAGAACTGAGCTATCCAGTTGCGTTTTAGGGAAAACCCATCTGCTTAATATTCAATTGGGCTCAGGTTTTGCGCAGGGCTTTGCTTTCATCTGGCAGGTTGGGTTTTTTTTCCTATAAGGTATCAAACCTGTGCAGCTCCTTCAGTAATATTCAGTACAATCTCATGGAAAGTGAAACAGGTTACAGCAAAGGCAAAGTAGGTAAATTAAATTTCAAAACAGGAGAAAGGCAGATTAAAAACCACAAAACCCACACCCGAACAAACTCGCTCCACACTAACTATATCACCACAAAATCCGCTGAATATCGCAACTGCAGCGCTGCTTGGGTTGCTGTGCTGGTTGGGGGGAACATGCCCCCAGCCATAAAAACCCTTCCTCAACTGAATCTCCTCTCAATGTGAGCAGGTTGTGGCAGAAAGGTAATTTGTTTAGCCTCAAAAGCCCAGCGAATTGTCTTCCACAAAATGTGTGGGCTCAATCATGTCAACCCTATAATTTGGCTTGCCAAAGTCACCTGTTCCCAATCCATCCTTCTTTCATTTGCATAGGTTTTCATGTCCGTTTGCAAAGATTTGGGGGGGTGAAAGACACACACTCCGTTACCCAGGCAATGAAACCAGTATTCACTGTCTTATTACACACAGTCCTGGCTAAGGCTCCAATATCTTTGCTTTGGTCCAGCTCTCCTCACAAGTTGGGGTAGAATATGGATGGGGATGCACATGCCACAGAGACATCAACATTGCACACACATTGGGGCAAGGAGATACTGGCTCAGAGGCCTTGGCAATAGGGGCACCTTCCCTCTTCCCTATAGAAACCCACCCCGATGGAAACAGTTTATCACCATTTTGTAATGGGGTGCAAAAATTGCTAAATGGGCAAAACAAAATAACAAATAAAAAATTCCTTCCAGTAGCACCTTAGAGACCAACTAAGTTGTTCTTGGTATGAGCTTTCGTGTGCATGCACACTTCTTCAGATACCACTGTGCCAAAAGGGGGTGGCACTCATGAGATAAGATATCACAGTTCTGCAGCCTCAGAATGTGGCTTAGCTTAACAGGTGGACAGATTCTATCTGTGACTTAAGGAAATCTGAGGCCTTCAGATTACTGCCTAATGCCAGAAGTTATCCAGTGATGGTAGAGGAGGCGTGGGAAAATGGATCACCACACCCCTCAAGGACCAGGGCTGGCAGGTGGTCAGGAGCATCAGCTGATCATCAAGGCTTCACAAGCCCTGCCCTAATGCCTCACAATCCCCGACAATCAGCTGAAGTTTTGGGGTTTGCCAAGCCTGGTAGACAACAATTTGCAAACCCCCATTGACCAGCTGATCATCACAGCTTGAGAAAGACAGCAAAGCCCAGTGATCAGCGGATTACCGGAGCTTGCAAGTTGGGTGCGCAGAGCTTGCACAGCTGCCTGCACTCACTTGCAGCCTCAGCTGCATCTTTACCTGCCCCACGATAGACCTTATGGAAGGCATCATACGTGATGTCAAGTGTGAGGAAGTAGGTGTGGCTTGGCTGAAACAGCTTCATGGGCCAAACAGGGAGGCCTGGTGGTCATAATTACACTTGTGGGTTCTCCACCACTGACTTAGAGGAAGAGCACACTAAGATAGAAACAATATACTTCTAACTCCATCGTAATCAGATCAAAGGACACAGCATCTCATGTTAGTTGTTACAACAAAGCTCTGTGGAAGAACATAGCTTATTGGAAGTGATTGAAGAACACATAATAATAATAATAATAATAATAATATTTTATTGTTTGTACCCCAGCCACTCTGGGCGGCTTCCAACAAAATCAGATACAAAATATCACACATTAAACACTCCCTCGTAAAAAGACTCATAATATTAAGGACTGATTGCTGACCGCAATGCACAAGCCTGTTAACTGCCAGAACAACCACCATTACTAGGGGCTGCATTATCAAGGTTGTGTGTTTCTCCTAAGTTAATTTTGAGAATCCAATTGAGAATTTGTGTTTGTGTACGAGTTTGTGTTTGTGCTTTAGACAATTTACCACTTGCAGCAGTTTCCACAATTTTTATGTCATTGAGGTTTTATGCAGGTGAGGCCACTAAAAAAAGCCTTTCAAAACATAACAAGCTGGTGAATGGACGAGGATGCATAAAAACATACTTTAACATCTTTTAGTGTAATAATCATAGAGACTTCTCAGGATGTTCTAGATAGGCACAATCCAAGGTGTGAAATTTAAACGAGGCAACAAACAACATATTATCATGAGTTAAGTTTTATTTATTACTTTTAAAGAATTTTAATATTTACTTACGAATAATTCATTAGAGAAGTGCAGTCCTATCCTATGGCATCAAAGACCTTGGATTTCAGAGGAATTCATTCCTATGCAAATCTAGCTTCTTATTAGAGAAAAAGCCACACCAAATGACACATTCCAGGGTTACTTCTGAGCAAACATGGATAAAATTGTGCTCAATCTGCAATACTATAATATATGAAGATTGCAACAGACTATGTTTGACTTTAAAGGGTATACACAGGAAGCTGCCTTATACCAGGTCAGATTATTTATCCACCTAGGTCAGCACTGTCTACTTGGATTGACAGCAGATCTCTGGCAGAGGTCTTTCCCATCATCTGCTAGCTGATCCTTTCAACTGGAGATTCAAGGGATTGAACCCGGGACCTTCTGCATCCAAAGCAGATGCTCAACCACTGAGCTACATCATCTCCCTATTGCATTTTCAGAATTACCAAATACATGCTTATTTTAGTTGCCCTGAAGAAAGGTTTCATATGTGAAATGTGTTGAACATACCACAATAAACTGTTTTCCTACTAACCGAGGGTTCTTTCTCACCCACTTGCTCTGCTTTTGGGGACTGTCCTCTCCCCCCCCCCCAACTGTAAATATCTTCAGCCTAATCCCAAGGAAACACTGCATTCCTTCAAGTCATTATTTTGCAAGAAACGCATTGCGCAAAGCCATGTACTCTCGGGACTGTCAAGGATGTTCACTCAGTTTGTTGCTAGAGGGCAGAATGCAACCTTTCAAGCACTGCACCTGGGACACCCAAACTTTGTGAAAAGCGTGTTCCAAAAGCCAGCTGGTTGGCAGAGGCCATCCTGTCAAAGGAAATGATTCACTTAAACTGAATGGCAGATTGCGTGTGTGCAAACTTCTTCCTAGAATTTATTGCCATGCAAGAAGAATTAAAATGTTCCCTCCTCTGTGACTGGCATCTGTATTGCTACAACATGCCACTCTGCATCTGCAGCTACTGATATGATGGCTTCAGTGCTGGAATGCTGAATTTGATGCACATCCATCTGCTGATTTTTTATAGCACTTTCATAGGACTTCCTTTGGCCTTGCTTCACTTTCCTCCCTGAGGGACTTCTGTGCCCCACCTTCCATGATGTTAAAAGCCCCTTTTCTCTCTTCCAAGGGAAGAAATCTCAATCTAAATCCTCTCTGGGACTTCCTCTTCACAGGGGCTACAATATTCCCTTCTGTTATCTCTTTGAAGATGCTGCCAAGTCGAGCTAGTGTTCCTCTGTGCACAACAGGGTCCTTGCAGGGAGTGTTTCATAGTTTGCCCAGCATATCTATACAGGCAGGGCAGCAAAGAAAAGAGGCACTCACTTGACCCCTAAAATAGTGATGCTAGAAACCTTCGCACATCTGCCTGGAGGACTGATTTCATATCTCAACCTAATTGCCCGTGTTTTATGCCTAAGGCCAAGTTGATATCTGGATTCAAATCACTATTGAGTTGGGGTAACACACTGCATCCAGATCTTTGTTTAACAACATTGACATCTGAAACTACTAAACAGAAAAGTAATCAAACCACATGACATGATCACTAAGGTCCCTGTCCCCCTGCCAGTGGAAAAAGGAGACGTTTAAGCTTGCTGCATTTGTATGCATTTACACTTATGTAGCATTTGCATCCTGAGCAGTCTCTGTGAAAATTTTACTAAAAGGAAACCAAGATATATTATCCATTGCACTCCAAGGTAATCAGAACAGCGGTATTTGGGGAGTGAAATTGCCATTGCATATCACCCCATTCGTGCTATTGCAATGGGAAGAACATTCCCTCCGTGGTGAATAGCTGTGTGGAGCAAGGGATTCTGATTAGGACTGCATTGCCAGGGGAGGGGGCTGAAATTTCCTCCCTGCATACCACAGTCCCAATCTGCGCCCCCCCCCCAGCCGTGCTGGATATTTGTTTAACAAAATCAGCTAAGCAATGCCAAACTGTGACATGCGTCATATCTAGTTTGGCCCCTAATAGAAAACAACATCATAGCACAGGTTAATGTATTGTATCAAGGCAATTACAGGAGAAGTCAGCGATACAGCAAACCGAAGAAATGTTCAGCTGAAGCAATTCAGATTCACTATCTGAGTTTCAAAATGTTCTTCCATCAAATGAACTTGTTATCTCCATGTAAATGTCCACATGGGCACAAAAACGTCTTTCAGTAAAGGGCATATTTGCTATTCAAATTTCTCCTAATTATAATTCAAAAATAACAGATTTGGGTAGTTTTAATTTTTCAGCGCTGATGTCACTTCTAGGGAATTGGTGGGCAAACCATAACCCTTTCCAGAAACCTGCAATTACCTCTTGGAATAAAGACATCAATGTCGTGATTCAAGAAATAATGGCTAATGATATGTCTACCAGAAGGAAATGGCGTTATATTACCTCACTGTGAACACACCATTTATTGACAGCTTTGAGGGCCATTCGTCCAATTAAGTAGACTGAGTAAAGCTTCAATTAGCCCATCTGTACAGCTTTGTCAAGCAAAAACATGAGAGCATTGTTTCCCAACAGGTGCAGAGTAAATCTGAAGTAGCACTATAGATTCTAAAGGTGTTACTCCATGTTACATGAGTAGCATTAACTAACAACAAAGCTCTGAATTTGGACAGATATATATTTTTCTATAGTGCATGTAAACTTTGCTGCAGTAAAAATAGTATTTTAAAAATAGTATCTGCCATGTTTTATTTGCTACTAAATATTCTGCAACACCCCATGAATTCAAAATGAAAACACAAGGTCCATCTTATTCCATGAGACCCTGGTGAAAGAAATATGCCAGTTACACTGACCACAGCATGTGGGAAACATCAAGTGGAAAACCAGTCAACCCATCCTGGCTAGCGCTAATGGAAGTTGAAGGCCAAATTAGGGTGCTCCATCCAACTGCGGCTTCAACTAGCAAAAAGAAAGAACTTCTTCACACAGTGCATGGTACAGGGTTTTGCTCACCTCATCACAACTGGGAAACACTGGCCTGCGAATGCTCCAAGGGTCATGGGCTTTGAAGACACTCAAACTCAGGATGAAAAGGAGAAACGGAGGTAAGACTCAGTGTAAAGCCATGTTTATGGAAGACAATCTTACTGGCTAAGGTGATCACAGAAGAGGAAGAACGAAGAAGAAGAAAAGAAGAAGAAGCAGAAGAGAAGAAGAGAAGAAAGAAGAAAGAGGAGGAGGAAGAAGAAGCTTGTGGACCTTTCCATAAGCATTGTTGGCCCACAGTGTGAACAGGATTTGGACTAGATGGTGTAACTGGAAAAGCAAATGGTGGTTAGCAGGACCTTGAAAGCTGTGTAGTATTTACTGTGGTCCCAACTATTTTGTATAATAGTTTGCAGAAAAGAGTTATTCAACACAACCTTGTTTGGAATTGGGAAAGGAGAATATGAGTTCATAGTGCAGTCTTCAATCCCACTCGCTTCTGTTCAGGGAACACTAACTGAGTTTTCCAGTTCTGGATTTGATTGTGACTGGTGGGCTGAGTAAGAAGAACTTGGGCAACAGTTACTCACCTATCCATGAATGGTACACATGGCTGTTTTGAAGGTAAGTGGATGAGTACTATTGATGAGCACTAGAAGTCACACTGAAAACTAGGAGAAGACAGTGGCATGCCAGAAAAGGAGGGGAGCAAGGGAGGGAATGATTGGCAGAAGGATAAGGTATAAAGGAATGGTGTGTGCAGATCAGAGGCTTAGGAGAGATATCATCCTGGGGCTTCTTCATAGGGATGTAAGAAGACATTCATTTCTACCCTGACCTGTATTCATTGCATTCAACACTATTTCTGTTCCATTGCAGTTCGGCTTCAAACAAAAACTATTTTATTCGTTTCTCCATCTTCTGTGGCAGAATTTTTACCTAATTAATTATGTTATCAATAATCATTACATTATTCCACTCCATTTCCTTTCAATGCTAAGGCAAACACAATAGAACTTGGTGTGTGTGGGGTGTGTGTGTGTCATTAATTTACATATCTTACATATTATTTACAGAATGAAAATAGCAACAGCAAATAAGTATGGATTATTTCTATTCTGGACACAGCATGAATAAGCAAACATAGCAATTTCTGCTCCTGTTTCGTTTCCATTGGAATTCTCTGACATCCCCACCTCTTGGAAGTAGTTTACTTATCCCAACAGGTTCCCGAGGCAGCTTGCAATAACTGCAAGCAATAAAACCCAAACAAAATGCAATTCACAGTAACTAAAAACAGAGAGCTAAAATAAGAGCCAAGTAACCTCATTGTAAGGAGCAAACAACAAAAGAGAAACACCTCAGGTCAAACCAATAGCCTCAGTGAAGAAAATGTTTTTATGTTTCACTAAAAGGCCCTCATAGCCGAAGCCACTTGGACTTTGCAGGGGAAGACGTTCCATGGTCTGGGTTGCCACATGGGAAGGTTGTGTCCTAAGTTCCAGACACACAAATAATCAATGGGAATGGGGACACAGATCAAGGCCTCTGATGATAAACACATAGAACATGAGGAGGTCCCATGTGGGAAAAGGCAGAGGGTTAACCCTTTACCAACCTGCTGGCATTGTATCCAAGGCTTTGCCTCCTGTAGCATATGAAAGAGGTGGCTTAATTTACTGGAAAGCACTGACTCAGTACCAGCCGACATATATCAAGTACAGTGGTACCTCAGTTCTCGAACGTATCCTTTCCGGCAGACCGTTCAAGTTCCGAAACAAAACGAAAACCGAGGTGCAAAGGGCTGTCTGCAATTCAATTGAGAAAATTGAAAAACATGCATGGAAGCCATTCGACTTCTGAGGAGCGTTCGAAAATGGAAGCATTTACTTCCGGGTTTTGGTGTTCGGTTCTGAATGGTTTGTCAACGGAGACGTTCGAAAACCGAGGTACCACTGTAGATTATGAACTAGACATGGCTAGCCTGAAAACTTGTGCCATATCAGGCAGCCCTGTTTAGGGAAGCTTTTAATGTGTGATATTTTAATGTATTTTATATTTTGTTGGAAGCCAGATGGGTGGGGTATAAATAATAATAATAATAATAATAATAATAATAATAATAATAATAAATTATTATTATCTGAGTACTGTAGGTATTACCCATAGCCAGAATTAACTGCCCACCATAGCTATAAAATGTGATGGCTAACCAGCTATAAAACCAAGACCATCCTATCCTCTCCCAGCTTCCAATCTGTCAGGCAACAACAGAACTGAAAAACTGCCTTCCGCTGCATACACACTATACATTTAAAGAGCATTATTTAACCCCAAAGAATTCTGGAAACCAGTTTCTTAAGTGCTCTGGGAATTGTATTAATAATGCAAGGGGCAAACTACAATTCCCAGGATTCCTTGGATGAAATAATATGCTTTCCATGTATGGTATGCAGGCAGCCCTAGTCGCTTTTGTTGTCAGGGCCTTTTGTTTTGTTTGAACAGCAGCAGATCATTATTAACATGTCCTGAACCTTGACAATCCTGCAGCATTTCAAGCCCCGAGGGATAGAGAAAGAGCAGCAACATTTGCAAACATGCCGAACAGCATCAAAAGCGTACAAACGCTTTTGGCACGTGCCCCTGGGAGCAACTTTTTGCATTCACCTGCAACCCAAGGCTTGATCACACTCCGAAATTCAATATTTATTGCCACATGAAATGTGAGAAATGCTTTCACTCCAGCAGAAAGTGACATTACTGCCAAATGGCAGGTGATCACAAGGGCTCCATTTCAACAGTGCACCACATACCAACAGACTCACAGCCGTGTAGCATCCAAGACCGCCGAACGTATTACAATTATTGCATCTAATTGCACATAAATACTTCAAGTGAAACCATTTTCAAATGACAGCCTCTGCAAAATTGAACAGAACTGCAATAATTATCGAAGATGCTTTATGACAACACAGAGGTTAGCCAGACATAACTCACCCATGGAAAAATTGTCTTGGCAGCAACGCTTCAGTTAAATATTTCATATAATAGCTACATGAAGGCTAAGGGCCAAACGTGATAAGACACCATTCATGCAATTACCAATTGCAGCATTGCTGTTATTATTACTATTACTATTACTCAGTGGCTTTCTCTAGAAAAAATGTTGCTGGTACTCACCATGAAGTACCCTTTTCAGCCAACTGGCTGTGGGTGCTGCTGCGTGGGCCGGGCTGTGGCTGGGCTCAGTGCAGGGCAAGAATCTTGCCACAGCTGGGAGACATGGCCTTCCTCCTCTGTGCCATCCACGAGGCCTCAAGGAAGTTGGAGTCCTCTAGGTGCTGCCTGGCCTGGCTGCCAGCCCAGGACCTGCCCTGCTTGCTGCCCGCCAAGCGCTTTCTGCCAATCTCAGAGCTGGTTGGATGGTGGCAGCAGGTGCAGCAGCAGCCTGGAAGCTTCCTGAAGCTGTGCCGCCACAGGAGGAAGACGAGGAAGAAGTGCCGCCACTGGGGCTGGCAGTGCCATGGGGCCCACTGCCATGGACACAGGAGAAAAGGTGCACCCTTCTCACACACTCGCTTTAGAAGCCAATTTTTTTTGAGGGGGGGGGGGTGTCAGTACTGTGTACTGGTGAGTACCATCATAAAAGAAGCACTGCTATTACTATTACTGTTAGAAAGCATGGCCCCTGGTCCATATTGGGCTCTTGGCAGGGAGAATAGGTGGACTTTAACCTGTTCTTCCAAATTGGGGTCTCAATCCAAACTGGTGCTTGTGCCTAGCAAACTTAACACTATTTGTTAAGTCTTTTACCTAGTAGCCCACCTTAATGTACACAAATCTAAGCATTTTGAAGCACATCAGAACTATATGGGTTTTATACGCTATTTATAACAAATACCACAAGGAAAATGGGAAAGTGTTGTGGATAGACATTTATTTTAAAATGATTTGAAATCCGAAATTGTGTGTTGGAAAAAGAGCTGAATATTCTTTCTGGCATGGTTTTAGAACTTCCTCTAGATATGATTAAGAAGCAGGTTTGTCAGATGGCACTGCTTTCATCGTATCACATGCTGAGCTGCTAATGAAACCATGGGGACTGCAGAATTTTAATCATTTGCCGTGTCCTACCAACCTACACAGAGCTGTGTAATGCATCTCCTGCATGGAAACATTTGCATTGTACCTGACCAAAGCAGAAGGCTGGGGGGAAAGCTTAAAATGGAAAGCTTTCGACATACTATGCTAAAGAGTGAGCCATTTGATACCACAGCAATCACTGCCTCTTATTCCCATTTTAGGCCCTGAAGATACCTTCCTGAAGAAGACTTGGGTATTTTCAGTTGTGGTCTATACCTAACGCAAACAAACAGTGGGGTCTGGACAGGCACAGACAATGCTTGCTATCATTAACAGAAGTCATTTTGTCTTTTCCAGCTAAGATCGTCTTCTGCACCACAAAAATGTTGCAGAACTTCACATTCTGGATGCCAAACCATATGTTCATATACGGAAGGCAACTTCCAATAATAACACATTCAAGTTTTGCAAACAAGCAGGCTCCAACAGCAACAAGAAATGCACCACTGTAGACAAGATGCCTCAAAGACAAATGTACTGCGTGCCAGATCATGCATCTCAGAACAGGGATTCCCAAATTAAGTTTCATGAGATCTTTGCCTAGCTGCCAAGCACACTGACACCTTGATGTGGGATTTTCAATATTGGCATATGCTGTCTTATTCCTGCACAACATACACAGACTATCAGGCTGCCATAAACAACCACATCAATGACTAAAGATCATGCAACCAAGACTGGGGTTAGGCAGTTTTGTTAGAATAACTTCTCAAACCGTAGGCTTAGTGCAGGGGGTGGGGGAGCTACACTTATAAACATTTGTTTTGAACAATTTAGGCAGCATTAGGCATGCAAAAGTAGCAGCGTTCAAATGTTTGGAGGCACCCTCTGCACTCAGAGCTAAGCCTGGCAGAATATCATGGAAATCAGAATTAACCTTTAGGCACCACTCTTCAAAACTAAACATTTGCACAGGCAAGTTAAAATATCACATAAGTATAAGGTAGTAGTGCCAGCCCCTGTAGGCAGCTTCATAGCCATATGGCTGGGGAGAGGAGGAACATGCAAAAGTCAAATTAACATGGTCACAAGAGCTAAGACTTTCCCCCTTTACCTTGGTTCACCCCAGCCTCTATTCTTGTGCTATACATCTCTAAGATGTATGTTCCCAACTGAACCCCAGCTGGCAAAGCATCTCATCCCCAGTTACAAAGGTAAACAGCGAAGCAGACAGGTTGGTTAAAACACCTATGGCAGTTCAGGGACAGGGCAAAGAAGCCAAGGTAGTCAACCCTCCTCTTTTTGAGATCATACATATCCCAACTTCCCAGGTGATAAAGCCCAACAACAACAAACAGTTATGAAGGTAGAAAGCCAAATGATGCATGAGGACAATAGAGCACAGAATGTCCCATGTATCTACTGCCTACTGGGTGTAGACAGAATGTCCCATCTGCCTACTGGGTGCCTGGTGTATCCTTGGTTTAAAAAAAGGGGGGGAGCTCCTGGCTCTCAGGGAACAATTTTGTTCCCTCAAGATGAAGATAGTTGTCCCACAGAAGCAGAAATGGGTAGAGAGGTTTATGGACAAAGCCTTCAAAGATGTGATAGCAGAATCTCATTTGGATGACTTTGTCCAGTTCTGCGGACCACACCTCAAAAATAATATTGTTGAGCTGAGAAAGGTTCAGGAAAGGGAAAGCAAAAGGTTCAGGGCTGGAGCAAATCCCTTATGAAGAAAGGTTACACATTTGGAGCTACATAGTTTGGGGGGGGGGAGTAAGTTGGTGGACACAATTTAGAGGTGTGTATAATAATGCATGTTGTGGAAAAAATTAAGAAGAGTTTGGATTTGATATCCCGCTTTATCACTACCCTAAGGAGTCTCAAAGCGGCTAACATTCTCCTTTCCCTTCCTTCCCCCACAACAAACACTCTGTGAGGTGATTGGGGCTGAGAGACTTCAGAGAAGTGTGACTAGCCCAAGGTCACCCAGCAGCTGCATGTGGAGGAGTGGAGACGCGAACCCGGTTCCCCAGATAACGAGTCTACTGCTCTTAACCACCACACCACACTGGCTCCCCTTAACTGAGGTAAGTTCTTCTCCCTCTCTTGTAATACTAGAACTGAGGACCATCCAATGAAGCTGAACACTGGAAGATTCAGAACAGACAAAAGGAAGTACTTATCCACGCACCACATAGCTAAACTATAGAATTTACTCCCACAGGCTATAGTGATGCTCACCAATGAACAGCTTTATAAGCTTTATAAGGGGATTAGTCCAATTCATGGAGGACAAGGCTATCAATGACTGCTAGTCATGGTGGCTATATGTTACCTTGAGTATCACAGACAATGCATCTGAATACCAGTCACAGTGGAAAAGTGGGATGGTGCTATTGGCCTCATGTCCTGCTTGTGGCCTTTCCATTGGCATCTAGCTGACCACTGAGAGAAACAGGAAGCTAGGCCTTTGGTCTGGCTGGGCCTTTGGTCTGATGCAGGAAAGCTGTTCTTATATTCTTAACTCATTCATGCTAGAATATGAACCTGGTGTGCAAGCAGAAGCCAGCTCAAAGGCTCCCACTCAAATGGGGCTTCCCTCATAAACCCCCTCGTACACCCCCCCAATCTTCTCCAGAGGGTCAGGAGAACCCCCATAACAATGCATGAGGGAAAGAGAGGGTTGAACATTACATCTGGCAAGCCAAAATGCTTGTGCTGATGGAATGATCCTAATAGCATGGTGTTGAATTCTTCTCTGTGCCTTTCAATTAACAGGCTGGTTAATCCAATTCAATGCTCCTGGATCTATTTCCCAGCCCCTCACCTCCCCACTCTTGGCTTTTGCTAGTGCTACAATAAGACCTAAACAATTGCAGAACAGTGCCTGCAATACTCATCTCCTATAGATGGTTCTGGGGGAAACCATGGCCAATGGTACCAAAAGCCAATGAGAGATCTAGTAAGAACAACAGGGTCTCACTCCCACTGTCCCTCTCCCAACAGAGATCATGCTTCAAGGCAACTGAGGCAGATTCAGTCCTAAACCCGAGTCTGAACCCAGGTAGGTATGTGCTTAATGCATTAAACTGCAGGTTTTCTGAATCCACATGAAAATTAGTATGCAAATACATATTAAGATACATAGAGCTAGTATGGTGCAGTGTTTAGAGTGCTTTGCTAGGACCTGAAAGACCAGGATTTAAATCTCAAAACATCCATGAAGCTCACTGTATGACCTTGGGCCAGTCACTTATGTCTAACCTACCTCACAGGCACATTATGAAGATGAATGGTGAGGGGAAAACTTTATAGCCACACTGAGTCCATCGGATGAGAGGTGGGACAAAAATACTAAAGATATTATTACAAAATGCATGTTTTAAATGCATGTATATTATTTCAATGTATACATTCCTAACTGTATTTTATTCTAAATTACATATTTCAACATATTTTGATGCATTTTTGAGCTGAGAACTATATTGCAAAGTTCAGAGAAGTTTAAACTCCGAAGGATAATTGTCCTCAGTTCTGTACTGCAGTCCAGAAGTTGCACTGGAATTCTGCATTGGAATCCACATAGAAATGAAATTCTTCAAACATCCCCACATGCAAGAAGAATGTGTGTGTGTGTGTGTGTGTGTGTGTGTATAACATTTTATTACTGAGATCTTTCCCAGTCACTAATCTTGAACTTGGCTTCAGTTAGGCACTTCTGGATGCCAGCCATATAATTATTTAACTGATGACTAGATCAAAAACATGCTTTAGCTCACGAGAGTAAAGCATTCCTTCCAGCATCTCAAAATGAAAGGGAGCACTCCGGCAATCCTAGTCCTCCTTTAGTCCATACAGATGGACAAAGTACCTCAGGGTAAGCCCTCTCACTCCAAGATAGTTGGGTCATCTATCATCCTGCCAAGGGCTAAGGAGAATGTTACTATACATCAGGAGCAGATGGATGGAGAAATGAATGGGGAAAGATCATCTGCATCCACTCTGCCACTCACACCCATTTCTTTAAGCAGTTCAAAAAGCAGTGAGTTATCCAGCTTTGATGGATAGCTTTTAATTTGAGGTGTGATGGACAAGAGCAGCATCTTTGTAAAAACAACAACTAGCCGCTTTAGAAAGTTCCTTACAGTTTTGCACAGATGCCGAGGCACCTTACAAACCATTTCAACTGCACAGTTGGGATAACCAAAGCACTTCATTTGCAAAACCTCTCTGTAAAACCCACCAAAAATAAACAAGATTCACTGTAGTTCCATTTAAGAAATCTATCTAACATCAGCAGACCACACAATTCCAACTGACATCAGTGTCAAATATCTTGAGTAGTTGTTGCAAAATTGAACCATTTCCACAGTGAGCGAATCAACTTTCTTCCTTTGACTCTCATTAAATTCTGTGCTCCATTTCCCGGCAAGTTTTCCTTTCAACAGCTGTATCGATTCAACTGCACATGATAAATTCCATACAAAAGAATGCATGTTGGAGATCAAATGGGAATCCCCAACCGGTTCCATTACCTTTCAAGCTCCAACACTGACTGTGGGTGGAACTCTAAGTGAACATCTGAGACAATGCTTCCAGCCGCTCCCAACTTTGTTCTTGATTATCTGCCCAGCCAAACTTTGGTTTTTGGTTCTCAGAAATTCAGCAACATGCTCTATTGATAAAAGACTTCTATGATCCTGATTCCCTTCTTCTAACATTCTTACCATAATATCATATTTTTCAACTTGATATCCCCAAGAGTAAGGCATGGTTTCAAAAGCCCCAGGAATGGGCTGCTTAACTTAGGATATTGCATCCAGATCTGTTACTGAATTGTAGCAACATTTGCTCTGTGTATTTCTTGGAAGCACCCAGCTGTAGACTTTAACTCTCGAAGAATAGCAAAAGAAAAGATGCAGCTCTCAAAAACCATCTGAACAACTTTATTATCACAATATTACACAACAAGCTTTTAAGTACTTTTCTATATTGTTACTTCTGCAAAATTGGTTTTGTTATTATTGAAGTGTTTATTATTACTCATTTATTTTATTTGTATACTATGATTGAAGATATGGCTTTTTAATAAAGCTTTGGCTGATTAAGTAACTTTTGACTTGGTTTAGGTTGAGTTTTAGTGTCTGCTGGATTTATTCGTGTGTTATTTTACTGGAATTAGTTTGAAATGTTCTTTGTTTTATATTGCATTATTATGTAATATGTTAGCCACCCTGCATTTCCATGAAATGCAAGTGGGATAGAAATTGTCTGAATGATTGAATAAGTGAACTTCCAAATACTTCAGTGATACTTCAGGAATAGTTAAAATAACTCCACATTTTATGATGAAATATTAGTAATCTTTGTTATGTGGGGACACTAATTTATTTGGTGTTTGTTGGCCCCCTTGACAAATATGAAAGCTTATTTTCATTATATCATTTTGTTATATCATTATCATTATCTTGTATTTGCAAGATTTTTTGTTTTTCTAATTTTTTTACTTATCTGAAAATTAAGTAAAATATATATTTTTAAAAACCACATTCTGTTATGCAAAATTCTCGTCAATAACTATGAAAATATAAAACACAAGTAGAATTCTGGTAGATGTCGATTTATCTATTGTTTCATTAATTCTATTCCAGCCCTATTTTCTTTTTATTATGTGGTCGTGGGAAGTTTCAAAAGCCATTTTTTGTTTTGTTTTTGTTAAGGGCATTGCTGAAGAGAAAACAGTCAGACAATCGTCGGTGCCTGTGAAGCTACGTTGTTTGAAATCCATCCCTCTTTATTTCAGCATCCACTTTACCTGGCAAAAGCTGGCATGGAACTTAATGAAACATCTATAAATGTAATGTGGAACTTGAAAGATTAAGATCAACAGGTTTGCCTTCACACAGAGTAAGCTCTTTATATATATATAAAGAAATCCAGCGAAGAGAGAGCATTATCTCAGAACGGTTGGTGAGATTTTGACTTTCTAATCAAGGATACATGTTGCTTTCAGACATGTCAATTTTCCCTACAAATCCCTCATATTTAGAGGTGCTTCTATCAATGAGCAGGATGAGGCTTGTATATATGACGACTGGCCTGCGTAATATGTTTTACCAGTTGTCTCTCCCCAAAAACATTTGTAAACATCATTTGCCTTTTATGTGAAGTGCTAATGTGTAACCTTCTTGCATTACATTGGGTGGACAAAGATAGGGTTGCTATTATTATTTATTAAGTATATATAGCACTCACCTTCCTCCAAAATTGCCCAGGACATACATTTCTTATGCCAGCATAAAAGTGGAATAATAAGGTTATCATGTTTTAGCAACGCCATTATGACATCAAACCTTTAAGTTGACGGGAGTCCTGCACCTTTGTTAACTATGTTCAATGGGAAGAAGCAGATTGGACAGGGACCTGCTTTCCATATCAGCATAAATTTAAGACAGAAAAATAACTATCATTATTAGAAAGGGATGCAACCTGTTAAAAATACCTCCACGTGTTAAGTTTTGCCTTGTGGAGCCTGAATTTTCTTTTCTCTCCCTAGCATGGGACTTGACTCTCTTTCCTGCTTCAGCTCCAGGAGGTATCTTCCTTGATCTTCTTGTTGCACCTTCCATTTTCCATTGTATATTTCACACTTCTCTCTTCCCCACTAAAAAGACGAATTGGTTATTCTCACATAGCATCCTACAGTAAAGCTTCTCATCCCAAGGCAAAATGTAAAATTCTTTCCTGGAGAGTCCTTGGGTTCTCCAAGCCTCTTGTCAACTGCGTGATTGGAATGGCAGTCCATCTCTATATGATCTTAGTGTTTTCACTGGCAAAAGGATGGCTGTATTTGTGTTGCTGAAGGATTTTAACGTTGTCTGGGGTCATTGTGGTGCTTGTAAATGTAGTTGCTGCTCTCCTAGCCATGGTGTTCTTAGTTAATTACATTTCTATCCCGCCTTTTCTCCAAGGAGTTAAAAGTTGCATGCATTGTTCTCCCATGACATGTCTTATCCTATGGGAAGCCTGTGACGTAGGTAATTGAGAAAAGATAGCTGGTCCAAGGTCACTGAGTGAGCTTCATGGCTGGGTGGAGACACTTTTAAGAACTATACCAACCAGCAACCTAAAACTAGCACGGGGACAAACAGAAGAAGACACCTTCACCCCTGTATGGTCCCCCTTCATCGCACACACAGCCCAACAAGACAATGACAAAAATCTACCGACAGCATACAAATCAATATGGCTAACCTGATCCAAAACACCCACCCACCCCACTCACACAGGAAACCAAAGACCACCACAGCCAACCACAAATGAACACTCAAACCCTACGTCAATCGCAACCCCTCACCGCCAAAGGAACACAAGCAAACGACAGAGAACCAACACAAGCGACGCTGATACCAAACCCTACATATTTTAAGGAAAATAAAAACATCATCTCCCCACCCCACCCACTTCCTTCCCCCCCCCTCCCTAATGTCTCAACAACTAAAATTGATCTGTAACAATGCTTTATGGAAAAATACGAGAGACATTACGCACACTTTGTAAACCAAGAAAATGTTTAATAATAATAATAAAAAAACTATACCACATGGGCTTAGCTCCTACTGACCACAGCTCCTAGCAATCTGTAGTGGAGGCAGAACTGTAGACTTTTTCCTGGTAGTGTGCTTGCTTCTTATGGGTAGAAGGCACAATTAGGCAACATTGTCATGGCATAACCATAGTTGTCATGTGTTGATTGGGGCCTTCAGTATGTAGCTAATATGGGTTGGAGCCAGGACAACTCTTTTGATTGTTCCTTGTTGATAACGTTGTTTGGGACTCTGTGGGAGTGGCCATCTCTATTGGTACGATCACTCTCTTTTCAACTTGCATTCTTGTACTTTTTATGTTGCTGCTGCACAAGATATCACCTAATAAAAATGATCTAAGCACTGGCTATTCTAAACACTGGCCATTTTAGCTGGACTCCTGCTTCTGCTGCTCTATCTTCTACCACACTACTAGCTGAAAACAGTGTGTGTGTGTTTAAAACCATGCCTTGGATTCTCTAAAATTTTGAAATTGCAAGAATTTGTGTGTTATAATCCAGTAACTGTTGAAATGGCACAAATCCCCTTTAATTGAATAAATTTGCTGAAAAGCTTCATTGATGTAATGGTTTTATAAGTCATTTAACTAGAAAAGATTTTGCTCTTTAAGCCAGCTGTAACTTGCCCTGAGCATTGTATGAATTCTTCAGCGGAACAGATAGCTTTTTTATTTGGTTGAACGTGATGTTCAGTAGTTTTGTTTATCAATGTAGAAAAACATGTCTCAACACAGTCGGTACTGTACTTCTGTCTTCATGAAAACCATCCTTCTGTCTACCATACTAATAATCCAGATAGATTGAAATTTACCAAACTGTAGTCCTAAAATTCATATCTAACTGAAACTGAAATACTTTTTGACGCCTCCTAAACATGAAAACTGCAGTGATACATTATGCATGTGTGAGAGAGAATATATAAAATAAACATTCTATTGCTTATGGTTGAGGTTTTCATGTAATAACGTAGATAAAGCCATCAAGAAGGGTGACATTCTAATTAACCCTAGGTTTTGGGATAGCTCCAAGTTTGCAGTTTTCGTTCAGCCTAGTAGCTGAACCAGGTGTCTAACAGAGGCTCCGAGTCTGGGCAGAACCAAATGTTACAAGGAACAATGAGCAACCTTTCTTTAATGTCATGTTTTAAGACTTAGCCCTTTCTTGGACAGGAGCCTGCCCCGCTCCTTGCATGGAGAAGCTCTGGCAAAGTGGCATTAGTTTGTTGGTAACATTAGATCCGAAATACAGTGAAACGTTTGGCTGGCAAAACAACTCCAAGATCCAAGCTACATGAGCCATGAGAGATCTGTGATAAGCTCTCGCAATGTCCTTAATTTTCCATAAAATATCAGCCATGGGACATATTAATTAGAGCATTAGTTTGGATGTCTACCCATTCATTTTTCAAAACAAAATCGAAAATTCTTTCTAGTAGCACCTTAGAGACCAACTGAGTTTGTTCCTGGTATGAGCTTTCGTGTGCATGGACACTTCTTCAGATACCTGACTATGGCAGACCAACACGGCTACCCACCTGTAACCATTCATTTTTCAGTTTACATCATGGCCACCACTGCTCTAGGCACTATTTACTGTGGCATATTAATGACATGTACAATACGGGCAATTTAAATAGGGGAAGCAGCCTAAGGAAAATGGGTTATTTCTTCCTCAACCTGGCTTCTGGGGAGCAGCAGCAGGAAAGGGCTGTTATCTCCATGCTTCATTTATGGACTGCCTGGAGGATTTGTTTGGACACTGTGTAGGGTTGCCTACAGTGATTGAAGTGCAGAGCGTTTGAGGACCGGGACATTCACAGGGAAACCAAAATGCTTGTTTACAAAGCTATTGTACTACCAACCTTACTGTATGCTTGTGAAACATGGACCACTTACAAACGCCATCTCCAAGTTCTCAAAAGATTCCATCAACAGTGTCTCCGAAAAATCTTACACATCACTTGGGAAGACAGGCGAACTAATTTCAGTGTACTGGATGAAGCAAAGATCACCAGTGTTGAAGCAATGATTCTTCAACATCAACTTCGTTGGACTGGTCATGTTGTGAGGATGCCTGATTATCATCTTCCAAAGCAACTACTCTATTCCGAACTTAAAAGCGTAATGAATGGTGGTCAACAAAAGAGGTTTAAAGACTGTCTCAAGGCAAATCTAAAAAAATGTAGTATAAACAGCGACAGCTGGGAAACACTGGCCTGTGAGTGCTCCAGTTGGAGAATAGCCTTTACCAAAGGTGTCATGGACTTTGAAGACTCTCAAACTCAGAACACAAGGGAGAAACGTGGTAAGAGGAAGGCACGCTTGGCAAATCCACCCCGTGATCAACGCCCGCCTGGGAACCAATGGAAGGACGTGTGGGTCCAGAATTGGCCTCCAGTCACTTACAGACTTATTGTTAAAACCATGTTTATGGAAGACAATCTTACTCTGCTACGAGTGATCGCCAAAGAAGAAAGAGGGTTGCCATATGTCCTCTTTTTCCAGAACACACCCTCTTTTTCATGGGTAGAGTTGGCATAGTGATCCATAGTTAAAAGTAGAAGTTGGCAAATGTGCCCACTCTTTTGCTATTCAAAATATGGCAGCCCTACCTATGGGAAACAGAATACTAAACTAGCTGGACCTTTGGTCTGATCTGGAAGGGCCATCCTTGTGTTTAAAACTGGTTTCCAAACTATACATAAGAAATATGTTCTTATAATGTGAAGGCTTTTAAAGAGAAGATTTGCAAAGGCTTTTCCTGCTTGTTGATATGCCTGTTCATCACTTTATGTACTCCTTGTTGGAGCAAAAAAGTTTCAAACAAATTGTATTTCAGAAGAATCAGGAATGAAATTATGCATGATCTTGCTCACAAACTATTTTGAAAGTATTCAGGCATGCAATCTCTCTCTCTCTCTCTCTCTCTCTCTCTCTCTCTCTCTCTCTCTCACACACACACACACACACACACACAAATATGCTCTCTAGGTGAATTCTAACAACTAGCTGCTTGTTAATTGTGCTATTTTAATGGTAAAATCTCACCACCACAGAATAGCAGGACTGATAACTGATCAGCTCCACATCTGGTTAAAGCAGATTTCTGCTTTGTCTTTTCTATCTTGCTATGGAGCTAATACATTGACTTAACCAAAGAGCAAGGAGAACACAGGTTTTTCTAATGCTATTGTCCGCTCTCTTGTATAAATGGCATGATATTCATTAATGAGACCCTTTGAAGTTACCTCTAAAGGTGTCCTGGGGAGTCAATTTTCAAGGAATTCCTAATGGAAACCGCAGATATCTGAGAATGAGGCCCACATCACCTTAACAAGGCCTGCATGAATCATTTAGAGGAGGAGGTGACATGACACATTGCAGTGTTTTTCCTTGTTAAAGCTATTGGCACCAAGCGACAGGCACCTACGCAGGGCAACAATAGAAGCAATCTGGTCTGCCACAGTCAGCCTGTGACACCAGATTTCTTAAGACGTTCCCTGCTGATATTGGTTAGTTTAATCCCTAAAGATTTATAAAAGTGTCCTAGAGACCTAGAAAATGGAGGCAACAGCAGGCTGAAGCAATACATTCGCCCCTGACATATGTCTTACAGACAACCCCTTAGTTACTAACCCATCTGCTAAACTTCCTAACATTTGTCATTGTCTTGCGCTGGAAATCAGAGCTCCACACAGATCTCTTCCTCCCACCCCACAACTGAGCTGAACTATATTTAAGATTTGTTTCAGTGTGTTGTCCGAACAGGGGATGCGGTTAAGCTGTCTCTTTAACCACAATCTGTAACACAATCTGCGCTGAGCTACGAAATAAAAGGACTGGGGAGGAGCCACGCAGCAGCAACCCTCTTCCCGTGAGCCAGTGCACTTACGCTAAGCCGTGAATTACCTTAGCATTCAATGGGAACATGGACATTCATTCTATTTGTATTTGTCCTGTTTTTTATTGTGGTTTTATTTCTTAGATGATTTGTTTTACCATTTGTGTTTTTGCTGCCGTGAGCTCCTTTGGAAAGAAAGGTGGGGTATCAATTTAATAATGAATAAGCAAAATCATTTCTTGTCTTGAGCCACTTTTTAAACTGAAATTTCCAGGCAGGATTAAAAAAAAAGACACAGATTTAGGCATGGAGGATGAGCACTTGGGTACAATCCTGCTCATGATTATCTACACTGGCCGCATGGGAAGCAGGTGCATTTCCAAGCACAATTTAAAGCATGGGTTACTATCCTGTTTTGAACCAGGTTTTCCAAAGGAATGCTTGCAAATGTACAAGTCTTCCTGGGCTTTAAGGTCAGCCACAGGTGTAACTACATTCCCATTCCCCTCCTCCCAAAATCTTCTCCAGAAGCTGCCCCACCCCACCCCCAGAGCTGATTTTGAGGGCACATAGGGATTAGAGGTGGGGGAAATTCCATTCCATTAGCAGAATTCTTTTGCGCTGGGCAGAATGGGAGCACTGGATAACACCTTGTGGACCAAACCTTCCTGTGTTGAACAGATTAAGTCTGAAGGGGGCTCCTACGCATGTTTGCTTGAATGCAAGAAGCCGCCAGGTGATTGGGAAACCTGCTTTATCAAGGCTCCTGGTCACAAAAGGTTCTGCTATTATTATTCTGCCCATATTCAAGAGAAGGTGAGAAGATAGCTCCCTTCACATAAGAATGTCAAGGAGGGATGGGTGTGAGGGGATGTTGGGGGCAGCAACCATTGTCTCCTACCTGGGTTCATAATTCTACAGCCCTGTTCAGAGAAACAAATGAAAGTCTGCGTCGACACCATCTGTACTTTTCTTCACTTTGTTTCTTTCTAACTTCCTGGTTTACAATTCCTTCACCCCAGTTGCGAATGAAAACATAAATAAATGTGTTAGCATTCAAGATGCCAAAAGACTTTTTCTTTGCTGGAGGACACTAACATGGGCAAAGCACCATGAATGTAAAGGTAAAAAGGTAAAGGACCCCTGGACAGTTAAGTCCAGTCAAAGGCAACTATGGGGTTGCGGCGCTCATCTTGCTTTTAGTCTGGGGGAGCTGGCGTTTGTCCACAGACAGCTTTCCAGGTCATGTGGCCAGCATGACTAAACTGCTTCTGGCGCAATGGGACCCAGTAATGGAAACCAGAGCTTCCGTCCCCCTTCCTTCTGCAGCGGTACCTATTTATCTACTTGCACTGGTTTGCTTTTGAATTGCTAGGTTGGCAGGAGCTGGGACAGAACAACGAGAGCTCACCCTGATGCAGACCTTTTGATTGGCAAGCCCAAGAGGCTCAGTGGTTTAGACCACAGCGAATGTCTTGGGTCGGAAAATATGACAACAGAAAATCCAGGGCTGGTGTAGGCTACAGTTGAACTTACCACATCCATCACATTATTAATGCAACTGAAACACACACTGCAAGGAGCAACAGAAGACCTACTGCTTAAAATGAACTGAAATGACTTGCTTACTTCATGACTACTCTTTTTGTTTTCTTACAAAATTGCTGCTTTTATCCATTTTTTCAGGTTTATGATTGAGAAGCTAAGTACAAATTCTACTCTCAAAAGTCCCATACAATTTATGCCACCCATTTGCATCACTGATCATCAAACTTGTATTAGTTAATTTTTCACAGTGTGAATATTACAAACCTTGAAGTGGATTTTAAATCCTTGCTGCACTGAATAATTTAGAATGACCAGACAAATGTCTGTGGCTATGGAGTGCACAGTAGCATTTTATTGATGTCTGACATGCAACAATAACTGGAGTGAATATCTAAAATTAAGATTACAATTTTGATCAAATAAAACATGTTCAAGTTTACAAAAGCAATCAAAATGATAGTTCATGCATTTCATCATTCTATATATACAGGTGTCACATAAGAAGTGACTTTTAATTTTGGAAGGGGAAAATGGGCACAAATGATTAGTCATTGCACAAAAACAAAGGAACCCTCTTTTATCCAAGACATGCACATATCTTTTGTACAGGTGTTGTAAGTCTCTAGTGCAGCAACTTATTGTACTAAATACAGTTGCAACCAATCAGAACAGAATGTGCTGTATTTGCTGCAGATTCCCGGAACATAGAAATGCTCTTCAGCCATTAATCATGTGAAAAGGGACATGTACAAATGGGTTGTGGAGATGTGCATGTGGTCCCACCCCATTGCTGCACTACTTGTGTCTGCACACAAATTCAGCTGTAATGTAAGCACCAGAAGAGCAGTTTTTAAAGTCACACGAGGAGCCGCCATGAATAAAGAAGGTTCTCTTCTGCAGGTGTCACAGCTGAGCTCCTGAGTAGCAGGTAACAACTGAAGAGGCCTATATTCTACAGGACTAAATGATGGCCAACCGAGGCACCTTAATTAACAGATATCAATCTGAGAATCTTCACCAAAGAAGTCAATCAGTTAAAGTGCTGTAACTGTTGCATAATACTGCTGGTAATGGTACCTAAATTTAGAGTCAATTTGGACACACATAAATGGGGATGTCAGAATTCAAGTCATGCTTCTGCACAACCTGCTTCTCCTGCTCAGCCCTTAGAACGCCTGGGAGAAAAATATTTTAACAGAACCCACAACAAACTTGTTTGGTCTATCAGTGCTGTAATCCTCCATTAGTTGCTTGGGAGCAAAGAATTTTGACATACAACAAACATATTTTAAAATACATACATTTTCAGTTCTTCCACTTCTACAGCTTTTAAGGACACATGGAGCTCAGCTTATGGGGAAAGGCTTAGCCTAAGTTACATTAAAAAAAAATAGTTGTAAATAATATTCCACTGCAGCAGTAAATATATTTTAAGACATACGTTTCGTTTTTAATTGAGCAAAGAGCTTGGGGTGGGACTTGGGAATAACGGTTCGTTAAAATGCTTAATTGAGGATATGACCCCATTCATAAAGCGCTCAAATACAAGGCAAGGTTTTAATAGCTGGAACATTACAACTAGCCCTTGATTTACAGCAAACAACAATAGATGTAGCTAAGCATAATCTATGAATAAGTCTACATTCATTTGAAAGTGGCAATCAAGTTCAACATAAACATTTAAAATACAGCAGTGAAAAGTAATATAATACTAAACATTCCTTCTGGTAGTAACTTTTCACTTGATAGCTACAACCCTAAGAATGGCCTTCATATACTTTGCAAGAAATGCTAGCCATTCTGCTCTTAGGCGGTGCAATTTGAAAAGGAATAAAGTACAATTGCCAAAAAGCCCTTCATGCTAATTTTTCACAAGACAGAGAATAGAAAGATGGGTAAAATGTGGGCATTCCCAATACTGTCCATCTTGGTGATGAACTGTACGTGGCATGAAAGGGTGGGTTTTGAAGCTCCTAAAACAACTCAGCAGAAATTGTTTAATGTTACAGGTAAATAAAAAATATTGGGGAGCAGTGTTTTATTATAAAATGAATATTGTATATAGTTTAAATAGAAACATAGAATCTGAAGATATACAAATACTGGGGTGTGTTCTCACCAAAGTTATTCTCAGGCCAGAGTTGCCTTGCAAATTGCCGAGGTTGTACAGGAACAACCACCCTCCTTTCATAAGCAGCATCTCCTAATTTCTGCTTGTAGCTGAACCTTTGTCATTGCTCCTAGAAGCATATATTTGCATAGGACAGCTCTGTGCCTACCCTATTATTTCTGTGATACTGTAGCTCAGAATTGCTCAGAGAATATGGATCAGTATTCAAAATTATATTTCCAGTAGTCACTTTTGTCACAAATTATGAAGAGGTTTTGTTGCTTATAAACACTGTATTTTTCTGTTTTAGCTACAATAATTTTACAAATGTATTTGCCATTTTTTCTGATATTTGCACTTAAATATTGGAAATAAAAAGGTGCTTGAATTCACCTATAGATCAGATCGAAAGCACCTGAAAACCCCTCACAAAATGTTAACTAAAGTTCTTGTTAACCCTGTATATCAGAAAAGCTTGATAGTCAAAACAGTTTGATCTTTCACATTAAGATGCTAACAGAAGTAACTCGAAAGGTGATTGAAAATAAAAGAGTTAATAATTAACATGAGTTCAGAATTCTGTGGTTTATACTCTTCTGTTGTAACTGAAGAATGCTCACTGAAGACACATAATGAACTTGCATATGACGGAAGTGGCCCTGTAATTTCCAATATCATGGATGGTAGTCATTAAGTATGGTACTTTGGATCTGCAAGCTTTAAGTGAGCAATGGAATTTTAAAATACATTCTGGTATAAATGATGATGGTAAAGCATCTATTTCAAACACAGTAGTTAACCTTAAAACACAAAAATAGCTTAGAATATGCTTCCTTTGGTATTCATCTAAGGTGAAAGTAAGTAGACTTACAGAAAAAAGATCTTTGTGTTCTTCTAAGACACAGTACCAACATTTAGAGTTACTCATGTATCAGGAATGACGAAATTGCTATAGGAAAATGGAAATTAATCTGTCCATGGCACAATATTCTGCTTAATGTGGCTGAGGATATTCAGTAATAGAAACACTCCCTTTCCATCATCTTCTGATGACAGCTCTGCCCTATTATTTTAGTTAAAAGAATGTTTTGATTAAGGAAAGGTTCTTGACATGGTATCAACAAAAAATTAGAGCTATTTCAATTAGTATTCTTTATCAGTCTAAAAGGAGGGGGAGCCCTCTCTACGTCCATGTTTGAGAAATGTAGATTACAAGCAAGAAAAATGAAAATATGAAAAGAAAAAGAAACCCTCTTCTTAACACCTCATGTACCTTCATGTAAGCAAACATTCTGATTAAAGTTTTGTATAAAGCAAATTAAAACAACTCAAAGTTTTTATTACTGGTATAGCAAACTATCTTTCTCTTCATGGCAGTGCTTCCCATTAGAATCGCATGTTGCCACTTTGCAACAGGCACACAACACTATACACAAATGTCACCTAGTCAAGAGACATGCTTAACCAAATACATCTATCACTCTTAAGTGAAGGTCAATATTTGATTTGGACACAGAATATAGTACTCAAGAAAAGAACAACTCCCCATTTTAAAAAAGCACTCTCCTAGATTGGGAAAGACAAGCGAGCACACAATTTCCATTTCCCAAATTTGGCAAAAGCCAAGGAAAAATGTAAATGCTGACATGTCCATCAGCATTATCTCCCATAATTCATATAAACTTTCAGAAAATGAGGTATTCATTCATCACTTTCCTATGCTTTCTTTACTTAATGCATATTTGCATGCCATATCCTCATGTTTAGTACCCATATCAATTTTAATAAATTGCTACTTGCCATTTCAAAAGCCCATGATTCTTATTGGGCACAAATGCTTCAAATACATTCCATCCAGGAACCATTGCTGTCAGCATCCTTATGTAAAAACACATGACACTTCCTCACTGTTCATCCTCTTCTGGTGATTCCTAGTCATAAAATGCTAACAATAAAATCTCACATCTTCAGATTTTCCTTCGTGTTTAGAGCTGCAAAACACATCCCGCTTGTGCGCATACACATAGACAGCATGCTGTAACATCAAAGAGACTGATTGAAGTGAAAAATAAATATTCAAGTATGTGTCTGGGACTGTATAGTGGTATACAAGTTACTACAAATATTTTTTAAAAAAACAAAAGACGGCTGCATGTAAATGTTAAGAGGAATGTTTCATAGCAAATGGAATTTAAATCTTACTTTTCCAAAAATGTTAAGCAGCTCGTGTGGGTTGCCAGTTTTGACAATACTAATCAGTATTAGGAGAAAAACTCTCTCAGGATGTAAAGAGTTAAAAAAGGAAGCTAAGATATCAAAACATTGAAATAAGCAGTCCATCCTATTAAAGAAATACCATCGGGTGTTGGCACTGGCTTAGCTTTTAGAAAATTTGCCAGCTCGTCGAGAAGGTTCATATGGCACTCGGAGAATACTAGGAGTTTCTTCCATTACTCGCACAAGAAGATTGTCAATATAGTCCTCAAGTTCACGAATATGGGTGTCCTTCTTCTTCAGTTGCTCTTTGTGTTTCACTAATTCTTGTAAGACCTCTTCATGTGTAAGGTTACGATACCCTGCAGCAGCATCAAATGGATTTGCATCCTAGAATAAAGAGAGGTGGGGTTTATTTTAGGGGGATATTACAGAGCTTCAAACATCACAATAATACCAGTACTAGTACTAGAAGAGAGGATGTGAATCGGAAACCACATATAGCAACTCCTTTCCCCTTTGACATAGTAACTGACTAGCACAATAACAGCCTATTTACATAAAGAGGAACAGAGAAATGCAGCTTTGGTACCTTGAACAAGCTGTTTATCTGGTTCAGCTAATGCATAGCTAGATGATTCATCAAGTCAAACATTTTTATGTATACCCTGTAAACCCATTTTTACAATGCTCAAAATTCATGCTGGCTTAGAAGTGTAATATGCCAAATTCTTTAAAAATGTGAAAAGTATAGTCAAATATTGTCTAACCTAACTCCTCCTTCCAGCCATTAAATACTGGACTGCAATACATCAGGCACTGATGCTGTGTAACTCTCATGTTCATGGAACATGAGGATAACATCCAGTGGGTCACAAACGTCATGAATTAGTGAGCAGTTTGCTGTAACAGAATCCCAGATTCTCAATACCTCACGAATCATTATACAAAGAAATGCTGAAAGAGCACCAGAATATAGTAATACTGCCTCACTAAATTACATATCCTTTGCACCAAATGGACTGATATGGACTAAGGACTTGATTCTTAGGCTACACCTACCATGTGGAGTCACTGGAAATATTTCTACTGGGTGGTCAGATCATCTGAGAATATTCACTACAGGGATCTCCCACTGTGTGTAGTGCAAGCTTTACATGGTACTTTGTAACCCATGCTAGCATGAAAACTACATGTAAGTTATTTCAAGTGTTTGCCTGGTGTATTTCTGTGTGGTTTAATTGGAATAGGCTCTGATAGCCAGGACAACAACTGACAACACCACCTGTGCCAGCACCCCCTGTACTGTTTTTCAGTCAGTCAGTTCGCCATTATACAGGAAAACATGGGTTGAACCACTGGTTGACAATTTTCCTTTTTCTAACAACGATTATGCTATATAATGAAGTCAGTCTCAAACAAGATCATTTCTGATTTGTGAGCATTTGCTTATGTATAGTTTAATTCATTAAGCAATCACAGTCCCAGGAGAATATTGCAACCATCAGAATGATTTTGCTGATTAATTCTGGCAGCACTTCAGTAAGAAAGGAAAGAGAAGTTGCAGCAAAATATAAATACTGAGGAGTTTATAGTACACCAACTTTTCAAGCTCTCACTGTTGGTCTGTAGCAAAAGCAGGAGCAGATTGTAATTGAGATCTAAGGGAAACAGGCCTCCATCTGGGACCCACAGTACAGCATTATTAAGTGAACATTTCTCTGGAACATTTCCCACTTTCCTGGCAGAAGATGCTGCAAGGGAACCAGTCTATATTTGAAAAGAATCCAAAACGATTAAAATGGATAATAGATGTGGTTCAAAAACATTTCTTGGTTGCTTCCCAACAGTGAGATAATTCTTTTGCACTCTTGCTTTTTAATGAACCCAGGCTCTATTTTAAGACTTGTCTGCAGCTATCACTTTCTATATTTAAATAGCAAGTTATGGACAATTCACATATGCACATACCACTGATCACTCAATAACCTGTGGCTCAATGAGTGAACTGCCTCCTTTGAGAAGTATTGTATTTGTGGTTATGTTTGGTATGGTGATTTGTCTGTGATGACCATTTCACAAATGCAAGTCATCATTTGAAGTTGCAAGTCATCAAATCACAAATATGTATAAAAATACTGTTGCCTTTTAAAAGCAGTTAAATTAGTATCAGGAACACAAAATAGGGTTTTTTTATTTAAAAGTGTAACAGCCAGACTCATCAGCACTGTCAGACAAACAGAATTGGACAACAGCTCTACAATAATTTGCCAGATTCCGTAGTTGCATCCAAAGCACTTAGGCAGCTGGATGGCCAATGAAGAACTGACAACTGAAAAACCCCTGTTTAGTTGAAAGCTTGCTGAACCTTCTGAGTCCTAGCTAGCCCCAATATATCACCCCAATATATTTATCTACTGGCCTCTTTAAATCTCACCCCTTGCCCTAATCCTATGCTTGGAAGAGAGAGAGAACACATTCCTCTGTGCTCCATTTTTCCTTTCTTTTGGTAGCTTCTCTCTGCCACTTTACATGCCAAGCCTCGTCTACCATGGGAATGTGGAGAACGGAATTGTGTAAACCAAGGCATATCCAAAAACTACTGTTTGAACTGCCTTTCTTTCACAACTCAACCTTTAGGAATGCAGCCAAGGATTTATGTAGCTTCTTAAGCCTTGTTTGTCTAATTACCCATTCTAGTCCTCCTGTGTCTGTGATACAAAAATCAGAGCACTTGGATTTAAGCAGATTTCAATGGGACTAAATAGTTTATGGATCAGGCTGCTTATGTTCCTTTTCCAGACTGCTTAATGTGTGTTGCAACGTTTGAACAAAGTAAGAAATATACTACAATTATGAGACAGCATTTAGCTGGAAAGAAAGACCTATTAAAACTGACCTACAGGGCTACTGATGTTGCATACAGAATTTTGAGCTAGCCTACAAAATAAAATTAGAAACCCACAACACTGATGGACAAATTTAATTGATTTACAGTCCAATCCTATACATGTCTACTTTGAAGGATTCTCCTCTAAGTTCAGTAACTTACACCCGGGTAAGCATGTGTTGAAGCTGTGGGTGGGTGGAATTTTTTTAGGGGGAAATTGAAATATATGCAGTACTTGTATCCCTATCAAATCTATATATGTTTCACACCACGATGACACCCATAATTCATAACAACATATACAATTGTACAATCTGATAAATTTATTATATTTTCGGTGCGATTCTATGGATGCTTATTCAGACTCAATCAGTTTAGTGAGGCTTAGCACTGCAGCCTCAGAAGTAAGCATAATGAAGTGACAGAGGCTGTGCTAAAAAAAACTGTGGGGGTGGATCCCTGGAAAAAGCAAACATTCTCTCCACCCCAAATTTCCCCAGACCTTGATAATAACTTGGATAATAGCATAGAATGGAAGTATTTTTAAAAATATAAAATTAGTGTGTAAAATATAGCTGATTAGAAAAGGCAAGTTAGCAAGCCAGTATAAATGTTACATGTTAAGACATCAGTCAACTTTTACATTTTTGAGCTCTTGATAATAACTGTAAGCAGAATAATTTTTGACTGGTTTACACTTCAGTCAACTTTCCTTTATCAATTACCACAATTAAGAATATTTACATCTCGAGGTAGTATTTTGTAGATTAATGTGTTTAAGAGAAACTTACAATGTGGTAAGTTTTTGTCTTGAAGGGTTTGGATAATCAAAAATGTGTTTGTGTATACGCAAACTAAAAATAAAACCATATTTGTAAATGAAAGTAAGAAAATCTGACATACTTCTAACCTACAAAAAAGCTAGTAGCAGGCTTATAGTTTTTAATTATATATTAAACCCCAGATAGTTCTGTGTGATGTATCTTTAAGATGTTCATTTATAAAACAGACCATATGATTATTTCAAGTAAAATGGTCAAATGCATTCAAGTGCCATAGCTATTGAAAACTGTACAATTTTAGTACTTAAAGTAAAATGAAAACATGTGTTCAACGACTGAGGACAAATCTTGCTGGAAAATAAATATTCTGCTGTAACTTTCTAAAAAAACAACAACAAAAACTCCCACAGACTATGATACCTATCATTCAGGAAAGAGCAAGGAAAAGGGTAAGATTTCTATATGTGTAAACATGTAGAGAAAGCCTTGATAACCAAATATTATTTGGGTACAAACTGATAGTCAAAACTGCTGGAAAATGGAGAGATAAAATGACAACTTGGCATACTTTGATCATCTGTTTATTGTTCTAATGAGGAACTTTGCTTTGGGAATATCATCTAAACCACTTTCTCATCTTTTGTCCTACTTGCTTCATCTCCCTTTCAGTTCCTAATTAGGCTTTAAAGAGCTCTTGCTGCCCCTTCAACTGGCTATTGCTCCTGTTTAAACACTGTGCATTCAGAGACAGGTGTTGGCATCACCAGAGCACAAGGCATATAAACTTAATTACCAAACACCACTTCCAAGGGAATAAAAGAAATAATTCATTGGAGGAACGTCATTTAAATTACTTCAAACTACTTACAGAATAATCTTACAACATTTGAATTTTTACAATAGTTGTGTTTCAAACTTACTGTATAAAAACATAATCTAACTGTATTTTGCTCAAAATGAACTGGGCATCAACATTGCAAGTAACAAAGGTTAGCTCATTCCTAGAGAGGAACAAGTCCAAAACTGGATTATTTTATCACCTTTAATTTCTCTAAGGAAAACTAATTGCTTTCTTTAAAAAATTCTTTCACTAGCAATTTATTGCATAATGTTGGCTGTTATCATTAAAATACATAGAAGCCAATTAAGCATTTTCCAGACAATATACTGAAAACTATCTCTAAGGCTGCAATCCTACACACACCTACTGGCAGTTAAGTGTAAGCCACAATGAATTCTGTGAGTGATATTAGTCATACTCAGAGTAGACCCATTTTAAATACCGGTAATTGATTTAAATAGGTATACATTGTGTGTGACTAATGTTGGATATTATATATATATATATATATATATATATATATATATATATATATATACACACCGGTATATATATATGATATGCCTATGGACTTAGTTATGACTAAATTTCACTAGAATACACCCCAAAACAAGTTAAAACATTTTTTAATGAAAATATTACCTAACTCATAGAACAGGCATGAGCACTAGTATATTTCTAAAGCAATGGGAAGGGTTTTGTTTTGTTTTTATTCTCGCCACATTAGCTATTCTCCTGACTTTTCAGAGTCAGCTGAATATTTTAAAAAAGAAAAGATTATACTTTGTGAGCATTTTTAATCATCATGAGAGTTCATTTGTTATTTGTATTAGCAATCTTGATATATTTACTCATCAACTTAGCACACTCACTTTGTTAAATCCTCCTAAAACATCTCATAAAGTTCCATAGGATTTGGAATTGTGAAAGACTAGTTGAGTTCATTGTCTTCCAGTAAATCTCTTCCTTAAGAGTGTGTATTCCACTGAGCAGACTGAATAAAGACTATTGCTGCAGCTAATTTATTAACCATAACACCATTATGGTAATGCATGATGACTGCTCTTGTTGTCTCAGTTAACATGACTAAGAGACTGGAATGACTTCCCTGCAAGGAAAAGCTGAAGAGATGTGGCAGTTTATTCTAGAAAAGGGAAGAGCTAGATGTGGGAGGGACATGGTAACTGCTCCTAAAATTATGGATGAAGGATTTTATTTTTCTTTCATGTAAGGAGTGCTCACCTGCTACAAGGGGAAGTGGGGTTATGTTGGTCAGCACACCAGCAAACCAGTCAAACACACTGCCAGCTGCATGTTAAGCAAGTATGTGAAGAATTCCTACATGAATTCCAACAGACATGTGTACAACTCCTCTACATAAAGCTGGATCCTAGGTCAGTCATGATTTCACCTCCCACCTCACATGCATGGAGAACACCTTCTCACAACAGCTGCTGGGGTGTGTGTGTGTGTGTGTGTAGCTGGTTTAGAAAATCCATGCTCCATTTGCTAGAACCAGTGGTACCTCGGGTTAAGAACTCAATTTGTTCCGGAGGTCCGTTCTTAACCTGAAACTGTTCTTAACCTGAGGTACCACTTTAGCTAATGGGGTCTCCCACTGCCACCGTGCCACCGCCATGCAATTTCTGTTCTCATCCTGAAGCAATGTTCTTAACCTGAGGTACTATTTCTGGGTTAGTGGAGTCTGTAACCTGAAGCGTCTGTAACCCAAGGTCTGTATAACAGCAGAACTAGATCACTACATTACATTGATTGGCAGCCAGTTTAGGACAGACAAAAACGTTTATATAATATAAATAAATATGCCATTACCATAATCTACTTATACAAACCTATGGTGTGATCACACTTGAAAACTGCGTTCAGTTCTAGCAGCTTCATTTTTAAAAAAAGATGTTGTAGAGTTGGAAAGGTTGTATGGAGCAAGACAAACCAAGAGACAGTATGCCTTTGAATGCCAGTTGTGCTAATGTCCTTTTTCTGGGCTTCTTATAGGCATCTAATTTGCTACTGGGAGAACAGAATGCTGGACTTTGATGACCCAGCAGGGTTATGTTCTTATATAATTAACAGAAACTCACTACCACACTAGCTTTGATTGTGGTTGCTAAATTGAGTCAACATGTTCAGAGGCAGTAGACCTGCAAATATCAGGTGTTGGGATGAAAAACAATGTAAGACTGCCTTGCTTATGAGCTTCTTAGAAGCATCTGGCTAGACACAGTTAGATGCAAAATGCTGAAACACCCTTGGGCCTAATTCAGCAAGGTAATTCTTATGTTTTTATATATAACACAACAAAGTAAATATTTATGACACACTTAAATAGGGTTAAATAAAATTTACCCTGTTTTATTTTAAAACAACAACAACAACTCTCAGACATCAAGTGGAGTATTGATAAAGCAGTAACTTACCACAGTTTTCCTGAGGTCCTCGATATGCGCAGGATTCACATTAAAACTATGGAAGCAAAAAAAATTATATAATAAATTCCTTTTTACTTTTTACTTTGTTCATATACAGGTAGAACAGAATCACCTTCAATTCCCACCAGCAGCCTTATCACCCACAAAATAACAGCATATAATGTTACAATCAGGTGTGCCGCATCACTGTCACTGAGGAAGTCTTTATTCATTACAATCATACATGGGAGCGGAAGGCAGGCAGAAGTGTGTTAGAGAGTTTAAATGCTAGTGAAAGTCACATGTAATCCAACTGTTAACTTAAAGAAACCCAGTGGTGAGTGGTGGGTGTACCATTTTGTGATCCCTCCTCAAAACTCAGTGACCCCGCCTGCCACACTTGCAAACTATTGTTGTTTGCAAGGCACTAAGTAATGACTTGCTACTGTTACATGCCAAATATGTCCCAAACAAAACATCAATTATACATGATTTGACCCTGCATAAGGGAGCTGGCACAACTTATATTACTGAGATCTGTGAGGAAAAACTAGGACTAAATTTCTCCTAAATGTGCCTGATAAGTAGGGGGACTGGTTTGCTACGATCTATAAAGATTTGTTCTCCCATTCTAGACTTGACAGTCAGGACTGAGGACTCTGTTAGAGGTACCATTCACTACACTGCCCAATAGTGTTCCTGCATGAGCTGACAGAGGTGGCATGTATCTGGTTTGGTGTTGAGGACTCCCATGATGTAGACTCTGAAGGACTTCAACCTCCTTGCCAAAGCTACCTTCACAGTCACCACAACAACCATGGGGCAGTCCCAGTGTGTCATCAATCCAACAGAATGACACAAGAAAAAATGGTTATTTTCAAGCCTACTCTTGTGTCAGTGAAGAAGCAATCCTTCCCAGCCGCAGTTGGATCTTCAAAGCACCATCCAACAGGGGTGTTCTGAAACTCATTCAACAAAATTTTACTACACCAATGGGCTTGCCTGAAATGCCAAAATGAAAGAAGGAAAAAAAGTTTTAGCAAGCTCTTCAGGACACCAATGAGGCAGGGCCTACCCTGAAATTCAGGAGTCCGTCGTTGGAGGAGACAATTAACAAGCTGACCTTCATTCCTACTGTATAGGAGGGGCAACCAGGAAGGATGAAAAATTCATCCCTCCACTTACCAGAAAAAGGGATTTATGAATCAATATTATTATTATTATGAAACTGTACTGACTCCACCAGGGGTTGCATTTTTAAATTCAATGCATCATCAACTCTAAATTGCAAGAAATAGTTTCTTAAGAGCTAGCAAACAAGGAACAGTAGATAATTTTTCCTAGTTCTCTCAGAATGACTATGGGAGAATTCACAGGGACATCTCTAAATATAAAAGCCTTAAGATACGTTTTGGCACCTCAGACACACTCCTTGGTATAATTACCACTATCTCTGTATTGCTATTAATTGTGCAACTGCAATAATTATAAGATGACTTACATGCCTTTTTGAATCTCAAAAATAAAAACGCCCTCATAGAACATAATTTTCTAAAACAGTTTATACAAGAAGCAAAAAGTTGTCCTTATGAAAGGCAAGGTTTTAATTTTTTTTTAATAAAAGTATGAGTTGCTAGGATCAAAAGATTATAAATTTAATTGTCACAGATTAATAGCCCCTACAGTTTGGTATGTGTTGGTAGATCCATTTCAACACTTGCTGTTCAAACATCTAAATAATTTGTGTGTCCATGACATTCATTTGACTTTGTACTTAAAGATCTGAAAATCAAGATTATTTCTTGCCAATTCTTAAAACCAATACATTTTAATCCTTTTGTAAGGAGGCTATTGGAACAGCCTCAGTCTGACCAAGGTAGAATAGAGAGGGTCTATTACTTCCCTTGACTAGGACACTGTACTTCTTTTCAAGCAGTCTAGAATAGCATTAGTTTTTTTTCCTTTCTTTTTTGCTGCTGCTGCAGCAGCAGCATCACACTGGGGACTCATGTTAAGCTTGTGGTTTACTAAGACCCCCTATATTATTTTCACATGTATACTGGCAATCCAGGTGTTCCCCATCTTATAGTTGTGCAGCTGGTTCTTCTTGCCTAAATGTAGAACCTTACATTTGTCCCAACTGAAATTCATTTTGTTAGTTTGGACCCAGTTCTCCAAACTGTTACGGTAATCCTGAATGTCAGTTCTGTCTTCTACGGCATTAGCTAGTTTGGTGTCATCTGCACATTTGATGAGCATCCCCTCAATACCTTCATCCAAGTAAATAATAAAGACACCGAACAACAGTGGGCCCAGGAGAGAACCCTGTGGCACTCCAATTGTCACTTTTTTCCAGGATGACAAGAAACCATTAGTGAGTACTCTTTGGGTTCAGTCAACCTGCTACAAATCCACCTAACAGTTACCTTGTGCAACCCACATTTTACCAGCTTCTTTGAAAGAATATAATGGGGGACTTCGTCAGAAGCCTTACTGAAATCAAGATAAACTACGTCCACAGCATTCCCCTGATCCACCAGGTTTGTAACTCTATCAAAAAAGAAAATGAGATTTGTCTGGTATTATATATTTTTTTGAGAAACTCATGCTGGGTCTTAGTAATCATAGCATCTTTTTCTAAGTTCTCACAGACTGATTGTTGAATTAACTGTTGTAGGTTCTTTCCTGGTATTGATGTGAAGCTGACTGGTTGGTCGTTACCTGGGTCCTCTTTTCCCCCCTTTTGAAGATGGGAACAACATTTCCCCACCTCCAGTCTGCAGGGATCTCACTTGGTCTCCAGGAATTCTTATCAGGCCCTGGAGATGTGAAGTCATTTAAAGCAGCTAGGTGTTCCCTTACCACCTCTTTTCCTATCTATGGGCTGCAGCTCCCTCCTTGCATCATTGATTCTGTTGGGCATTGCTTTCCTTTAGAGTGAAGACAGAGGCAAAATAGGCGTTCAGCAGTTCTGCCTTCTCCCTGTCACCCAATAGCATTTCTCCATCATCCCCATGCGACGGACCTACTGCTTGATAGTTCTTCCTCTTGCTTCAAACATAGTTAAAGAAACCTTGTTAATTATCTTAACCTCCCTTGCAAGCCTGAGTTCATTCAGAGATTTGGCTCACCTTACTTTCTCTCTGCAGCTGTTGACATCTCATGTATACTCTTCTTTGTGATTTCTCCTTTCTTACATTTCTTATACATGCACTGCTTACGGTACATCTCAGTTCATCTGTAAGCTCCTTATGCAGCCACACCCGTTTCTTTAGGTGCCTCCCACTTTTCTTTTTTGCTGGAACTGTCTACCATTGTGCCTTCAATATTTCAGTCTTTTGAAAGTCCAGAGTGCATGTCCAACTTCACTCAGCTTTCCCTTGCCTGTGGTGTTTCCCTCTCCTACAATTTTTACCCATATAAGTAACCCAGGGATTCAGAGTGCAGTGTCATCAATATGCAGATGACACCTAACTCTCTCTCTCTCCATTCCATCTGAAACAGGGGAGACATATCCATTTCATCTGGCTTCTGGGTTCCTGTTCTTTATGACTCCTGTTTGGCTATTTCGTAATTGAACTGCAAATTAGATAATTCTGTAATTTTACTGTTGTTGTTTTTTGTATTTTAAAACCAAGGGACACTTGTAATTAACTTGACTCAAATATAACACACACACACAGAGACACAAATTTTTGTGCTTTTTCCAGTACTTCTCTAGTATCTACCAATATTCAGGCTTATTAAACACACACACTCTCTCTCTTACAGAGAGTTAAAAATAGTTCATGAAAAGTGAAAAGAACCACACTTTGCAAATATGGAAAAACAGTAAGTCTCAAGACAGAAAACAATGGAACTATTAAGACTGTTTGGAACTTTACAAATAACTGTATTGTCAACAAGAGGCATTCCAAGTTAATGCCCAACATCCTAAAGCCATCAAGCCTGAACATTAAAGCTCATCAGCGTGCAGAAGAATGAAAATTCACAGATGAGGCAAATAATGTTGCAGCTGAGACTGACAGGCAAGAAAGCAGAAAGATAAACATAACAGATGGAGATTACTTAAAATATTTAATTTTTTCCTTAAGCTGTGATTTTTTTAAAAAAAATAATGTTTGAAGTAGCAAAAGAACATTTCAAAACATAAGCTGTAAATATAGATTACAAGATACAAGTCAAATCTGCTTTGCTTCTATTTGCCATGATACAGCAGACTAAAAAAAGATGTCAATCTGCTCAAAATCACTTTAAAATTTTGCTATTTTCATTCTTGTCTTCAGAATGTTAGTTTTGCCTCTAATTGGTTCCTTTTTCAGGAGTTAGTAGATCTTTTAATCAATTATTGTCTTTCCTAGGGCATTTTACTAGGAAACAAAAGCTGAAAAACACAATAATCACTTTCTAATAAACACATTAACAATTTTTTTTTTAAAAAAACAACCTTTATTGCATTGTATATATACTTCATCAGTTCATATTGACAGATTTACAAGACGCTACTCTGGTAATCTAGGAATCATTTATATTACTGCAAAAAGAGGTTTAAAAAAGGAAGAGCAATTTATGATTACTGTACTATTTTTTTTTTAAAAAAAATCACAATAAATAAAGGCACAATTTTACTTCAAAAGTAAGAAGGGCCACCCTTCTGACTAAACTTAACATGCAGCATCTATACTGGTATATGTTACTTTGTGACACAATTATCTCAGTTTTCTGTTCCGCTGTTCCCAACATGCAACAAACTCCAGATGTGATCTGGGGTTAATCAATCTCACTTTAACGGGTACATCCCTAGCAGTACCATCTTAAATCATTTATTTCATTGGGATTCATGCCACAGTAACTCTTTGTCAGGACTATTGTAGGGCTGCCTTTGACAACTACTTGGAAACAAAATACAGGTGCTAGATTACTGATTGGGACTGTTCCCAAGCACACTTCAACATGCTGGTTGTTACCCTCTGAAACGAAAAACAGCTTACGGGCTGGCTACTTGACTCTACCTCTAAATGACTGAATGTCCCAAGTCTAAAAGAGCATTAAACCATCAATTTTGGCCTTGGTCAACATCTGGATGGATGATCACCTGAGAACCATGTGAATGCCACTTCACGATGGAAGAAAAGCAGGATATAAATGAAAGTAAATAAAAAAATGTTATTTCACCCCTACACACATAAGCCTGCCCTAAACCCTCTCACATTCTTCTGTTGAGTCTCTCTGCTAGTCGAGGGACTTCTCAGTTGAGTTCCTCTTGGATATGGAATGCCCTCTTCAGAGAAGCTTGCCTGGAATTAACTTTAATGTCTTTTCAACACCAGCCCAAGACCCTAATTACCTGGGCATTCTGGTATGTTTTTATAGGAGGTTTTAGAACTGCTTTATAACGTCACTAGGTTTTTGTGACGTTTAATTTTATTTGCTGCAATGTCTCTGTTTTACAAAGTACAGCTGGCTCATCTTCTGTGAAAGAATATAAGCGGAAGGAAGGAGAAGGTGATGTGCTAAGCAGCAACCTGTACTAATGTCTGGGAAATAACTCCTAAATGAACTGACTTTTCTAGAAATGCATGAAAAGGTGGCAAGAGATATTGAAGAGACAAAGATTACAACTTCCACAAGAGGCAGGACTTAGTGGAACAGAAGCCAAATACATGATAACGCTACATGTGAATAAAGCTACAGATCAGATAAAGCTGGAATATAGCTACTCCAGCAATAGCTTTTAAGCAACAAGTTTAATACAGAATATTTGAAAAATGTTACAGAAAGGTCATGCTGACATCTGACTGTTCTGGAGTCAGATATTTAGAAAGCTTCCTTCGCCATCTTCAAAGGATTCACAGTAAATGAAGAACTTTTCAGTAGAGAAGTGCTCATATATTTATTTTATTTTTATTTATTTGGGGACACAGCCTAGACACAAGAGGGACACAGCTTAGATGGTTATATAAGCATGTTAGCTCTATTGCTGGGCTGCAATCCAGTGGTCCCTGGAAGAGCATTCCAGGGCCAGAGGATAAATCAGATTTACCACCTCATGTTGAAGACAGAGATCTAATGTTGGAAAGGCCAATCCAATGTCAGAGACTCCTTCACCAACACCTCAACCCAACCAAACTTCTACCTACACGTATAAAAATAACAATAAAGATGATAATGATAAAACTGTTCTCATTGATCCAGCTATTATCAGATCTATGCTGCCAAATGCAGAGTGAAGCAAAATTGAGTGAAGATGACGAAACTGTTTAATGTGCATGTTATTTACAGCCCCACACTTATGTAAGTGAGTACAGTGTTGGAGCCTAAGAACTTAATAGGAGTAGATAAAACTGCACTACAGTACTAACCTCACAACCATCATGAGCGCTAGTTGCAAGAAAGACCCAAAAAGGGAAATATTTAAAAGATGTTCCCTCTAGAGAAAGGGAAAGCATGGAAAAATATACAGGGATGCAAGGCCTGGTTCCAAGAATAAATAAACAATATTCTTATTTAGTTGCAAAGTAATATGGTTTAGTGCTCATATTTTCACCATCGTTTAGGAAATATGACATGTCAATTGGAAATTTGATTAAAACTGATTATTCCAAATGACATTTTTCTCATTTAAATTAATGATTTAATTTTAAGTTGATCTACCCTGTCTAGACATAAATCCCATTTATTTCAGTAAAACTATGAGTTCCCCCTAGACCCCTCTTTCAGTTAGGGATGATTACTTTCAAGGCGGGTTGGGGCACAAAGATCCTTCAGTCCTGCCCCCATTTTAGTTGATACCCACTTCCAGGGGTGCCAACCTGAACAAAATATTAGGGAGGAGGTAAGTCCCGCCCTGCATAACCTATCACAAGATGCAGTGCACACACACCATTTGAACGGCAATGCCCATCAACTTTGGGGGCCCCTGGTCCCCTCAAATATTTTACTGGGAGGAGGCAAAGGGACCTTGGCTCCTATGAGCTGGCTCCTATGCCCACTGCTAAAGGGCCTTGAATGTTGCCTGGGGCAGGAAAAGGATCCATTTCCTAAGTCTTATAGGAAAGGGCTGCCCCTGTGGGATACAACCTTTTATGTATCCCAAAAACAACACAGAATAAAGGCATTACCCATCCTGGAGGAAAAGGGCAGCAAATCTCTTCAGCCTAATCCTACCACCGACATTCAAGTGACGTCTACTCAAACTTTGGCACCTTTAGTTCTTGCTGCTATCTAAGAGTGAATTGTGTCTCATTTGAAGGTAAATTACCTCATTAAAATACTATTTTCTTAATATGCCATTTTCATTTTTCTCTTTTCTCCCTAGTAATCATTGCAAAGGGCACTACATTTATTGCCAATTTTTAAATGAAATTTCGGTCTTAAAAGGATCCTCACGGGTGGGTGGGTGTTGCTATTACCCTGACTGTTATATTGCAGAAATGTAATCTAAGGAGTTTATATATAATAAAAAATACTAATTAGACACCTCACTGAGACACCTATCTATTCACATTCTCAAATCTGGCATTTGATCATGCTAGTAACAACCTGTCCCCTTTAACTACTGGACTATTTGTTACCCTGTGTCCAGTGCCTAAGAGCTTGTTAATTACCCAAACTCTCTTTCTGTAGGTCTTGTTAATTACCCGTCTCCTGTCTCAAAGGACCTTGTTAATAACTTCCACAATCCCTCTAAAGAGGGCCTAACAACACATTAAAATTAAAGATGCTTTTCTTTTAGCACCTGTCAAGTGCTGTAAATTGAGAAATTTTCACATCAGTATATTAGCCTACTGTAGCGTAGCTTTAAAAAACAAACATTTTTTTTTTACAGAAATGTTGCACTAGTGCTAGCTATTTTATGGGAAGTTTGTATATTAAGTTGACATTTGTCCTCTGGTATGCTCACTGTACAAGACTGCCATGACAGAGAGCTGCAGATTAACCCCTTGAAAGCCAGTGCAATGAATGATTGCAATTAGACTAATGAAAGCAATCAAATAGCTTGCAAATGCAAACTTTCAAATATGTGGATTGGGTTTAAAAACGACATACCAGTAACCTTATTAACACCAAATGCTAATGGGTGGGGGCTACCAGAGCCTAACACAGGCTTGTCATTAACATACAACCTTGTCACCATTGGTGACTAGAAATTGCCTGCTGCCCAAGGTAAAAGGTACCCCTGACCATTAGGTCCAGTCATGGACGACTCTGGGGTTGAGGCGCTCTATAGGCCGAGGGAGCCAGCGTTTGTCCGCAGACAGCTTCCAGGTCATGTGGCCAGCATGACTAAGCCACTTCTGGTGAACCGGAGCAGCGCACGGAAACGCCGTTTACCTTCCCGCCGGAGCGGTACCTATTTATCTACTTGCACTTTGATGTGCTTTCGAACTGCTAGGTGGGCAGAAGCTGGGACCGAACAACGGGAGCTCACTCCATCTCGGGGATTCAAACCACTGACCTTCTGATCGGCAAGCCCTAGACTCTGTGGTTTAGACCACAGCACCATCTGCTTCCCTTGCTGCCCCAGGTAACTAGGCACTAATTCAGATGCTTTGATGTAGCACCCATTCTCTAACAGCATGGGGGGAACCAGTTCAACATTTTATAAATCCAACATTTTGTCAGTTGCAAATCCAAGCAAGAAGCTTCTTCCTAAAGCTTTTGCAAAGGCCTTTGCTCTTTGAATTATTTTTGTGTCCCATCAAGACCTAGTAAATTACGACAGAAATTCAGTCAGTTGAATTGTTCATGTTCTCAAAATACAATCCATTTTTTAAAAAATTTAGGCTCCAGGCAAATGCATTCTTTTTCACCCAGGGCCTTTGGATCTTAATTTTCTGCTTATTTTTCAGTAGGGCGAGTTTAGATCTGTTTTTAATGTGCATTTTGTAACATAGATAAAGTGTGGAACACATCTACTCTTTACTACCTTACTACTTTTAGTAGCATAAAAAGACAATACAGTATGTCTATTCAGATCTAATGCCAAAACCATGATTTAATGCTAGCCAGCTCACAAGCTTTGTGCGCATTACTACCTTCTCTGTTTTCACACACTGTAATAGCAAACTATAGTTTGCTGTGTGAGAGAAATCAGAGCACACATGTGTGAAAGTGAGAATGTACACAAGGATGTAATACCAAAACATGGTATCTCTAGTCTGCTCCTCTAAAAAGGTCCACCCTACAAAGGAGGGAGCATTTCAAGGACAATAAGAGGTTTTTCTTGTTTAGATTTAATTGACTTAAACCCTGCATTTTTAGCCCTAAGCCTTTTTAAGTAGCTAAAAATGTTAAATAATTATTTAAAAAAACCAAAGTATAAAAAGTTACAATACAACCTTTTTTAAACTAAACAAAAACAAACCAGTTATTCAATAAAACAGAACTCAAACAATGCAGCCAAAATGCTTTCCTGAATAAAGTTTGTGTACATCTTTTCAAAAAATAAGTAACTGGGTAATGAATTAGGCAGGCTAGCTTCTCTGGGTGGAAAGCACACTGCAAAATACGCTTGAACTCTCAGCCACTGTCCAAAACTTTGATAATAAGGATACACTGAACAGGGTCTCATTATTTTAAGGTGGATTTGGGGAAATATTTCTTCAGTGCTCAGAAAATTCTATCTAATCAGTTAAGGGTAGAATTGGCCTTTGCATGCTGAGCTAAGCAAGGCTATTATTTGGGGAATGAGAGGATAGAGCTTCCTACACAACAGCTGAGTGAGCTCCTTTATAGCACAGCAGTAGCCACCTGGGGTTAAATATTACTTTTGAAATATACTTCTAATAAGAAAAAAATGATAACCTTGACTATTTTTTTTTAAAAAAAGTTTGCCCAAACTCTGTTTTCATTTTTATAAAACTGACTCCAAGACATCATATCGCAAATACAGTAAAGCTTACCTAGAAGATGGCAGCACTTTTGTTGGCTTGAAGCTTGTTGTAAAGGGATTAGTTGAATCAAAATCAAAACTGTCCTGATGATTTTCACCGAGTGCACTAGGTGATTTCAAATCAGCAGAAGCATCTGATCCTCCATTGCTAAGTCTGTCAGACCGCTTACTATCTTTTTTCCCAGTCACTCTTCCAAAGAGACTAACCTTCTCCTTTTTTTCTTTCTTAATGTCTTTTTTTGTTTCAGCAGGTTTTGAAAACAGACCTACGTTTTGGTCCCATGACATGGGGCTTTCTTCGAATGGATTCTTCTGCCTTGGCAGGGTGGCAAACTTCTGAGGCAATGAAGCACTCACATTTTTAAAAGGGTCATTTTGTGCTCCAAAAGCTGAGTCGCTGTCATCAACTGTGCTGTCTGGCTGACTCACTTTAGTTGTATCTGCACTTAACGTCCGTCTGTGCGGAGATTTTACATTTCCTGCAAATCATTTTGTCATTAGTATACAACAAGAGACATCACATCATATTTGGCAATACCCACACAAAAGCTTGCATAACTATTTTTTAGAACAGGAAGGGGAACCTGTGGCCCTTTGGATATTGCTGGACTACAACTCCCATAATCTCTGACCAGGTTGGCTGAGATTTCCCGTCCTCATTTCTGAAGGTACTCAATTGATCATTATTACAATAACTAGTCAAATTGTTGTTGATTTTTTTTAAAAAAGGCATGATCCACCCAAACACAGAGATGTACAAATCCCATTGATTCAGTCAGAGGTTTGGGCACATACTTGGTACTCCCAATGAAATAATGTTTCTATATTAAACATTTATTGTAACATTCTATATGCACTGCAAAAGGTTCTGGAATGTTGTCACAGTTTAAAAGAAAAGTGGATATGATTGACTTAAGTTTTTAATAAAATGGCAAAACAAGGTGTTGTTATTGTTATTACTATTAATTTCCTACGCTTCCTCCAAGGAACATAGGGAAGTGTAGAGAAAACAGAAAGCATAGGCTGGACCAAGATCTCCCTGAGGCATTGATGGTTGAGTGGGAATTTGAATCCAGGACTCCTCGATCTTGGCTTGACACTCTAACTTAGGGGCGGGGAACCTCTGGCCCAGCACTTCTCCCCATTTATTACTATTATTATTTATTAGACCTATATATCATCCTTCATTATAAGATTTCAGGATGGTTCACAAGAGTAAGAATAAGGTAAGAGCACAAAGCAACCAAACCACACTCACCTCCCCCATCCCTGACATCATGTCAGGTGTGAAGAAGGTGGTGATGTGGCTAAAAAGGAACAATCAGCAGCTTAAAGTGAGCTCCCAATTTTTCCACTGAGGGAGCAAGACACTCTACCACAATTAGCTGATGGGTGTGGGAAGTGTACCATGCTCCAAAAGCACCAAGAAATTTGCACTGAAACCCCTGCTTAAAAAGAATGGGGAAGCTCCATTTTAGCAGTGGTTTCAACACAAAATGTTTGGTGTTACTAGAACAGCAAAGCCTCTTGTGCTGTGGTTCCCCAAAAACACAAATAACCCATTGGATTATGAGTGCTTGGGAAGCTCTGCACAACAAACTTTGGGAGTGGATGGGGCAACTAATCACATAGCATCATAATGACAGCTACACTGCCTGCCTAAATATGGACTCTGGGAATGGGGGGTCAGATAATGATCTGGTCCACCAGGCTAAAAAAAAGATTCCTTACCCCACTATGCTATACTTCATATATTTACAATTAGCTTCAGTATCTACTTCATGTATACCAGGCATGTCCAACAGGTAGATCGTGATCTAGTGGTAGATCACTGGATGTCTGTGGTAGATCACTGGTAGATCATTGGCTCCCCCCAAAGAAGCTGAACTGTGGCTAAAAAACTCAACATTTTACCTCCTCCCTGAAAAAACTCAACAACTTTGACCTGAACCCCCCAAAAGGGGGTAGATCACTGCCAGTTTTTAATTCTGTGAGTAGATCACAGTCTCTTGGGAGTTGGCCACCCCTGATGTATACAATGCTATGAAATTAAAGGTCAATATTATAACAATCCCCTAAGACTCAATGAACCATCAGATAAATGTGCAAAATGGGCCAAATGGTCAACACAGTATTATAATCTAGTGTTGCACTGGTCCAACAAGCTAACTTATATCACATCAACAGAATGTAAATTTAATTGGGAACAGACAACGTTAAAAATTAACAATTCTGATGTACAGAGCTCTAAAGTTTCTTGATTTCCCCAAGCTTTTCAATCACTAATCTTGTTGTATCTCTGCTGGTTCCTTTTAATGTTTTGATACTGCCAGTAATTATTGTTTTCTTGCATTTGTATTTTGTGTTTTATTGTATTGTTCTTTGATGATATTTTATTTACCAGCCTGAACATTTTTTACTGAATGGCACACTGCAGCTTGAGTGGGACCTGGAATTATTTTTCTCTCAAGCTTTCCTAAAAACACCACCCACCTGTCAGCTGTTTCCAGAAACCTTTGCACCTAATATTTGGTGATAAGCTGCTTGAACAGGATTGCTGCTGGTACATTACTGATGTGCTCCATTTGCCTTTACCTTACAGTGTAGTCAATATACACTGCTCTGTGAGCTTTTGCAACCACACATTTCTATAAAGTAAGAGTGAAAAGATAACAGGCTGGAAGCAACGAGCAAGAGTCTGTTGAAGTTTCTTGCATCAACAATTTTCACTTACCACTTTCATCTGCAGAACCAACAGACTCAAGCTGACGTCTGAAGAGGTATGCATTGGCAGCTGTGCCCAATTTAATTTTTTCCGAAGTCACCTGGGGCCCAGTTAAATCGGACATTGAATGAGCTGAAGATAGTCGCTGAGGTCCCAACAGGAAAGGCTTTTTTGGTTTAGATTTTAACTGTATTTCACCAAGGGAAGTTACAGTGTTAGTTTCTGGTATGTGACTGCTTGGAATAATTGCAGAGGATGTATCCAAAAATGTTCCATCAGTCTTGCGACCCTTCATTTTGTCCTTTAGTTTAGCAAATGGAGATTTAGTTTTGTCCTTCATTGAAAGGTCAAACATACTTGCTGTCATATTGTTCCTCATAAACTGAATATTGACCTTTATTTCTCCTCTGTCTTTAGTTCTCTTTCCTTGTTTGGACTCCAGGCTAAACCACCTTCAAGATAAGATAACAACACACTGTAAGTTGTGGAACATTGTATCAATTATTTTTTATTTAAACTGCTTCTTTTTTTATCTTACTTTAATCATATCAGATAAATCATGTTAAGAAAAAATAATTCAAGGGAAAAAATAGCCTACAACCAGAGATTTGGGCTGGTGTTTTAAATATATGTATTTTATAATAAGAAAATCTGCCTTAAAGCAGGTCAGATCACCTGTCTACCTAGCCCAGTAAGGTCTATGCTGCCTGGCAGCAATTTGTGGGGGATTCATAGCATTACACTATATAGTTATGGATATATACTGTATAAACAGCAATTGCATTACCTACTACTTGATCTTTTTTTAACTGGAGATGCCAGGGACTGAAACCGGGACCTTCTGCATAAAAAGCATGAGAGCTACCATTCAGCCTCCTGAAAAATTCAGTTAAAATGATGTCCATGTAGACGAATACAGAAAGCAAAAATTCACTTGTCCAGAGCCATGTATTTGGAAAGGTACAAAAAAGAATCAATACTTCTTTTTTTAAAACAAACAAACAAACAAACAAACCTATGATACAATTTGATGAAATGTTACTTTATGAACAAAAATCTGAATTCGTTTTTTCAAATAAACACTGCAGTTGTAAAAGGAAATAACTTAATTTGTAATGTGAAAATCAAAAGTGATTAAGAATAATGTACCTTCCATTATGCTTCCTTTAATGCAACACGTAAATGATAGTATCAATGTTCAATTTAGGAAACGATCCTTAAACCAGCCAAAGGCCAGCTGAGGGACTGTAGGAAGTGATGTCAAGCGCTGCTTTGCTAATGGAGAGGGAAGTCCGCCAGCAGGACGGCACTTGCAGCGCTGGAGTCCCACTCCCCACACACCCATGGAAAGCTCAGCAGGTGCAGATGTTCTGCTGCACCAATGCCAAAACTGGGCTTGTCAGGAGTGGGCAAGGATCCACCGGATCCTTTGAGAGTAGTTCTTCCGCTGACATCCTCCCAAAGAGAAGCCTTCAAATAGACCAGCCCGAGAGATGGAATAGGATATTCCCTCCTGCTGACTACAGGTTGCGGGGTGGGGAGAGAAAAAATAACGGGGGGGGGAGGTAATGAAAATCATTCTGCACCTCCATCCCTGCTGGAGTGAATTGGCAGGGCTCAGGAACGGTGGCTTTGCCACAGAATCTCACCACAAGGATTGCCAAATTTGTTCTGCCTGATGCTTACAGAGATTTAAGAGTTTCCCCAAATACATGGATTAGAAAATATATCAAAATGCCCTCAAAAGTACAGTAGTTCAATGTTTTTGTTTACTCCTGCTGTGATACTGATCCAAACCAAATACAAAATGCTTTCCAGTGAGAAATGCCATCCGGGTATAATATGAACCAGCCTGCGCCACTTACTATTCAAATGAGATATCTTATCTCTTAGATTACTGTAAAAAAACAAAACAAAAAACTTCCATTATTTCTGGGAACAGACTGAATGAAGCATCACCTCAATCACCTAACAAGCGTGGTGCAGCCTTATTCATTCCTTAACTCTCTTGACAAGAAGTGTGAGAAGAATGAGTTCGCCCAAGCCCTGCAGCAGGTTACGATTTCTCCCCAGGAAGTAACTAGCAAATAGGCCTTATGCCAGCACATACTGCCATGCTCAGCTTCTAATCATGAAAGAGGCAATATGAATAGCTCGGGTGTTCTTGGTATAACAAAACTAGGACTGTAAATAAAGCCTTGAAGACCACCACCTGCTCCAAATCTCAACTAGCCGTTCCAATAACCCCTTATTCTTTTTCTTTAAAAAGCTAATGGTTTTTCACACTCATGAAAGGGAGAGCCATTCTGGAATAAAAATATTTATGTGCTAAGCTATATTACCTATTGTTTTAGTTTCTTATATCTTGTGCCAGAATGAAGATATTAAAATATACGACAGAGGCCCTCTCATAACACCACTGCTTCAGGAAACTTCGCTGCCTTTATTTTTAAAGGCATATGTTTGTTTTAAGGTGCAACCACCAACAACTTTAAAAGTGTTACGTGCAGCAGGCTATTAGTTTGTGGCTTAGTACATGGTTAAAGTCACTATGGGCTGGCATACACACTTCACTCTGTTAAAAGAAAGAAAGCCCTGCATGTTGCATGCGCTGAAGCTTTCCTAGAAATTCTAGATCAGCTGGTAGCCTTCATTTTTCTTACAAGAAAAAACACACATGGGGGAATTGCTGACAAGGTTCAGCATTGTGCAGAATATTAAATATCTTTTTTTGTAATACTCTAGTGACTCTGAAGTCTGTCTCTTGGAGAACCATATGTACAGCTGTGTTGGAAGGAGGAAGCTATTAAATATATTAAAAACTAGAAATATTACCAATAAAGACACTTCATCAAATATGTGGATCTCATTTACCCACAAACTAAGCAATGTTCAGGTTACATCAACTTTAAAAAGTCACTTCGGATATAATGCTCCAGGTCTGCTAAATGCATCTGAAAGCAAAAAACCACTGTTTAATAAAATTTGTATTTATCACCAGTTTTGAAAGAAATCAAAATTATATTGTTAGGTATCAACTTTTGTTTTAAAACTATGGGGTCACAGCTGTGCGTTCTTAATTTTAATTTAAATAACTGTAATTTTACTCTGTATTTCCATAATTGTGGTTTTTTTTCCAGGCAACACATACACAATTCAGCCATATACCATTTGAAAAAGCAATAGGTTACCTGCCTCCCAGTTGTGCTGGCAAGTTTCTAAACATCACAGTGATAACATTTCCCTAATTTTTCCACCCCTGAACAAAGAGCATCTTCCATCTCTGCAGTGCATTTCTGATAGTAATGTCACACTACAGTATTGTGTTGTCCTATCTCACAGTTCCGAAATCACTACATACAGCAGAATATTCAATTTCAGTAGTAGCTTACTGAAGCTTTAGTTCTTGTAAACAGCAATATGAAGACTGAAAATGGATATGTATATAGGTAGATTTCTGGGCCAACTCATAGCCCTTTCCATGTTACAGAAGTCAGAACCAGACATTCCAAACAGCAGTTAAAAACGACATTATCTCACCCCTATTTTCAATGCTACAGCAAGAGTAGTCCAGATCTTGAGTTAGTAATGCTAAAGCCCATATACTGAAGTCCCTAAAATATGCATGGGTCAAAACTGCACTGCCATACACACTCCAGAGCACTGGATTTCACATTTGCATAGGAAGCAGTCTCAAACATATAGATTAGAACTGTGCAAACTGTACACCACAATATCAAGCAATATGCATTAAAGTTTGGGCCAACAGACACTGGCTTCTCTGTGCATATGTGTACGCATGGCTTCTATGCGTTCTATGTGTACATCTTACACAAATGTAAAAGCCAATATGCAAGAAGCAGAAGTTTGTGGCTAATATTTTGTCCCAACACAACAAACAGGAGACATAGCTTTACTGAAAAGAGAACAGACTGCTTTTTCATTCTTTCCCCCCCTCTATCTCTTTTTGTCTATTTTGCATGCTATGTGTGTTTCAGCACTAGAAATGGAACTTCTTGGATGGGCACTGTATGAGAAGGTGACAAGTAGCCTTGCTGGGTTTTCATTATGCTTGAAATGGAGGGGTTGGGGGGGGGGGGAGTGTATGATTGTAGTACCATGGAGAGTATTCAGTCACCAAGAACAAAGAATAATTTGAAAACACTTTATTAAAGGTATTTCTTAATGGCACACTCATTAAGGCAAGAAATGGGAGAACAGCTTGGTAGCCAAGAGATACTCCTAACACTGATGCAATTGTGGAACAAACGGAACTCCAAACTGCAATGTGGGGAGTACAGTGGTAGGCAGAGGAGCACCCCCTTTCTCCAACAACAAAATATTGTTTATTGCTTGGCAAAAGCAATTTCTCTTTAATAAATGCACTTTTTGGTGTAAAAGAATAAAAGGCATGCAGATGCTTCCGCAACTACAAGTAACCATTTCATATTTATTTTGTAAAAAACACTTAAGTGAAACAGCATTATGACTGCTGCAGTACCGTAAGTGTGTACACTTAGGCATAAATCTTAAATTCACATAGAATCATAGAATTGTAGATAGGAACGCATCATAAGGGTCACCTAGTCTAACCCAGCAAATGCAGGAATCTCAACTAAAGCCTACATGACAGGTGGCCACCCAACCTTTGCTTAAAAACCTCCAATGAAGGAGAGAGTCCATCACCTCCAGAGAGAGGGTGTCCAAGGTGAGGGCATGGAATCAATTTTGTAGCTCCAGACACACAGCATGGCCCCTGACAGTCCTGCTTTCTTGCGTCACATTCCTCCAGGGGTTCATCTCCTGAATCACTTTCCGTCCTGCCGCTAGATAGCGCTGCCTTAGAGTAAGTTCCATTGAACTCAATGGAATCTACTTTCAAATGCAAGTGCATAGGAATGCACTACAGAAGTTGCAAGATTGGAATTTACAGTCTCTTGACACTGAAGACGTTCACATACAACAACAACAATTTATTATTTATATCCCACCCATCCAGCTGGGTTTTCCCAGGAACTCTGGGCAGCTCCCAACAAATTAAAAACAGAATAAAACATCAAACATTAAAAACTTGCCTAAACAGGGCTGCTATAAGACAAGCAGAATAAAAATGCAAATTATAAATATATAGGCAATTCCTGTTTTAGGTGCAACCTATATGTGTGCGATCGTGCACATGCACACAGTCTGGAAGTTTTTAGTCATTTCTATCCCACTTTTCCTCCAAGGAGCTCAAGTGTCAAGGCGGGAGTCAGCAATAACTCACAAGGTGTTAATGGAGTTAATTTTTTACTTAAGGAAACAAAACAGCTCAGGCCTGTTGAGCACAGCAAGTCTTCCCAGCAGGTCTTGTCCCAATGGGGCAAATGCAACGGAAGGTCCACAACTCCCTAAGTCTCCTCCTCTCACAGGTCCTTCCTAAGCAATCTGAGACACCAATGTCTAGTCTGACTCTGCTCCCCCCTCTTCATACCTTTGTGGGTTTTAAGAGACCAGCAGGGAGGGGACCTGATCACAGTCAAGCTTTACTTGTCAGTTTATTTCAGCATGTTTATAAAATGTAGGGTTGCCATACAGTATTTCAAAATGTGAAAATCCAGGCACAAAAGTTGTTGAGCTCTGTTGGCAGAGTTGTTGATTTATTTTTTATTTTTTTGCAAGATCTCAAAAGAAGCTTTTAAGCTGTTTTAAAGGAAATTTGACAAAATCTACACTTGCGACATGGGTTGCCATGTTCAGATACTGATTCCAATGGCCAAATCCCAGCAATGTCCAGGAAATTCTGGATATTTGGCAACCCTAATACAATGGATCTGATGATGTTGCAATCAGTGAATCACTTCCCGGTAATGAATTCATTTGGATTTCAGAAACATTTTAGTTTGACTTTTTACAAATGACATTTCATGATTTCTTCATCATGTCATTCCATTAGTCTTCCATTAACTATTTTTAGCAGTGATCTGTGAATAAGAAACTATTTAATGATCATTTTACCTTATTTTATCTTAGACTTTGAAGTGGTGGATATTTCAACCAGACTTTCTATTTTGACATGGTGTTAAAATTTGAATAGTAAACATTATGAAACCTTTATGGTTCTCCTGCGATGCTCAAGGCCCAGAACTCTATCCTGCAATGAACAGCATTGCAGTTAAGAGTCTTTTTCACTGCCTGTAAAATTATTTATATATATATATATATATACACACACACACACACAAACAAACATGTAACACATGAATGAGGGAGATGTTAAACAAATGACAGCATTATGGGGACAGATACCTATTAGCAACAGTTAAGTGAAAAAACAAACAAACCACACCCTGAAATAGTAAGACTTCCAAGTTTGGAATCAAGGGTTAACTAGGAAAACTAGTTATTTTGAGATGTTATTCCATCCCAAAAAAACAAAAGCTGTATGACCGACACAAGTAGATACCACACACTCACATTGTGTCTGCCATTATAAATTATAATACCAAAGGCTTCATTGGGAACAAACTGATTATTGTCCTAAGGGATAGTGTAAAAGAGAACAGTACTGAAGCATGTAACTGTTCAGACATTCATGTGTTATGGAATAACAGAAGTAAGGTAAAGGTAAAGGTAAAGGGACCCCTGACCATCAGGTCCAGTCGTGTCCGACTCTGGGGTTGCGGCGCTCATCTCGCTCTATAGGCCGAGGGAGCCGGCGTTTGTCCGCAGACAGCTTCCGGGTCATGTGGCCAGCATGACAAAGCCGCTTCTGGTGAACCAGAGCAGCGCACGGAAACGCCGTTTACCTTCCCGCCGGAGCGGTCCCTATTTATCTACTTGCACTTTGACGTGCTTTCGAACTGCTAGGTGGGCAGGAGCTGGGACCGAGCAACGGGAGCTCACCCCGTGGCAGGGATTCGAACCGCTGACCTTCTGATCAGCTAGCCCTAGACTAACAGAAGTACAACCAAACATATGATTGAAAGAACAGAAGACAGAGAGAACTTACAAAATAGAGTAGGCCAAAATGGTGTACAGTATTTTAAAAATAAGCCATTTCTTTCAAATGGCTATTCCCAAAATAGCAAACTTCATAGTAAGGAGGTATACCAGTGGGATTTTCTTTCTTCTGCATTTCAGATTATCATTTTGGTTTCATCCAAAGTGAAACTTTCTGTTGGCAGGCTAGCAATCCTCATCCCCCAAACTGACTGATGAGACCCTACCTACCATTTGGGAATAATTACTATGTATGACCACACAACAGTAATGAAGTGTGCATGTACAAATTTCAAAATCCTGAAAGGCTAGGTGCCCACCGGTAAGCACAAAATGTTAATACAGTCATACACCTATTAATACTGCCCTGCATATAAACTGGTTTTTGGAGCATATGGGTAAACCTTAAAGCAAAAAAAGTTCCCAGCATATATAAGAAAATAACACTTACTCTGTTTTCCTTCTTAGCTTGTCCTCAAAGATATCATTCAGATTTATCGCCACTTGTCCCAGAAACTTATCAAGCCCAACAAGTGACCTGTGCATCACTATCAGGCAGAGGACGTATTTCTCAGGATTCCCTTCCATCAGCAATCCGGGCAACTCAAAGGAGGCCTCTTCTTTCCATATAGGATCCAGGGTCTTCTCTGCCACAGAGGTGGAGTATTTCTCCTTTCCCAACTGTATGATTGTGTATGTATCATTAGTGCCACTTTTGCCCTTCGGCTTCAGGTCTCTGGCCTGCAGGACTGTGACCTGCACGTGAGTTGGGAACCACTTCTGGGCCTGCTCAGCCAACATACTGTCGGCTGGGGTGGGGCAGGTGGGTGGGTGGGGGGTCTTAAGCAGCAACAGCGACACAGGTAACCTGTTCTATAGGCAGGTGCACTTAATACTAAGGCAGCTCACTTTAGGCTGAAAGACCTTTGATGACATACAGGCACAAGGGTCTCAACTGCTCCTTGGGCAGCTTCCTAACAACAAGTGGGGCAAGATTCTAGCTTCCATTATGCCCTCAGTGTTCATTTGCACTGTTTCCCCCCCCCCCCCCTCTTTCTAGCATCAGCCCTGTTTCCCTGCACTTGTGTTCAGGACACAGCTTATATCTTAAGCCCACTGCTCTGACTCTGGCGAGCGTGATTTCCACCTGCTACCCCCTTTGTTTTTTTAAAAGTGGCGGGGTGGAGAGGGCAGAAACCAGCACTGCAGGATTTAAAGAAGCAGGGAGAAAGTCCCCAAGGGAAACTTCCCTCCCTCCCTAGCAAACACCCTCTGCGCTTCCCCCACAGCCTCGGGGACGAACCCAGCGCCCTAGGTGTGGGGCGGGGAAACCCCAAGAGACAATCATTGGGAGGTGAGCAAAGGGGGCTCCCGGCTGAGGGAAACCTGCGCCCGCCCGGGCGAGGCTGCGCCAGGCCTGTCTCCTTGCTTCCCCCTGCGGTTCCCTAATGCCTCCCCACCTCACTGAAGCAGCTGGGGGAGCCTAGCCCGGGCAGAGGGAGAGGCAAAGCCGCCGCTTCCCGCCCACAGAGGCGTTGCTTGGGGCGAAGCAGCGGCGCGTCCTACCACGGCGCCTGCGGAGCGAGCGAGGGAGAGGGAAAGAGACGCCCCACCGGCCCCTCAGCGCTGCCCGGCTGCCTCCCCTGGGCAGAGGCTGCGAGGCCGCCGGGCCGAAGCCGCCACTTCCGCTTTCCCCATTGTTGCCTTGAGCCGGCGCCGCTGAGTGGGGAGGACGAGCAGCAGCAGCGCCGCCTCTTTCCCTGGGCGGTCAGAGGGCGGAGGGCAGGGTTCACACCGCCGCCGCCGCCGCGCCTCTCGTAGCTACGCCCGCTTTGCCCTGCCCAGATCGCAGCTGCCGTCCGCGCGCGGGGGTGGGGGTGGGGTGCTTTTATTTATTTATTCTCTCCCCGCCCCTCCAATATCCTTTCTCACGGCATACAGAGGAAGAAGGACGGGGCTCCTCGGCAAGCAGAGCATTCCCCGCAAGGCACCGGTGCGCCGAGATTGGGTGCGCGCAGCTGAGCACCCATTGTAGGACATCTCTCTCTCTCTCTCTCTCTCTCTCTCTCTCTCTCTCTCTCTCTCTCTCTCTCTCTCTCTCTCTCTCTCTCTCTCTCTCTTTGCGCGTCTGGTCGCATAGCTGTCAACACTCCCTGCTGTTTTCCCACTGCTAGCCAGCGCTCATCTCAGGACTGAGAGATCGGTCTTGCCTCTCTATGTACCCAGAGTGGGGTCTTTTTTCTTAACACCGCCATTGGACGGTGGGGCACACGCGGGAAGCCTCCCGATGGGTGCCTAGTACTTTCGAGCCGATCGGTTTTGTACTTATATGCCGCTATCCCGCGGCCAGCTGTGTGCCCAAAGCGGCTTACTAGACAGCAAACATCCCAGAACAGCAAAACGGAGAACGTTGGCAATAACAGATGTACAAAAGGCAGAACATGTCGGTAGTTTCAAAATAACTTAAAAATCAGCAGTTTAACAAGCACAGAATGCTAATAGTGCTAGCACAGTACTCACAAAATTTTGAGCTCTAATTCGCACTAAAAGACCATTTATTTCTATTGGTCTAGTTGTGTTTTAACACTCATTATTCAATATGTTAGAAACATGACCTGTTTTTTTGCCACAATAGAGCTGGGTGGTATTCTGCTAAATTTTACTCGGAGTGGGTCCACTGAAATTAACATGACATAAGTTTAATTTCAGTGCATCTGCCCCAAGTAAAATTTAGTTAACTATCTCCTTCAGTGCCAAAGAAACTCTTACTCAATTGCCCATAGGTTAAAAATTACATTTTTATGGATCATGATGGCCTAAGAAACTACAATGAAAATGAGAGCCAAACCTGAATTGAAAGGTGGACAAACTCCAAAGAGGGATCGTAATGGCCGTGATCGATATGCAGTGACCATAGTGGAATGACCACAAGGACAATGAATTAAAAGATTCCCAAAGTAGGAAAACAGCACAAAACAGAACAATGATTCTCTGCATACAGGGAAAAAGTGGAATTAATGTACTGTTCTGAAGCAGAATTATAGTGCACAATAATTCCACAAATGGAATAACAGCAATTAAGAATGGTAAATTCAGAGAAAAACTTGTTTTAGTATATTATAATTCCCCAAAATATGCAAGTCCATGAGTTTTAATGATAGTAGCATTTGTAGGCATACTCCTTTCGGCCTTGCTCAGCACCTGAAAAAAGGGGATTCAAGCTGAGCTCCAAAACTTTGAATGATTGGTACTGTGTATTACAGGGATTATTCTGGGATAAAAGTGCTGCTAGGAGTGAGATGTTGGTGGCATAATCTTAACTTCTTAACGTTAGGCACAGAAACAGAATTACATTTTCTGGAACAGTATGACCATGGAATGGCAGTCCATAACACAGAATAGAATAATAAAGCCTGCTAATGCATGTCAGGGTATAGAGAGGCTGTTATGACATTGTACAGAAAACAGGAATGTCACCTGACGGAATCATAGTTGACTAATCTGACCTATTTCATTTAAATGTATTATTGAATTAAAACTGTGTGTATCTGTGTAAAAGCAACAGCACTGAAGAAGAAGAAACATACTTTGTTTTTATTTAATGCATGTGATGTCACAGCAGGCACCATCATTGGAGAAAGTAGTTCTGTTGTGTTAAAGTGAAGGCATAATAGTTAAAATATTGCATTTCGTTTCAAGGTTGATCTTTCTTCAACTTTGGGTTCCCAGGTGTTGTTAGACTACCACCCCTATCATCCCAGCCAGCCTTGACAATTTTCAGGCATTATGGGACCCAATGCTGAACAACATTGATCTGCAATGAACATAATGCACCAGTGTTTGTCTACCCTTTACAGCCTTCTCAGGTCTTTTCCAGCAGCCTATGTCCAAGACCATACCTTGTTTACTATGACATTGCCTCTTAAAGCAATGATGTTATTCCTTAAAGCTATTCCATAAAATAAGCATTTTTAATTGTAAAACCATGGACTCACTGTACCTCAGTTTGGTTCCACAGACCAAACAGTAGAAGTGGCACTTTAAATCATACACAACCTGGTATGTGTGCAATTCATCAGTACAAATCGCCAAACACTTTTGTGGCATATGTGCCTTTCATTGCAATAGGATTACACAAAAAGAAGGACAATTCCAGCTGAAACAAATTGATCTTGCTTGCCCAACACTGGGGCTTGGTGGATTTAATCCTTGAAAATCAAGGTAGTGTTACTATTTTGATACTTCAAAATGAAAATGCAAGAATTTGACTATATTTTTCTCAATAAACAAAACAACATTAATGTGGTAAACTACCTTTACCCAACCTAAAATGAAGATGAAAAAATAGCCCTATCGTTAAAAGAACTATCATGCTGTCAATTAATTAAATTGACAGAACACTAGTATGCAAGTACTCCAAACCTATAACCACTTATTTTGAATAAGGAGGACTTCTAAGACCACACAAGACTTAGTTTTTCTTACTGTTTACTTTATTCTTCATAATTTTTGCCTGAAGATAACATAAAGCTCAAACCAATTGTTCTGTTTTTCTGTTTCCATCAACAAATGATCTGTTCAAGGAGGCCTTATCCATTGGTAATTAATTGATTAATTAATTGTATGTCATGTGTCTACGACTGAGATGTAAAATCAACATTAACTAGAATTTACATCCAACAAGAAAATGATTCTCTTTATCTTCCTGTTCCACTTTCACATTCACAAGCAGTACATCCCAGATTAAAATGTCTTCTTGGCATCCAGTTAGGGAAATTATCGAATGAATGAAAAATAATAATACATATTTCCTCTATGGAGAAAACTTGGAATAAGGAAATATCCACCAAAATAATATGACATGTATGAATTAGTGGGTAAATATTTTCATCAGTAATTATCTGCACACATGGGAATAGAGACACAAAAGTATGATTCTGCGCATATATACACCCTATGTGAAATTAAATCGGTTTGAAAGCAGCCTCACTCAGCTCAAAGATCAGGATTTTTCAGGATTTTTTCTCCATGTCTGGAGCTCATTATGATTTTCAAAGGGGCTCCAGTTAGTAGGAGAGGGCAATTCCTGGCACATCAACTCCAAGACTTGATCCAGCTGCCATTGAAGCTTCTGCACTGGAGATATCCAGTAACTTCAGCGTGAGTGGGTTTCCCCTGCCCCCAATATGGGCACAATCAAAAGACATTCAAGCCATCTGTTAATCTGTCTAAACCAGCAATGGTTCAATTTACTTAACGGTGTGTGTGTGTGTGTGTATGTGTCTGTCCCCAGAGCACAAACATGCATTTACATATCTGTCTCCATACAAACTTAGATTATTTAGGCATACAGGAGTATCTTCATATTAACAAGACTACTATTTCTGCAATCCTGAAATCACTTCACATGGAAAAATCCATTGACTTCTATAAAACTAGCCCTATGTTTATGTTTTGGGGGGTTGCTGGTTTGCTGCATTGGACTTGAAAATGTATGCAAGGACAACCACAAGCACATCTGCCTAGCAATGTTCCTGGGCACAATTTGGTGAAGTAATGGGATTTACTCATCCCAACTGTGTGCAAATCCACAGCATTAGCCTGCAGAATGGTTAAGTGACAAGCTGGTGGCAACAAACAACCTTAAACAAGAGGATGAAGGCACAGGGATTTAAGATCCTTGCAAGGCTTCCCTTCTTCACAATTTACCAACCACGAGCCCTTTGAAAGGTAAGGTTATAGATCAAATGATGAATCTTTAGATACAACTGAACTAGATTACCATGAATGGATTCAGTTTTGCAGATTTAGGATGTTTACGAGGACCACTATATTCATTTACACTGCACTAAGTAGCCCTGACTCTCTAGTACAACCTAACCAGTTGAATCCAGCAGGTTGGGCTCAGCTGAGATACTAATTTACTCAGTGGCCCTTTAGTAATTACTATTCAGCGACTGGCCTTAGTAGTACAACAGCTTTCTTGCATTTACAGCTTTGCGTAAGCAGAGTTTGGTCCATCAGCAACTGTTCAGATAAATCACACAGTATTGGAAATTGCTGCATGGCTTCTGAACCGTGTGCTATTCCAGCTCCTCCCAGGCATGCCCACGTTTTTCCAGATTCTAAGTCTCTCCACGAGTTCAAGTCACGCCACAGGCACTGTGGCAGTTATTCTATTAGCACGAGCAGTGATGAGTGGAGTGACTTCCCCATTGTGGACAGTTTTGAAATACTAGTAACACAGCATGAGCAAAAGCAGAATGACCACACATCCTTTAACACAGTATGGTAACAGACAGAGGTCCAGGCCTGCCTTTGATGTTGCACCTGTGTGAGTGCAAGCTGAGGGGGCAGAGTGACACATGAGTCAAAAGGAGATAAAACATCACAGTACACTTCCGGCGAGGTCGCCATCGCGGGCGGTCGCTGGGTTGCCTCGGCTGCGAGGCCACCCAGTCCAGCCCGGGGGTTGGAGCCCTGCCACCGCTACGCGGGGCTCCGGTGAGGCCGGGAAGAGCGTCCCGTGCCTCGGGCTCCCCGGCGGGCCCGCTAAGCTACGCGCCCTTCCCTCGCTCCCCCTGTAAAGGGGGAGTGGGGGTGAAGGGAATGCGGAGCTGGGCCATTAGGGGAAATGCCCCAACCGGGCGGAAAAGCGGCGAGAACTGGCCGTGGTGAGCGAGACGTTCTACCTGAGAGAGATGAAAGGAAAAGAAGCTGGAGGTCGTAAGTACTTAATTGGATTAACTGCTGAGTTTAAAGACTTAACGACTTAACGACCCTGGAGGCTTTAGATAAAGGCAGACTGCCTGTCTCTCTTCGGAGCTGAGAAGAATAACAGATTGTGATGCTGTTGCTATTGGATGGATATATTGTTAAGACTTTTTGAGGAGTGAGACTTTATAGATCTCCCTTGGGGGAGGAAGAGGATGGAAAATATTCCTTTTGAAAGTTTTAGTCTTTGCGTCCCGGTTTCAGAGAAAATGGCCGCGAAAACTTTGAACCGAAGTGGAAAAGTACTGCTACATGATGAACAACACTGAAATAGAAACTGAAATTTGATACCTATGCCCATCCTCACCATGCTGGGCTTTGTTTTTGAAACTGTTTTGGACTCTGAACTAACTGATGAAGAAAGGATTATTATACTGAAACTGGAACTGATTAATCGGAAATTGAAGGTTTTGAGTGGGGACTTGAAGGAAAATCTATTTCCCACAGAGGAGACCTTCCAGATACTCGATACTATGGAAGAATGTCTGGGCAAAGAGCTGAAGGAGTTGTTTGAAAAATTGAGTGAGTTGGCACGGCGATCCCCAGAAAAAGGAGCGTTTCTCGGTGGTGGCAGCTCGAGAACGGCTAGGAATGTTATATCCAGCCCCCGAGGTGTGAGCTCGGGAGCGATGGTCAAGAAACTAAGATATTTACAAATAGAAGAATGCAGCATTGAATGGGAGAAGCCGAGAGATGAACAGTGTATCCTGATGCTCGATGCAAGGATGGTTGGGGACGGTGTCTGGCTGGTCTGGTCCTGTGGACGTATAAGAAAAGAGGACAATCTGAGGAGCGGTTCCAGTGAAAGACGGAGAAGGACATTGGACAGAGGGGGGATAGGGTGAACTATATTAAGTATAAAATATAAATGCTTTGTTATGGTAATCTGAAATCGGAGGGTTAAGACAGTAAGCTTTATTTTAATTTTTAATAAGAAAAGGGATATCTTGAAATTTCTTGATATTAGCAGCAGTTTAAGGGAAGAAGAATAGTTTAGATTTTATATAAGAGTAATTTGTTAAGATCCAAAGAATTGTTATTAAGATTGTGGTTTAAGGTTCGAATTTTATTAAGTGAATAAAATTTTTAGAGAAAGGATGTTATTAAAGTAGAATATGGATATAAAACCGAAGGAGAGAGGGTGGGGGAAGTCAATTGTTAAGATTTGGAACTAGAAGATTTTCTTAAGTGAGTAAACAAGAAGAATTGTATTTGTGTTTGTATTTGATTTATATATGTGGGTGTGGGTGTGGGTTTATGTTTTGTTATGAAAATGCCAATAAATTCTTGTTAAAAAAAAAAAACATCACAGTGCAGCTCCAAACCTACATCTCGACTCCAGCTAATAAGATGGGAGTCAGAGGAGTAGGAAGACACAAGCAGAAATTCACAGGTGTAAGAAACATCTTACGTTTTCAGCAGACCTAGCGTGCCATTTCCTTAAAAACAACACACCAGTTTTACGTAGAAGCTTCGCAATAAGCCAGTTCCTAATTTATTTGCTATTATTTGATTGATTTCACAGAATTCTAGAACTTAATATTTCTAATTATTGTTTCAAATAGTAATGAGAACTCTTGTGATGTAGTTGTTCAAAAATGGAGAATATGCACATTAGGTATGTAAACTAGGCAAGCATACTGTTGTGTCAGCTATTAGGGTAAGTTAGTGTGGTTTTGGTTTGCTTGGGCTCCTGTAGTTCTCTCCTTGTTCTAACTGCTGGAAAAGAAAGGTTGCATTTGAAGGCCTGGCTATGAATTGCTTACTTCCTGAACCACAACAAAACCAAACACTATAAAATAATAAGAATATATATTCCAACTGTTTCTGTTAGACACAGTCCATTTTTTTCCAACACCTGTCTCTGGTAAATGACCATCCTTCTTTTTGTATTATGAGGAGCTCGGGGTGTGTGTTCTATTCATTTATTTAAGTTAGCCTGTGTGTGTATGCTTATGGACAAGATTATAGACTTGTTTTCCTTCCATTCCATTCCATTACACAAATGCCCATCCCGATAGCAAATGTTACTGAATGTGTTCTGAGCTGCTACTCTTCTATGCGTAGATCCATTGCATACTGTTTTATCATTCTTACTTTTTTGAAAAACAATTAAATATCTTAGAGGGCTGAGTTAAAGATCAGCTCAACTGAACCTGCAGCAGTTCTAAAGCTGGCACTGTGCATTAGAGAATACCATGTACGATCTTGTGACAATCCTTCAGCAATATGTGACAGAGTGTAAGTGCATTGAAGTAGTGATCCTGGCTCTGAAAACAAGGATCATATATAACGTACGTACTCAACCCTATTTTCAGTTTTGGAATGTTGGGGAGTGCATAGAAACAGAGTCATACAAATGTTGAATGAGGAAATAATTGAGAACGTTGCTGAATCTAAATGAATTGGGTGGGTACAAAGAGAGCACGTTTGGACCGTGGTGTGATTCCAGATAATCTGATGAATCCCTCCCCCCGCCCGCTCCACATACAGTAACAATTGGAATAGAAAAGTTCCAACGTAGTATGTGGTGGAAAAAAAATGGTTCTTGAATTTGTACATAAAATGGCTGCTGTGGTCTGGCTAGATGCAAGTACTATCCCATTCTTTGCCAAGATAAGAATGATTCAGTGTTTCACTTATTCCAAATAGCTTGTTGAGCATCTTCTTTCTGACCCCCAAATCAAAAATGATTGCAAGGGCCATGGGAATTGTCTGAATTTACTTTGGCACTCACAAGTGTTAGAAGAATATTGGAAACGAGTCTTGGATATGTTCTTGTCATATGAATATAAATTAGCTTTAGGCAGATTAGTTGGAGATTGAACTGGGAAACTCTAATTGAGGCCTGAGGCCAATAAATTGCTACATTAGGGCCAAATCTTCTTGTCATCTGCATTATTATAAATTCTGAGGAACTTCTATTGAAAGTCAGTGTTGGAGTTACCATGGATTTAGGCCAGAGGAAAATCTGGCCTTTGATTGGTATATGAAGTTTGAGGGATCATAATTTAGTATGAGAAATCCATTCGCTCTTACTAGCCTAGTCTGGAACTTGAAAATGGGCCTAGGTTCAATTCATACAGTACCTTATTGCTTTCCTCGTATGACTAAAATCAGCCTAAATTAAATGGGCGCTGCTTCACCCAAGTGACTAATCAACTGGTTCAGGATCCTGGTGACTACCACTGCATCCTGATAACATTTGTCGAGGGCCTTGTGTTTGGCAGAAAGGAAAGTTGTATAGCCTGAATAGTCATTTTACAATGGATACAAAAGAGACACTGCTTCCTGCAGTTGGAGGAAAAGAGCATTAGAATTCGCTTTTTTTCTTTCTTAAAAGAGTTCTATACTTAATTTGTTGGGGTGAATTTGAGAGCTGCACCCGCATGCCAAATCCTGGTTACACTCCACCGGCAACTGCCTTGTCCCAGAAGCAGACATCTATGTATCTGGTCTACTTCTAATAACACGTTTTGTCAGATTCTTCCATCCAACATCCACCTTGACTTTTACAAATATGTGAGGTGACTGCAAAATAGAGTAGTAATAATTTTATTGCAACAATTAGAAAGGGGAGATACAAACCCTAGCCTGAGTGAGAGATACAATCTGAACTTTCCCATGTGGCTGTCCCCTGTTGATGACATTTCAGTCCTTAAAGCATTATTCTTTAATGAAGTGAATAGCTAGACTTAATAGTTTCTGTAACTACTTGTATAAGTGTCAGAGATTTATCCTTACACCCAACCCAAATTACTCTTATGTTTATCCAACTGAAATAGTCCAGCTGAATTGGACTAAGAATGTTAAGAAACAAGGAAAATGTCCAGTCAAAACATTCCTTTTGCTTAAAGTGCATACTGATGACTTTTTTTGTCAGCAAAAAAACCCTTAATTGCTTGCCTTTATTTAAAACCTTAATTGCTTGCCTTGGAAATTTAGTCCAAGGTTGCAATGCTACGAGCACTTCCTTGTGAGTAAGGCTGCACTCCTAGTGCTGGGAGGGGGCAGTTGTAGCTCAGGCCTGGAGAGAAATTGTGATGATGGAAGGGAATAACTGCAGTAGAGGGTAGTAAAGAATTGCCAGTGAGCTACCCCGCCCAATGGAAAGCTCCCAATTGTGGTGTTTGGGGCAGGGACAAAGTGCTGGAAGTCTTGGCTGTTTAGCTCCTCAGCTGTGCCAGTCCTGGAGCTGGCACAGAAAAATGAATGAAAACCTACCCTCTCCACCATCAGCAGCTTCCATTCTTACTGACCAGAACCAATCCTGGTCTTTGCTGACTCCACCACTCCAACATGAGAAAACAGATTTGGAATGAGAAACAGGCAATGCCATTACCAGTATCACTTCACTCTCTCTCTCTCTCTCTCTCTCTCTCTCTCTCTCTCTCACCCTCTTCTAATATTAGGGGAAGGGACTGTAACTCAGTGGTAGAGCACTTGCTTTGCATACAGGAAGTCCCATGTTCAATCCTTGGCATCTCCAGGTAGGGCCAGGGAAGACAGGTCTGACTCAGCTTCCTATGTTCCTAATAGGATGACCCCCAACATCTGTAAACCATAACAAAACAAGGCTCCAAGTACACCAGAGGAGGAATTGGCTCTGGAAGAAGAAGCATCAAGGATATTAACCATTTTTTGTTGTACAGAACTTGGACACACTGTCAGTGCGGCATTCAGGATAAGAACAGTACTCATCCAATAGGTGAACTCTCTCTCTGTACACTGCCCCGCTCTGTCCTCTAATGCTTAGCCGTTTCAGAATGAAAGCGATCCCCTCAGGCTTTTGCATTCTGCCAGCTTTGAAAGCCAATACTGTATATTATTTCCATAAAGAAGGATTGTCATTCCCTCTAATAGAAAACTCAGATAGTTAGTGCTTACAGAAATAGAGCCAAAACGGGGACAGTGAGAATCAAGTGCAAGGCACCAGCACACTCAGGGAATTCTTCAGGTTTTCATACATACAAAGCAATTTTCAAAAACCCAACCACTAAAAGCACACAATCCTATATAGAGGGTGGGAAGAACCCCAAAACAACCCAAATGAGGACTGAGCATGCTCATTCCTTCTCACTGGACTGTTGGAGAAGGCATAGAGATGAAGGGGAGTAGAATACCCTGCATTTCAAGCTCCAGCACCTGAACAGGGACACTTCTGTTAGGAGGCGAGGACGCACTGAAATATTTTGGCACAGATCCACATGTATGAGATAATGGCACAAACAAACTTATTCCTCTTGGCTCAAAGTGCACCAAAAGCACCCACTGGATGTTCTATGTACCTTCATACTTTGAAATATGATGTGTTCCTTCCTGACTTTCAGTTTAAATCGGCACTATAAAATGATTTTCATTTAAGAAAGTTTTGAGTTCCCTAGGGACAATCTTTCATCTTCTTTATATATCATGCTTGTCTTATTTTCTTTACAGTAAGGTATTATATTGGTTAGTAATGTATGGAAGTGAGAGCTGGACCATAAAGAAGGCTGATCGCCGAAGAATTGATGCTTTTGAATTATGGTGCTGGAGGAGATTCTTGAGAGTCCCATGGACTGCAAAAAGGTCAAACATATCCATCCTTAAAGAAATCAGCCCTGAGTGGTCACTGGAAGGGCAGTTGAGGCTCCAATACTTTGGCCACCTCATGAGAAGAGAAGACTCCCTGGAAAAGACCCTGATGTTGGGAAAGATGGAGGGCACAAGGAGAAGGGGACGACAGAGGATGAGATGGTTGGACAGTGTTCTCGAAGCGACTGGCATGAGTTTGGCCAAACTGCAGGAGGCAGTGGAGGATAGGGGTGTCTGGCGTGCTCTGGTCCATGGGGTCACGATGAGTCGGACACGACTGAACGGCTGAACAACAACAACTATATTGGTTAATATATGTGTTTCCTTTGGAGAAACCAATAGATGCTTGAGTTAAAATTGAATTAAAAATATTACCATTGATAGCTCTGCACACTCAAAGTGAAATCCTTTGGATGTGTAGGATCAGAAGTTTATAAATAATAAGACCTGCTTTCAATGGGGCCTACTCCTGGAAAATGTGGGCACAGGTTTGCAGCCTTATAATGTCTGCATATAGCTTCTGTGTGCACCAGTGTGCATTGATTTTGTCTTGCTTTGAAATGCAGTTGTTTTATAATGATATGTAGAATGAGCACAATGGAAGAATAAAATCTATTTGAATAACTTCCAGCGTATAAAGTTTCAAATAGCCTTAGACCAGATTACCTGAATTACCATCTAGATCACAGTGATCATCTGGGTAAGCCCTCCTGACTCATGATTATTCAGTTTCTATGTGAACTGTGTGACTGTGTGACACCAGGATTTTGGAACACTGTTCCTACTGGAACCAGGCATCTACAATATTGATATTTTGTTGCCTGCTAAAAATATTTGTTTTTCACAAATGTTTCTGTTAGAGAATTTGATTCAGTGTTAGCCACCGGCCCTGTGGAACACCCTCCCACCAGATGTCAAATAGAAAAACAACTACCAGACTTTTAGGAGACATCTGAAGGCAGTCCTGTTTAGGGAAGCTTTTAATGTTAAATAGATTATTGTATTTTAATATTTTGTTGGAAGCTGCCCAGAGTGGCTGGGGAAACCCAGCCAGATGGACGGGGTATAAAAAAATAAATGAATAATCATCATCATCATCATCATCATCATCATCATCATCATCTATGCAGGGCTAGTTCACTACCAGCTATCGGTGATGTGTCATTCTTAGTTATGGACGGGTGGAGCTTGGTGGGATCAAGAGGGGAAGTCTAGGCAGCTCAGAGCTCTCTCCAATTAACCTGGTCCATCATGATACCCATGTATCTCGTCAGAAGACAGGAAAGAGATTGCAGCCAATGAGGTTCTAATGAACTATGACCTGTAAATAAACCCTCAATGAGACAAAGTTAAATTCTCAGAGTCTTTCCAAACTGACTGCTTATATTCCCTCCCTTTCATTAGACCAGTTGGAATTTCATCCAGCAACTAAACTCCCTGGAAATATTGTTTTAATACTTAACAATCCACCTTCTTAGCTTAATACCTATTAACGCACAGATACGCCTCCCCCCCCTTAAAAAAATTAAATAAATTTGATTTGGAAGTTGCTGGGTCCTTGTGTTTGTCATGCAAATTCTCAGTTCTGTTCTCTTTATGATAATGTAAAATAAAGTAGTGTCTTAAGTAACACTATAAATCATTTGCTTTCCATTACACACAGCTGGTTTTGTTACAGTAATGGTTTGTGTGGGTGCACACTTGCCATGCATTTTAAAGGCATTCTTTCACATGGCCTGCCTGCAATTGATGTTTGCTCAAATATAAGGAGATAAAGACAGAAGAGTAATTTATTCTAATATATTAACATGTTTTTCCCCCAAATGCACCTACCATATAAAGCACTTACTTCTATTTACAAAAACGACTCTCTCCCTCCCTCCCCAACTCTCCCTGACACTGCCTAGAGTTTTCAGCATACTAAAGATCCAGAATGAAAATGAGAACCAGCTGGGGATGTTATATGGGTTTAACTTACTCAAAAGAACACAGGACGAACGGTAAGAATTAAACAAACCACAAATTATTTTGGACTGTCTGGTTTACATTAGAAGTAAACTTTTCACTGCTGGTTGTTGTTTCAAAACTATCGCCTCTATTTTTAATTCCCTTCCTTGTGATCTAATACAAACGATGTCCCACTTGTTTAATCCATTGTTAGTCCAGGATTAATTTTTTTTTTATTGCACTCATATGCCCTGAAATATTTCTCACTCTATTTTTTTGGCTTTGCGCCATTGAGCAATACTGTTTCAAGTGGAATGAAAATGTAATATTAAAAGAAATGTTTCCCTTTGTTGTTGGCACATACCAATTTCACACCTTGAAAAGAATCTAACCACATCAAAAATGGGCTCTGTCTGTTTCCAATACTCAGATGAGGCAGAACGTTAAAGGAAGAAGTGGAGAGTTGTTGGTGGGGGGTGGGGGTGGGAATAAATAAGTCAGTGTGGTATAGTGGTTAGAGTGTTGGACTAGAACCTGGGAGACTAGGGTTCAAATCCCCATTCGGCCATGAAACTCACTGGATGACCTTGGACCTGTCACTACCTCTCAGGCTAACCTACCTCACAGGGTTGTTGTGGGGATTAAATGAGGAAGAATAGAACTATGTAAAAGAAGGTAAAGGACCCCTGGATGGTTAAGTCCAGTCAAAGGCAACTATGGGGTTCAGTGCTCATCTTGCTTTTCAAGCCAAGGGAGTCGCTGTTTGTCCACAGACAGCTTTCCAGGTCATGTGGCCAGCAAGACTAAACCACTTCTGGGGAACACCGTGATGGGAACATGGAAATACTGTTTACCTTCCTGCCGCAATGGGACCTATTTATCTACTTGCATTGGTATGCTTTCAAACTGCTTGGTTGGCAGGAGCTGGGACAGAGCAACGGAAGCTCACCTCATCGCGGGTATTCAAACTGCCGACTTTCCAATCAGCAAGTCCAAGAGGCTGAGTACGCCCCCTTGAGCTCCTTGGATAAAAGTGGGTGGGGATATAAATGCAATAAAATGGAAAAAATAATAAACAAATAAGCCTAAGGCAATAGCACCACTGTATGATCAACTTGTTATTTTGCATAATGAGTGATTTTAATAAATGTAAACTACTTTAATGAAGAGCAGGGCCTGTCTGAACTACTGCTTCAGCCTTCAGGGTTCAACTAGGGTAATAAACCTTTCCTCATTGGTTTCCAGCTTGCAAATAGGCCATCATGTCTACCCATTATGATGTACAGAATTTAGCCTGCACTGGCATATTTAGGGTGGTTTTTGATACTACTGCAAAAGCTGGATTCTAAGTGTTAGCAGCAAGGATGTCACAATTTATTTACAGTAGGCTAGGAATGCTGGATAAATCAATTCATTCTGAATTCCGATGTGAACTGGTCTTGTTTTGAAATGCAAGTATTGAAATAATGTACAGTTCCAATTTGACCACTGGCTTTTTTAGTTCCCAAATCTTCTGATACTGCTTTTGGCTCAAACACCACCCAAAAATATATATCAACAACATGTACTTGAAATGTATATTTTGACAGGAAATAACATTTAAAATGTGCTTTTGGAGAGAAAGGCCCTTTAAAAAAATACATGTTTAAATGTGAGTTTTCCTGCAGACTTTTAGAGAAAAATTTGCAGGCTAATATGGATGGACTCATAACTTGAACATATACAGAAGTGATATTAATGAGAAATATACTTCTTCACTTGTCCCTGTTATAGGCAGTAAGATAATATAGGAAAGATGTGTGAAAGGTCCCCTAATTTCATTGTTCAGATACTAAACTGAAGCAGCATCAGTAGAATATAGAACCCTCACAATCAGCTATCCCAATCCAACTCATGCTTAAGGCCCATCGAAATAAATGAGGTTTAAACCTGTCGCAACTAACTTGGCCTGTTTATATTACAAGTGAACTCTCTATTTACTGCATTTGCTATTTTTTAAGATAAAACCAATTTGGGAAAGAAACTATTTTTTGCCATTTTTATGGATGTTTAGTGTTTGTTTACAGATACAGTCGTACCTCAGAAGTCAAATACCTTGCGAATCAAACATTTTGACTCCCAAACGCTGCAAACCCGGAAATGACTGTTCCGGTTTGCAAATGTTCTTTGGAACCCGAATGTCTGATGCGACTTCCGTGGCTTCTGGAGCTTCCTGCAGCCAATCGGAAGCCACACCTTGGTTTCTGAAAGTTTCGGAAGTCGAACAGACTTCTGGAATGGAATCTGTTCAACTTCCAAGGTACCACTGTAGTTGCCCTGGTGATATTATCTTGTACCACAATGAAAGCAGGATGACTGAACTCCTCCCTTTTTTTGCTCCAATTAAAAAGGCAGGGAGGTTCCTATATTTTCTATAGCATATCCTTCAATGTTACAGGAAAAACAGCTTCCTTGGTGGCCAAATTTCTTTTTCTAGCTCTTAAGTGTCGTAAGACTAAGATTGATTGCATTGACATGGGTTTATCTGTATAGCTTCATCTTAGTGCTGGCTATGTTTTATTCTAAAGTTCCTTTAGATGTTTTAATTCTGTATGGATAAATGTATCTTTTCTGACTGACGGTCGAATAAAGAATGACGATGATAGCATATCCTTCAATAGACAGCCTAGTGTCAATCCTTCAGAGGAAGTGCAATATTTATTCACCTTCCTGCCAATCTGGGCTTGCATTTCTGAATATTTGTGTATCATTAGATGTCTGCTCCGTATGACTTCAATTGTCTGGATACACTGACTGAGAATGAGAAAGACATACCAGAAATATTAAAATGAATGCAGATCTCTGAGCTCTGATTCAAGATCACCAGAACCACTGTCTCAAACCTGGTGCTACTCAATGGCTACATTTCATGTACCAGTGTGGTGCAGTGGTTAAGAGTGGTAGACTTGTAATCTGGGGAACCGGGTTCGTGTCTACGCTCCTCCACATGCAGCTGCTGGGTGACCTTGGGCTAGTCACACTTCTCTGAAGTCTCTCAGCCCCACTCACCTCACAGAGTGTTTGTTGTGGGGGAGGAAGGGAAAGGAGAATGTTAGCTGCTTTGAGACTCCTTCAGGTAGTGAAAAGCGGGATATCAAATCCAAACTCCTCCTCTTCTTCTTCTTCTTCTTCTTCTTCTTCTTCTTCTTCTTCTTCTCCTCCTCCTCCTCCTCCTCCTCCTCCTGTCTCTACTGCTGCAACAGCTTTGTCTCTATGGGATAATGTTTGTGTGGGCTCCCATGCCGCAACAAACATGGGTTTTGTGAATTCTATTTCTTTTAAAGATGGTGGCTGCTTTCATAACAGCACAGTAACTTAAGAAACCTTGGAGATGTAGATGGTGGCAGTGGCAAGTTTGTGTCAGACGCTGCTGGGATTTGCAGCTTCTCCTTCAGTAAATCACAAGACTGCAGGTGGTTGACCCACGGCCCCAGTCTTCAGGGGAAAGATGGTTAGGGTTGAAAGATCAACGTATAGTGTGGGAGTCTGAAGCCTAAATTGCAAGTCAGTATAATAGACTATATTACTCACATGGCATGGAAGTTGGAAGCTGGCGCCTGAATGTATAATTTTCATGCCTTTTTTGGTGCATGAATGAATAACTCCTTTAACTTTTCTCACAAACCTGATCCTAGAAAATTGGTGGCTGCATTTGAAACGAATGTGTGATATTGCTGTTTTGTAATTGGGGAGAGAGAGAGAAAATCTTCAAATAAAGAAGTTGAAACAAACAGATAAAAATAGGAAGCGGGACTGATCGTTTTCCAACACAACTTTGGCCAAAAAGAGAGAGGATGCCTTACTTTCAGAAGCAGTCAGGTGGCTTGTCTGACTGTGCACCAGTGGTCCACAGAGAACCAGCTGAAATCAGTGCAGGCAGCTGTACATGCGCAAGATTTATCTGCTGTCTGTTGCAAGCTGATGGAGTGTCATTATCAGTACCATTATTATTTGCAGAGCAGAAACAATGTTTGGAACTACACAAGCAGAAGAAGGCATGGTCTCTGACCTTTGGAGCAGATCAGCCCAGTAGATCAAATAGATTAACACAGTGAGTTATTAGCCTTAAAAGCCAGGCCTCCAAAAGAATGGATTCTTTTAAAATAAATGTCTCTCCCTATTAGGGAGAGGGCTCTAATGGCATGTGGTTCCTTTTAGCTGTTAACTGCCATCGTGGCATTCTCAGAGGCCTTTTAAAACACCCCACTTTTGTACTGATGTGTTAATGTGCAGACACAGCGATAATGGATCGGATCTATGTAACCTTAAAGTAATTTTTGTCCTTTACACCAGACCCCCAGATGTGTCTGGCTTGTGTCTTCCATGCAGCGTGTTGCTCATATATGGACAAAGAGAGGGCAGCAGGCTGTTCCAAGCAGCCTTTGTTTTTCTACTACTTTTTTGCCAAATTTAAATTTCTTTTGCATGTATGCAGCCCTTGCCCCAGGCCATCCACCTGCCATTTTTTTTTTTTTACAGGTAGAATATTTATCTCAAGAGCAACCAAATTAACAGATTCACAAAGGGTTGGGTGCAACACAGAGAATTGTCTTATCCCAAGGCAGACTATTGATCCCAGAGATCAGGGTCATTTACATTGATCAGCTGTGGATGTCTTGGGTTTCAAGCAGGGGTCTTCTCCAGCCTTACCTGAAGATGCCAGAGGTTAAGCCAGACACCATGATCTCCATCAATGAACTGCAGCCCTTTCCAAGTTTGTTTTCCTTAGGTCTTATTTATTTCAATGATATTTAAATTACTCATAACGACTGCTGTTGTTGTTGTTCAGTTGTTCAGTTGTGTCCGACTCTTCATGACCCCATGGACCAGAGCACGCCAGGCATGCCTATCCTTCACTGCCTCTCGCAGTTTGGCCAAACTCATGTTAGTAGCTTCGAGAACACTGTCCAACCATCTCATCCTCTGTCATCCCCTTCTCCTTGTGCCCTCCATCTTTCCCAACATCAGGGTCTTTTCTAGGGAGTCTTCTCTTCTCATGAGGTGGCCAAAGTACTGGAGCCTCAACTTCAGGATCTGTCCTTCTAGTGAGCACTCTGGGCTGATTTCTTTAAGAATGGATAGGTTTGATCTTCTTGCAGTCCATGGGACTCTCAAGAGTCTCCTCCAGCATAATGACTACTTCTTCACATTAATTTGAACAGCCTACATGCAAGTATATCATTAATTTGGGCTGGACACAAGCAACAGTGACCATTCTGTATCTTGTGACATAAATGATTCCAAAATATAGTTTGTAATCATTATGGAAAGCATTTTTTAAAAAAAAAAAAAAAAAAAAACACTTGATACTAGATTAGAGCTATAATATCTGTTTAAAATGATCAAACCTGCATGAACACCATTATCCAGACCTTTTCTATATGAATATATCAGTCACTGGAGCACTGGAGCACAATGTGTTCTCCAAGTAGATTTTATATATCTACAATATCTATATTCGTAGCTACACAATACATGCAAAGCTGATACCATACTTTTCTGCTGGACATAGCTCCTTCATGTGTGTGTGCCTCCATTAGGTGGTTTGTTACTGCCAGTAAATTTGCTATTTCTGGTGAATGGGGCTTTCTGCAGGCAAGAGCAAATCTTCATTATCAAACCTGCTTGAGAGAATCGTAATTTTCTATAATCAAGTTCAGGTCATTTAGGGTTACATTAAAGAGGCTTTAGATGGGAGCTGTAGGTATTAAGAATACATTTAGCACTTAGCCTTCTCAATTCCAAGGGATTTATGTACACTTGCATTGTGTCCACTGGATAGAGGCTTTCAGCAGAGGGAAGAAGTGAAGCTTTTCTTAGGCTGTGCCACTTCAGGCCACAGGAAAGAGCGTACATGCCTGAATTCTTCTCCTGTAGCACACTAGGGCAGGGAGAAGGGTTCAACATTGCTATCTTCTTGCCGTGCTGCTTTTCCCAAGGGGGTATTCAAACATGTCCACCCACGACGCAAAATGGTACAGTCCAGAACCACTTCATAAACAAGGCTTCCACTTTCTTTGTTGAGGCGGTATGCCTCTGAAAGCCAGTGCTGTTGTGCTCAGGTCTGCTGTGAGAACAAGATGGGCCATTGGCTTGATCCAGCAGGTTCTTCCTATATTCTTATCCCAGTATCTGAAGGGCAAACCTCCCACTTTAACCGACTCCTTCCAAAACTGAAATCCTCTAGCAGGCACGAATAGCTTGAACCTTGTCGATAAGAAAGAAAATGACTATATCAAGGTTGCTGTCCTATCTTTAGTAGCTTGATACCGGTACCTTCTGCACATTTTAAAGCCCGTTACCTGACTACTAGTCAAATTTAAAATATTCTCCAGCTCAACTACCTAATAAGGATTTAATCTGACAATTTGTAGATGGTATTCTTGTATTACCCTCTTAGACCTTAATAATAGCTTATTTTCCCCCTTTAGTGGAACATTAAAACATTAAAGGCCATAAATTCCACAGTCACCTGTATCCATTTATTTCTAATTTATTATGGAACATATCATAAAACTTTGCTTGACATATAGGCCTCTTCATAACTATAAATCTTTTTTCAAATGTTTAGATAACTTATGCTTAAGTTCAAGAAAAGACCTCTAGGAGCAAACATTTAATACATCTATTTATTATGCAATAATAGGTTAGCCATGCTGAGTGCAGTATGAAATATTAATCTGCATTCTGATTATTTATCACATCAAGCTCCCATTAAGACAAATTAGAGTCTTCCAAAGAGGAGGAGGAGGAGGAGGAGGAGAAAAAAGCCAAGTTATGTGTCATATTCTGCTTGGTTAAATGCAGTGAGAGCATTTAAACAATTGACTTGCTATTTGAGTCAATAGGAACATGACATTTCACAGAGCAATACACATTTATGCAGTTCAGTAGGACATGCCTCCAAAAAGTGTGTATAGTATTAGTTCTCTTCACTACCTACCAGGATAAGTAAGGTTGTAATTCTGTGCACACATAACTAGGAGTAAGCCCCATTGAACTCAATAGGATTTACTTCCGAGGAGACATGCACAATAAGCCAATAAATCATTTGAAACCCCAATTGTCCTGTGGGGAGTACACTGCCAGAGCAATCTAAACTGGGGAAGCAGGAACAGAGTACTATACAGAATATCTGGCTTTATCCTTTTGCTAACTAGGGCAAAAATTGAGGTGGTTACATTACTGCCAAGAGCCAACTGGTCCTGCTATTAGGAAGAATGAGATAACTGCTTCAGGTGATAGATTTTAATTCACATTTTATTCAGAATTCTTATATTGTGCTTTATAAACTTGAGAGGCTTACAAAAAAAATTTCTCATAATAAAAATGATGTCCAAGAAATGTCTCTATAGTGACAGGATTACTCAGCTGGTATTTTCTCCAGCCTTCAATCTAGGTCTTACTTGATGCTGTCCCCTGAAGCAAGAGTAGTGGACTGAGAATTATAGAATTGTAGAGCTGGAAGGGATCCTGAGGATGATCTGGTTCTCATTCAACCCATGATAGAGGCAAGTCAGTTTCCAGTTGCCACTGAGGTCCTCTGGGGCAAAGCTATGTCTGTTGCTCAGTCCATAATGGAAGCAAGGCTTTCTTTACTGGAAGCCAGTGTTGGAATTTGGAGTGGTCTCTGTGATGGAAGGGCTTTGCTACCCCAAACTGAACCTGACAGAATGCTTTGAACTTGCCATTCCTTGGACTTTGATCATTACTAAAGAGTAGCAAATGTTCAGCTATTTACTGTATTATTATAAGCCTGTTGTATTTTACAGTAGGGAGGTGCTATTTGGATTGCCTGTCTCAGACTGTAAATGTGACTGTCCACCGTCTTCTCCCTTTCTAATTTCAAGCTCAATATGTCTGCTTTGTAAAATATAGTCCAGACTCCTTGAAACAAAACACAGTGATTAAACTCATTTTATCCAGTGCAAGCAAAAAAGTAATTTTCTGTTGTAGAGACTGAATTTATGTTACACCAGCAACTCAACACTGTATTGTGTGCCCTGCAGATATTGCTGGAATATTGCAGCTCCCATCACTCTTGAGCATTGGGCATGCTGGCTGGGGCTAGTGGGTCTCTTAGTCTCATAACATCTGGAGGGCTACAGCTTTTCTGTCCTTGCTGAACAGGAAGCGCCACAGGAAAAACCACAAACAAATCCTTATGCAGGAGCAAGTCTCTTTGTAGAGGCTGAGATACATTGTGGGAACATCCAAGAGAAACAGCCCTCCCCCCTCCCTCCCCACTGTAAAGTACATGTCAATAATACAAATGTATAGTATGCATTACAATGTAGCGTAATCGAAACTCCACCTCCCCCAAGTAGCTTTAAACAAAAGATCTTTATTTGCTGTGTCATTCAAAAATGTTATTCAGAATCTGAACATCAGGGAACTAAAATAATATGCAGAAAGGTTAAAGCTGACTAATATATATGGGATGATTTTGAGTCTGGTATTTTTAAGAAAGCCATACTGAAGATGAAATGTGATGCATTGGCACTTCCAAAATGTGATTTAGACTTTGCCAATGGTTTGCTTTATTTTACAATTTCCGTTTTTGTAATTTCAGATTTGAAGCAAATATAGGAACTTTTATTTTTATTTTTTAATCCTTGTTGGGGCTGAATATATTTATAATTACAAGAACTTATAGGTATGCAGTAAAGAAAATGCTGTGCATAAGTGTAACATTGTAAGTATTTGTAGTGCACTATTCTGTGCGACTGGCAACTGAGCACCTCAGTCTGGTGAATTATTGTGGGCACAGGACCAGTGTTGTATCCATACAGCTCTTCTGCCCACAAAGACTTCCCCTTTTTTCCCCTGTGCAAACCAAGCTCCTCTCAAGTTCTACATCTGTGGAATGTCCTCCCCAGAGAGACTTGCTTGGTGCCGACTTGGATGTCATTTCAGCACCAGGCAAAACCCCTTTTATTTGCCTGGGTAATGTAAGGGAGCCATTATCCTGATTTTATATATTCTGTTGAATTGAGAGGGGTTTGCCTTAATTGTCGCCTCTGCTATTTTATTTTCCCGGTGTTTTGTATATCAACTATGCTTACGATATGCCACAATGAAAATGTTTTCTGGACAGGAACGTTCCAAATAAATAAATTCCACCACATTCTCCCTGGGCCATTCTCATTCTCACCTTGGTTTCTGAGGTCCCAAGGGAAAACCTTTTTCCGGTTGCAGGGTTAGCTACTTCACAAAGTCCCTCTAGTGGCTGTCCCTGTAGGCAGCAAAGATATCACTAACATTTTTGCCTGAAGACATTTCGAGGTAATTTTCTGCTACCTGCTTTGTGATTTTTTAAACCAGTTCTCTATGTTTGTTTCCCTGCCCCATAGATCTTTGGGAAATGGGCATAGATTTGTAAACACCACAATGATTTAATTTACTTCATAGGCAACCAGAATACACTTGAGAATTTTTCTCTGAAGTAATCTAGATTTACAGAGGTCCTTGGACAGTCGTCCTGTTTTGATCCTGAATTTGGCACTGTGTTCTCATAGGACAGTCTTCCCCAACCACATGCCCTCCAGATGTTATAGACTCCAAATGCCATCAGCCCCAGCCAGCATAGCCAAAGGTCAGGGGTGACAGGATTTGTAGCCCAACAACCTCTGGAGGGCACTGGGTCTGGGAAGACCAGCATAGAAAATAGCTATCGGCAAGAAAGAAGTATGCTTCTCAAAGACCATTGACATCAATCAGTAGGCTCAGGTTCTGGCATGAAAGCTCTTCTTTCCTCAGTCTTTACTCTTTGCTCCTTTTCTCTGATTTGCCCCACTAACCAGAGAAAGAAGGTTGCTTTGGCTGTCATGCACCAAGAACCCTGACTGCAGCTGCCACAGCCATTTTAAATTGTATTCTTTAGATACCTGGGTATTTGGGGCATAGTAAATTCATGGTGTCCCTAGCACATTGGTCCCTCCTGATCTCAGCTTAAAAAGTACTCTCTCCTTTTGTTTGGACACACGTGTGCTTTTCTAATATTTATTAGCCTTTAAAGATGTTTTAGGCTATGGTCCTACATACAACCCCATTGAAGCCAGCAAGACAAGCTTCCAAATAAACATGCATGGGGTTGTGTTGTTCAGTGTCACAGATCCTGCTTTGGGGCACTTCCACAGCACTGTTTATTGTGGACTCCATGCTGTTCACCCATGCAAGTTTTGTCCATGGACCACCCAACACCATCCTCATCAGAATGCCATCTCATCTTTCCGACCCTAGCCTTCATTTAATCCAGATTTGCCATTTCTATGTTGTTGTTGTTGTTGTTGTTGTTGTTGTTGTTGTTGTTGTTGTTGTTGTTTTACTTACTAGATTTTCTGCAGAGACTGTAAATCCAGATTAAATAGGAAAATAATAATGGGGCGACATTTTGACGTAGATAACGTTGTGTAGGTGCTCCACAAAACCTCCATGCATTGGCAACACCAAATCCACGATAAACTGTTATATGGAAGTGCTATTAGTGAATATGAGTGTTCCATACATGCAGTACATTTAAAGCACATGACTTCCCCCAAAGAATCATGGGAACTGTAGTTTGTTAAGGGTGCTGGAAACTGCAACTCTTTGAGGGGTAAACTACAATTTCCAGGATACTTTGAGGGGTAGACATGGGCACTGAAAGAATAGTGTGTACACAGCTAAAGGTGGAAGACTCCTAGGATTCCTTTCGGCCTCACAATTCAATTTATTTTGGCGGCAATACCATGCACAATCTGTCTGGGGTCAACCATGTCTGTGACCACAGCTTTTCTTTAGACATTATTGCATAACATTTGCTTGTTGACAGCTTCCTTGTTTATCCTCCCTTCCTTTTTTACCTACTTTGAAGTTGTACAATATATTGGTTTCTTTTTTGAACATACCTATATCTAGAGCAATAGGAAATGATAACTGATTTTATTATACTGGCTTTTTCCTCAAGCGTGGTAATGTTCCTAAAGTGGAAGTACTAATGGATGGTTTAATTACACTACCAACATGTGATGGAACTAACAGATGTCTGTGTTATTTATGATGCTAGGGTTAGCTAAACTGCATATAAAACGTCTGTGTGTTTATGAGCATAAACCTTCTCAAGTAAAGAAACACACCAAAGAAGGCTAATCTTAGACAACTGGCTTGAGCAATACTGTACCGTTTCTCTACAAATATTTCTTAAGGAAACGACAGGAGAACCTGTCACAATATTTATAAAAGAAACTGGGAAGAGAACTAACATACCAGGCTCCTTTTTTTGCCTGTGGTAGATTTGCACTGAAGATGGATTTGCCCGCCTGTGTTTCTTCTAAATAAATTAGGGGTCATTTGGAAAGCTGTAAATAAACCTTTCAAATTCTTTACAGAAAAACCAACAAATCTTCAAGAGGAAAAGGAGAAAAAAATGATTTATTCTATTTCCCCAGCATTGCTAGTTTCCAGGTGTTCACCTTTTGATCTGGCTACAGGCAATGATTTTCTGAAGTGGTTTCTGATGGTGTTTGACATCATTTATGGCACTCTTGAACAATCCTGTAATGTGCTAAACTACACAAAATTAAGTGAGTTAGTGGCTAACAAAGAACACTAAAAGGGCGATGGCATCATGGGCATGTTCCTACCTGAAGCAGCTTGTGGCAGCTTTTTTTGGGGGGGACAGGGGAGTCCTTTGTTTTGGCACATGGACAAGGATAATTGACCATAAAAGGATTGTTATTGCAGAACTGACCAGTAGCGTCTGATCAGAGCCAATTTTCTCCTGGTCAATTCCTCTACTGCACATATCCCATGCTAGCCACTATCTGCTAGGGTTTCATTGTAAGATGAACTAATACAGTGGTAACTTGGTTCTCAAACGCCTTGGTACTCAACCACCTTGGTTCCCAAACACTCCAAGTGTCCAAGAATGTTGACGTCCAAGTTGCTGATCAGTGTGTAATTACAGAGAGAGGGGAGGTGGAAGGGATCTGGTCCAATTCCTTCCCCCAAACACCTGTTCTTCTCAGATGTATCAGTAGCTGAAATCAGAGAGGTGGAGTTTGTTTCAGAAAATCTGCATTTGGCATATTGATCGTTCTCTCTGCTTTCTTAATTAAGTGGTGTTTTAAAGGAACAACCAAACATCTGCCCACATATGTCGCTTGCCTTTGTCTTACACGAAAAGTCACATAATACCTTCCATTTGGCCAGTTTTCCTTGGCTGTTTGCCTGCTCCTTTGCTTCAGCATGAGTCGCTGTTTTAGAGTTCAGCTTTGTCTTCTTGCTGCTGTTTCCCTACCATGGGGATCGACCACACACAGCAGGCCTGGAAACAATAGTTTCCTGTTTTGTTTTGTTTGTAACACCCAACTGCCTTCCATTAAGCCATGGCTGTGCAACGTATCTTGTTGGCAGCCAAAGGCAACTTATTTTCTTGCTTTTCAGAAATGTGTCTGGCATGGATTGCAAAGGGCCAGCAAACATGATCAACTGGAGGGAAGTGCTGAGCGCAAAGAGCAAAACTTGGTACAGTTGGAAGGAGAGACCCATGAATTTGCCAGGTCTGCGCAGAAAAGAAGACTCCAGGACAAGCTGTGTGTGGTGGGCCAAAGCTCAGATTTCATCAATGCCTTTGGGCATTCATCTTTCTCTGCTCCACAGCATGCAGCATATATATATATTATTTAGTACATTTGTATCCCCCCTTTCTTCTATCATGGAACTAAAGGCAGAGCACATGGGATTCTCAACATCCGGCTAGTGTCTGGATGGCAGGCCACCTAACTTCAGGAAAATGGCTGCATCATGTGTCTTCAGACCACACCCTGGGATGCATTTAGGGATGCAATTAGTGCTTTCTCCCATGCTTCCCCCCACATGCTGCACCTGAATGAAGCTCATGGACCATTGGTGGTCCCGTGACCACAGTTTGGGAACCCCTGCTGTAATATATGGGATCTAGTAGTTGTAAAATAAGTGTGGTTGCAGTTACTGTTCCTAGTTGGCACTAGTGATAACAGAGTGATATAAGATGTACTATATAAACCAAAGTGAAGTGTTCTTTGTTACTCAGCAATCCAAGGTCCATGCCTGTTCCTTCCTGAATAGCTTCCTCAACAGAACAGGTGTCAGGAATAAGCCAGCTCCCAGGGAAGGGTTGCGGCCAGATTCCATGGAAGGTTTGCAACCAAGCTGAAGGAAGCAGCCAGGAACAGAGAGGATTAACTACCAGGCAGGATGAGCATTGGCTAGTGCCAACTCCCCTGCCCCTTGGAATTCCGGTTGATAAGAGAATAACTGAGAGCAAGCCAGAACCCTGCCAATGCTCTTGAGAAGTGCAAAATGCCATGAACAGAGAAGGAAGCAGTTTAGCAGGCGGGAAAGAGCTAAGAGACAGCCTCTCAGAAAATGGGGAAGAGGTGGGAGCTGACCCACTCAGCCCAAGGTCTCGGTGAATGGGAGGGCTGCAAGACAGGAAGCAAAACAAGAGTTGTCAGAAGTGAAAGTTGAGTTGCTTCTGGTCTTGCAGAAAGCACTCTTCAGAAGGGTCATCTTGATTAATGATGGCGGAGGCTGTGTTAAACGCCTCCGGAGTTATCTGTTTGTTTTTACAATAAAACATCCTTTTTAATTAACTACACTCACTGTGTTATCAAGCCGGGGACTGGACTCCTGACAACATTGCACAAAGTAGCTGATGCAGTGGAGCAAGTGCAGTGAGGCAAGGATCTTACAGCAATATGTCACATGTCCTCATTTTAATAGATGGCAGGTAAAAATGATTGGATGGACTGCTATAGACACTTGGTGTAGACATTCCATATATCTAAGCATGGCATATTGCAAACTGAATATAATTCAGGGATCCAAATAACTTCCTTTCCTCCTTTGATTTAGCATGCTAGCCACCATTTGACCAAGTTTTCTTGTCTAAAAAACTGCTTTCCAAAATAAATGGAAACTTGTTTCCATGCTAGAATTAACACAAGAAATGTTTAATATTTAGTAGTTCTTGTAACTACTGTGAATTATCATGGTAATTTCTTATTTATTCCTTTTGGGCCCACTCACAGCTTTCTAACATTTATTAGAAAATGGACTAAGATCTGTATTAAGAACATGATAGAGTTTGTTTTCCAGCAAGGCTGGACTTAAAGTTTTCAGGCTTTCCAATGGATGATTCAAGTCCTTCAAGTTCTGTCAGAAACCTTTCAAATGTTGGGAAAGAAGAAATTCCTATATACTAGAGCTGCACAGTAAATATTCCCAAATCGATGTAATCTCTGTCCAATTTTTAGACCAATTAAACTTTTTTATTGCACTAGCCATAGGCCATGGCATCATTCAGAAGGAGAACACCCCCCCCATAATAACCATAAAAATCATCAGGCTCCACACATACAATAAAAAACACAGTCACGGCTACTAAAATTATTTGTTGCATTAAATAGAATAGAATAGCAGAAGATTCTCAGGTAAGATGTGCCAAATTAAATATCTGAATCCCCTTTGCAGTTGACCGCTATTTTATCTAGTTCTTTCCTCCTGATCTTCTTAGCTGCCAGCGCATAGAGTGCTACTTTTTAAGTAACAAAGTCGTCAGTGTCACTCAGCAGCCATTTCACCCTTTCCACCCTATTCAAATGTATTCCATTCGTAAACAGGGGTTTTATAAATTGGTCCCTTGGGTCTATATAGAATGGGCACTGCAATAAATAATGGCACAGGTCCTCGACGCAGGGTTGTTCACACAGACAGAGTCTCTCTTCATAATGTACTTTGTTGTACCGTCCACCCAACACCGCCAAGGGCATCAATTGGAATCGTAGTTCTGTAAAAGCCATTCTTAGTGTAATCTCTGTCACATTCCCACAACTGGGCTTTAAACAGATAGGAATATCATCCTGGGTGGGTTTTTTTTTCTTGGGGGGGGGGGTTGCATTTATTTCACTCAATGGAGTGAACCAAACAAGAAAATGAAGTGATATAAACAACTGAATGAATAGCAGCAACAGCAAAAACTATATTAACATACATAGATACATTTCAATGCAAATACTGGAGAGAGAAAAATGTTTACTGCCAGAACTGGTTCATGCCACATTGCCACAGTTCACCAAGAAACAAGTCAAAATAAGTCAAATGATGAACGAAGCCTGAATATTCATCAAAGTGCTTGAAAATGTGAACATTGGCTTCACACTGCAAAAGACCTATCAATTTCTCCCTTCCAAAGACATCTGAAACCATCTAATCATTTAGCTCCAACACTGCCTTTTCTTTCATCAAGCACCTGGTGTTTATAATATGTCATGGATGTTAGTAGACAATCTGGATGGCCATATATTCACCAGTAGGGAAATCTCTACTCAGGATACATTCTTATGACCATCTCTTCCCACTCCCAGGATGGACTCAGTGTGAATTGACTTTCCCAGTGGATTTGGGTGTGCTGATGTAATCTTGAATGCCAACAGTTCAACAAATCACAGCTCACCACATAAGAGCTGTTCGACAGGGAAACGGACTCCCTTGGAAGGCGGTGACCATTCCTTCATTAGAAGTTTTGAAGCAGAGGTTGGATGACCATCTGTCATGGATGCTTTAACTGAGATTCCTGCAGTGCAGGGGGTTGGACTAGATGACTCTATGTCTTGGAAGAAAATATACCGAAAGCATTTGAACCAGGACATGATAAATCATACCTGTTGAGACACCTGAAATTTGGAATCAGCTCATTCAAATCTAATGAAAAAAGAAATCTGTGTTGGTGTCAATGGGTAATGAAAACCTCCCTAATACCCACTTGATTAGTGAAAATTGTATTTTATTCAGATGTAAGTCCTACTGATTTCTGTAGGATTTAACACCATAGAAAGTATGTGTAGTATGGCAGGCTAATATTGATTTCTTGCAGGCTTCCAAATTGCCATGGAAAACAATGGCACTGAAACAAATGTTTAACTATTTTGCACAAAGACAGGAAATAAGACACCACTTCATAGTATATGAGCTGGACTGCACTTCTAGGCAGCACTTTTCTCAGCCCAGAGGTTAGTAGAGCCCCAAAATGCGCTCACATATGTTTCTGTTTTTACCACAATAATCTAGTGCAATGATAGCAATCAGCACCATGGTCCCTGGCTCCCATATTGATTCCTCAGTGATCACAGAGATCGAAACAACAGCCATGTGGATTTTAGGCAACGAAACAGTCTTCCTGAAAATATCCAGTCATGCATTTTATAACTCAGTGAATCAAGGACAATTATGTCCAAATATGTAGGAGTCAGCCTAAAAAGGGGGTTGTTCTCATGCATGCAATACAATTTATTTGGATTTTAATAGAAATATATTGGGATTGTAAATGCATTTCAAGAAAGTAGAGATGAGGAAGAGGTACTGTCGTGATAGCATTAACTGTTAGTTATTGTTCCTTTCAAGAAATTTGGGACAGATGTGTGCACTTTTCTATTTCAGCAAATGCAACAGAGAAAATGTATTTTATTTCAGATGAAATAAATTTCCCCTGTTCATCTCAGTATGTGGGACTGTCAAAGTTTATAAATTTGGCAGCCTTTTAATATGACCATTCTGGTTTTCTTTAGATGCAGTTATTAAACCGATCTTTTTTTTTTATGAAAACCAGAGCTCAGTGGGGAGTATGTTTTCATCTTCTGCTGTTCAGTTCCTGGTGAAACATTTAACGTCTCACTGTATTTTAAATCCAAATGCCTGAAAAGTTTTGATTTGAAGAATTAAGAGCTAAAGAAGATCAGCATAATAAGATATACCCACACAATTGTTGTGGATCTCCCTCCTATACTTGTTTAAGTCTTGTTGCTTTTTATCATTAATGTCAAAAAGGTGGGTGTTGGGTTCCACCCCGCCTCAAAACAGCTCCCTTGAAATATGCTTTGAAAGACCCTTTCCCTTCTTCCTTTGCTACCTGCCAGTGTTAGCATGGGAACAGTGTCTGCACAACAGGGGAGAATCCATGCAAAGATAACACTGCAACACTATCAGGCCTATTCCAGAAGATCAACCCCGGCTCCCACCTCAGTTACTGCCCTGCTGTATCCCACGCAGAGGCTGAATGCAGACTGATGAGTAGGCTTGACTGCAGAGGCAGCTCCTGCAGTGCTGATCAAGAAGAAGGTGGGCAGGATCACCGTCAGTCAAAGCGACAGATGCCAGAATTGATTTGGAACGCGCTCTCTCAGGCAGTCTCTCTGAACTGACCACCTGATACAGTCTAGGGCGTTTCATTTTAGTGGGTGAAACTTAATTTTTGCACATTTCTTCAGTGAGGGGCCTTAAAAATATCGTTTTGGGTGTGAGGAATTCAAATCTGCGATTATGCTTTGTGATGGGACATTTAATTGGGTTTGATATAGAAGCATATAAACTGCTTTTGAATGCTTTAGTTGAGATTCCTGCATTGCAGAGGGCTGGACTGGATGACAACTCTACGATTCTATAGTTCTGTGACTCTACCCTTTGAATACAGCACCAGTAAACAGATGTTTGAGACTGTGCTCTTAATCCTCCTTAGATTAGGATGTACCCAAAAGGGAAAATGGATCGAAAGTCAACAAACAAAAGAGCATTCATGTTAGTTATTTGTCTTTATGCGATAAGTTTTTCATTCCAATTTTTTTTCCATTTCATCTTGTCCCACCCCGTTGATGTGAGGTGCAGCCACAGGAGAGAATTTAAGTGTAAAACAAGCAATGGATTGAAAAATCTGCCTAGGTCAGGAACAATAATGAATAGTACCTTCTTCTTTTTCTTTTCTTTTTAACGAGAAGCCAGAGAAATTTTATCATGCCAGCTGACATTAACGAGGCCCAAGGGCAATGCATTACTGCAACACGGTTATGTCCATAGAAAAGTATTTCAGCTCCATTGGGCAATGCAAAGCAACCCTGACTGAAGCTCTCTGTTTAGAAATAAGACTTAATAAAAATTGATGACTCAATAAACTAATGATTGTGTTCCTTTCATTTTTAATTGCTGTTGTTCCTGCTTCAAGTGAGGCCAAGAGATGAGCATTCTTAACTGTACGATTTTGAGAGCAGATAGAGTTCAATTTAGGTAGAGTTGAAGTTAATCATTTTGGGTTGCGAAGGACTGGTTCTCTGTGAATGAAATAAGCATTACAGTGCAATCTTATACCTCAGGCTTGGGGAACCTCAGGCCTAGCAGTTACAGCCCCTGAAGTCTCTCTAGATGGCCCCCAGTCAGAAGTCTCCACAGGCTACACCTCTTCCCCAGGTCACACTACTCACCTGTCTTGCTCCACATCAACCTCCAGGGCTTTTGCCTGCTGGAATGTGACAATACCTATGGATTGGCTGGGTGGGAAAATGGGTTGTGCTGAAACCTCCAGCTTGTGTGTGGCTGCTGCAATATAGCCCAACATTTATCTTTGTTGCTTTGTCTACTTTTTGCCTCTGGCTCTGCCCACACAAGCAAGTCCCTGGAAGGTTGCCCATGAAGGAATATAGTCATCAGGCAGGGGAAAAGTTGACTCACCCTTCCTGACTTCATCTTTGGATTACTGCAATGTACTCTGTGTGGGGCTTCCCTTGCACTTGATCTGGAAGCTGCAGACAGTGCTGAATGCTGCAGCACAGTTGCCAACATGAGCGAGACCCTGCCAGCACATTGCACCTCTGCTCAGAGATCTGCCTGGTTGCCTGTGAAAGGAAATCCAAGTGCCCCATCCAACCCCTCTAGCCGCGATGATTAAAATGTAACGAGATACTCAATACGTGACAACCTGCTTTCCATTAATGGCGCCACAATACCAGCTGCCTGGGTTGGGCCAGTTAACCTTGCCCAACAGCAGGGTCAGGCAGCTCTGGAATTACATATGCTTATCAAAGGGATATACTGAGTTAAAGAACAAGCTGTCCACATGTCTCGGGTAGGCAGGCATGGGGGGAATCTGCTGGTGACTCGAGGAGAACAAAGCACATGGCTTCCTGGAGAGACTGGAGGTGGGAATGTGCTGGTTGTTTCCCTCCTTCCATCGAGCACCTGTCTTCATTATACAATTTACTGTTCCACCTGATGCCTGACCCTGGTAATAGCAGCAGGAGGTAATTCAGTGTTGAGCGGTGTAATCCGTCTCTTGAAGATTAAGACTTTTACAGCACTGATTCTCCTAGTCATTGCCAAGCCTGGCATACCAATGCACAGCTCACATGCAGACTTTGCAGCACAATAGTACATGATGTTGCCAGACAACACAGCTCACATAAGACTTGCTTATTAACTCCTTTCTTCAGCAAGAATGACACAACAGTAAGAGTGGATCTTGGATTTTCTTTTTCAGCGTGGTGGCTTATTTCAAACATAAATGAAGCTCAGGGTTTTTTGGTTTTCCCCCCTCTTAAAATGATTTCATAATATTGTCCATCAAACAAAATTTTTTTGCAGCACTCGGAGACAGTTACAGCTGGCTGATGAAATGCTCAAAAGCTGAGAAATGCCAGCTACTGTTTCATAACTACCATTAACCTTAGCGTTGCCTTCTTCATGTATACACAAAGAACTGTATCCAACTCAGGGTTACTCAGAGGAGACTCATTGAAATTGATGGATATGCATTAGTTACGTTTATTAATTTCAGTGGGTCTATTCTGAGCAGGACTAGCATAGCATTGGATAAAATCTACAGTATGGGGGGAACCTTAAGTTGATGCTCATGAGATGAAAAAGTGAGCTTTATTGCAAGAAGGTGTGCCTTGTTCCTTGCTTACTTTTCAAGGTTTGAAGGAAATGAGACATTCACCGGTGCACACATGAAAATGCATGCATGTTGTCACTGAAGGCACAGAGGGGTGAGAAATAGATTGCACCCACTAGCATCATTCCCGGTGTCAATGCATTCAGCATTTGTCCTGTTTTAGAAGCATTTGCAGTGGATGATGGACACCCTAGTCCTGCTTGCTGATCCATATCTGCTGGATGGTGGACAGGGGGCAGGGATAGAGCCACCAATCAAAAAAAGTGTGAAACAATCCTCTTTATTTCACCGTACTCGATGTCAGAGCTATGATCTCCTTCTGCATCCTATCAGAGATGCTTGAATAACATGGTGCTGCCACCAGCCAGGAAGGTGTTGGCATAGAGTTCTTTATTGATATTTGCATCACACTTCATGATGGAGCTGAAGGTGGTTTCATGGAAGCCACAGGACTCTGTACCAAAGGAAGATGGCTAGAAGAAGGCTCCTGAGTATCTGTAGCTCTCATTACCAGTGGGAGGAAGAACCAGGAGATGCCTCCACTGGATCAAAAAACTCTTCCATGGCTGCAAAGTACCAATTGGAAGTCATCTATTGTCCTTTATTGTTCCATTTCACTGTTGGGTATGCTTTCCCCTGGACATCTGCCTTTGATTATTATTATCATCATCATCACTGTCCTGCTCAAGAACTTTCTAGACTCACCTGTTTGAGCAGGCCATACCTGTATGATTTGCTTTTTCCACACACCCTCTTATTGTCCAGAACTTTTGCTTGTGATTGCAAGCTCATGAGAAGGGTAGCGAATGTCTATGTTAAAGCTTAGGCAAAATCCATTGACATGGCTAATCAAATATATGACTCACTTGGGTCACTCCACGGTCAACTGCTCATCTCCACTGTTGTTCTAAGCACCCTTACTGAGACACCACGGGAAGGATGAGATGATTTCTTTAAGGAATAACGCTATTTATAAAATAAATATACCATCTAATCTCTCTCTCTCTCTCTCTTTTGCACAAATGACAGGTTAAGAGAGTTCCAGCAGCTGTATATTTGTTGAATACCAGCCTCCTGCGAGTATAAATTGCACCTTACAGGGCAGAAATACAATACGGTCCACCAGAGATTTCCCCGCAAGGTGTAGCCGCTTGGCTACGGGCAAGTAATGACTTGCGTTTTCAGCTGCTTCTTAGTAAGAGCCTTAGTAATTGGAATCAGTTATTCAAAACATCTCTAAATGTGATTTAAATGGCACGGATTTAATAACATAGAAAGAAGTCATTACGCAGGTTCAAGCAGGGGGAGAAGGGAATTCCGTTTTTGAGAGCAGAGGGAGAAAAATAAAGCAATTACTTGATGTAAAGGCCAGCAACAGAACTCCCGCTGTCACAGAGAAATCAAATCTGTCAGCAATTAGTGGGATCTTAGGAGGCAAAGAACCCTTCAGTGTGGAACAGTGAATAAGGGGTTAGCAATTATATGAACTGATAAAAGTGTTCTGGTTTTCAAGCAGCAGGTTAACAAGCCCCACTTTTTTCATAACTTGATGCAGATGTGATGATTCACACTTGGTGACTTTTTCAATGGGTTTCTATGAAAAGTTGTGGTCTTGTTTTGTTTTGCTTTCCTCCCCTCCCCACCCCCCAAAAAAGCATCCAAATGATGCCATGGCCAGACTCTTCCCAACTGAATTTTAACTTCATTGTACACTGAGGAATTGCAAGCAACACCACCACGGTGTGGAATACAGTTCAGCCTCATATTTTTCCTGTTGTCAACTGCTAGTGGACAATGTGGATCTGGAAGATAATGGTTCACATTTCATGGTTTCTCTCTTTCTCTCTCCCCCCCCCCCGCCCACTCAGTTTCAGCCCCATCAAATCAGAATTATAATGATCTCTGTTCACCGGATTGTTAGTAGGATGAATGATGTAAAGGCTGTAATTCACTTTATACAATAACAGCACAACCTCCTGTAATGGTTTTGGTTCTATGAAATTGCAGAATGAGGAATGGCATAATTTTAATCTGAAAAACTTTATGTGGTAGTTTATACAGTAGTTTCAGGCTTGCTCTGCTCCCAAGAGTTCATTGTGTTGTGTACTCTCTGTGTACAGAGACACATTGTACATACACCCGTGGCTCACCGGTGGTTAGGAATGATGAACAGCTGGTGCTCCAGAATATCACTGGATTGCAGGTGAGGCTTGCTCCTTTCAAGCATATCCCAGATGGGATCCTATTGATCTCAAGGGGAACCTTTGACAACCAAGCCAGACTCTTTCTGTGTAGCTCTACTGGCCTATATTATATATTATTATATCTGGCCTATATGTTATATAAAACAGTAACAGGGACTGTAAAGAAATAGCAGATTGAGAAAACTTCCACTTTCTATTTAATGTTGGGAGGTAGACAGTGTAGAAGAAAGGGATCCTTGGAGAAGAAAAACTATGAAAGTAGCCAAGATATCTACATGTGCTGGCAACTTGGGATTTTTTTTATCAGATCTGTTCACCCCATGGAAAGGCCACACAATAGCCTATCCATGATACATGTAGCCACAATCCCCAAAGAAATATAGTTTCATGAATCAGCCTAGAGAGTTATGAATACATCATTGCCCCACACGGTCGGCCACAGAAGTGGCTAATATCATCTAAGCTTATTCAGTCACACACTAGCTCACCTATGTTCTATCTTTTAAAATTACTGTAGCAGCAAGGTATTTGCCTGGTTTAGCCTCCCTGTTGATTCAAAAGGGTGTTTGGCAAATGTTAGCACCGAGGCTCAACCTGTTATTGTCTAGGAAAATTTCATTTCAGCACATCACAAGCTGCCAACACAACCATATCATTGCAATTTTTCAAGCATTTGCTGTGTGTGTGTTTTGTATATTGGGCAAGTCTCATCTCCCCTAGGCTATTGGAACAAAGCTCAGCTAAGTCTCAAACATACAGAAGGAGAGAGAGAGAGAGAGAGAGAGAGATTGCACCCAAAATGTTAATGGATGCATCTGGGCATTACTCTTGAAGATGCTGGAAGACTTCAAATAGCCCACATGAGCTCAGAGCGATGGACTTATTTTGAGAGACATATTTACATTCAGTTTGGCGGGGAAAATTTCTAATGAGGTCAAATATCCCATAGAAACACACACATTTTAAAAAATAAAATAAAACTAGTGCTCCATTTTTGTTTTTGCTTTCTTTCTTCCTAAAAAAACTGTTTCACACCACTGCTCAGCCCAGTTTATTGCATTCTCTTCACAATTCTGTATAAACATACTTCACAATTCTGTATAAACATATTGTTTGTATAGAACTAGGTATTCCTCACTTTGACTTGCTTCATTACATGCTTAGCAGAAATTGAGCCCTTATCTCCATCTGATAGCAAAGAGACCTTTTGAGTCTTTGCCAGTGAGGAAAGAAGCCAAGGAGCTAGGATCAAAGCTCAGCCTTGGCAAACAGATACGACAGCATGGCACATGAGCTGCGAAGCCAGCCTTGTTGATCTAGAGGACCTCATAAGCTAAACCTCATCGTTGAAACATGCTCACCATTCCTACTAGGTGGATGAGGCACACCATCTCATGCTCGTGCAAGGGCAAGGTGCAAATCTGTTCATAAACACAGAGGGAGTTTTCCACGGGCGTCCAGAATTTCCAGTGCAACCCTTTTCTTCTCTGTGTCCCTTACATACTAAAGGCCACCCTAGCAGTCAGTGGCACTGAAGATTTGATTTACATGTTTTATTTGTTTTCATCTTATGCCGGTCTGCTGTAATTGAGAGAATGAGTCTGAGTACCCTCTGCTTCTGCAGTTGCCTTATTGCCTATCTAGCATGTTTTATTTATGTACGGAGGTGCTTTTACCTTAAGCTGGTTGTATGGGAAACAACCCGGAAGATATTGTCACGAGGAGATAGGGTGGCATGTCTTAGAGTTCTCCCCATATCCTAGCCACACCCCAAACTTGACTTATTGATGTGTGTGTGTTCACTTTAAGTAAGGAAAGCTTGGATGTTTGACCACAGATGTTGCTAATTAAGATCAAGCTCTATATAAAAGGCAGGTATTTGGGACCCAGGCTTAGGGTGCGGTGAATGCGTCCTCACTACCCATTTGAGGGGCTCCTGGGAGCAGATTGGGGACATGTTGATTTGGGTATGTATGTCTTTCTTCAATAAAGGTATTTTGGTTCACCTTCCACCTGCTTGTTTTATATGCCCTGATATCCCTGAAAAAGAACCCCTGAATTTGGCAGAACACTGGTCTATGGCCGTAATAAAGATTTGGATTGGTGGTTAGTGGTACAGCTGTTAGTGGTGCAGGGGACACCTGAGTTCATAGATCTGATCTGCTTTCCAGTGCTTTCCACTGTAGCACTCCCGAGACTTCTTGCCCTGTGTGACCAAACCAGTTGTACTCCCCTAAATCCGCCTCTGTTGTCTGTCTCCACATCTTGGTACATGCTAACATCACTGTTGTGTCAGCCCAGAATCCCAAATACTTTTCCAGTTGCCCAGGATATGTCCATGTCCAAGAATTTAACCTTGTGATATCAGTTATTTCCATAACAATCTCTCAAAGACTATGTATTGTAATGCCTTCGGGAAGAAGCATCTGGGAAGGTCAACTGTATATCGAGGGGAATTTTGGCTTTTTCTGAGATTACATAGATATTTTGAAACATAGACTATTCCACTGGGAAATAAAGTTTAACTTCTAAAGTAAAGCTTGTGTTTTTGCCTAAGAGGACAATATTATCATTGTCATCTTTGCAAGCCCATCTTGCATCCTATACGCTGTATGGCGAGTACACTTTGGTCAACAATTTTCATTGGTTCTAAAGTAATACATTAGAAACATCCCCCCTGACAATGTTTTTTTTATGCCAAGATTGTATGTAGCTTAAAGCAAGTTGTCAATTAGGCTATTTAAATTAATTGTTGGCAGCAGTTAATTGGAACTTAGTGTCTTTTGTCTTTTTAACTGCTAATCCTGAACAAGAAAATACAATGATTAAATGTTACTTTAAAAATATTATTCCCATATTTTTACATAAAGTATTTAATTAAGATTTGGGCTCATTCATCTTTTGAAATAGTTTTTAAAAAAATAGATGAATTTAATTTGAAAACAAAACAAAATGTTGCCATAAGGACCAACTGGCTTGCCCAGCTGCAAAAGTGATAACGATTGTCCCATTGCATGTTCAGGACAGACTGTGTGGAAGTGCTAGTGTCAAAAATGCCACTTTAAGGCTATAGTTGGTAACTTAGCCCTGTTTATTTTGAGTGCCATCAGACAGAGGAGCTTGAGATCATTTTAATCAGAGAGTGGAAGGAATTCTATCAGATACGTTATCAATCCAGTGCAATTGCATTAGAAATTTTTGGAGTGTGTTCAACACAGTGCTAAGGTTAAGGTTCTGTCAATATAAGAGATTTTCCCTTTCACAATGGAACCTTTGCTTCCTCTCTTTCCCTCATGTGGGAAATGCTCCTCTCACATGCATTCCAGCCCTCCAGAGCAGATTTAGGGATGGTGCTGGCTGCACGTGAGGGGAGGGGAGGGGAATCCCCTTGCACTAGCACTAATCCTAATAAGCTGATACACAACGACCAAACTGGCTTTCTACCCGGACGCCAAATGAAAAATAATATAAGAATAATAGTGGACATGATTGAATATTTGGACCTAAAAATAGATAAAAAGGCGACCCTGATTTTTATTGATGCAGAAAAGGCGTTCGACAACGTCTCTTGGCAATTTATGTTAAAGATATTAGGAAAGATGGAATTTGGGGAAAAGTTTATAAATGGAATTAAAGCCATCTATTCGGACCAATCAGCAAAATTAATTATTAATAGTGCATTAACAGAGGATGTCAAGATAACAAAGGGGACAAGACAAGGTTGTCCCATATCCCCACTTATATTTATTTTGGTTTTAGAGATCCTGGCAAACAAAATAAGAGGAGAAAAAGATATCAAAGGAATAAAAATCGGGAAGAGAGAATTTAAACTAAAGGCGTTTGCCGACGACCTTGTGATTACATTGGAGGAACCACAAAGGAGTATGGAGAAATTGTTGAAGGTGATAGAAGAATTTGGGAGATTGGCTGGTCTTAAGATAAATAAAGGGAAAACCAAAATGCTAACAAAGAACTTGAGCAAGGAGGAGATCGAAGAGTTGCAAGAAATATATGGCATTATGGCAACTAAGAAGATTAAGTATTTGGGAATTTGGCTCACTCCAAAAAACATAAATCTGTTTGGAGACAATTATGTCCCGATATGGAGAGAAATCAAAAAAGATTTAGAAACATGGAACAGATTAAAGTTGTCCTTTTGGGGAAGGATAGCAAGTATAAAAATGAATATTCTACCAAGAATATTATTTCTCTTCCAAATGCTACCCGTGGTTAAAGGGACAAGCCAAATCAGGGAATGGCAAAAAACATTATCAAAATTTGTCTGGCAGGGAAAACCGCCCAGGATAAAACATAAACTATTGGTGGACAAAAAGGAGAGAGGCGGTTTTGGACTGCCTGATTTGAAAATATATTATGAGGCGTCATGCTTGATTTGGATTAGGGAGTGGATGTTACTAAAAAATAAAGAAATTTTGGATCTGGAGGGATTTAACAACAGATACGGGTGGCACTCATATTTGTGGCAAAATAAAGTAAAAGTTCACAAAGAATTTTTAACTCATGTATTTAGAAAGCCACTATATGAGGTGTGGGAGAGGTATAAAAGCTTATTAGAAAGGAAAACTCCCAGATGGCTATCCCCAACGGAAATTTTGACGTTAAAAAAAATCAACACCGAAGACAACTGGATAACATATGAAGAACTGCTAGTAGATACAGAGAAAGGATGGAAAATTAGACCTTTTCAGCAAGTGGCAGATAAATTTACAGGTTGGATTCAATACTTTCAAGTAAATAATTTATTTAATGAAGAGAAAAGAAAGGGAAATTTCGACAAAAAGAAATCTAAATTTCAGGTGGAAATACTGGAGGGAGGCGAGAAACTGTTATCCAAAATGTATAACTATCTGGTGGAGTGGTACACAAAAGACGAGGAAATAAAAGAAGTTATGATTAAATGGGCTATAGATGTAGGACATAACATCCAGATGGAAGCGTGGGAGAAACTATGGAACCACCATTTAAAATTCACTGCTTGTACGTTATTAAAAGAAAACATCATGAAAATGATGTATCGCTGGTATTTAACTCCAGTGAAATTAGCAAAAATGTACAGGAAAAATAATAAGAGGTGTTGGAAGTGTGATAAAAAAGATGGAGAATTCTACCATATGTGGTGGGCATGTGGAAAAGTTAAAACATTTTGGGAGACCATATATAATGAGCTAAAAAAAATATTCCAATACACATTTCCAAAAAAACCGGAAGCTTTCTTGCTGGGGATGGTGGGAAATGAAATCAAAAAGAGAGATCAAAGATTTTTCCTATACGCAACCACCGCAGCAAGAATCCTGCTAGCCCAGAATTGGAAAACACCAAATTTACCAAAGGTAGAAGAGTGGAGAAGGAAGCTATTGGAATATTTAGAAATGGCTAAATTAACAAGTAGAATAAGAAATCAGAGAGATCAGCAGATAGATGTGGATTGGTGTAAATTCCTAGAATATTTAAAAGACAATAGAAATGTGTAATTCACTTACAGGTGTGACGAAAACTCTTGCAAAACAGCAGAAGGGAAAAAGGAAAACTTAGAAGAAATATTTTGACGGATTTAATCAGATAAAATTAAAGAAAAGCGAATGAATGAGGTATCTTGGAAAACTAATGTAGAGGTGGAGGGAAGTCAAAAAACTCGGCAGAGTTTAAGCTAGTCAGCAAACCATATAAGATGACAAAAGTGTATATATTTTTTGTTCATTTATGTGTTTAGTTTTGTTGTTGTTTATTTGTTTTTAAGATGCAAAACAATAAAGAAACTGTTAAAAAAAAAAAGCACTAATCCTTGCACTGGCACACAAAATTTGCTGAATAACCATGATTCAATTAAAAATATTTTAAATAATCATTTTAAAAGGAGCACCAGAGAATGGCTACAGAAAGAAGAATAAGCACAACTAGGGTTACAAAGAGGAGTAGGCTAGCTTGCTTGTTTGTTATTAGACTAACTGGGATAAAACCCTCCACTGGAATTAACTGCAGTGAAATAGTGGAAAGTTGTCGCTTTGGAACATTTTCCACACCAACCTTAGAAGTTAGCACTTACAGGTCTACGGCAGCCAAAGAAATGGAGTCAACAACTGTAATATCAAATGCAACTTATCAAGAACAAATGCTTAAATGTGTGTGGTAGTTGCAGAAAAGATTTAATGGTTTTTATTAGGAACAGGCTCTTTAAATTAAAACTCATAAATTATTTGGACTGATATTCCCATAAATTCAGGTGATGAAAATGCATCACTCAGGACTTTAAGGGAAATTTTTAAAAGTAGCAGCTCTGAGCCTTTTGTGTTATTAAATAAAGTGTCACCTGAAGACATTACTGAGGGGGGGGAAAGCATAAGTTCATTGGGGTACTGTATTATAATAGTTCAACAATAATGCATCTTCCTGTTCCCACTCTCCACACACACCTCGTTGCCATTGCAGCAACTGTATCTTACTTTATCCTTTACCCCCACCTCCAATTTATTTCAATGTGAAATACCATTCTCCAAGTGTGTGGGACACACACACACACACACACACACACACACACAGAAACAGGATAACCTCCTTCTCTTATTACTACTGCTACTAAAGGGATTATATAAGAATCACTTCTGTTGTGGTAGTGGTGAGCCTACAGGGGTGTGTGCTGGGGGCACACACATTCCTCCTTATGAGTTCATTAGCTCCCTCTTTGGGTGAAGAAGAAGAAGAGGAGGAGGAGGAGGAGGAGGAGGAGGAGGAGGAGGAGGAGGAGGAGTTTGGATTTGATATCCCGCTTTATCACTACCAGAAGGAGTCTCAAAGCGGCTAACATTCTCCTTTCCCTTCCTCCCCCACAACAAACACTCTGTGAGGTGAGTGGGGCTGAGAGACTTCAAAGAAGTGTGACTAGCCCAAGGTCACCCAGGGCATGTGGATGAGCGGAGACACGAACCCGGTTCCACAGATTACGAGTCTGCTGCTCTTAACCACTACACCACACTGGCTCTCAGTGGGCATCCCCATTGGCACAACTCCTGATTGGTGGGCTCTGGTGGTGTTTCTTAGAGATGTTGAATGGTATCTGCCATAATGTGGCCTTCAGGGGATTTCCTGTCTTGTGTGTTTTCTCTCCTCTTGGCTTGAACATATATAACAGGCTTCCTCAAACTCGGCCCTCCAGATGTTTTGAGACAACAATTCCCATCATCATTTGAGGAAACCTGATATATAAGATACAACAGCTACTCTGCCAGCATACAGTACACATGTGATTAGGGTATAGGGTTGCAGTCACAATTACTGGAAAAATGTATACAAAAAAACAAATCAATAATAATAATAATAAACATGCAGAAGCAGAATGAAACATAGCAGCAGCAGCAAGCTAAGAACAATGCAACTGATATTATAAAAGGCTGGGGAAAATATAATGTCTTTACCTGGTGTTGAAAGAACATTAAGAGTTGGCAACAGGCAAGTCTTCTTGGGAACAGCAGTCTCACAGGTAGTGCCAGAGGGAGTCAAACACACACATTCCAAGTAAGTAGCTAAACTACTTCCACTTAAATCCATTGCTGAAACCCTCTGCTTACTTAAAAGGAAAGGAGTTTTCACACACCCAGAGTGCTTTTTTATTATCATTAATTGGTAGTGTTATAGAATTTGTGGGGGTGGGGTAGCCTAAAAGGTAAAGGTACCCCTGACCATTAGGTCCAGTTGCAGACGACTCTGGGGTTGCACGCTCATTTCACTATATGGGCCGAGGAAGCCAGGGTTTGTCCGCAGACAACTTCCGGGTCATGTGGCCAGCATGACTAAGCCACTTCTGGCGAACCAGAGCAGCGCACGGAAACACCGTTTACCTTCCCACCTGGAGTGGTCCCTATTTATCTACTTGCACTTTGATGTGCTTTCAAACTGCTAGGTGGGCAGGAGCAGGGACCGAGCAACGGGAGCTCACTGCGTTGTGGGGATTTGAACTGCCGACCTTCTGATCGGCAAGCCCTAGGCTCTGTGGTGTAGACCACAGCGCCACCCATGTCCCTTGGGGGTAGCCTAGATGGCATCTTTTGGGTCAACTGCAAGCCTGTGAATTTACATCTGTAAGATGGGTTTCTATAGGGGGAAATGGAGATTTTAAGATTGCTCCCATTTCAAATTAAAGGCTAAACATTAGGGATGCCACAGAATTTCATCAGAAATAGAAGTGGGACCAGAAATTGCTGCCATTCACATGTTAGCCTGAGATAGGACAGGAAATCATGCAAATGTGAGTGATATTTGCTATGGTTCAGTGGAAGCTGAACTGCAGCAGAACAGAAATAGCATGGATTGTGACAAACACGGGATGGGACAGAAATTGCTTCCACCTTAAACCCCTTTTAAAGGGTGCATTTTTTCGGAGGGGGGGGGTCAAAGCTGAATGTATTTTACAAGCTGAGCCTATTCAGTCAGAAGTACCGGTAAGCATCACTTAAATTGATGGAGCTTATCCCCAGGTCACTCTGAATAGGGTCCCTATGAATCATGTCACCTGGCTGGATCAGAGATGTGAACTCAGCCAAATTGCATTTTCCTAACCACTACAGCACCCTTTACCAACTCACTATCTTATTACTTTCTATTAATCCTAGTATTGTAGGAATTATGCTCTGTTGCTAGGGGTTGATAGGCTGGCAGATCAACACAGCTGCCTGGATTTTCGGACTTTCTTGGGGGTGTGACAATGGAGACTGTTGTGAGTTCCTGTGCAACAGAATTTACCTCCACACCACTGCAAACAAAACAGACTTTGTTTCAGTTCTCTAGATTTTACCGATAGGCAAATTTAATCAGTTAATGAATTAACTTTGCAGACATCTTACCCTCCATTGCTGCATTTGCCTATGCATATCTTCCAGAGCCTTACACAGCACCAATTAGATCGTTGTTTTTCTAATCTGAACGATGTCGTTTAATCTTCCTTTCAGCATCCTTTAGCAAGTGCCTGTGTTTGGATCTGCACTAACCTTCCCATGACCAAGAGGAGGTGAGACCAACCGCTCCCACCGATCAACAATTCCATTTCCACCCCCCCTTCCTTGAGTAAACGAGAAAATGATGAGAGCATTCTGTTGACGGTTCAGTCAGTGTTTCACTCTTGGCAGTGCAAATGAACCTGCTGTGACCTCTTTGGACCAAGCGCCTTTGTCCAGCAAGCTGCTCAAAGCATCTTGAAGCCAGATGTGACTGCCTGAATCTCCTCAACCATTTCTTGCTAGCTGCATTTTCGTTGTTGTGGTTGCCTCTGTTCTACAGTCTGCCTATGAGACACGCAGCAGTTCTCCTTGTGTCACAAAAGTACGTACGGTAATTTGTGCAATGGTTTAGGAGGGCTAGGAAGAAGAATTATCTCTTGTCATACATCACAGGGGAGCGTGGTCACTGTGGATACCTGCATCTGTGCAGCTCAACAACCTGATATGAGGCAGGCTCTTTTGCAACATTAGCCAGAGCACATATTGTCCTGGTCATTTATTTATGCACTAAGGAGTTGAAGGTGGTGTACATGGTTCTGCTCTCTCCGTTTTATTCTCCAAACAACCCTGTGAGGTAGATTAGGCTGAGAGACAGTGACTGGCCCAAGGTCATCCAGTGAGCTTCATGTCTGAGTGGGGATTCAGACTTTGGTCTCTCTGTTCATAGTCTGACACTTCAGCCATTACACCTTGCTGGGTCTCTTTACTGATGGAAGCATCAAGCTGGCTGATAGTGACAAGACTTCCAAAAATGTGGTTGGAACATACTTTGAGCAGATCCGTTATGAACTGGGCTAGCAAATAAGAGGGTGTTGTTTTAAATAAAATGGCTTTTCCCAGTGAAGCAAGGTTGTGCATTTAAAAACAAAACCAAAGCTTGCATCTTCTAACAGCAATGTGTTATCAAAAGGGCGCACCATCTTCTCAGTTTTACAGCCCTGTTAAGATAATTTTTGGCCTGGGTATTTCTCTGAGGTATCAGTCTGTGTTCTGAGGAAAACATTTACTGCTCCTCAGTTTCAAATGATGTCCTTGGCAGAGTTGGAGGGAAGATTCGTATGTTAAAATTCCTAATAGTCTTTTATGTATTTCTCTCTCAGGAAAAGTTAAGGATACACCCTGTAAGTACTACTCTTTATAGACTTCCCCTAGGGACAGTTTTTTGACAGAAATTATTGATAATATTCCATGTTACAATGATGCTGTCAAAGTGTATTATTTGAAAACTGCTAAAAGCCTAACATCTAAGATTGCCATGTTGCATCTGCTGTTCAAAGAATTGGGTACAAATTTGTTTCGCAAAATATTATATGATGCACCACAAACCAAATTTGGTGAACTATCGCCTTACGTTTCTTTCTATGCTGTCTTTTACCACATGGTTTCTGTATTCTATTCTATTCTATTATTCATTTATTTAAAAACAGTTTCCACTTTATAATTATGAGACTTTTTCATGGCAACTCACATTGAACCAAATATTAGAATACAAAACAACCTTTTTTAAAAATAAATAAATGCAACCTTAAAACAATAGAAACATCAGCTGAACAATAAAATAAAAAACAAAACTCAGGAGTAATAGTTTATTCAAATAAGCACCTCTGACCCAGAGAGAGAGAGAGAGAGAGAGAGAGTAGGGGGTGGAGGCACAGAGAAAGAGATAGTAATATGCAGTCCCGAGATGTGCCAAACTTCATTGATGGTTGTAGTTCTGCCCAGTGTCAACACGGGAATGTGTCCCTTGACAGAAAAAGGGGTTTCCCACACCTGGTCAATACTGGCTGGCAGCAGATATTCATAAAGTCTTTTCCAGCTCTACTAGGAGATGCCAAGGACCTGGGACTTTGAAATTTGCAATGCATTATGTTTTATCACTGAGCTATGGTGTGTCTCACCCCAGCCACCTAATCTCTAATAATGGAGCTTCTGGGGAAGGACCACAGTTGCAGGTGACAGGCAGGTTCATGTGAGAGCAGAGACAGCCCTGTAGCATAGTCCCATCTTTGGGATGACAAATGATTTTTAAAGAAATGCATTTGACTTGATTTGACTTGAGGGCATGCAAGTGCTCGTTTCAATAAGGGTTTGTCCAGGAGAGCTTCCCAGTGCATCGTTCCCCATATCTGCAGTGAAAACAGGACTTAGTCATTTCTGAAAAATGTCCCCGCCTTCCTCAGACAAATATTAGGAGCAACAACAACCAAACTGGAGGCCCATGGCAGCATTAACCCTGTGAACTCAGATTAAACGTGAATGATTGTTTCATATTCCAAAGCAAATTACTGCTTTGGCCAGGCCGGTTTGGTATCCAAACCACTAAAGGAGATGGGAGTAGCCACAAAAGTTCAACTCTGATCCAGCTTAATCCCTCTAGGGAATAATAGAAAACTTGAAACATAAGTGTAGTATAAGCATTTGTATACCGGGAGATTAATATTCATCCTGCTGCAGATAAAATGGATTGCACAATGAGAAACATTGCCAAAATCTGAAACCTCCTCTCTCTGTTCACCACCTTAGCAATGTTTGCTTGCATCAGGTGTTTCTTAAGGCTTTGGTTGTTGTTTTTTTGAAGTTTGCACATGGCACTCTCATTTGCATTTAATGTACTTCAGATTACTTCCTTTTGTTGTGCTAAACATTTCTCTCAGTTGAGCCTAATTTGATGAGGTCATGCTGTCACCCCTGACCCCTGGGTTCCTAAGTGAAACCATCTGACAGTAAAGTAAGTGGAGGGATACTTGATATTTGCAGATATGCAGCTGGATTTGAAAATGACTCATTTGCCAGGTTAACACTTGACTGGAAAAATGGAGCTAACGAATTCTCACTGGAGGGAGTGAGATATCCAGAACAGAAATTAGGCCACATCGATAGTGTCAGAAATCCCTACATCTATTATTTTTTAAGTAAATTTATGTTTATTAACTGTATCATGAGCTCTTCCGAAGCATACATGAATTTTAGTTCAGAACTAGGATGGACAAGTCTGCCCATTTCTGTTTCTCTCAGTTACTTATTTTCCCCCAGTCCAGTTTAGCTTTCCCCACTTGGATTGCCTTTTTAAAAGTCTGCCTGAAAAATTGTCTGTGTTATATGTGCATGTTTCTTAATGAATGTACTTTGTATGCAATTTTCTGTAGTTTTCAAGCATTTTCTCTCTGAAAAGTTTGCCTTTTGGTACCTAATTTTCACTAATACTTTTGCTAATATATTCATTTTTGCATGCACTTTTGACGAATACATGCATTTGATGTGCATAATGTGGCTGGAGAACCAAATTTGCAGAAGTGTAAATTTTAAAGGAGAGCTGGGAGCAGTGTGTGTTTGTGTTCAGGGCGTTCAGTTTTGTTCATCCTTAGTTGGGATCCAAATACTTTAACTATAATCTTTAATAAAACAAAATAAAAAAATTCCTTCCAGTAGCACCTTAGAGACCAACTAAGTTTGTTCTTGGTATGAGCTTGTGCATGCACACGAAAGCTCATACCAAGAACAAACTTAGTTGGTCTCTAAGGTGCTACTGGAAGGAATTTTTTATTTTGTTTTGACTATGGCAGACCAACACGGCTACCTACCTGTAATTGTAATCTTTAATCTCACTGTAAACAAGTGGTACAGTGACAATGAAGTATTTCTATTTCTATATGTAATCATGCACAATATATCTCCTTGATCGCATGGAGCCCCATGGGAAAGTTGCTCAAGAAGGGTATTTGGTGGACTGGCATAGTCATGAACTGCTGAATCAGAATCTCACAAAGTGACATTTTACTAGGCTTCATTCTGCTTCATAATACCAGTGCAAGCAAAATTATTCAGCCCCTGGTTGCTTCCCATAAATTGCTTCCTATAACTATTACAGCAAGGCTGTGCAATGCACTAGCAATGTATATATTCTTGCTATTCCCATTCCCATTCATGGATCTTTATATTAGGAGGCAGCTCTTCTGGTGAAAGCGAACATATTAAATAGGAGAATGGCTGTGGTAAATCCTATAAAACTCCTGTGCCAAGTGATGTGTCTCTTTTAGTCCAGGCTGTGGGCGCAACAGATGAAGTAATACTTTGAATGGGAGACTTTCTGGGATTTGTCGTGGTCAAGACAGAGAAGCAAATGGTGCCTGGTGCCTGTTGGGACTGGTAGGGCGGAAGACAGAAAGGCCAACAGTAGGTGGGGCCAGAGCCAACGACAGGCAGTGCCAGCTGGTTTTTGTTTTGTCCCCATCCTCCTTCCTGCTGTGTTCTGCAAAGGCAAACATGGAGACCATAGAGGAGGAAGATGGCAGGCAGTGCCACCTGGGGTGGTTGTAAGAAAGTGAGGCAGGTGAGGATGACTGAGTGCAGACTGGGATAATGTTGATGGGTCTAATAGACCAGCCTCCACTAAAGTATGCTATTTCTGGTCCCTCTGCTCATAATACCCTCTTATTCCTTAGTTCATGCCTCACCTCTGTCCTTGATTAAATACAGTGCAGCAGAATCACAAATATCCCAATGGGACAGGGGTAAACTAAGCAAACTAGTGCAAAACGTTCAGGCAAGCTAGGAAGTTGGGAGTGCCAGTGTGGTGTCCTAACATGTATAGTCACTCTAAAGCAACTGAGCTGCCTGTCTTTGCATTTCCTATCTATTCTCAATCAATTCAAGATGCACTGAATATTCCTGGGTAATTACAGTGTATCTGATAGATTATCTTTCAAATGCATCAGCGTAAATTAAATTTGTGGAATATGGGCATTCTGTGTTTGCCAAACTATTCCAGTTTATATGAAAATTACTCTTTTCCCCATTTCCCAGGGGTAACGAACCTGTCAAATGAAGAAATAAAAGACACTGTTAGTTTGAGAAAGCCAGACCATGCCAAATCACTAATTAAAATTTAGATTGTATGGTAGCAAGCAGGTGCATAATGTCTTTTGGGAACAGGCTAAAATGTCTACTCTTGACTTTTAATTTTAAAGCAGGATGTAGGCGTCAGTGATTATGAACACAGAATTGAAGGCAAACCCTACGAGACACACAAATATAGCACTGGATTTTAAAACGGTTCTGTTTATGGATCACTACATGTTTTGTGGGTTTGTTTGTTTGTTTTTTGGTCAAAACACCTAGCAAACTAGATCTCTTAAGGCTATTCCAAGTTCCCATGAACAATTTGCCACCACCTTGAAAACTTTCTGCAAGCAAAAAGAGAGCATTTACAGGAGAAAGAGAGTAATGTTGTCCTCTCCCTGACACATTACATTTATAGATGCAGAGAGTTTGGGGAAGTATTCCAACATCTATCCTTCATCTGCAACTACAATCCAAGATGTCTTGTTGAGCAGTCAGGAGGCTGCCCTGTCAGAAATAAGTGCACAGTAAACGTACTTCATCTAATCCTATCCAGCTCATTCTCACATCCGACACTGATGACTATACAGTAAAAACCAATTAAAAGGATTTCAGTGCAGGATGTCTCTTACGTTTGCTTACAAATCTGTAAAGTGTCATGTACTGTACATTGATGGCGATAACGATGATGATGTCAGGATGTCAAAGTGACATTGCATTAAGCAATCTGAAGATAGGACAACAAATATACCATTGATAGCCAAGCCCTGTTCAGGCATTCACCTCCACATGTCTTCCAAACACATGGAAAGAGGAATGGGGTCAGGTATACTGGTGACATCCCCATCTATGCTGATTCCACCCTTGACCATTGCACATGAAGTATGAAGGTTGAAATTGTCACACCTCCAACTGAATGCACTCTGAACAGGAACAGGAATGGGATCCCAGATTGCACTGGTCTCCCCCAGTTGCATGAAGGATTTAAGTGTGTTCAGCTGAATGCAAGAAGATGCCCCTTTCACGCTTCCCCTCTCAACATGCAAAGGTCTCAGATTGCAGCTGGAGCTTACAGGGGTGGGGCTAGAGAGCACACATCTGCTCCTCTCTCTGTGCATCCTTGGTGAATGCTTGAATGAGGCTCTTATCAACAAGAAATGAGGCCAGATTTAAGCCAGCTGCTGAGGTTAGAAGCAGAAGGGGCTGGAACAGAAGCACAAGTGTATTTGGTAGCAAACGAAAGCTTTCTTGGTCGCCAATTCATTGGAAGCTAAAAGGATTCTTCCTTACAGTACTTGAAGATTACTCATGTAATCCTGTTTGTACAGCTGAGTGAAACTGCAACACATTTCCCTCACATTATGTTTTTGAATCTCCAAATGAAATTTGCTTTGACTAAGACATATCTTTGGGGCTTGCTTTGCTTTGCTTTGCTTAAGAAGAGCAACAAATCTGTTCCTCAGAGCTTAGTTATCCAAAGTCACGGCTATCCATGTTTCTTGTTCGTCCCTAACAGGTTAGACTAGACCCATGTCAGGGCCCAAATATCTGATGATGCAGTTTGGCTTAGTCCATTTAGTCAAATGAAGCTGCAACTTTATTCTAGGACAAGCGGTTGCTGAGAATAATATCGTGCAAATTCTTCTTACATTAACAATGACAGGCTTGAAGTGGCCTCAGCCAAAATCTCCCTCCTTATGCTGCCACTGCAGGGCTTTGTACTTTGGGGCAACAGGGTGGCATCACTCTTCTTCTGCCTCTGCTGGCCTTCTCACTGCTTGTCCTGCTAGGCAGACGGAGAGCTAGCCTAGACTGGTAAAGGTCACCATTTAACTTTACCTTTGAAAACATCCCTGAAATGAGTTCAACACGAGTGGCAATAAGTTCAGCCACTCAGATGCCATCTTTGGGGCCTTGGGGCCAATGCAGGTGTTGGAATTGTGAGACTGAAGTGGGGCCTCACTACTCTGGCATTGTCATTGGTTCTTCAACCCCCAAAGGAGGCACCTTGAGTGGCTGTGCTTGCTGCCACTCACATTGAATTGTCATGGGGGAACTTTCAAAGTAGGATAGTACAGCATCTGAACCCTTGGCTACTGGGCACAGTGGCTCTTAGTGGACTACAGCTTGTTGCCAACAGGTCACTAGCCCCTGCCTGGTGGCCATTTGAGGCCCTCAAACTTAATGCCTGCTAGTCTGATGCTAATGGTACTACTATATATTAAACATGTTTACTAGAGATAGCGCTTACATACAGGCTAAACTGGAAACTACTTGGCACAAGCATGAATGACTTTAAGTCACTTTAAATTCATCTTCACCAGAGCTGTTTCTATCTAATGAGTTAGCATCTGAGCCTCATGCGAATCCAGTGCGTTCCTCCAGGCCAACTCAAACTGCCACCACATGGTGAACTTTTGTATTTAAAAGCAACTTGTGGCACAGAGGCCATGAGGAGCAACTGAAATTGCTTTCCATGTGGTGCCTGTTCATATGTACAGCCCCTAAGGCAAGAGTTTATCTGGTATACCAGGACAAAATAAGTACATGTCTGCATCCATTTAAGGCAAATGCATTGCATGCTAGTCCCCCTCCCACCCACAAAAAGGAAATTGTACAAAGGAAAGCCCAACAATTGAATGTGAGGCCCACACTAATAAAACAGGATCCCCCAGGATGGTACATCTGGATGGCTCTAATTTCAAAACTCAGGTGAGCTGTTTTAGCACCTCTGATCTCTGCAGCCCAGATGTTTGGAGCACTTCCATGTTCCCCTCCCCTTGACGGTCCACATGGCTCACCAGATTATCTCTTGAGAGGCACTTGAGCATTGGACATGAGGCATTTGCCAAAGATCTTATCGTAATAGTTGGATCTGGACCCATCCCAAATCTAACAACCCTTCTCCCCATCTCCCATGGGCAGGTCTAGGCAGTGAACCATCGTTCTTTTCCCAGAAGAGTGTGTGAGGCGACCTGCATGCAGCATTATCCTTTCTCCCGTCCCTGACATTTGGTAGAAGGAGCAGGTGGCAGCAAGAGGGAGGGTGGTGGGGTGGGGGCGAGGTTCAGGTGGGTAATGCAGGCAAATTTGAGGAGGTAACAGATCTACCGATGATGTCACCCCGTCAGCTGCTGCAAAGCATGTGATACTTGCGAGGGTTGATCAAAGGGGACAATAATTTAGATGCCAAGAGGAAGCAGCATGTAGAACTTCAGATTCAGCAAGCCATGAAATCCTGGTGAAAATATCCTCCTTTTGATCAGTATTATGGAAAGAATTTGGTTGGGGAAAATCAGTTATCTAAGCTTGATCCCCTGGCTTCTTCTCTGGGATTTAAACCTCAAGATTACCAAGAACATGACTCTCCCTCTAGGAGTTTGCTCCATAAAATCATTTTGGCAGTTGTGACACACATAATTCTTCTTCCATATGTTTCATTTTCTTTTGGAGGAGCCCCACCCATGAGAATTTGAGAGATTTAAGGCCAATCCGAAGCATGAATAAACAAACAAAAGCCAATATATATGACCATAATTTTCTACAAAACCCTTTGAAAGTCCCTACTTAGGGATGCAACATGTTCTTTAAAAGCAGCAACAACAGTAACTCTTGTCTCTTTAATTTCATACTCTATAATTAAATGTAATGCAAAGAGACTAGCCAGGAGTAGAAAAGGGTGGCAAGTAAAACTGAAGACCTCTCTACAGACCCATCTTTCAAAGGCAGAATATTAAATACACTGGCCTGATTTGCACACCACATTAAACCATGGTTAAAAACAAACCATGGTATAATGTGAACATATCTGAGCCTCAAGCACACTGCCGAAACCTTCTCATTGGCTGACTGTGGAAGTGGGCAGGGGGAATAGAATGGAGTGGAGTGGCTCAAACCCTGAATAGGCAGACTCCATTCCATGGGTTGGATCCAAAGTAGTACTGAGTAGCACATTCCATCAGTGCATGGATTTCCACATAGCATAATGGGAGTTCTCCCCTCTCCTCCTCCTGTGTGCCCCATAAATCTGTTCTAAGGATTTCCCCCCATCTCTGGAGCAGAAATGGGGAGTAGGTGTGGCATGTGGGGACGGGAAGGGAAAAGTCCCATTGTGCAAGCAGAAGTCCTTGCACTGATGGGACACGTTAGTTGGATACTGCACTGTGACATTTTATTACAGGGGTTCCCCCCCCCCCCGGCCTTGTGTATTTCCTTGCACCAAGGCTGATACAACATGTTAAGTTAATCACATCGCTTGCCCTTAAGCACGGTAATTTTTCTTTTCTAGAGAATGCTCACCCCTCTCCAAAGCTAGATAAGGACCATGGCATGTGGGGGGGCTTTAACCCTTTTCCTGCTGATGCAGTCTCTATCCTGATTGGGAACCCCACACTTGCTACCGTTGTCATCTGCCACCGCATACGTGTGAAATGGCTATAGGGCTTCAGCGTAGGGTTCAGCAATGGGGTCCTTATATGGGACCCAGGTATGAGCTGAGCAATGGTTTGAAGCTTGGTTCTATCTGAGCTCAGCAAACTAAGCAGAGAGCTTTTGAAATAATAGGAAAAGCTGCAAAACAAATATTAAGCAACATACAGATTTAATTATATACATTCTTCAGGTTTAAAACCAAGTACGGTAGGTAATTTTATTTATTTATTTATTTATTTATTTTGGAAACATTCAAAGAGATAAACAATAATGTTGGTGCTGGGTCATTGTGTTTATAGTTCCAAATACAGCCCTATTGCTGCTCTTTCATTAGTTGTTTTTTTTTTACAGGAAATCCTTGCATTTTCTGACATACTCACTGGAGTGTTACATAGTTTGCATGTAACAACAAAACAAAACCTTTCCATCCCCTCACATGCCATTTGGACTGATTTAGTGAAACCTCTCGTGAGAAGCAGTCCAATATCAATAGAACTTACAGTATGAGCCATTGCAAACATAAATTATATTGATTTATCTTTTGGAGCCTAAAACTCAACCGTAACTAATTACAATATGCTTGCTTTTAAAATGGACTTTTTGAAGCATGTTTTTGACAAATAGATCACACAGGATTATGCCGCTGCAGATTTCTTCCCCATATTTCAGAAAGAAAATCACATATGTGGCATTGCATGTTAATAAATCAGAGGGGAAAGTCACTCTGCACACGTGCTCAGAAACTTGACTCCCATCCCCATTTTCTTAAAGAAAAAAGGAGGCATTTAGGCAGAGCATCAGAGAGCTCTGGAAATATGATGTGAAAATCTATAAAATGACTCTAAATGAATTTTGTGAATATGATGATAGATGATAGATAGATAGATAGATAGATAGATAGATAGATAGATAGATAGATAGATTTGTGGTCACCCTAAATGGCATATACAACGTGCCTGTTGGTGGCACATTCATCATCACTACTTTTATTAGCAAACAGAGTATTACCTAGGTCACTTCTCACTGAGCAATGATGACCATTGAGAGAAGAAATGTGAAACTGTTATAGTTCATTAAGGTTTAGAATCAGATGAGCTGAAGAATGTGCCTGTTGATACAACTAAAAAATAAAAATACCAAGTAAGATCAACGATCAAGCTCTTTTATCTCAGTTGACACGAATAGATTATATTACAGTATATGCAATTCTCATGATGGTACTTTTTCGTTTTGCTTTTAACATTTATATGTGATCAGTTGTCCTTTACTCTACTTGCGAACTCTGTCTATATACTTTGCGAGGAGATTTGCAAAAATCCCAGTTAGTAATTGCCTTAATGTGTGTGGCCAAGATGGTCAGTGGAATATGTGGGTGATGATGATTTAGATTGGCCCTTCATACATCCTCATGGCAGACGAGATTCCTTTCTGACATCCTGGCTAGGACTACATTTGAGAAGGTATGTTTTATTTTATTGTACTATAGAAAATTGTCACATATAAGCTTGTTCTGTGTGCATCTGCTCTGTGCATCTGCTGCTGAGAGAGAGGGGAGAAGAAGAAGAAGAAGAAGAAGAAGAAGAAGAAGAAGAAGAAGAAGAAGAAGAAGAAGAAGAAGACCCTGTGCATAAAAAATAAATGGTTATATGTGCTGGGGACTATGGCAATCTAGGAATCCTTTGTTTACTTCTTATATGATATGTTGTTGTTGTTGTTCAGTTGTTCAGTCGTGTCCGACTCTTCATGACCCCATGGACCAGAGCACGCCAGGCACGCCAGGCATATATGATATAGTATGATATATTTCTCTGATGCATATGTGTATTTTGTATTGCAATGACCTTTGCTAATAAGCAATAAACTTGAAGTGAAATGAACAACAACAACAAAATGTGAGCAAATTGTTAAAGAAACTGTGATCTTAACTAGACATTATGGAGGTCATGTGGCTGTTGCTGACACTCATCTCCCTAATGGCTAGTAAAAGTGACACATGCTGTGATGTCATTGCATTCAATGACACATGTTGTGATGTCATTGCATTCAGTGTTGCTCATTCCAGTTCATTGTCTGATGTTCGCAGAGGCAGGGAAATGCTGAAAGTGATGCCTCACTTCATATATTTATTTACCAGTCGTGGGGAGGACTGCAGCATTTATTTATTAAATGTATGTTTCACCTAATGCAAAATGCCTCTAGGTGACTTACAATTAAAGCAAAAACATACAAATACAAAGGGGGGAGAGGCCTCGATTCAGAGCAGCTATGTACCCCCATAATTTCTACTTAGGTTCTCTAATTTTCCCAAAACATGTTGCTTTTAAATACATGTGTAAGAGATTTCCCACATGCATGCATATGTACTGGGGAGTTTGTTAATCTAGTCTAATGAGTTATTGTTAATGTGAAGGGAGACGTGTGAGCCTACTGATCTCCACCCCCCGGTAGAGTTACCATCTTTCTGCCAAAGTTCATGAGACGTAGCCTCTTTGGTAGATGGTTTGGAGCTGAACTATCCCAGCTCACTCCCAAGCTCAACCTGTCACTTCAGCTCCTGAGGCTCTACAACCCACCCCCACCACTAAATCAAAAGTCCCACCTTCACCAAGTGCTAAGAAACGAACAGTGCCCTGCCTCAATCTCGTGGAAGTAACACCATTAAGGAACACAAATGGATTCTGTACTTTGATGTGTTTTCTCTCTGAGTAAAAGGGATCACTCATCCATCGCACAATTGTGTGAGAAACTTATTAGATTCATGCAGGCAAGTAGCAGCATGTGATTAGCATTTGAGGACTGATGCAGTTAGGTACCAGGAGAGAATTGGGTATGTGTGTTTTCTCTTTATTTTTCTTACCTAATGTGTGTTGCACTGGGAGAAGGTCTTTTTTCTATGCCTCTCCGATGGTGCTGATCAATGTATTCATGACTGTTACCCACCACAGAAGTGGAGAGAAAGTTTGATCAAAACAAGGATTCCTGAATGGGATGCATCAGCAGAATGAATGAGGGCCTAGATGTGTCCATGGCCATAGCGGAGCCTTTTTTCTTGTTGCTGCGGATGCTGCTTGGCAGCCCTGCAAGGAAACTCTCATCCAGCAAGAAAGAAAACTCTCATGCATCTCCAATAGTGGCAGGAACAGTCACGGTATAGCAACAGCAGCAGCAGCAGCAGCAGCAGCAACAACAACAACAACAACAACAACAACAACAACAACAACAACAACAACATGCCACAGCAGGGACTGGTTGCGATTTTTAAGGCTACATAGCCTTCATTCTTTGGAAAACAAGAAAACTTGTTTAATGTTGCTGAACACAACTGTTCAGAGCACAGTACCGACCCATCTGAATGCACCTGCTATGGCCACAAAGTTTGGTGGATTTTAAAAACGGCAACAACTTTAAAACATACCCGCAAACCAAAGGGAAAAGGTCGCCCGTTCTTTTAGCTTCCTGCCTGCTGTTACTTCACCTGTTCTCTGAACAACATTTTTTTCTGGTACTGTCGCCGACCCAGCACAAAAAGTCTCGACTGCTTATGGGTCACCCTTAGATAAATTGTCTATCTTAAAGAACATGATGATGTGCGAGAAGGCATTTTGGGGAAAAAAGGAAAAAGGAAAAAGCCTATAAACTGTTTCAACAGCTGTTTTGGCTTGGTACGTACAAGGACTACTCTGCCAAGAAGCAAGGGCTGCTGAGGCTGAATCCAGCAATGTGTTAATGCCCAAGGGTATTGAAAGCAGGATGCCAAGGAGTTCACGTCCCACTGGAATGATATTTATGATACAGAAGAGAAGATGGAATAACATCAGAGGACTGGTTGCCCGACTGAAAGAGATCAATCCCATCATTTGTCATTGCTCCAAGAACCCTGGCATTTTCAATGCCGTTTGCAGCTCTAATCACTCATGTTATTGCTTAGGCTGTAAATACTTTCAGTGGCAGATCAATGCCCCGAGACACAGAGCAAAGAGGTATGTTAGTAGCAGATCAATGGCCAAGGGAGACATGCATTGATATTTTAACCCTTGTGTTACAAAACCCAATGGTCAACAGGTAGCTTTGTGCCTTATTAGGCAACCGGGCTTAATCACAAATCAACACCCCCACTCCCAAATACTGGTCTTACAACCAGTCCCTCTTCCAAGGAATGGCTCTGTGAGGGGAATAAGGGTCTCCTAATAACTCTCAAGACCCATAGCAAAATGCAGTCCCCATCATTCTTTGGGGGAAGTTATAACTGTTAACTGGTATGATGGCACTTTAAATGTGTGGGGCAAATGGTAGGAATCTGACTTTTTGCATACTGATGATGATGATAATGATTATGGTATGAAAAACAGTGTTTGCCTCCTCACACTCTGAGACCCTGTTCTCCAGAGGCCCTAGGCACAACTACTTCTTACGGATTTTGTGCCAATCACCTAAAAGACCTATTTACGTCCTTCCCAACAAAGAGCTTTTATGCTAGCAAGACTAAATGCTTTCCCCTCAGCAGTGACCATAGGTAGATACTTGCAAATTTCTTATCAAGCCCGCCTGTGTGCCTGTAATCAGAGAGTACCAGATTCACTGGACCATATTCTTTTGGACTGCCCTTTGCACAGCAGACTCCACAAACAGATGCTGAGCAAGATATTGGACCTGTGACCCATGGCTCTGAGAGAAAGCCAAATGAGGTTCCTCCTGGAGGACAAGGACAAGGACGTTACTGCCCCAGTGGTGTCCCTTTTAATCTCCATCTTACCCGAAAGGGTTCTTAATTAATCATCCCTCTAGGGGAACAATCGAATACCTTGTGATCCTCGACAGCCTCACTCCTGTCCCTTTTTAAATGTATCCTAGTGTTTTGATATATTTTAACTCATAATGCCAATAAATGTATTTGTATTGTATTATTATGATTATGGTGGCAATGAAGAAAAACAAGATGAATTTGGAAATACTTTAGCCTATTTCCAATTCTGGTTTGTGAAGGGGAGCCCTTTGCTTATTTTATTGCATTGCACACATATTGGGAGCATAGCTGTCAACCTTCCTTTTTCTTGCATTGGGAAACGGCCATAGCTGTCAACCTTTGCAGTGGGAAACGGCACTGGAAAAAGGGAATCTCCCACAAAAAAGGGAAAGTTGACAGCTATGATTGGGAGTTGGATGCTGAACGAGAAAGATCAGGGTTCTAAACTGAGTGGGGAACCTACACAAGTAGAGAAATCCCCCACCTCAGAAGTTATCCTTCCAGCTCATGGAGGGAGATGGGGATGGCAACAAGAGTAGCACAGCTAGTGCACTCACCCCAACTCTCCCTCATTGCCTAAGGTATTGGCATGTCTGAACTGGGCTACGTGTGCTTTCAGTTGTAAAGGTACAAGTTTTTCATATGTATTCTCCCATGAGCTTTTTTAATTCTCAAAAGGAATTTTATCTACTGGAAACACCTTATTCATTGTCAACATCCCCCTTGTCTCCAATTTTTTTTATGATTCCTTGGGTAATAATACCTAATATTAATTCTACTGATTCATTTGTAATAATGCACTTGTGTTTGTACGTCGTTAAGGCTCTTTGCTAAGCCAACAACCAATTAGTTGCTTTATTTTCCTAGGTTTAGGAAATCACATGCTTTAATAAGTAGACTGAATATGAAGCTGTTATTACAGGGATGGTGAACCTCCAGATGTTGCTTGACACCAAACCCCATTGGTCACGCTGGCTAAGGATGATGGGAATTGAAGTCCAATACATCTGGAGGGCAACAGGTTTCCTATTCCTGAATTAGCATATGATGGCAATGCACTGATAAAAATATATAATAAGAATTTAAAATGACCTCCCCTGCTACACACACACACACAGAGAGAATTTTCACCAACATATATATTCATTTTTTTTCTACAGTCAAGATTAAGATTTTGAGGGTGGAATAGATGAGATCTATTTATTTAATAATACCTTTATTGTCAATGTACAAGCTGTGTACAATGAAATTAACCGAGCCTCCCTCCCCTCCCCTCCACACAAACACTCAATCTCATTGCACTCTGTGTGCTTGTCGCACAACACACCAACCCTGAAAGTCTGTTGCACTATATTATTTTCCGTTCAGCAGCCTAACAGCCCATGGATAGAAACTGTTTTTTAGCCTGTTGGTATGGCTGATTATACTTCTATATCTCAATAATGTGCTTGATTGCTAATTGTATTGCCATCCTGAAAATCAATGCAGTAAATAAAAAAGCAAATAAATAAAAGTTTCCTCTTTTCTCCAAAATGATGTTAACCTTAAGTTATAACCTCTCTAAGTTTCTGTTTACAAATTCTGCCTGATTTCCCCTAAATGGTCCCCCCCCCATCCTATAATCTCTGGCCAGACCTTCAAACAGATCGTTAAAGCAACTTTTAAAAATGAATCCAAATGAATTCCATTTTTGGTGGCTAATTTAATTTTAGGGAAATGCCTATGTGGCGTATGTTACAAAAATTTCTATAAGATACATTTTATCCCAACAGTGAGGATTATCTGACTTTTAGAAGCTAATCCTCTTGAATGGTATGTCTCAGTCCTCTGAGAAGACATGTAAGATTTTTAACATTACAAGTGTTTCAATTTTATCTTCATTCATTCGGATGGTGACACTTGAAGAAGCACGCCCCCTTTTGAGCATAAGGATGGGTAATATTTCTCATGCCACATTTGGAAACTTTGCCAATTATGTCTTATTATCATAAGGAGCATCTTACACTTACCATTTTTAAAATTCTCTTTCCCCTTATTTCCTACTTCACAATATATCCCATTGAGCTTTTCATGTCAAGCATCAGTTAACAAAAAGGTGGCTCACCAATTTGCTACTCTTTCTGACATTTGAGGAAGAAAAAACCCATCATTGTGAGAGAACACATTTAGATAGGATTATGCAGACAGAGTGTGAACAAGTTCCGTACAGTGGTACCTCTGGTTGCAAACGGGATCCATTCCAGAGCCCTGTTCGCAACCTGAAAGGTCCACAACCTGAAGCGCCGAATCTGCGTGTGGTGCGATTTGGCGCTTCTGTGCATGCGCGCCATGCCGAACCCGGAAGTAATCCATTCCGGTACTTCTGGGTTCGGCGCGTTCGTAACGCATGCCAAATGCAACCTGCAGCGAACACAACCAGAGGTATGACTGTATTTGAATACATATACAGTTTCACCAGGGCTTTTTTTCAGCTGGAACTCAGTTCTGTCACCCCTCAGGTGAGCACCATTGCCATCATAAGAGAACAGGGGAGGTGTTCGTGGTGAGTTCCTGCAACTCTTTTTCTTGAAAAAAAGCACTGAGTCTCACCATACACTTACTGATAAGAATATTCTGTTAATACCAGCACATGTTGTTGTAGTTTATTAATGTATATATTGAAAGACCTTTCCCCACTCAATAATCTAGACTACTGGTATTCCAAGACATGGCAAATGACCCTTCTTGGGGAAAAAATATTGCATATGCTGTATTTTTCCATCTATAAGACACCCCCCTGTATATGATCCCCCTATTTGAGGGGACTCAATTTTAGGAAAATGAGGGTAGATGGCCTGTGTGCCTCCCCGCCCCATGCAACTGCGGGCAGGAAACATTCCCTAGATCATTTCCCGCCTGCACGAAGTTGTGCTCCCGCCAGCCATCCAGTTGGCGGGAGCAAAACCTCCCCTGATGCCGCCGCCATGCGGGAAAGGATCCAGGGAGCACCCGCGTGCAACCGCATCAGGGGAAGCTGCGCTCCCGCCAAGGAGCTGGCTGGCAGCGTGCAGAAGAAGAAGAAGAGTTTGGATTTGATATCCCACTTTATCGCTACCTGAAGGAGTCTCAAAGCGGCTAACATTCTCCTTTCCCTTCCTCCCCCACAACAAACACTCTGTGAGGTGAGTGAGGCTGAGAGACTTCAGAGAAGTGTGACTGGCCCAAGGTCACCCAGCAGCTGCATGTGGAGGAGCGGAGACGCGAACCCGGTTCTCCAGATAATGAGTCTACTGCTCTTAAACACTACACCACACTGGCTCCGAGTGCAGCTTCTTCCCCCTTCCCACAGCTGCGGGCAGGAAACACCCCCCAGATTGCTCCCCACTCACTGCAGCATCAGGGGAAGCTGCGCTCCTGCCAACAAGCTGGCTGGTGGTGCACCACTTCTCTTCTCCCCCCCCCCCCATGCCACTATACATGTATTGGACAACCCCAGTTTTTTGATGTGATTATTGTGTCAAAAAACCTCGTCCAATACACGGAAAAATATGGTACTCAAAGTATCCCGGGTCCTTTGAGTACTTCTTTGCCTTTTGGTTTAATTTTATTTCATATACAAAGTCAGGAGCTCAGGATCATCAGGTCCCACAGGTGTGTGAGAAAGTCTGGATTCAGTACAGTTTAAGGCTACCTTTTTCATCTTTTTGGAAACAATAAATTGTAAGGTTTTTTTTTATTTAGACAATGGAACCCTTTGTAACCACAGACCACACATCCTTTCCTTCTTAGTATGTTTTATTATTGACTCAGTGAATCACATAGCTGTATCCCATGTGTTCTTAGTGGCAATTGTGAGAACTTGCTATTTTTAAACCAGGTTTCTCCCCTGCTTTCTTTTATCTGTAACCTATCTGTTGTTACTAAAATCCAATTTAAAAAAGCAGGGTATACTCGCATGCCAAAATAGCTTCTAAGCAGTTTACAAGTATAAATTCAATTATATAACATCCACTCTTAATTAAAATGCACAATAACACAGTTCCATCAATATATGGAAAATACCCATAATGAAAATATACCATATGCTCGCCATATGTGTATGACTAAACCATGAGGAACAAGAAGAGAGAATCTGTTATGTGAATAAAATTATAACCTATTCTATCCAACTCTATAGCCTGTGCAGGCTGTACCACTGGGCTTCTAGAATTCTATGGCTCTAAGACAATTCAAGTGTGAGTCTAACCCAGTCCACTAAAAACATCCAGTTACTCGTCCATCCATCTCTGCACCCAAGGCTGTGTTTTACCACCTTTCCCCTACATCTTAAGTCCACAGCTGTCGATTGTGGCTTTCATACCTTAAGATGGACTGAAGCCACAAAAAACAATTGTACATACTGGTCATTTGCTTTGTAAATCAGCCTAGTTTTGTCTCGGAATCTCACAGCTCCAAAGAACATAAGGAACCCCTTATTTCTGAACACCTCCAGCTCCGAGTAATTCCACAGTGCAGACACCAAGGCTGCCAGGATTCTATCCTTTGGAAATGTGGAAACGGCAACTTGAGAGTGGCTTGACTGAGTCTTGCTGATTCAGGACTTAAAAAAAGGAAAACTTCCTCCATCAAAAACATGCTGCCACATTCTGTGAAAACTACATTGAAAAAACGTGTTATTGCATTTTATCCGGCTCTGCAAAACTACAGTGTGTCATGGCATCACATGACATGCAGCCCTACGTAATGCAACACACATTGGAGATAAATTCCCTTTTTCCATTGTGGCTGGGAGTAAATTACAGATAGGAGCTTACCATAATGAACCACAAGCTGGCAGGCCAACCGGATTTCTGTCTGACCAAATTATTATCAAGAGAGTTCAACTGTTCTCAAGTTCAATGGTTAAAAAAGGGGGAGGCTGGGAGAGACTTAAGAAGGTAACTGTGGTGATTTATGGTTTCTTTAACTTTCAAATTCTGCGCAGGCCACAAAGAGTGGATTCCGTCTTGTAGTTATGCTTGCTTGGTATTCATTGAATTGTTTTTTTTTTAGTATACCCTGCTTAAAATGCAATACCGTAGTACCATAGTCACAAAAGCACAGCAAAGGTTATATAAATCCCCTACCTGCTTAATACGGGACACTTGGAGGGTATGGGTTTAGGGTGGCATAACCATGACTGTCAGCGACTGAAACAAACACTGGGACCCATGAGATCCTGAAGTTTGAGCAATATTAATGGTCGCCAAGCTTCAGCAGTTGACGGTGCCTATCTTGAGCAGGAGTAAACACAGGTCCTGGCCTTCAATGGGTATAAAAAGGTCCATTAGTTTCTTTTTTAAAAAGAACATGTCCTCATGCAGTGCATTGATAGGGCCCTAGTAATCTGCACCCAAGCCATAACTATAGATGGCCATAACTATATATCACACAACAGATCATTTGAAATGTGTTCTTCTTCCCTTTTCCCATAGGGGCGTCACTACGGAGAATTCTTTAAATAAAGATTAATGGGCATTGTCCCCACTGTTCATTCGTTCTGTTGTGAGAGGTAATTTAATTATTGTGTAAATAATTAAACAGCATAATTAATTATATAGCTTGAGGAAGCTTTTAAGCATGCTTATTCTTGTGATGGCTTGTCAGCCAGCTCTTACTTCAGTTGACAGATGGAGCCTTCTAATATACTGCTCTCACTTACATTAGTCCAATAAAATATAAATCTGAGGGAAGCTCACCTTAAAGTCATCAGCAGCCATTGCTATATTTTGAATGTTATGATACTCGGTAATCCCAATATAAGATGGTCCACGCAAACCAGTTGTTCTAATTAAAAGCATATTTAAACAATGTAGAGTGAGGCTCTACTAAATTGTCTGGCTGCGAGTGAGCCCTACTGAATTCAGCAGGGCTGATTTCTGAGAAGGTATGTCTAGCATTCTGCTGAGATAATTTTTAGAAAAGGTTTCAGAATAGCAGGGGTTGAAGAGGAGTCACCTTTGCTATATTGCACTACTGTGTAATTGTTCTCTGGTGTATAGTGTGTATAGTGATAATGATGGGGGGGGGACAGGACCATTCCCAGCATGTGCTGCTTATCAATGGCTCCTAAATGCCTAAGAGTCATTATTATGGCTCAGTATGGGGTATAGTTAACTAACTAACAAGTTCCTAGTTCTTACTTGCATAGTAGTAATGATGCTGTCTCCAGGTTGGGCTGGTTTCCCCAATAACAAACCATGGTGTGCTTTGCAGCAAACCCTGCCTTTGCTAGCTGCTCTCACCTAGAACTCCTCCACTTTATATTGACCATCTAGTTCCAACCATCATTTTAGGCAACATCTGCCCCAAACAGGTGGGACGCGGGTGGCGCTGTGGGTTAAACCACAGAGCCTAGGGCTTGCCGATCAGAAGGTCAGCAGTTCAAATCCCCATGACGGGGTGAACTCCCATTGCTCGGTTCCTGCTCCTGCCAACCTAGCAGTTCAAAAACACATCAAAGTGCAAGAAGATAAATAGGTACCACTCTGGCGGGAAGGTAAATGGTGTTTCAATGCACTGCTCTGGTTCACCAGAAGCGGCTTAGTCATGCTGGCCACATGACCTGGAAGCTGTACACCAGCTCCCTCGGCCAATAAAGTGAGATGAGTGCTGCAACCCCAGAGTTGTCCGTGACTGGACCTAACAGTCAGGGGTCTTTACCTTTACCCTTTACCTCAAACAGAAGTGCATGTGGACTGTACCACTTCAGATAGCAGTTTTGGTGAGGGCTGCAGGCTTAGGCACTCTCCCCAGTAAAGCCACCAACCTAGTCAGCTAGCGTACTAGGAATGGCTAGGCTAGAATCCTGTCTCTAGCACTAGGAAAGGAGAGTATCAATTGTGTTAATGCTGCACATATATGAATCTCCCATCTCTTTTGGTGTGCGTTATCTGTGATTTTATAGATTATCATTCTAATTCCTGAGAGAAAATTAAAGGCAAAAGTGTGGGTGGAGAGGTTGGTTTCTTACATTCTAAATATTCCACCTGAAAACTGAAAAACAAAATGAAGAAGTCCCCCCCCCTCCTAAAAGCACATACTTGTACTCTGCATATTATTGCTTACTGCTGTTAAGTATTGCTATTGTTAAAATGCTCTGCCACTGTTTATTACCCTTGCCACCAAAATAAATGCCTGTAAAACAGACTTTTTGCATAAAGAGATCATTTGAACAGGTTGTTTAGTTTTGGTAATATAATTTGACATCTAAACATAAGCTGAGAGGGATCTCACACAAACACTTTGATAATATGATTCATTGTCAAATGTTTGTTTTGTCTATCTGGTACTCATTAATTAATTCTTTTTAATATAGCCTGGCTTTACCGATTTGGAAAAAGAGAATTATTCTTATTGATGTTGCTAAAATATCCAGGTGGTTTGAATTCTACCGATGAGATGCTCTAATCGAGCACATTTGTGTAGCCCTAATCAAATCTCTGCTAACAGATGTGAAGCACCCAGTAGTGGAGAAAATGTTTGTGTCTATATGATAATTAAATTACATCAATAAAGAGGAGGAATGAACAATGATGGCTATAGTTTCTTTAAACCCAGGTTATCGTTGTTAAGCAGACCCTTCATTAAATCCCCCCCCCCCTTTTTAAAAAATAGGACAAACTTTTATATTTCAAAAACAAAATTGAATGCCCTGGTATTGTAGCTTCACTTGTGAGCTTCACTGTAGTACCGGTAGGTCTTTGAGGCTGGTGGGATGTAGAAACCTGCCTTCAAATAAATATCACTAATTTGCTCAGTAATCATTTTCAAGGAGCGGGGGGGTGGGGGGTGGAATGTACTAGATTCAATTATCTCCTTCCCCATTTAATTCCGCCCTTCCAATTCAAACAGTTTTCAGCATACAGCTTACAGGTTCCCATCTTCAGATACTGGCTGTTACATGCAACTAGTTACTAGTGACTAGAGATGAAGCAGAGCTACAGACTCCCAACATCCATGATTGGTAAAAATTTACTCATCCTTGCGGCCCCTTTGTAGTAGTCCTGGGCTGGATCTAGACTCATCAAAGAAGTATTTCACTTTAAAGCATTGTAAATTTAAACAGGATAACAGGTAGAGAAAAATGTGACTCTACATCGCTATCTGGCACAATGTTATATCGCACATACAACACATATACCGGTAAATAGCTTTTTCTTTACCAGTCTAGTGGAGTCCTTGTTCAGGTGCTTCCGCCCCACACAATTAGAATAGCATGAACCACAGGACAGAGTTTGTATTGTTGACCCTACTGCTTCCATTGGTAGCTCCATCACCCTCCATGCACTGGAGGGGTGGCATCTGCAGTAGGAAACAGCTGTAGCTGCGGAGGAATAAACACAGTTGCTATGCACTAAATGCACTGTCAGAGACAGTATGCCCCCCTCAATGCCAGTTTCTGGGACCCCCAGTGGGGAGAGTGCTGCCGTGCTCAGGTCCTTCTTTCTGGCTTCCCCATAGGTATCTAGTTGCCCACTGTGAGAACAGGATGCTGGACCAGATGGGCCATTGGCCTGATCCAGCAGAACTTTTCTTATGTTCTTAGGAGACTCCCTACACAAATCGGATCCTCCCTCACAGAGACCACATGTTGCGGTGTGACCTGGCAACCAGACCCTGTGTTGTGGGTGGGACCGTTTGGAAAGCCACAACACCCTATTGGTAGGTCCCTCAATGCTGGGAACAATCAGGCCAATGGGACGCAAGTAAAGGGCATCTATTTAAGCCCATGCACGTGTGCCTGAGCTTCCTCTTGGGGCTAGTCCATCGGAACACCCGCCCACCTCTCCCTACTTTTAGGGCTTGTGCGCTTGACCTTGCTATGCCATCGTGGGTCGCCTGTCGTTGGGACAGGGGCACAGCAGGAATTTTCCCCACTTGGCTGATGGGCTGTTGCCACTTGGGTTTTGCCTGCCGTGTAGCAAATCATCACAACTTGTAAGGTTGCGGATAGGCTCTGGTTCAAGTGATAGGGGTGGCAGAATGGTCTGGCCATCCCTATGCGAAGGGTATTCCGATAAAGGAATCCAGGGACTCAATGGTTTGGTCAACCCTGAGAGGGGTTATGCTCATGCCCGAGTCCAGGGGACATCAGGGTGGCGGACTGGCGGGGTCCCGCTTTCCGCTGTCCCTGGTGTTCACCTTTGACTGACTTACGATATAGCTCTGGGTCAGTGCTGCCTGCAAGGGTACAGGGAGCTAGTCAAACCAGAGCCTATGCAACCACTCACTTGATTGTAATCAATAAAGTTGTGGCCTAAATTCTGCCAAAAACCAAACCAAATATCTGAGTCATGTGTGAATTTATTTCTAGGGAATGGTTAAAAGGTATAAACACGCAATCAGGGCCTAGAACAGCTACAGAAGTCACCCTCCAATTTGTTGAGGGGCTGAGAAATGGGAAAGGGATGGAGGAGGTGGCACCAACCCCCTTCTCCCTTCCTGTGATTCTAATTGCTTTTTTGCAGGAGTTAATACATGGGCAGGGCTAGTGTTGCAGCTATAACTCCTACACTGAACAATCCTTGGAAGCACAACAGTTAGAAATTCCACAGGGTGTTTTTTTCCCCCCTTAGCATGTATTTGTGGAGGAAGATTCACCTATTTTATTTTTGCCTGCCATGCCACTGTTTGACTTTTATTTTTTCTTCAGTGATTCTATATCCTGAGGACATCTTCATCTGGAGCTATGTTGGGTTAAAAAAAAAAAGGAAATATGCCAATTCTACCTAAATCTCATACAGCTTCATACCAATTCTACTTAGCCTAGATCTACAGTCTTCCCATGCAGGGATGTCAGAGTACTACATTTCATGGTCAGCAAAATCGCTGGGGAAACTTACAATGCAACGGGGCCAAAACAGTTATATTTTTCAATGGTGCTTATGACCATATATTTAGGGACAGGGTGTTTGCATTGGGCTGAGATCTCTGGTGCTGCGCGCCAAGCTGCAGCTGCAGGCCAGCTCCCAATTTAGCCATATTTTTGCTCCAAACACAGGAACAATTCTCTCTGTGTGCACTTTAGTCTATGCTCTGACCTTGCTGGAGGCTAAGTAATGTCACCAGCTGCATGTGTAATGTGGTCACTGGTGATGAAAAGTGAACTGGCGTAATTCGCCTAGGGATGCAACCCCTTTTAACATATCTAACATTCTTGCAGGTGTGGTGGCTTTTATTTGTGTGCTTTACTTTGTTTGTTTATTTGTCTGACTAATCAAGCCAAGTCCTCCGTACTCATCTTCTGATTCACCAGTCTCAAAATATTGAGGATTCAGCCTCTAGATTGTTTCCAGTCGTTAGATGTAACTGATCCCAATGAAGAGAAAGCAGGATAGCTGTATGCAAAAATAAAAAAATAACAGCTGGATTAGGGTTTTTCCCCCTCCCTCCAGATGATGGGAATGTAGCTGTATCCACACTTTCCTGAAGGTTTGCGGGCGGAGAAAGGAAAATAAACCCTTGAACCAATCAGAAATGTCAGAAAAGTTCTAATATCTCTCGTTTGAAGAATGATGACAAAAGTGGGCATGCAAAGGAATGATCAGTGCCGGATTTACGCATAAGCTAAACAAGCTATAGCTTAGGGTCCAACTCTCTTGCCCCCCCCCCCAAAAAAAAATAAAGGGGAAAAACTGGATGTACATTTCTAAAATATAAGATAAAAAACAAATAAAACCTGCATACAGCAACAGTGTTTTGTGTTGTGTAGGCTCCTGTGATGTAAGTAATGGGCCCTGCCTGCTAGCCTGCTCCCTAAAATATCACTGATTTGCTTATTTCTATATATAGGGTGCCTACATTCTGCATGGACTAGTTGCATTGCAACATGTGCAAATGGCTTTAGAGACCTATTACATCCACAAATTACCATATAGCATATATTCAACACAAAAAACAGCAACAAATTGTTGTTGACAAAAGGACAGCTGGACATACAAAAGGGCCCCATTACCTTCAGTAGCTTAGGGCCTCATCAAACCTAAATCCGGCCCTGGGAATGATTATGAAATGACAGGTGTTTCCTTCTTTAAATGAATATCCTTCACTGACATTATAGATATATAATTTAGACTTATATACCGTAATCATATCGTTTTAGTTAACAGGGTATTTTCACTGCTGGGACAGAGAAAGATCTCACTCTTGCCATTTAAAGAGGAAGCTGTAGAATCTTTCATCTTTCTGTGAGTGATGTTCTTATCTTAATCACCTGGTCCATTCTATCTTATCTCATAACAGGATCTTATTTACAGGACTATAGAGCAAAGGTTATTGTGAATAATTTGGCTAAAATTGGGAGATTATTGCATGTTCAAAGGCAAATGGCACCATGACTAATTTTTTGGCAGGAAATGTTCTGGATCAGGTCCACACAGCTGCTTTTTCTTCAAAATAAAAGTGAGCAGTTAAAATATTATTTTCATTATTTTAAAGGGGATGTTTGTTCACCATAGTTTGGCCCTCAAGGGGGCACGTGGGTTTCAATAAAGCTCTTCTGCCCCCAATAATTTGAGCAGTGTTCCCCAAGTCATTTCTTTCATCTCATTAACCCTTTCCCGCTTGTATCTCCCTTGGCTGCCTATATTATAAAATTAATGTTTATTGTACTTTTCCCAAAGAAAGAATAAAGAAAACATAAATCAAAAGATCAGAAAATGCAATGCACATATTGTACCCAAACCTGAAGGATCTCTTCAATTAAGACCATGCTTCATAAAATTAACAGTCATACAATATTCATACAGTAATCAAGGCCATCCAAAGATATCTGTGTTGAGTTGACTTGAGAAACATAGGGCTGAAGAATTAAAGTTCATCGATGTAGGAAACATCAGCCACCTTCCATACTGCTACTTTCCCAACACATTCGCCTACTCTGCAACTTCATTCTTCTGTGCCTTTTGCACCGTGAATAGGAGGTTCTTCCCAACCACCCTTTTCCTCCTTTCATGTAAACACATCTCCTAAAATTACAAAAGAATGGCTTTCTTTAAAGTGGAACCATTCCCGAGTTTGTAAATATGCTGCGGTTGAAAATGAGTTAAAAATACAGTCAAAGGGATTTGCTTTCCTCACTCCTTCCTGTGAATCGTGACCTTTGCTTTTTTCAACTTCCTCAATTTCGTTTCAGTAAATTGTCCTAGAATGGCACAACACCTGCTTTGGGTACTTGAGAAATTGACTTTTCCTGCAAATTACCCTGATCAGTGACCTTGTCTGGCTGCTAAAGGGGTTTGGAGGAGCAACGTAACTTTATGTGTGGCCATATTCATTCTGCTCCTTGATATTTAGCCCTTTGAAGTTGACTTATCTCTCTAATGTACAGTTTCAAGGGGGTGAGGTGCTACAAAGCACTTGTCATCTAGGAAGGAAAGCTACTTAAAAATGGCAAAGTTAAAACATATTGGAGACATCTCAAAATTCTCCTAATAATGACATTTGAGGGAGAGATTCTATAATATTTATGAATCATTTAAACATTTCTTCCAATCCTTATTTACTAGAGGGACACAACCAAAAGCACATTTTTAAGAGCTTCTGTTTGAAGGTGTGATCTTACACATTTTGCAAACGTTTTGGGGTCATAGGTTATTTCTGGAACATTGTTAGGAAAATTATATGTTTCCTGCAATTTTGACTTTTTTTTTTTAAAAAAAGAAGAAACTTGTATTTTAAAATATATATATTATAATGAGTAGATCTTCCTAGTTAACAGGTGTTAATCCTCAAGCACTGTCCCAAGGGCAAACTGTGTGAGTAAAGAGGCAATTCTCAGCATCCTGAAGATCCCACAAATTGGCCCATGGAAAAGTTCTGAAGCTACTTGAAGGCCAGATGGCATGAGAAGCTTGTCAAATATCAAAGGGAAACCTGTGTAAATGTAAACATATTTGCAGCATTGCACTTCATCCTGACAAGCTTTTAAGATCCAATGGCAGATTTTAGTCGAGAAAAGACAATCAGTTCAGAAACTACAAGGGGTTGGGGTTGGAGGAGAGATCTTTGAAATTTGATAGGCATTTCCCAGTTTTATTTTATTTACATCTGTTCTGCCTAGTTTTCTCTAGCAGCAAACAGAAACTTTTGGAATTTACCCAAAATTCTGGCTCATATTCTGCAGTTTCAGATGGGGAACAATAGCCAAAGATTGGCAGGTTATATTACCCATTTCTTTCATTTTTGCCTCTCCGTTTTCATTGTTGCAGTAGCATTCAGAAGGGCCAACCTGAAGTCTGATCTTCAGACAATTATCTCAGACTGGGGCTTGATCTTACTGGATCCCAAAGCTGCTGTGTAGAGTTCAAAAAATAACCCAACACCCAGCTTCCTGGAATGCACAGTTCCATGTGCCAACGCTCCAAAGAGAGGATTTCATCCATGCTGTTATGGCTACTGTCATTGACGTGCTGGTCTTTGCCACTTCTCTCCATTAAGTATATAAGAACAACTCAAAAGCTGCTTGCAGGGAGCCCTGTGCCACCTTCCTAACCTAAGAGACCATTTGATTGGCCCTAGGGATGGTGATTTTAATTGCCAGGGGGCTCTTCTGTGGCAAGTGCTCAATGGTACTACCCTATCAGAGGAAGAGGCTTGCGTGTAGCACCAGTGTGGGGAACCTTTGACCTCCCAGATGTTGCTGAACTACAACTCCCATCACCCTTGGCCATTGGCTATGCTTGCTGTGGCTGATGGGAATTGTAGTTCAATAATGTCAATATTAGAAACACAATATTAGAAACAGTTTAAAACAACTTAAAATTTCAGAAATAAGGTGGGTCCTAAAAATTAGATGGCAGTAGTCAAGGCAAGTGATGGTCAAGGGTTGTAGCAGCAGATGCAGCTAGTAAAGGATGTGTTTGGGGAATATCAATTCGCTATTGTTATGCTTTAAAAACTCAATAACGGCAAGAGATACCGCATGGGCAATAGAGGATATTTCCCCCACATCCCAGAGCTGTTGCAGGTGCGGCAAAAAATATCCTGGCACCAGTTATTGTTCTCTTAGTTGCTTTTCATACGGTATTTATCCTATTTCCGAAACGCCTACGTGCATTGGAGAAGTGGGTTGGTCTAATGCAGGCTCGTGTTGTTTTAAACCATGTATAATTTGATTGAAGCTCTAATGTGCTTGCTGTAAAAATTAGCACCCAACACCAGATTTTATTGTACATTCAATCAATTAAAACGCACATCACATCTTGAATCTGTTAACTTTCAGATAAGTGCCATTAGACCAAAAATATGCTTTAAGTAGTGTTTACACATTTATTTACAAAAGACAATTATTTAAACAAAGGAACATTCCCAGCTAATTGATATGAAGATATGAGAAAATGCAATTAATCATCATTAGCGTATGCAGCTTTTTATTCATTTATGGTATGCAGCTGTGGGAATAACAGGCTGTGACACTACTTCAGGCTGTTGCTAGCAGAAGCTCCTACCCGTCTAAATTAGAAAATGCCAGCCCAACACACCAGTACTGGATAGTTTTAACTCTTTGCAATTCTCTGTCACCGCATCATCCTTAGTTCAGTGCATGGCAAAATATCTGCACCATCTGGAGATAGCAGGGCTTTTCATAGGTTTAGGTTAGTTGGGATGAATGTGTGCAGGGGAGCAGGACTGCAGCATCAGGCTCCATCAAAAATCTGTGATCAACTATTTGAAGGTCAGAAGAGAGCATAAGCACATGGGGACCTTTCCATTAGATCTGGTGCAGGGATGGGTGAATCGGTCCGTTTTCCTTTCACTCTGTTCTTTATTACTCCGGTCTTAGGTTTAGTTCCTACCCTGTTCCCACGTTGGTTTGTGAATTTTTCTTTTAAAAAGTATGCACCAAAATTGAAATGCCTTTTGTTCCCATTTCTCCTAAGAGTTGCATCTTTGCATGCCATTTTCCCCAATAATATCGTGCAGCTTTTGTGTGCCATTTTCAGGAACACATGCACTATAGTGCACAATTTTTAGTTGAAGAATTGCACCACAAGATTGAGAGAAGTGCAGGTTTTGAAAGAGAGCTCGGTTTGGGTTCAGGAGGTGCGAATTAGGTAGATTCGCATTACAATGTGTCCTGAATGCATTTCTTCCCGATTCCTGCTGCTCCCTGTTTCTGTGGAGAAGTTCACAGGCACACAGGGTGTCTGACTGAAAATGGTTTCCCAGCCCAGAGTCAGATGGATTCTTGGTTCGATCCCACATGGATCCTTTGATGTTATTATCCGATCTGCTTTTACATTAAAGAAAAATGGGGGTAGCATATAGGATACTTGGCAGCATGAGCTGCTGAATAATGCTGAGGGTGAGGCTGGAAGATCAGATTGTATACAAGAATCTATCATTAATCTTTTAAATAACACTTTCAGGCATGACTGTGTAAACAGACATCTGCAATGCCCCATAGTCTTCAAAAGGCTGTTTCATGGAAAATATAGTGCAGAAACTAGAAATACAAGCAAATGCATCATTGTGTATTTAACATTTTAAGTCTCCCTTCTTTTCTTTTTGATTTAAATCCATAACCTGTTTCCCTCCTCCCACTCTGTGTGCCCTTTAGCCTCTTGCTTCACAACACACAAGATTGTCTTACAGTGCATCTCATTTCCATTGCACGCCTTAGCATGTGTTATTGCATACATGGTGTAATATAGACTGAACTGTAATTCACACTTTGTACACCTAAGGTAGAGACATTTCTAGCAGGGAAGAAATTCCTGGCTTGTGCAAGGGATCACCTTACGGAGGCTATTCAAATGATTAGCAAAATGCCCATTAGCAAATTACATCAAATTACATTACTTGTTGTAATACGGGTGTCGTGTAGCAATGCTTTCCTATGCTCCTTCTGTGAGCTCCTTCTATGCACATCTCATGAAAATGGATGTTGATTCTGCGGGGACAGTTTTTGGATGGTTGCACAGATATTTAATCCTCAGCCCTTCCCAAGTAAATCTATTGAGTTCAATGGTCACAGCTAACCTGGACCGAAGCATCCACAACATATGCTGGGTTCCCATTTTTACCCTAAACACTAAGAAAAGTAAGTACATAATCCTAACACTGAGTTTCATCTATGGGACAAGCATAGCAATGCCAGATTTAGGGTGCTCCCCACACACCAAACCGAGGGGGTGCAAAATCGAGGCACCAGGCTTTGGGCTCGCTGAGGGTGCCATCCTACCGAAGATTACCAAAGTCTGCCCCTAAGGATAGACTCTGCTAAATTACTTTGCAAAGTAGTGGGATTAAGCAGAGGCAACTCCCCTTTTCTGCGGGGGTTGCATTCCAGGTCAAAACACATGTCGGTGAAGTGCGCATAAGCCTGCCCTGTTCCACCCCTGCCCCGCCCCCCGCCCCGTTCCACCACCACCCATTCCTCCCTCTTCTGGGTCCAAGAGGACCCATACATCATGGTCACACGTCAATTGGAAAATGGTCGCCACTTGTAATGAAACTTAAAGGTAAAGGTAAAGGGGCCCCTGACCATTATGTCCAGTCGTGTCCGACTCTGGGGTTGCGGCGCTCATCTCGCTCTATAGGCCAAGGGAGCCGGCGTTTGTCCGCAGACAGCTTCCAGGTCATGTGGCCAGCATGACTAAGCCGCTTCTGGCGAACCAGAGCAGTGCACGGAAACGCCGTTTACCTTCCCGCCGGAGCAGTCCCTATTTATCTACTTGCACTTTGATGTGCTTTCGAACTGCTAGGTGGGCAGGAGCTGGGACCAAGCAATGGGAGCTAATGAAACTTAGGCTGGCATAATAGATCAGAGGTCTCCAAATTACAGGGGACTCATTTACCCTGCCCCCGGTGACCCCTGCCGCCTGCTACCGGCGCAGCACGGCACAGCTGCCCACTTCTGGGTCGGAGTAGCACCGGAAATAGCATGTGCGCATACGCAAGCGTTATTTCCGGTGCACATCCACGTCAGAGGAGGCCCGTGCACATGGACACAAGTTATTTCCAGTGCTCTTCCGACCCGGAAGTGTGCCAGAAATAGCGTGTGCATACGCGTATGGGTGCATGCTCCCCTGCCCTCCTGCCCACCGCGTGATCGGTGCTGGAAACACTGGCCCGAGGTGCGGTAATTTTGCTGACCACTGTAATAGATCAATATTTGTATTTTGGTACATTTGCAAATGTAACCATGAAATCAGCACGACACCATCAGCACAAGGGGAAAGACGGGGCAGAGTTGGATGTGGGAGGAGAGCGCTCTGCATCCAATATTTGTTCAGATGAGTTCCCCCCGTTCCAAACTATAACTGTGGTGTAGTGGCAACGGCTATCACGGCTATTGGATGTCAGACCAGAGAAAGTGAAGTTGATATGAACCAGCATACTTAGAATGTATTGTTGCATGCCACCCCAATCTCCAAACAGTGCAAGATTACAGGGGTTCCAGGGATGGGCTCCACCAATTTGCATACCCTCCAACATTTCTCTGATGAAAATTGGAACATTCTATTCAATCATCATCATCATGTTATTATTTATATCCTCTCATCTGACTGGGTTGCTTCAGTCACTCTGGGAGGCTTCGAACATATATAAAAATAGAATGCCTTCAGATCTCTTCTAAAGGTTGTATAGTTAGTTTACAATTGCTTGTTTCGGGGGTTGCATAACTGCATACTCTCTGATGAAAATAGGAATGTCCTAGGGAAAGGTGGGACAATCTGGGACGGCTTCTGTAAATCCGGGACTGTCCCTGGAAAATAGGGACACTTGGGGGGTCTGCATTTGCAGTCTGGCACAGAGCCTCCCCTCCTTGGCCTGGCTTATCCAGCAGTTGAATCCGTGCTGGACCCTGGAATTAGAAGGAGTCTGGTACCCACAAACTCATAACAGCCTCTGTGTGTTGGTTTTCAAGGGCAGCAGATGCACACCAAATCTTTATCCACAACCAGTAGTCTGAGTCCATCCATGAGGTATTCCTGATTGGGTCTCTCTCCTCTGCCCCACCTATTCACCCACAGTTAGCAATTGTGGAATTATGCTTTGGAGAAAACAGCATATGTTGTCATCTGCAAAGCTCCCATTCAGCAGAGGTATGATTTTATTCAATATTAAATGAAACACTACATTTGACACAATGCATTTGACTGGGGACCAAATGAAAACTTCTCAGGTTTCAGGGGAAGCTGGAAACACAGGCAGTTTTGTATCATTCATATTAACTTCCAGAAAGCACTCATATCCATTGCCTCCTGACATATGATTATCCTATTCTCCCTGAATGGAGCAACACATTCTGTAAACCGTTGTGGTAGACTCCTTCCTGGAATGCACTACTTGGGACTGCAGGCTGGGAGAATCATATTTTTCAATACCCACTCATACGAAAAGTGCCTTGGATGAATAAGGCAAATACATCAGGGAGGGAATTAAACCAGAACATTTCTCTCCCCCATGTACTACTTTACACGCATGGAGTTTTTACACAAGGAAGTATTCAAGAATGAGACTCCTCTGCCTATTTTCTGAAATGCTTTGGCATGTGGGTGATCAGAAAAGGGAGGGACACTCCCAAACTATTAAATCAGCACCTGCTCTCTACTACCATGCAGGTATCTACCGTTGTGACTCCATCAATCATTCCCCAAATGCCTTGGGTGCCTATCGGCTCCCCCCCCCACCACTCCTTCCCTGCTACAATTCTTGGACTCTTGCCAAAGGTTTAGTCAGAGGGTCAATGCACACATGATGTGACAAGTGTGCTCGCTGAACATACACTGGTGTTGTCAGTGATAAATCCCATAAAGAGTGAAGATGAGATCCATGCCTCCAAACTGTTGGGGGACATATGATGGTGGAGATGTGCCAGGGATCCATCGGCCACTAGCAGACCCCCCAACATGTGCCTACTATGTCTTTCCAACTGCTTGTAGGCATGCATCTCACCATTTTAGTCTATGGTGATTAGCACTCTATGGTGTTGAGTAAATTTAGAAAACATGCTCACCGAGGGCATTTTGATGCCTAGTTGTTTGGGCCCAGGGGTACAATAGCTGAAGCCCAATAACACGGCCAATATTTATCATACCATCTCTGAAGCATGATGACTGGAACCCATCACAAACCTAACTGCATGATCTGTATTATCAACACACCAGATTTTTCTGAATCAGCTTGAAATATAATGTGAAGAAGAATGGCCACTTTTAGAAGAGACAGCAGCCTCTACAAGTAGGAAACACTTCCTATTTTTTTCATTTGCTTTCCCAGTAGGAAAGCATTTTGCCTGTGGGATATTTCTCTCTGTGTGTGTCAAGGATCATAAAAATCTGGTTTCCCAGAACAGATTCATGCAGGAACATATCCTTGTGTCATAACATATTTCAGTCCCCTGATTCCACAATGATATTTATTCCATGGGGCTAAAACTTTGTTGCATCCAACATGCAAATATTTGTAATGACAAGATCCTTGGTATCCCAGGGCAATTGAAGATCCAACATCTGTTTGTGTGTGTGTGTGTGTTGCTGAAATGCAGGTATTCCCCAGGCAAGACAGCCATGGTAACCAACTTCAAAACTTGTCGTACAGTTTGCTTCTATTAAGCTACAAGGTAGATACAGATTGAGAAGTCTGCATGACACATTTCCTGCTCCCCCTCCCTTTAAAACATTGCCTTGTGAAATATTCCTCATTATCATTTTTAATGTGACACAGAAGACAGCTCTCCATTTAAGTTGCCCGTTAGACTGATTAATAACTTATTTTTATTTTGCATTTTCTGTGTTTTTTTACGTTGCCTGTGAGGCAAATTTTAATCAGTGCTTTTCGACAAGAAGGAACACAATTCACCGAACACTGTTTGTGCCCCGAGATCAGAGGAATAAGTTGAGATTTATTATACCCAAGGACTGCAGCTTTTTAACAAAGTGCATAAAGAGGAACGTGTTCAATTAGGTTTTGTTTCTATCGGTGCTTTGTCTGCATTCTTACGTGTGTTGCTGAAGTTTTTAGTTTTGCCTATGAGAAGTATACGAAGTGGCAGGGCCACTACCACATTTATAGTCCTGTTGTGCATGGCAGCTGAGGACAAAGGTGGGGGAAGGCAAATTGCTGTGCCAGCCTGGAGTTTGCTGTGTGATGGCTGGGATCCAATAGATCCTGGGCTGACTCAGTACCGGCCCCTTCCTGCTCCCTGAAAGCAACTTTGAGGGGGCTTTCTACCGGCTGTCACTGGGGTCCAGCCAGGATCCTGCTAGCAGGGCTTCGGCCCCGCTTGCAGAAGGTGGGAAGGTGGAAAGTGACCACAAGCAGGAGGTCAACAGGGGCAAGCATGGGTGGGCACAGGGACATCTCTGTGTGACCCCAGTCTGGCGCAATGGTGTGTGTATGTGTGTGGATTGTACAGCCAGTCACCTAACGCGGGTCATTCCTTAGACGAGTTACGGTACAATCAAGGTTAGAAACAAAACAAAAAGAATGGTGAAAGGCAGCCATCCAAATTTAACGGATCAGTACATTAAACGCAAAAGCAACACCAACCTCCACAGGGCAAAAATGAATTAGTTAATTAAGTAGTTAATTAGCTAAAAAGTTTGTTAATTAATCAGTCAAATTTGCATATGGATAAAACAGTGGCTTGAATCCTAACTAGCTTTCTGCAAATGGAAGGACTCCTTCTGTTCAGAGTGGGAAATGGGATGCATCAGAGAGGATACCACTGGAGCAGGGGGCAGAAAGCATCATTTATGCCCCCCCCCCATGCAGTACCCTGTGCCGCCTCTCAGAAGGAAGGGAAAAAAGTGGTGTCCCCTCTTCCTCCGGTGAGAGCAAAACTCCACTCATGGGCTGCTCCTACCAATGGAATCTCAGTTAGGATCTAATTCAGGGATAGCAAACCTGAGTCCTTGGGGCTAAATGTGGCCCTGAATTGCCTCATCCCTAGGCCATGCCACAAACTTGCCCTAATCAAATGCTTTTGCCTGATTACAATGTGTCCTTGAGCTGTGATAATTCCCATTTACAAAGAAACACTCCTGCCTATTACAGAAAAGTGAACTGTCTATTCCTCTTTTAAGTGCTATTATTTCAAATCATTGAAAATCAACCAGCTATCCAGATCATTGGGGATATCTTCATAATTGATCAAAAGTTTTCTTCAGCAATAAATCCAACAGATTCTTGGACAAAACACATCAGACCTAAATTTAGGAAAGGAAAAACATCTGGGGAAATCTGATGAAGTATTGAAGATGCAGGTGTTTGTAATATTGGTGTGCATGCATGCACACACGCATGCACACACACATTTACTAAGGAAAACTGAAATGCCTTTTGCTGTAAGAAACCCCCTCTCACACGTGTGTCTTCCCATCTCCTTCTTATGTGGATGGTATCTCTTATCATTTCCTCTTATGATGTGCAATCGCTAGCTGGGGCACAATTCCACTGAAAGCCACTGCAAACCTTGCAGCAGTTGGACTACAGGATCATTTTTCCATTTGGGGTTTAGCTCTGATTCTGCATTCTTCATCTCTTTCAATATTGCCAAAGCTTGCTATGTTAGTTGCTTTTTCAGAGCTAAACCAAATAGCTTTTCCTTTTCCACACACACCCTCTCTTTGCTTCTACCCCAACCTGCATGAAAAAGGTAATTTCTATTTCAAAACATTGAATCTGAAGGTTCGTTTCTGGTGTTCTTGAAAGTGGCTTCTTGATTCCTAGTTCAGACAATCCCATATTTTCTATCTGGGATTAGATTTTACATCAGTCTGGATGCAAGCGCACGCATAGCAAAATTGGACATCTTACAAGTCAATGTGGCATAGGAAGAGGGTCAGTCTTGCACTGGGGAGACCAAAGTTCAAACTCTCATTTAACCATCAAGTCATCAACCATGAAGCTCACCAGATAACAATGGGCGATTCACTGTCTCTAAGCCAAACCTAGTTCACAATTTTTACTGTTAGGATAAAATTGAGGACCACCACCTCAAGCTCCTTGGAGGAATGGAGATATAGAAACATAACGTTGTGAGTTTGGAGGAATTCCATTGTTGAAAGAACCAGGCAGGTTTGGGGATGAGTTAATAGGCCCTAAGTATGGGTCATTAGCAGTGTTGTTGTTGTTGTTGTTGTTGTTGTTGTTGTTGTTGTTGTTGTTGTTAAGTGTAAACTGTGAAGTTGTTACAGTAAGTGCCACACTTTTAACATGCGGTGTGGGGGGGGGGGGAGCACTGGTCGTTGGTATAGGAAAGGAAGTTGCTTTGTGCCAGAGGGCAAATGTGTTGGCTCCCTCTCTCACCTGGCTGGTCATGAGGACAATAGTGTGTGAGAGAAATCTGGGCAGGAAGCAGGCAGGAGCCTGAGTTGGAGACATATGCTTGAATTGAAGGCTGTAGCTTTAGGAGAAGCAGGACCTCCTTAGGGTATCAGTGCTGTGAGCCCCTCCATTGCAGGTACAGGTTGTACATATATGGAAATAAACCATATATCATTAAGACACCACAGACTCCGCTGTTCCTCATTCTGAGAAAAATGGAACCCTTTGAGCCTTGTCTTGCTTGAAGACTGGGGTGGCATGGGTACAAACCATAACTTGATTTGTCACTCTTCAAACTACTATAGGAATGCTTTACTGTGTTGGATGTGTTGTTGTTGGCATCCGTTTGTATCAAGAGATAATGGACGGTGCCTCTGAGGAGGAAGTGAAACCGCTATGTTAACAGCACCAAAATGCGAGCCCGGGCAGTGTGTCTGGAGACAGAGGCGTACCCAGGATCAAAACTGGGGGGGGGGGGGAGCAAGCCATGGTCGTTCAGGTTCAAAAACAAAAACAGCTTCAAAAAACAGAAAAACTCCCCCCCCCCCAAAACAGAAAGCCCCAAATGGCTGAAAAACTCAGTTTCCCAGGATCCTCAGTCCTCGCAAAGGAACTACTCACCATTCAAGGGAACTCAGTTTCCTAAGCTCCCTTGCAACGATGAATCCCGGCAAATTCAGAAACTGTTCCTCTCTTGCCAGCACAATGTAGCGTGGATACAAAAAGCAGGCAGACGAGGAAGGATGAGAACCCAGGCTAAGACCATGGACAGCCCTCGGATTCGCCCCCTGACACTGCCCAAGTCTCAGCCTGCATCCCTATTTGACCAAGCAGGGTGCAGGCTAGGATCCGGTCTCTGATAGGCACACCAGCTCTTTGTCGGCATAAGGGAGAGGGAAACAGCCGGGGCAACACACACACACACACACACACACACACACACACAGTGGCCAACTGTGCCTCGGCAAGAGGGCAAGAGCTCAATTGTTATTGAGATTTTGGGAGGGGGAGAAAGACCAGTTGTTGAACTTTTATTCAGGAGGAGAGCTTTTTTTTCCTTTTAGGCTGCTGATAACTATTTAATTTTTTTTTTTTTTTTGCTTGGGGGGGGGCAGCTGCCTCCCTGCCCCCCCTGGGTACGCCCATGTCTAGAGATTAACAAGACCCTCCTCTCGGCCTGGCTGATGAGGTCCAAAAGAAAGCAGAGCCATACGCTTGGCACCAGCTTGGCTGCAGGAGTTGCCAGAAGGAGATGTACAAGACATCATCCAACCATCTTAGGGACTCCACTCCAGACATTGAACAGCTCTCTGGTTGTTTAATTGCTGGAAGTGATGGTGGGGAAGCAGTGGAGATATTCAATGAATATGCGAATCTCCATACTCTGTGTGCTTGGAGATGGTGGGGGATGACTTCCTCCCGTAAAGGCTTGACTCAAGGTCTCAGAAAGCTTTGACTGAGGACTATTTTCGGTTGTTGGATAGTGCCAATGACAGAGAATGTCAAAGACATATGATGCTGGACAGCAGGAGGAGCCTATCAGCTTTTTGCACAACAGGTGAAATCTACCTGAGTAATGAAAACTTAACTAGTTCAGCAGCAGTGCTCTTAGAGGAACACCACAACCATCCTTAGCACAATGTGGAACTGGTCCTGCAACTTTATGCAGAAATCACGAGTCTGACACTCCACAACTTTGTCAAACATCAGCACTTTCAAGATTCCAGGCTTTCTAAGGACTTTGTAGTGTGAGTCAGAAGTAGAAAGGTGAGTTAGGGATAAGAGGCAGGAACAAGCCAAGACACATTTGGGGAAACCACAACCCCACCCCAAGTTTGGAAGAAGTAATGTACTTTTCAACATTCTGTTTGGGTGTCAAGAGAATCCCTTTTCCTCTTGGTTTGCTGATAAACCACATGTTTCATTCACATGTCTAATTTAAATATGGTGATCATCTCTTGTACAACGGAAGAAAAGATAGGTTTCATTGGAAGGAAAAGTAAAAAACACACACACACACACAAACACACAGGATTTCTCAAGCGCAGAAAGCTTTTGAAATGGGGTGAACAGAAATGGTTGTTAATCGCCATCTAGTGGCTTAAAGGCAAACTGCATATGTAGTAAGGAATCCATTTGAATTGGATTAGTGTTTATAATGCTGCTGCCTTGATGTATATTTTGCAATCTGGTCGGCAGGCAGATCTTGAGCAGACATATAGGGATGAAGGGATCATAACTGCTGACTGCATTGTTATGGAGACATAGGTAGTGAGTACCAAAACTGCAGGTCCTCTGTGTGTTGTGGGTATGGAGAAACCATTGGCTTATTCTGTTGCTTTCCATCCACAGAGAGAGAGATGCCATACATTCTGTTCCAGTAGAGAAAGCTGTAGGAATCCAAGGTTTTCATATTGCCTAGACAATAAATAGTGTATGATTTGGCCCTTTCACTTATTCATATAATACGATTGGCAGCATTCTGGCCCTCTTGTTATCTGAAACTCCAGATTCTTGGAATTCTCCGAGCTCATGTCAGTGTAACCCTAAAATAATCTGACCGCTTAACCTAAGCATCCCTAGCCATACATACCAGCATGCCCAATTTGTCTAATGCCACATTCCCTTCCAGATTAAGTGGCATTTAATAGGTTGGCAGGCATTATCATTCATTCATTGGTTAATGGGGGGAAATACAACAAGGAGCCTGAGTGTCTGCAACAGTGGTGGGAAGCAGAAAGGGGAGGGAGAAATGCAGTTTGTTTTCCAAACAGAAACAGCTCTTGCAGGAAGCTAATTAAACTGTATGGCAAATACAGAAAGGCCCCATTCATTAAAGTTATATAAAGGCCCCAACCCCAGACTCTTTCGACTGGGACCAAACGTCCCCTAAAACAAAGCAGCGCTCTGAGGGGCCCAATCAAGTGAGCTGGTGAACAGTCTTGTTGACTTCGGAGAAGCTGGTTTCAGGACCTCCTGGAGAGCTTACAGAGTTTTGGGGTAATATAATAATATGCATAAGAGATGGGCACTGGAACACTGTGGTATGTGTGCAGTGGGAGAACAGTGTCTCCTCAACCCAGGAAGACCAGGAACTGCTTATTTCCCAGCTTCTTTGTCATTTTATGCAGCACAGCCTTTGCCAGTCTGGTGCCCTCCAACATGGGGCTGGGGCTGATGGGAATTGTAGTCCAAAAAGTCTGGGGAGCACCAGGTTGGGGGTGGCTGATGTAGCACATTTGTTCACCTGTTCAAATCTGCCCCAATATTAACCACTTAACTACTGCCAACCAATATGCACCTCTCATCCTTGACATGAATGCATTCAATGGGGAAGTCAAGTGAGGTAATTTTACACTCCACATATCTTTTTTATTATTATTTTTATTTGTAACCATGTTAAGTTGTTCCTGGGTAAGTACTATAGTGGCTCAGATTGTTCTGTTGTTCTCATGGAACAATAAGCATATTTATGTTCCTCAAACAAGTACTGCATTTCTGTTACCTTCAAGTCAGGCCATATTGCTGCCTTGAGGTTCATTTTGCATTCTTGGGGGCCATTTTGTGTGACTGGGTATCCATCTTCTATGTGGCATCTTCCTTCAGAAGAAAACGAAAAAGAAATGTGTATCTCAGGAGAAATTTGCACTCAAATGCTGATGTATTTTCTTGTGGACTTAAAAAAATATATATATTTGCAAATGGATGTGAAAGAGCTGCAATTCAGATTGGAAAAATGAGAAACCAAGATTGACAGATCCACCCATCTCTATTTCCTAATAATAATTGCTAGCAGCTTCAAGCCCATGGAAAAATGCAACTCTGGAGCCATTGCAAGCTTGCTGGCATGGAATGTCTACCTTGGTACTGTAAACGCTTATTTGTTTCTTTTTATGTCACTGGTCTTCTCAAGGAGTTGCCGGGGGGGGGGGCAGCTTGAGGGTTATCCTATTTTATCTTGACCAAAAAAACCATGAAGAGGTAAGGCTAAAGTGTTGTGCATCTGGCTCATAGCCACCCCTGGGAACTGCCATACTATCAGTCAAGAGTGAGGTGGCTGCCTCGTGCTGGTGGTTTGGGGTGTAGAAGAGGGCCCTTCAGATTCTTACCTTAAAATACAGTGGTACCTCTGGTTACGTACTTAATTCGTTCCGGAGATCCGTTCTTAACCTGAAACTGTTCTTAACCTGAAGCACCACTTTAGCTAATGGGGCCTCCCGCTGCCGCTGCGCCGCCAGACCACGATTTCTGTTCTCATCCTGAAGCAAAGTTCTTAACCTGAAGCGTTATTTCTGGGTTAGCGGAGTTTGTAACCTGAAGCGTATGTAACCCGAGGTACCACTGTATGGTGTTAATTCTAGTCCCAGGGAGAGGTGTTTGAGAAATTTTCTGCATCAGATGTCAACATAACTTGGCCAACCTAGAGGCCAACAGTGAAGGCATCCCATCCTCCTGCCCTACCAGCCTCCATTGTTGTCCTCAAAGCTGGCCAAGTTCTGTTGACATCTGAAAATAACTTGGCCAACCTAGAGGACAACAGTGGAGGCTGGTAGGGCAGGAGGATGGGATACCAACAGGAAGCTGAGTCGGAGAAGAAGCCAACTAATTCTGCCCCCCCCCTTCCTCCATGTTGAGTTCTACAAAGGCAACGCTGAGGCTAAGGAAGAGGTGGAGGAAGCTTACAGTCAGCACCACTCCCTAGAATAGCTGTAAATAAAGAGTAGGCAGGTTGGGACTGACTGAAGGCAGACTGATCTTGGTGGGGCAATGTCCCACTTACCCCAAAGGGTCTGCCTTCAGTGGGAGACAGTGCTTCTTGACCAGGTTGAGATGGGAAGGGGGCCACCATTTGCTGTTCCACCTCAAGCAGCAAACTGTCTTTAGCTGACCCTCCCCAGTGACCTTTGTGTCTGAGTGGGTGCCTCTCAAAACTCCAGCATGCTTTCCACTACACCACACGGACACTCAATGTTCTTCCTGTGATCCTTGCCCAATGTTATCGTGAGGCTTTGGTTCCAACTATGAAAAGTTGCTATCATGCCTTGTGTGATGGCCTGGGACTCGGGCTCGGACTCAGAACCGGAGGAATCCCAGCCTGCACCGGATCCTCTGCCTCGGACATCAGCTGAACGAAGTCTGGGGCCTGATTCTGAGGACCCTCAGTCTGCACAACCTCCCCTGCAACTGAGCAGAGTCTGGGGCTCACCAGCAGTTGGCTCACTACCGGCTGAGGCTTAGGCGGCTCCTGGGTCCAGTAACCCACCGGCATCTCCTGAGCTGCAGAGACTCAGGGCTGATAGAAGGAGAGACCTGAGTACTCGCAGGAGGAGTGCTCACCTTCAGGTGAGACGGGGTGATGAGTCGCTGAGATAAAAGGCGGTCAGACCCCGCCCCAGGTTGCGGGAGCAGCATTGTTGGTTGCCAGATCCTGCCAGTGTTCCTGCTTTGGACCTGTCTTGGTTTCCTCCCTGTGTTCCTGCCCTGCCCTGGTTTCCTGCCTGCATACCTGTTCCTGACCTTGCCTGACTCTCTGCCCTGCACCCAGCTTTGGCTACATCGGACTGTCTCTACGTTGAACCTGTGGACCATGGACCGGACTTGGACCTTGCCTCTCGGGAAACCCACAGGACCAGCACACCTTGTAGACTACACCTCATAGCATTTATTTTCGGGGCCACACTCTAAGGCTGAAATCCTATTCACACGTGCGTTAGAATTAACTCCATTGAACTCAGTTATGAGAAGGCATGCTTAGGCAGCACAGCTAGCAGGCAGCTGCTTCATATGTTTGCTGCTTTGGAAAGGCAAACTTGCAGAAAGAAGGCAAAAGGGAAATATATAAGTATTCTGTAATAGGCCCAGAATCAGTGTAATGGGCAAAATTACTACTGGATGAAATTGTTCGGGGGTTTTTTTTTAATGCAACACATCTACCTCAGTGGACCAGTTAGACTGTGCCCTTTCTTGCCCAGTTGTCTATTACTGTGAAGCTTGTAAGAAGAGATAAGAAACACAAGCACTGCAGCTGATTTGGGGGCCTCCAAATCAGGTCACTGGGCTTCCTGCCATCAATTCTCAGGGGGAGCAAATCAGGACTGGCCCTTTGGTAGCTGCACCTGCTTACAGAGTGAACCCCTAGAGAAACATCAAGTGTTTTTAAACAGCATTTTAGAGAAGATGCGTCTCCCTAACACAAAGCAATTGCCACACTTTCTTTGATGATTGCTTTTTCCCTTCTCTTAAAATGCCAGTGAGGAAAACAATCTCAAGGGGGAAGGAGAAAAAGAAATCCTCTATACCATTCAGATTTTCTTTTAGGACCAAGAAGGAAGGGGGTGGGGAGCTTTAATTTTCTCATTTTGCTTTTAATTCCATGCAGTCCTGCAGTTTGGTGGGGGGTGGAGGGAGGAAATCTCTGAAAAGGGACGTGAAATGGTATCTCTTCTCAGCTGCAAATCAGCTGCTAATTAAAACTGCATTAACCCTAATGGATTGGAACAAGGATCTAATTTAGAAAACCTCTGTTTATACAAGGCAGACCGGAATAACAAACTCAACTGGACTCGCTCCACTCCCTCGCTTTCTCACTCTGGCATCCATGATTTGTCAGAGACAGCTTTACATGGAGGCTGGGATGCTCTCGCCTTGCCGCTGCCGAAATCGGCACTGCGAGCTGCTGAGCATCAAAACACTTCTTATTGTTGTATCCGGCAAAACTCCTGCTTTGAGATGTGCTTGTGCTAATCAGTGTCACAGGTGCTTATAATAGTTCACCTAATTGCTTCATTATTTTTTTGCCACTCCACAGACCAGTTTGTATTTACTGTACAATATATATAGTTAAACTTATTACAGCTACTTATGGGGATGATTTCCAGCTATTCCGCGAATTCTCCCTTGGTTAAGGCAAGTATTGTCTTGTTTTCCTTTATTTCCCAGGTGGTTCTGCTAGAAGCATCAGGGTGGAATCTAATTAATGACAGTAGCTCCTCCAGCTTGGGTGATAAAGGTTGTTTTGGAAAAGGCAGCTTAAAAACTGGGCCATGTGAGCAGGCAGCTTTTAATGCGCCGATAGCCCCCTCTGCCAAGGAGAACAAACCATTCCCCTTGGACTCTGCTCTGGCCCAAAGGACAACGGCAGGCCTTGGGTTTGCTGTGTGTGTGTGTGCATGCGTGTGTGTGTGTGTATGCGTGCGTGCATGCATGTGTGTGTGTGGATGCAAAGCAGCCTGTGCGCACCCCCCTCCAGGTTTGTCCTAATGAATGCCACGCCATAAATTAATGAAGTGGGTTTGTTTTTGTTTTTTCCCCCATGGGGGCCACATTGTGATTTGTAGCCCCTAGAGCATCGACAAATCTGCTAGAAGTCAGGGCAGCTTTTAAGAGCTAGTTAGGATGGCGAGTGTTTACAAACGAGATGCTCCCCCTGAAAAAGGGATCCCCAATATTTCTCTTTCATTGCCATACACCCTAGACTCCAGGGAAAGGGAGTGGTGGTTCAGTCGGTGAGTAGGAAACCGCCATAGCCCTCAACAATGCCTAACCAGTGGAATTTGGACCCAACAGTAATTTCCAGGTTCTCAATCATAAGGGAGGCCATTTAGCATCCTTGCTGTTGTTACAAAGGGTTGCCGCTTTTTCCAACCAAACAGAACACACAGTTCATAACCCGGGCCTTTCCCTATTGTGTACAGCGTTTCCATCATCATTGCAATGGGGAGATTTCTGAGAAAGGAACAAAATGATTTGCCTATTCAGGAAGCCTTCCCTTGAGTAGCCTTCATTTACCTTCATCCTCCTGATACTAAAGCAGGGGTTGCCAAACTACAGCCCACGGGCCAGATCCGGCCTGCAAACAGTCCGTGGATCAGTGGGGGCAGTGGGGTTCTGTTCTCCCCCCCCCCATTTCTTTTCAGCCATATTTTTCCTGCACAGCCATTTCCCCCCTCCCTCTCACACACCGCGGTGGCACCTCCTCCCTCCCTCCCTCCCTCCCTCCCTCCCTCCCTCCCTCATTCGCTGAGCCGCCACTGACACGCAGCAGCAGATCCTGCCGGGCACCCCGGCTGCTCTCCCTTCCTGCCTGCCGGGCGGTCCTGGCTGCGCCAGAGGCCGCCGCTGCCACTCGATGAGAGGCCGGCCAGCGCCATCGCTGCCACCAGCAGCAGGTACTCCGACCCCACAAGGTCTGAGGGACAGTGGACCGGCCCCCTGCTGAAAAAGTTTGCCAACCCCTGTACTAAAGGGTCATCAATGTGGCCGGTACTTCCTTTCTCCTGAGTGTCAGCAGCACACAGTCACTCCTGGTTGGTTTTGTAGCATCATGAGACCATAAATAAAATCAATGTTTTTTGTGTTCCTCTTTTTTCATGCATGAAATGCTTTCTGGCTGCTAACACCTTTCTTCAAAGTAATTTCTTTAACTTCAAAAGCTTATTTTAAAGGATGTGTGGAAATACATCATAGCTTTTTAAATATATATATATATATATATATATACACACACACACACACACACACACACACACACACACACACTAAGTCCTACACTGTGCTTGGGGTGAGGGTGGGTGAGACTAGCCCATGCCTAAACCCCTAGGCAGCTTCCTGTGTCTTTACCTTCCTGCTTTGGGGGATGAACTCCAATTTGTTTGCACTGACCCATCACATGCAGAATCTAAGGTTACTGAAATGCACCTCAACCATATGAGAAGCTTACAAGTTTCTCTTTAAGTCTTCTACAATACAACCTTAAGTACTTTTCAGGGCTCGTGCAACAGCGACAACAAAAAGGAATCACGCTTAGAATATGTTTTATCCCAGCAGAAGCAGAGCTGAGATTGACCCCATGCTGGTGCATCTCATTCTGTTCTTCTCTAGGTCCTCCTCTTTTGTTTTTTGTTTTTACACCCTTCCCCCTACCCATCCAGTACTTCTTATGCGTGCAAAGAACCACTCCCTTTCCTTACAAGCCATGATTTAGTGCTTGTTTCAATAACAGGATTTCTTTTTCAGTGGATGGGCACCATAAATCAAGCTGTGATCCATCAGCAACAGAGCACTAATTTCCTGGTTGCAAGTGAATGCGTTGCATAATATCCTCTTGTCCCTCTGACCTAGGGCTATCCATCCAGTGCTTGGCCAGCTGGATACTCCTCTGTACAAGCAATAAGATGCTGTGAGATTTCACCTGCTTCATGGAACATTCTCCACCCCCTGCCATTCACAGGCTGCTGTCTATTTCCCCCATTACTTTTGCCTTAACCACCTTTGGCCTGGTCACCCAGCTTTTTCCAGACAGCTCCCTCCCTCTAGGAAATCAAGTTATCTACAGGTGTGGGGAAGGAGGAGTTAGGAACACAATATATTATGAACTGTCAGGTGCACCTTCCATTAGAAGATCCCCCCTGGATCACCACACCCTTCATCTAGATAGACCACCATCTTGTTTTTCATCAGTGACCAGCCAGTTGCTATTAAGAAGCCCACAGCAAAGTCATGAAGACAATAGCCACCCCTCATCACGCCCCCCCCCCCAACATCAAGTAGTATTCTGATAGGCTCCATCTCAACTTGGAGGCTTTGTTTAGATACTAAAGGTATTAGATGCTGAGAGACCAGTCCTCCAGGAATGTGTCTGATTTCTTGTCTTAGCCAATGACTTCCATGGCAGTGGAAGAAAATGTATCTATCTGCACACTCCATGTCACACACCATATCTGCACACTTCAGATTTTATCATGCACACCTTAGTTATTTTCCCTCCCTTCCATTTTTAGCAGAAGACACGACTTAAGGGTGTACAGTTGATATCAAGGGCGCAGGCTCCTGGGGACTGAGGCTCTGTGCCTTCTAAGTTCTATTTTTATTTTAAAGGGGCCGGGGCCCCTCAATGTTCAGAGGGGCCCCCATGCGACATCAGAATGTCACACAGTATTGCACATGGACCCCCTCAATCCTATAGGGAAGATGGTGCCTCATATATCACAGGGGGTCATGTATATGTACAGAAGATTTGTGGCAAACCGGACTTGTTTTTACGTGGCAGTGGCATCAATGTACCCTCCCTAGTTTTCTGAGACGATACCATAACACCAAAGGTCTTTAACACTACACAGATACCGTCAGTTGCAATCTGGAGTCCCATGTGTATGGGTCTTCTTTGCTGTCTGTGGGAGAGCAGCCCCTTGTATGAATACTTGTGGGCGCTTCTGTTTCTGTTGCCAGAAGTTGAGAAGCCCCAGTGATAGGAGCTAAACCGCTTCACTGAATTGTGGCCATTGATCTCTAGCTTTATGGTATATCACACAGCTCACTTGCTCTCTCTGTCTCTCTCTCTCTCTCACACACACACACACACACACCCCCTCTCACACACCCACCCACACACCCCACCGGTTTAAAACAGTAAGGACCAAGATGTGGCTTAAATCAGTTTGTAGCCACAATGTAAAACCTGCATTAGCTATGCATTTCATTTCTCTTCCGTTCCATATTAGCAGCGTTCACACATTGCACAAATAACATGAAAAAGGCTCTAAGGTGCATTTATGTCTCACTTGCGAAAACCCTCCTAGCTTTGAACTAATGAAAAGCATCTACAGCCGCTGTGAATTTCTTCAATAAAAGCAAGGGAGCAATTAACAAGGCTGGATAGGAACTGTGTTTAAAAATCAAATGTAAATGTAAGAAGTTAAAAATGCGCACACGCAGGATTTGTGGCTCTTTAGTAATACTTGCTTACCCCCTTACACAGTGCTTTGCATTTTCAAAGGATTGAACAAAAATTAGCTAGCTAATTAGGGCAAAGATGATAAGCTTCCTTTTCAAAATGTACCATGCTGTTCAAAACACACTGCATTGATGCTCAACATTTAAAAATGAAACTGTGTCTCTTTGTTCTAAAATTTCACAAGGTAAGAGGGACACTTCTGACTACACACAGACTTGAAGGTTTCACTGCTCATTTTGCCTCTGGGAGGCTTTCCTGTCTGAAATGGTGTATTCCAAGAGGATGGTAAATAGTTCCTCTCACTTCCAAAAGGGCAACTACAACATTATATAGAAGGGCTCTATAATATTTTATATGGGTGCACATAAAATGCATCTATGATACATATAAATACTAAAAAGGCAGCTGACGTATCTAAATCTTGGACATTGCTGAACATTTTGATTTGAATGTGATTTTTTTTTATTGTGAGAATCATTTGCAAGTCACTTTGGGAGCCTTGATATTGGCTTAATTTATTTATTTTTATCAGCAACTTTGTATTGATGTCACATTTTTATATTTGCATTTTTGGAATACTTTTGTTTAAGTTGCCAGTTGTTGCTTCAGTTTTCTGCACACCACCTAGAGGTAATCTATATATATAAAATGCAAGTGTCTCTGCGTCCAGTCCCTGTGTCTCTGGGTTTGCGCTACTGTGCATGTGCCCCACTGACACAGGGATTGGATGGAGAGAGATCGGGCGCGAGCAGCATTGGCAGTTCAAGCAGGCGGTTGAATCCGAATGCCGGCTCTCCAGAGGAGGAGGGGAGGCCGAGAAGGGAGGCCACGCTGCCGCTCTCGCCGCTGAAAGCCAAGCCTCGAAGACTAGCGGCCCGGGAGCGGCCCAGAGCAGCCCCCCCTCCCCTCTCTTCTCCACCTCACCGCACAGCACCCCCTTGCGACAGACGCCCTCCGACGGCACCCGGCCGCGGCGCCTCACGCTCTTTTCCCTCTCTCTCTCTCTCTGTGAGAGAAACACTAACCAGCCAACAGTGGCAGACGCCACTGCGCAGGCGCCGGGGTCTTCCACAACGGCTCCCCCATCGCCCTCCCGCGTCGCTGCTGATCGAATGGCCGCCGAGCGGCCCGATCCCGGGGCTCCCGCTGGGCTCTAGGCCCAGCAGGAGGCCCCAACAACAAGCGGCGGCAACAGCAGGGCCCTGAGCCCTCCCGCACCGGCCGCATCCATTTTGGCCATCGAGCGGCCTGCTCCTGGGCTCCCGCGGCTCGCCAGGCCCAGCGGGAGGCCCCAACGACCAGGGGAAGCCCAGGCAGGCAGGCCGGCAGGTCCCGGGCAGCCCTAGGGAGGGAGCATGCTGGCCAGCACGGGCGGCCCTCGGCGGCCTGTCCGGGCCAAGAGCCCTTGACAGGTGTCTCACCTCCTCGGCATGCTGCAATGGTTTGCCCCGCTGGGAGAGGGAGGCTGGGGGTGGGGGTGGGGGTGGGAAGAAGGCGCCAAAGCCACGCAGCTGCAGCAGCTCAGCAACAACAACGCACCCTTTCTTCTTCCCCCCGAGCTTTAGCTCTCTCCCTCTCCCCTTCAGCCCACGATCCCGCGCGCTTTCCGGCGCCGCTTCCAAGCTCCCTCCCATGCTTCCTCTGGGGGAAACGCGGCTCCTTTTCCTGTTCCTCCGTCTCCAGTGGCGAGCGAGAGGGGTCCCTGGCTGGATCTCTCCCCCCCCTCGGAGCCAGTCAGGGCAGGGCTGCCGTGTTTCCCCACCCCCTTTTCCCATGATTTGTCTTCCTGAGGTAGCAGCACCAGCGGAAAAAATATATTTTCTAGCACCTGTTAATTTAACGGGCTGCATTAAGCTAGTTTTTATATATTATGCAGTATAGAAGTGAAATTATAATCAGCAGCAGCAGCAGCAGCTATAAAATAGGATATAAGTATAATGAATAAAGCTGGATATAAGTATGATAAATAAAATTCTAAGTACTTTTTCAACTCTAGGAGGGGTGAAAAAATATTACTTGAGAAAATGGTAATCTGGTGTTTCTTTCCTCTCTCGTTGATAGCTGATGGATCATAGTTCTTTCATGCTTTTACAAGTCTCTATCCAGTGGTTGCAAAACCAACATTTTTATTTGCATGTTCAGACCTAGAGAACTCCCTCCTAAATAAAGACACATTTGACTCAAATTTTAGTTTTGGTTTTTGGCAGAATTTAGGCCACAACTTTATTGATTACAGAAAGGTGAGTGGTTGCATAGGCTCTGGTTCGACTAGCTCCCTACACCCTTGCAGGTAGCGCTGAACCAGAGCTCTATCATAGGTCAGCCAAGGGTGAACACCTGAGGAAAGTGAAAAGCCTGGGAGCAGACTCTATTCACTCCCCAAATGCTCCCCTGGACTCAGGCATGGGCACAATCCCTTTTCAGTGGTTGGCTAAACCAAGTTGAGTCCCTGGATTCCTTTAATGGAATACCCTTCACATAGGGACGGCGAGACCGTGCTCCCATCCCTATCACATGAACCAATGCCTATCTGCAACCTTACAAGTTGTGACGATTTGCTACATGGCTGGCGAAACCCAAATGGCAACAGCCAATCAGCCAAGTGGGGAAAATTCCTGCCGTGCCCCTGTCCCAATGACAGACGACACACAATGGCATATTAAAGTCAATCACAAAGTCAATCACAAATAAGGGAGAGGTGGGTGGGTGTTCCGATACACAAGCCGAAAGAGGAAGCTATAGGTCACATGCATGGGTTTATAAAGGTCTCTTGATCTGTTTAGACTGCAACCCCATTGGCCAGAATGAAACCCAGCATCAAGGGACCTACCAATCGGGTGTTGTGGCTATTCAATGTGTGGGATGTGAAACACGGGAGCAGTCAAGTACAACATCCCTAGAGTGGACACAGAAGGGGATGTCTGGACCAGCCAGTCAGAACTTCCTGTTTCTCCTGGGCTGGGAAAAACTTCCTCTACATGTGGCTAGAGGTGGGTGTGGCCTCACCTGTTCAGGTAACAAAAGGCATAGGACTGGCCACCATCTCTCTCTCTCTTTTTGACAACGTCCTTCAAGCAATCAACATCTGCTTAGCCAAGGGAGGACAAAGGAACTATCTCCCTTATGGAATAGTCTCCAAGTGTATGTAACTTTTCTAAGCTAAGTCTGCCTTCTGGGATCCTATTGTGAACAGATACGTAAGTAAACTCTTTTTATACTTTTATAGAAGACTGTGTTGTGTCTTATCTTTTAGGAGGGAATAAAGGGGGAAATACCAGGACAGTTATTATAGAGGCTTTAGTGAGCCTGAGCAATGCATCCGCTGTGTAATTTAAAGGGGGAATGTTACTCTACTAAATTGTGGAACTTGTTAACACAAGTTGGAATAGGATATTATAAAATAATATGCAGTATCCTCTCCTGCATCCCTGGACATTCCCACACAATGGACCCACCCACAACCAAGAGGTCAGTCTCCAGATCTCACCGCAACATGTGCCCTCTTTTAGGGAGGACACAATATACCGTATTTTTTGCTCCATAAGACGCACTTTTTTCCTCCTAAAAAGTAAGGGGAAATGCCTGTGCGTCTTTTGGAGCGAATGGTGGTCCCTGGAGCTGAATTGCCCAGGGGCCAAAAGAGGATCATGCTTTTTATTTTACAAAGAGAAAAGGGAGTGTTGAAAGGACCCCGCTCAGCAGCTGATCAGCAAGAGATCGGGAGAGAGATAAGAGTCCCGGCTCCCTTTCAGCCCCGCCCTCCTTTGTTGAATGTGCTGCAGAGGGAGGTTGTTTGTTTCCCCAGGACATGTGACTGGCTGATTAGATTATCTGTCTGGAAACTGTAGAAATGGCTCCCTTTCCTTAAGATTTTTCAGAAATGTGAGTTAAACCTCATAAAAATGGGGCTTTTCCTCTTTGCTTTTCCCCCTTTGCAAAAGGAGCTTTGCTTTTCCCCCTTTGCAAAAAAAGCTGCAAAACCTTTAGCTGATCCTCGGAAAAAAAAACCAGAGCTTTTCCCTTTGCAAAAAAAGCTGCAAAACTTTTAGCTGATCCTAAAAAAAGCCAGGGCTTTTCCCTTTGCAAAAAAGCTGCAAAACTTTTAGCTGATCCTCAAAAAAAAAAAAAAAAACAACCACACACAAAAAAGGGCTTTTAGAGGAGGAAAACCAGAAAAATATTTTTTTCCCTTGTTTCCTCCTCTAAAAATGAGGTGCGCCCTATGGTCCGGTGCGTTCTATGGAGCGAAAAATACGGTATCAGTTTCAGTATTATATCAGCAGAGCTCTTCCAAAATGGAGAAAGCAGATATGGGGATTGCATCTCCTGAAGAATGCACTCCCAAAGGTTAAAAGCTATCCTGGTAAATTATCCAAAACCGTTGCATACCCCCATGTAAGCATCTGTCCAAAGAAGCAATGCCCCTTCCCATGACACATAGTCCAAATGTCTGATAATCTCCATATTTTGGATTACCCCCAGTCCACTTGGGATGGGAGAGCCTGAAACATTTTTACAGTGGTGCCCCGCTAGACGAAAATAATTCGTCCTGCGAAAATTTTCGTCTAGCGGGTTTGTCGTCTAGCGAAGCGGCAATGCAAGCCACGTTTTCGCTAGACGAAGGGGAAAAAAAAGATGAAAAATTTTCATCTTGCGAGGCAGCCCCATAGACTTTTTCGTCTTGCGGGGCTGCCTTCCGCTAGACGAATACCTTCGTCTAGCGAGTTTTTCGTTTAGCGAGGCATTCGTCTAGCGGGGCACCACTGTATATGCATACTGTTTCACTAACCCAACCTGAGCGCCAAGGATATGCTTGTAAAAAATATGTATATGCGTATTCATAAATGCACATGTGTTGCAAAAAACATTTTAAAAGTTTTTACTTAAATAAAAAGGAAGAAGCAAGACTTCATCTAAAACCTTGAGTGATGTTCCGGGGTGAAATATTCATTGTGTTTGCTAGATAGCCTCTGGGCATCCAAACCACTGGAGGATGCCTTCAGGGAAAGGAGGAGTTAATTAAATTATCTTATATTTAGCATTAATCTTTTTTTCCAGGCTTGTCAGGTAGCAAGACAACAAGCCTAGGCATGACTCTGAGCATCGGCTCTGAGCTGGCGTTATCCGATGGGTAGCTCTAATGTATTATTAATTGAGTTGACATCTCTGTTGAGATCAGTTGCAAATGCAGCGCCAATGTTATTTAAACAGTAGACAGTTGGTGCAATAAAAATAAAGAGGAAGGCAGTTAACTTATTCCAACCGCATTGATTATAAATGTATTGGAACTGTTTATGAGATGTGTATCATATGACTCATTAAGGAAGATACGCTTGGATATATCCCCATGCAATTAGGACCTTCCCAGGTCATTTGTAAAGAAATCCTCTTTTCTATGGGTACTTCGGCTATTGCTGATTGAATACCAATAGCTCAGGAGTGTCATATGTTGTTGAATTGCAGCTCCCATCACCTCTAGCCAGCATGGCTAGTGGTCATGGATGATGGGAAGTGTAGCCATACATAGGAGGCCTCAGGTTTCCTACCCCCTGCAATAGCTCTATAAACTGTCCAAAAGGTATGTACAAGCTTCAAGTGACTAAAGAAAGGAGAAGAACAACAACAAATGGTCCCTTAAATGGTGGAACACTGCTTTGTAAGGACTGCAGTGCTAAGCTAATGTTCTCCACTTTTCAAGTCTAGTGCTGCCACATTTGAGCAGTGCAGCAGAGTAACAGCTGGTCTCTGAGGAACGAAAACAAAGAATTAAAAATGACAGTGTTCACCATTGTGCAGGCTTGGTGATGGGAGTCGATCATCCCTTACTGTTGGCCATACTGACTGGGACTGACGGGACTTAAGAATCCATCACATTGGCTTCCCCGGAAAAGGCTAGGCCATCTATTCTTTTATAGACTTGATGCAGTATCCCCTCAGGCCAAGGATCAGGAAAAGAAAACAGGTCAGCTTCATTGTTCAACCATTGTTTACAACTATTGGATCATGGGTGCAATTGGGACAAAAGAGTCAAGTATCTAAGTTAATAGCAGCACTGAGTTTTGTTTTTCATTCCTTTCCTAGATATTTATTTAGACCACTTTTCTACCCCATTCCAAGAGGTTCTTATTGAAAACAAACACAATGTTTAACCTGCCCTTTAAAGGAAAATAAGGCAAGTAGTTGAGATCATACAAATTTTGATTTGATTTGTCTGATTTCTACCCAACCCACACTCTCAATTTGGGAGTATCCTCAAGGGAACTTTTATAAAATAATAAAAGACAATTACATTGAAGCTATTTCTATGCATTCTGACATTTAGCATTGTTCTGCAGGCATTTCTCCTCCATAAACACTCTCTCCCCCCCAAAAAAATTCATGTTAGAATTTCTATTAAATACTAAATATGTTAAAACTGACCTTTCTTGTTTGATTAGGGAAGGAAGGGAGCACCACTCTACAATCAAAACATTTTACTTAAACTGGATTCACTTCAAATGGAAGTTTTGTAACTTGAATGTTGCCGTGGAAGGTTTGATGATATTAAATGAAGCAGCAGTATTCATATGTCAAGACTCATAATTGATTACTACCAGTATGCTATTGAAACTATATTAATTAAATATAATTAAGTATAAGTTCAATGTTTTTTGCTGTGGGGTGTGTGGGGTGTTAGGGAAGGAGGAGTACCTTTGGTGGGAGACAACTTGTTCTCCTCCTGGGGTTGTTTGTCCACCTTTGGTCCCCACCCTGCACTCAGTTCTCACCTTTGGCTCATAGAAGCTGTCAGCATGTGACAGCAGTCATACTGGGAACAGCTTCGACTGGCTGGATAAACCAGGTGGCGGTTCCTCCCAAAGGCGGCCAGCTATACTTAGCAGTCTAGCATATTATGTTGGACTTAATATGTTTGGTCCATGTTGAGTCCATTTTGGACTTCAGTAATCCAAAATGGCTTGTCGTGACTGCTAGGTGCTCTGTGTGATGGTTTGGGTATCTTCGCAGAAAGCTGATATATAAACACAGAAATAGATAAGAACAGACAGTTCTACTTAGCAGCCACATTGGGCACTTTGCTCATTTGTAAAGCAATCGTTCTGTATGCAGAAGGTCCCAGTTTCAATTTTTGGCATCTCCCGCTAGGGCTGGGAAAGACTCCTGCCTGAAACCTTGGAAAGCCCCTGCCAGTCGAAACTGAGCTGAATGGACCAATGGTCTGACTCAATATAAGACATCTTCCTATGTTCCTGAGTGATTGAGCCCTCCCTCCACGTCAAATACATTATCTCAAAAGTCCTAATATTTGAGATTGGGGGCTCAGGCTGAGAGAATTGTGGCTTGCTTAAAGCCACCTACAGAATTCAAGGCTGGAGGCCATTTTGCACCCAGCACTTGCCAGTTCCTGGCTCATTTTCTTAGCTGCTCCACTCCTCCTCTTTTTAAATAACGACCTTGTGTCCCTTCATTTAACAGCTCGTGCAAAATCCTCGCCTTTCAGATCAAACCTATCGTAACAACTCCAGTGGCCTCCCATGCCATGTATATCAATAGGATCACACAAAATGTCAAAAGGAATTACCTCAGCTGAGGTATCACACAAGGGAGAACCTGGGAGACTTACTTGGATTTGATACAGCTATTTGCTTTAGGATGTCATTGTAGCTGCTTGTTCTGTGCTGAATGCGTGTAAAGAAGCCCGTGACAAGCTTTTGAAGTTTACATCTTCTTTTAAAACTCTGGGGAAGAGAGGGGAGGGCGACACATAACCGAAGAAGCACCACAAGCTTAGTCACCAAAATAGGTTTAGACATGGCGTTCTGTGTGTCATCCTGACAAGAGGCTGGTTCTCAGAGGAAACTCCGAGCAGTGTCTCCAAAGAGGCCTTTAACAAATCAAGGCACTGCATTCCTAGCCCCCAAGTATTTCAGAAAGCCCAGCCTCTGCAAGCAGACAACAGCTGGCAGGGGCAGGAATGATGGTGGGAGGGTGGGATGCCCGTCTGAGTAAATCAAACTGTCAAACTGCAACAACGGATGTTCCAGCAATCAAGCCCGCCTGTAAGCAAATAATTGTGGGCCAACACCTGGTTTTCCTACTGCCTAAGATGCCTGCCACAGGCACTTTAGACACAGAGCCCCATGTTATAAAGCGGAGCAAATATTTATTTTAAAAATATCACTCACACACACCTCAAAATGAATTTTCTTCTCCCCCTCCCACACCTTGTCTCAAGGGTCGGAGAAGCCTGAATGCAGATATTTATTTTGCCAGCATCAAATACTTTGCCACAGGAGAGAATGAGATAGAGTCAGGTAGTCCCATAAGGCCAGAATCCACAAAGCCTCATTTTGGGTAATTAATTGGAGACTGAGAATATAAAGATGGCTTATAGTCCATCCACAGTATTGGCATGGGCTCTCTCTCTCTCTCTCTCTCTCTCTCTCTCTCTCTCTCTCTCTCTCTCTCTCTCTCTGTGTGTCTGTGTATGTGTGTGTGTGTGTGTGTGAGAGAGAGAGAGAGAGAGAGAGAGAGGGAGGAGAGGAGAGAGTTACAAGTGCCAGCACCCTGTAATCTGCAGGAAATCTTTTCCCATTTCTATGGAATGAAGAATGCTCAACATTCTAATATTTAAACTTAGTTGGTCTCTAAGGTGCTACTGGAAGGAATTTTTTTATTTTATTTTATTGCGAAAGAGTGTTGCATAAGCAGCTGACAAGGGAAAATTTTGAATGAGCATGCTCAGCCTCCTTTGTAAAAGCCCTTTGCTTTTGTGTTTGTAAATTACTCTTTGGGTTTACTGAGTTGACACTGAAGGCCTTTCCAGATTATCTATGTTGTGCAGGAGGGGTAAGATCCAGATTCGGTTTTCAGTAATAAAATTACTGTGGTGGTGGAAGAAGGACCTGCTGAAGAAAACTTACATATTATTATTACACACATTTGGGGATGCATGTGTGAAGGTGGGGTTTGTGTGTCCGTGTGAAGTTAGCATCTCCCAAATGTGCAGCTGACATGGCTTTAAGGCATTTTTTATTTCTGCTCCAAAGTGCTTCTTTGCTGCATGGTACCAGCTGATTCAGGGATGCGGGTGGCGCTGTGGGTTAAACCACAGAGCCTAGGGCTTGCTGATCAGAAGGTCGGCTGTTCAAATCCCCGAGACGGGGTGAGCTCCCGTTGCCCGGTCCCAGCTCCTGCCCACCTAGCAGTTGGAAAGCACATCAAAGTGCAAGTAGATAAATAGGGACCGCTCCGGTGGGAAGGTAAACGGTGTTTCCGTGTGTTGCTCTGGTTCACCAGAAGTGGCTTTGTCATGCTGGCCACATCGACCGGAAGCTGTATGCTATATGCTGGCTCCCTTGGCCAGTAACACAAGATGAGCACCACAACCCAGAGTCAGACACTACTGGACCTAATGGTCAGGGGTCCCTTTACCTTTACTTTACCAGCTGATTCAGAATCATATACCAAACATGATAGCATCATGGTGCCCCACAGCCAGTTGGATTTGATTACATTAGTGATGACAAAGGAAACCACCCTATTGCCCTGACTTTGGATGGGAGAGAAAAGGGAATACATCCCTATTGCCCAAGCAATTAAAGCAATGTTCATTGGCACTGTTATTTCATTGCCCACTAAAGCAACAACAATCCTTTAAAATTTGCACTTCTCTTAATTTTAAGAGTTCTCTAACAAAAAAAGAATGTGTACACAACTGTACATCTTAGGGGAAAGTATACATAAACATGCATATTTTGGTGGAATTACAAAAATAAATTACATTAGTGGGAAATTGCTTTCAAAAATGCCATTAGACAAAGTTGCATACAAATTGTACACATTAGAAAAATGTGCACTAAAGTGCCAATGAATTTTCGTGCAGACTTCAAAATAACTAATTGATGAGAATGTATCTTCAAAATAGTTAACTTGTGGTCTAGCAATACTAGTTTGACCCCTGGGAAAACTTCAATGACCTTCACATAATATGAGACAACTGGTACAGAAGTTATCAAATTCCATCTGGATATATATTTATGTGATCTTGCTTGTTCTTTGTAATGCACAGGTAAAAAGCAAATCTGTTTGAGACTCCCCACCCCCTGATATATTCTTCTTGGGACTTAGAAACAGCATTGCTCTAGTTGGGTAAGTTATCTCTGTGATTCTGTTTTGAATGACGTGCATAATTAGACAGGGAAGATGTACGGTTAATCCATTTAAAGGTGTAAAGAAGTCCATTTAATGAACATTATAGTCCTATTAGACTTAGAAACATCGAACTCTTTTATTGAATAAAAAGTTCAATGAGATTAACTTCTCTTAGTTGGTTTTAAAGAATAATCAAACATGTCCTACTCTGATAGTGTACTACTATTTCTTAGTGCATGAATTCTGCATACCAATGTCTTCAATGCAGGAGCGTAAGAAGGAAACTGGGTGACATTATATTTCAGTTAAATAATTACAAATTAAAGAGGATCACTTCTACATTCTATACTTACTATAGTATGATAAGACGCTGAACTCCTTGAACTTGTAATTATATAACCGAAATGTTAATCTCCTGGTTTGGTATTCCATTTGACTGCATTAACTATATTCTTACAATTATCAAGTTTACTCCCTGACACACAGACTCTTCTATGGGGGGACCTATTATTTGATCATATCAGATTCTGACCATAAATACTGCAATGGAATTCTGTTGTCCAATCTCGCACTGCCACATAGCATCTAATGGCGTTTGCCTAATATTTGCCATTTGTTAACTGAAGAAGCAGTGTGGGGGAACTTGGTGCAAATTACTGATTTATTGTTTTTTTTTCAATTTGCAATGCTAAATAAGCTCTCATTATTTCAGCAGCTTTACCCTGTTTGAAAAAGATGGGGGGAAATTATAGCTGTCAATGTTTAAGTTGAGCATTGTCTAAGTCTCCGGGAATTTAATTTTAAGTAGATGTGTTTTAGGCAGTTTTCGTCTGAGTAGAAAGTCATTAGCTCCGACCACAAACTCTTAAGCCTATCTTCTTTTTCCAGAACATTATAATATTAGCTCTTGACTTCAATAAGTTGGAAATACAATGTATGTGCTCTTCTCTTCTTTAAAACATGAGGCTTTTTATGGTTGGCCTCTACAAGTTCCAATAAATTCAAAGTGTGCATAGGATTGGAGCCCCAGTCTCAGATTAGATGACTTTTTCCCAACAGTCATTTGGCTATATACAAAGACATGATCCATTCTGCCAAGATGCTACCTGCTTACTACAAAAAAAGGATGTGCCTTAATCTCCAACCCTCCAGCCAGATGCATGGGGATGGGCTTCAACTTGATAAGTAAGAAATAAACAAAGCAAGCATTTGACTTGGATTGTGATCATCTACCTCCAAGGGAAAATGTGTTTTGACAGTTTCATGTAGAGATGCCTTCTTCTCCAGTGCTGAAAACCTTCATTCCTGACGGTTAACCTGTTTTGCTGTTCAGATGGGTGTGTGTGTGTGTGTGGCTTTACTACTAATTTCTGTGCTCTGCTCAATATGACTTGCTCAACTTAAATACACCAGACTTTGTCATTTGGTGGTTTGTAAAGCAAGCTCTAGAGGATAAAGAATCCATGGAATCCTGTCTAAGGTACTGCATTACCCAAAGGGATTTAGAACATAACAAGGCTTTGGGCTCATCCACACTTAACTTTGCTCTGTATTTATAGGTCTGTGTTGAAGCGCTTCCCACCCTTGGCATTTTCTCCATGAAAATCTGCCCTTTACTGCTGAATTGGAGCAAACTGCAATCTGCAGAAAGCTTGAATTGCCTTTGGTTCTGATCCAGCGCGCACACACACACACACACACACACACACACACTGTATATCCTTTCAAAGTTTAGCTAGAATCTTTGGATAACTAAGCACTGTCATGTGCAGAAGAGTACATTTTGCTTTGCACTTTTTTCATTTGAGTTTGGGTAATTTGAATGTTTGAGAACTGGGAGAGTTCTGGTCCTCATTTCAAGTATAGGCTAAAGTGTTTGTTTGTTTGTTTTTTTAAAAAAAAGCAAACAGAAAGGACCAGATATTTGTAAATTAAATCAATCCCTTGGAAGGGACAAAAGGCTCCGCTGATAATTCTGAGCATTCATAAATGAATGTACCTAGTGAGTCTACTTAAAAACAACATCCTTCTAATCTCAGCTATCTTGTAAAACACACATTCACACACAACCTGCCATCCTCCTTAAATTTGTAGCAGCACTTGAAGATCAATATATCTTGATTTGGTTTATGGAGCCTGCTTAGATACAGTATCATAAGAGAGCAGATTGGGAATGGCTGCTTCTTAACCATTAGAGATAAAGCTATGGGGGGAACAGGCTTAAACTCTGTCAGTAGAATATACAGCTGTAAGATTAGGGGGAGATAAATTCTTATTGCTTAAGAGCGTTCACTGCTCCCATGCTCCTGCAGGAGGACGGAAAAGTTATTAGATATGAAATTAATTCCGTAGCACCTGGAATTTCACCAGGCTAAGCTAATCACTTTATCTTCACCCCCTAACACATTTATCCACCTACTAATTCTTTACCTAATTAGAGAAAAATTTTGGAGCAATGCTGGTCAGGAAGGTAAGGATTAGGGTTAAGAAAACACTTGTATTTGAAACCCACCACCTCCCCTGGTCAGTGTGAAAGATCCTTTAAGAAACTCCCACCCTAGCTAATCCATGACCCACAGCAGGGAGGAGTGTTAACAATTTAGTTTAAAACTCGCACTCCCAGACAAATGCATCAAAAACAGCTTTTCTTCTTTGATTTATAGGTATTAGTTGTTTTTCCAAGGCCCATTAAAGACTCTTCATCATGTACTTGCAAGGGGCATTAAGCACAAAAAGTTGTTCCCAGCTCTATATTATTCAAAGGCAATTTACACTAATTATTGGAATCCATGGTGTTACCCATATTAGCAGAATGAGCCATCCCAGCAGGCTAAGAGTACTTTTAAAATGCTAATTTAGTGGGGGAGGTACAAAAAAAAATGGGCTTGGAAGAAAGTGTGATCCCCCTCCCCCAGTTAAATCCCAAATGTTTGTCACACTGAAATAAAACATGCTTGTTTGAAGAGAGAGTTACAATTTATTGACGACAGAGTGTGTCACCTATAAAAAGAGTTAGCAGAAATATAGCAATGTGACCTTCCTATATTAGAAAAAAAACCACTTGTAAAACATGTTTGCAGTAAAATATATACTCTGGATCACTGACTTATAAGTCTGTAGGCACAGAAACAATACTGTGTTTTGTTACTAACGGGATGCAGGAAATATTATAACAAAGCTGAATTACATGAGAAGATTTGTACCAGTAATAACCCAAGACATCCATGTTTTCAAGTTACCTAATAAAGTTAAATGTGCTTAAACGTTCGTTGACTCTTGCAGTGTATCAGTACCTTAAGAGGTGTGACTAAGAGGAGAGAACAAAGCTTTCCTGTGGAAGAGGAAACTGTTTGCTTATTCTCCTGTCATACAGAGGGCTGGACAGTGAAGCCAAGTGAGCCACTTATTTGCCTAAAGGGAAGGCAAACTGCAGTAGTTGGGAACCCTCAGAGGGAGATCCCACAGGTGGTAAGAGGTTTTCAAACGTAGAGCCCTGAGGTACCCCAGAGACAGCTCCCGTATGAACACTGAAGGATTCATCCTCGTTGTCAGTGAAACCCAAGGAGTGTCTCTGTTGAGGAAGTATTGAGGGAGGGGGAAATAGGATCTTTCACATCCTACCCACCTAGCAGTTCGAAAACATGTCAAAAGTGCAAGTAGATAAATAGGTACCGCTCCGGCGGGAAGGTAAACGGTGTTTCTGTGCGCTGCTCTGGTTCGCCAGAAGCGGCTTTGTCATGCTGGCCACATGACCCGGAAGCTGTACGCCGGCTCCCTGGGCCAGTAAAGTGAGATGAGCGCCACAACCCCAGAATCGGACACGACTGGACCTAATGGTCAGGGGTCCCTTTACCTTTACCTATCCCTTGATTTGCCAAATATATAAAAATGCGAAGTGGAAGCAGTATTGGAGCTACTTTCCAATAGGGAACAAGGTAGAGAACTGCTGCATGGGTCGAGATTGCAATTTTCCCTGCATGGGCAAGTAACACTACTTGACACAGGAGTTTTCACATATGTTATGGCATATCTTGTTAATAGAAATCAGTGTGTATCAAACTTTCCTACAATGGGGGTTATTCTGTCTTTTTTGCCAACTCTGTTCTTTCCAGAAACAACATTGCTCTCAAATGCAAATTGGATTGTTAAAATTGAATGTTAAGAATTTAAATTAAGAAATAATTATACATTTTAGTCATTAAAAAAATCTTTAAAAACACAGGTGTGAAGTTTTGTAGCTTTGCAAATAACCAGATTAAAACAACAACAAAAGTTTTGTATAGATTTTAAAGGTAGGCTGATAATTAGAACCTGTGATCATCAGAATATGTAGATAAATCTTATTCATTCTTGACAATCAATTAAGACTTCTGAGGAGGGTGAGTCAGCAATGTTTGAGTCCCTTTTCAGAAACATAACTACTGTATATTGTAGCCTGAGCAATATGAACAAACAACAATTTTCTGATGCAAGATAATTCAAAATAAGCAACAATAAAAGTGAAACTCATATTTTACTTGTTTGTTATGGTTAAGATCAGCCTCTTGCTCTCCTTATGCCTGGTAGCATCTGAGAAATCTCAACGATGATGTCATTGCAAACAGCAGTCAATGAAGGAGATTGGGAATATTCTCATTGACATGACATCGTTCAGCCCGGACACTGAGATCCAGGGCCGAGGGCCTTCTGGCGGTTCCCTCATTGCGAGAGGCGAGGTTACAGGGAACCAGACAGAGGGCCTTTTTGGTAGTGGCGCCCACCCTGTGGAACACGGTTCCATCAGATGTCAAAGAAATAAGCAGCTATCCTATTTTTAAGAGACATCTGAAGGCAGCCCTGTTTAGGGACGTTTTTAATATCTAACGCTGTATTGTTTTAACATTCATTTGGGAGCCGCCCAGAGTGGCTGGGCAAGCCCAGCTAGAATTATCATTATTATTATTATTATTATTATTATTATTATTATTATGCCACACACTGAGATATGCTAGACCTGAATTACATCACACCGTGAGGAAAGGGCACAGGTGCTGTAGCAAATGGAATCAAATTTATAAAAGGATATGGGGTAAAATGGCACCCATTTAGCTAAGAACTAAAAGCCTGAGCCTATGATCCTAGGCAAGGCTTTTTTTCAGCTGGAACTCACTGGGACTCAGTTCTGGCATCTCTCAGGTGGGTGCCATCACCATTATAGTCAAACCTCAGTTCCCAAACGCCTCTGTTATCGTACGTTTCAGCTCCCGAACACTGAAAACCCAGAAGTAAATGCTCCAGTTTTCGAACGTTTTTCGGAACATGAATGTCCAATGCAGCTTCCACTTGAGTGCAATAAGCTCTTGCAACCAATCGGAAACCACGCCTCGGTTGTCAAACATTTTGGAAGCTGAACAGTCTTCTGGAACAGATTGCGTTCAACAAATCGTGTCCTCCCTCAAAGAGGGCACGTGTTGCGGTGAGACATGGAGACCGATCCCCTGTGTTGTGGGTGGGTAAGATTGGTCAGCCACAACACCTGATTGGTAGGTCCCTCGATGTTGGGTTCAATCTGGCTAATGGGGCACAGTCCAAATGGATCAAGGGACCTATATATACCCATGCACGTGTCCCAGAGCTTCCTCTTTCGGTGCATGCATTCGGAACACCCACCCACCTCTTCCTACTTTAAGGGCTTTTGCACTTGACCTTGCTATGCCGTCGTGTGTTGTCTGTCGCTGGGACAGGGGCACGGCAGGAATTTTCCCCACTTGGCTGATTGGCTGTTGCCATTTGGGTTTTGCCTGCCGCATAGCAAATCGTCACAACTTGTAAGGTTGTGGATAGGCACTGGTTCAGGTGATAGGGATGGGAGAACGGGCTCCCCATCCTTATATGAAGGGTATTCCATTAAAGGAATCCAGGGACTCAAATGGTTTGGTCAACTCCTGAGAGGGGATTGTGCCCGTGCTTGAGTCCAGGAGGACATTTGGGTGGTGCACATAGTCTGTTCCCGGCTTTCCGCCTATCCAGGTGTTCACCCTTGGCTGACCTATGATAGATCTCTGGGTCAGTGCTACCTGCAAGGATGCAGTGAGCTAGTCGAACCAGAGCCTATGCAACCACTCACTTTCTGTAATCAATAAAGTTGTGGCCTAAATTCTGTCAAAAACCAAACTAAAATTTGAGTCAAGTGTGAATTTATTTAGGGGGGAGGTCTCTGGGTCTGAGCACGCAGCCAAGGTTTGACTGTATAAGAGAACAAGGCAGGTGTTCATGGTGAATTCTGGCGCCTATTTTTCTAGAAAAAAAACACTGATTCTAGGAGGAATAGGCATGCATGTGCCTCAATCAAGTTTAAACCAAGAAATCTCTTTTTGGTTTAGTCCAGGCCCTCTTGCATATTTCAGGTTATCTCACTTTCAGCCCTCATTTTCATCATGTTTATGGTACTCCCCCCCCCTCTCTCTCTCTCTCTGTGTGTGTGTGTGTGTGTGTGTGTGTTTGTGTGGTTCATCTCTGATAAATCTATAAGTTTTTCCCATCTTCCAACATCAGATGTCTGAGTGTGGCTTTTGGATTTAAAAAAATATTATTGTGCAGTGGCAGTATTTTAGCCGATGAAGCCAATCGTACAGCCCAAGACATTTAGCACCCTGAGATGAACACTGGTGATGGAAAAGCATTCTCCTCAGCTCCATGATTTTCTAAGAACCCTTCCAGACATCTCTTTTACTGTGCAATCATTATGATTTGTGCTATCAGTGTAGGCACACACAACCCCACTTTCAATACCGTTTGCACCTGCAAACTTTGGGGCCAGTTACACTGTTTCATTTCCTTTCAGTGCATATCCCATAACTTTCTGCTGAAATCTAGTAACTTTTTTTTAATCCTGCAAATGTCCTAGTTTATTTCTTTGACTCACTTTCATTATGCTGCAGCCCCTCTGGACAGCACATGGGGAAGCATTGTGGAACAAACTAAAGCGGAATAAATCTGCCACTAATGCAGTATTGTTGTGTCAGGTACATGTTGTAGGAAGCACATACAATAAAACAACAGAATGAAGGGGCCATAAGACCAAGAAGGACAAATCTATAAAGGATGCAAATTTTACTGGGTGTTGGAAGTTAGGAGGTAGTACAGAAAATGCCCAATGGTCTATGTAGAGACATTGTTTTTTACTGCATGTTTCTGTGCTAAACCTTAGCATTGCAATACAGTAATACCTCCGCGAATGTCCGCCTTGTCTAACGTCCATTCCAGTGAGTGTCCACAGCAAACCCAAAGTACTGGAACGGGTTACTTCCAGGTTTGCTGCTTGTGCATGTGCGGAAGCGCTAAAACACGCTTCGTGCATGTGCAGAAGCGCAAACCGTTCCATGCACGTGCGCAGACTCGGCACTTTGCCCTGCATCCTTTTTGGCTAGTGGTCAGGGCTCTGGAATGGATCCCAACCGCAAAACGAAGTACAACTGTAGTTTGTAAGAACGAGTTCAAATTAAGGCTGCAAACCTATCTATCTGGAAGCCCCATTTTACTTCTGAGTAAACATGCATAGGCTTGGGCTGCAAGCCTTATAATGCAGACTTATAGCAATTTCTCTCTTTCTGCATCTGTCTCAGACCCTTCAGAAGAAGGGTGGGGGAATGTAGAATATATATATATACTTCCTGACCTCTAGGGATGAAGAAACAAATTAGTCGTGTATTGTGCCAATCAGTTTCTGAATCTATTCATCATTTATTTTTTATAAAAACATGAAGGGGGAAAAAGAATGAGTGCTGCTGGATTTATCAATGAAAGCTTACCGACCACTATGTGCTACAGCAACATCAAGCCAATCTTTGTATTTGTATTTGAGCAGAGTGATGGGAGGGGGGGACGGGACTTCAGAATATTGTTTTGCTGCCATTGGGATCACACAGCAGCTGTGCATTATGTATGTGATGCTATTGGCACCAGGCTGCTCTCGTTCTAATTAATACAAGTCAGGCTTAATCAGTGGGAGGAGGAAGAAACACCAAAAAACAAAAACAAAAAAAAAACCCGACAATCCCAACCCACCCAATCCTGAATGAGAAAAATCCAGATCTTCTCACAATTGCCTATTGCAATGCACAGTGCCAGCTCATCTGCATAATATTAGAGGTACCAAATATGCAAACAGATGTTTCTCTCATTAAATGGTATATGCAAATAATATGGGTAGGAGTGGTAATGTTGTTTTAGGGTTGAGAGGTCACCGGGGGTAATTAAAGGTTAATCCAGTTTTCAGTTCACAGAATGTAAGACATGAGTGGCTGTGAAGAGAAATTGTCACTTAACCTTCAATTCATTACCAACAGGCACATGGATCTTCGACTGAAATAACATAAACATATATGCATTTATCCATTATCCACTGTCTAGGCAGGGTGCATCTCGCCGGCGATAGCTCAAAATGATTTGTTGTTATGAATCTAGTTAAGTAGGTGCTGGAATGCATTAATTAGGCAAACTGGAATTTGATCAGAAATTCTCAGACCCCAATCTAATGTTGTAATCTCATTAAACATATTTCAATTGCTTTGAGATCTTGTCAAACGTTAATAGAAAACCGTCTGAAGTGGTTGCAGAACCATCCCCTTCCCTAAGATAATTAAAATTCTACCATTTCAGGTGCCGGGCTGTGGCAACCGCCTGAAAGTTGAAGGCAAACGGGAGCCAGCAGGCTGCCAATCAGCACTTTTCCTCTGAGTGCCCTGCCAGGCAGATTGAAAGCAGTAAACATTTTAGCACTTAGAACGAGGTTCAGCTCGCCAGATGAAGTTTTTCCCACTTCTTCCTCCTAGGAGAAAATAAAGTGATAAGTGTTTTGCACGGCAGTCGGCTCCACTTCTGCCTCAGTGCGGGCAGCGAGGGGGGAAAGGTGGGATCAAGAGCACTGTAAACACCATCAGATACAGGTGGGAAGAGTTTCTGCAACACACAGGGGGGATGGTTGATGACTTTCCTGGAAAACATATCTATATGTTCCTGTCAGACACCTCCTTAGCACCGTTTGGTCTGCCTGCGAGAGGTCAGAGTCGTTTTCTTTGAATCTCAGGTAAGAAGCCACAAACAGATCCATTCGCCAACATTCCATGCACAACATCTATTTATTCTGTGGCCTATGTGCCAAAATCTAAGCCAGCCTTCACCAAACTGCTGCTCTCCACATGTTTTAGGCTACAACCCATGACAGCCCCAGCTAGAGTCTTGCTGGAGTTGTCTTCCCAAACATCAGCAGAAGGCTAATCCAAGCTCTAATAAGCACATGAGATAAAATATGAAATGGTTAACATGCCTTAGGCAGGGAAGCCATGATGATTATGCTTTGTCCCCGTGGCTGGAGGCAGGAATGCTTCTGAATACCAGTTGATGGAAGCTGCAGGAGAGAAGAGGGCTTTGGTTCTCTTGCCTCTTGTGAAAACAGAATGCTGGACTACATGGGCCATTGGCTTGATCCATTAAGCTCTTCTCACATTCTTATGAAGGAATGGACTGCAAATGGTAGGGGTATCTTTATTATTCTTGTTTTTACTATTTGGCCAAAATCCCAACCAAATTGCACCCCTGTATCGTGATACCTCTAGTCCTGTTTTCTTTGTTGTATGGTGAGAATGTACTGTGCAGTCCAGTGGAGCATTGTTATCTTACCATCTGGGGAGGGAGTTCTATCATTTTTTTAAAAAAATACATACATATGTATATATCTATATATCAACATGGGACATCACCCCTGATGAGTGCAGGTTGCATCGGCCATTCCTGGTATGTTCTGGAACATCTTGTAGCGAAAATGGCTGGCGAGAAGACACACAAAGTGTATCGCAGTGGCTAGTTCTTTTAGCTTTTGAGTCTTATTTACAACTTGATTTTTTCAGTTATGGGGATAGGTCTCACTCCTAAGGGAACAATTGTAGGCTAATATATATAATTCAGGTGCAATTTTTAAAAAAGTCATCTTTAATCTTCAGGCTACCTTGAAGATCTTGGGCTTTCAAATTAACAGTGTTCGTGCTACATCTTCTAAGGAGAGTGGAACAGGTATAAAAATAATAAGACCTGGAGTTTTGCACATCTAATTGCTGCAATTTATTAGGGAAACAAAACAGAGAAAAGATCTTCCCTGGCTTCAGCCATATCCGAGGGGATTAATTTGTCACTCTTCAAAAACAACTCATTGGAGGAATACCCTCTTTGATTCTTTATTCTCACATTAATTAGGAGTAATAAGAACACTAGATACACTTGGTGCTTAAAAATTAGGAGCAATAAATCTGCCATACATCTCAAGAGGGGGGAAAACAACAAAGATATGAGAGAGAGAGAGAGAGAGAGAGAGAGAGAGAGAGAGAGAGAGAGAGAGAGAAATGAACCTGGCAATCTCAAATGTACATGGTTGTTATACAAAGTTATAGCATTTATAAAGAGGCAGGATGGTTTCAAAATCAACCTGGTGGCCTTACATTAATATTATTGCCTTAAAACGTTCTAGTGTTGGGAACAAAGAAAGTTGGAGACGGAGCAACTGAGGTCTTAATAGGATGGAAGAGGCAGAAATCTCATATTCCAAAGTGAAAGATTTGAAAGTACAACATTGAAATTATTATAATATTAACCTGGTGCACACGTACAAACATTATGGTACTCACTGTTGAGTGCCACCTTGAAGCAACAGTTTTCAACGGCATTCACATGGAAACTATAGCCTATGACTGCAGAGATACACTGAATCATTGTGTATGAGCCCAAGGAAGCAAATAGTACAGGCTTCCTCAACCTTGGCCCTCCAGATGTTTTGAGACTACAATTCCCATCATCCCTGACCACTGGTCCTGCTAGCTAGGGATCATGGGAGTTGTAGGCCAAAAACATCTGGAGGGCTGAGGTTGAGGAAGCCTGAAATAGTAGCATCAGGGCCTTGAATTGTTATTGTGGTGTCTTAGGGGGCAAGGTCCACAGTGCAGTGGAAGGGCATCTCTTTGGCATGCACAAAGGTACCAGGTTCAGTCTCCAGCATCTCCAGGTAGGGTTCGTCTGAAATCCTGAAGAGCTACTGCAATACTGAGCAAAATGAATTAGTTGTCTGACTCAGTTGCTATTTTGAAGGGGGAGGGTAAACATAATTAGTTCACCTAGTTTGTATGATATCCATTCGCTCCATTCCCACAGGTCACTGGGTCGCTATGATTGTTGGGCTTGTTGTTGTTTCAAAGCACTGAGTTATGCAACTCAATGGATGGGATTAATCTAACATATCCATCACAGGAAGCTGCCATATATAACTAAGACAGCACATGGTCAAGATCCTCCATACCTGCCCATTGACCATGCTGGCTGAAGCTGATGAAAGTTGGAGTCCAGCAACAACTGAAGGGCCAGAAGTTCCTCATGTACACTGACTGGTAGCAGCTTTGCAGGCTTTCTGGCTTTCCCAGGCTTACATGGAGATGCTGGGCCTTGAACTTCATGCAGACCAGGTATGTACTCTATCCTTTGATTGGCAGCAAACATTGGCCAGTAGCAGGAATGTCCATCATCTCCTCATACTTCAGGGGTCATGGCCACTGGTGAGCTCCAGTATGGAGGGTCCGTTTTGGGGAAATATACTCTGTTCCCACTACTTCCATTGCTTTTGCTGATTGTAAGACAAAGCTGTGACTTGTCAGTTTCCCTGCTCCAAAGCACAGTTGTGCATCTTCTATACTATATCACTATCTGAACCAAATCTTATAAGATGTATTTGGAAACTTGTTGGTTATTCTGAATGTGGAAAGATAGTAATTGGTTCACAAGAACAGCATTATGCTGACTTAATGGCAATGGCATGAAACTGGGCATATAGGATTTATTATGGTTTAGACCCCTGCTCCCTCCCAGAAGCATGCTTCTACACCCGCTTACAGGCACAGACGAGACATCAGGGTAGCAAGGCTGAGGCTCTTCACTCTCTGTGCAACTGGGAGAGCTGGTGAGTAGAGGAAGGAGACTTGCTGCTCAACAGCGCCACATGGACAGTGGTGGAAAAGGAGATTGCAGCTTGACAGTCAAGCTGAGTCAGTTGATTTGGAGAACCAATAATGGCTCTGCTGGCTTTACATAACATTGTTCCAGGCTCTGTGGTCAAAGCAGCTCCTCCTGGTGCCTTGCATCCTTCCAGAACCATCTCCCTGATGTCTCTTGAATTCCACTACCTGCCTCTGACCCCTTTGAACTGATCCCCGGCTGCTTTAGACTCTGCTTATGCACCTCTGACCCCTGTCCTGCCCCCCAACTGACTGCTTGCAGCTCTGAACCTACTAGGCAATTCTTCAGCCTGGCCGTAGCCCTGAGCGTTTGTTTTAGAAGTTCTTCCCCTCCTTGGGTTATTAGTACCTTCCTACTTCTCAGTTCTTGGGAATCCCAGTATAACCTAGAGGATTCTAGAGGACAGAACCAAGAAAAGTAGTTTGCAGTGCCAGCATCATGCCCGTCTTGTGACACTGGTTGGGGAAAGCACTTCCCCACACAGAAGACATTGGCATGGTGAGAGCTCCCCCTTGTGTTTGAAAACACAAATTCTTGTCACACTGGAAGCATATTGTTTCATTCCTGCATTAAGCATAGTGTTACCCAGCCTCTCGTGGCAAAAGTCATGGGGCCACACTTCTTCGAGGGGGAACAGGCTTCCTTAAAGAAATTTTACACATTTCCATGGTAAAAGCATATACACGGCAAACACAAGGTTCCAGGTTGAATCCCTGGCATCTCCAGGCAGGCATTGGAAACATTTGTCTGGAACCTAGGGAAGCCACTGCCAGCCACATTACTGAGCTAGAGAGACCAACAGTTTTACCTGGGCTGTATTCAGATGTGGTAGTTTATTGTGCTAGTTTTATAATGCTAGAGCTTCTGTCCTGATTCCTAACATTCCTTTTACACTGCAGTGCCCTGTTGCATTATGGAACGGTGGCTCTTACTGATATACTGGCATGTTGTGCTAAATTTTAAATGGCAGGAAAGAACTGTATGCTGTTATACTACCCTGAATTTTGTCAACACGATACTCCCGTGATTTCCCAGGTTAAGAGGGCTGCAAATTGTTGTTGTTGAAAATGGAACCAACCGCCATGTGAATGCAGCTCTGTAATAAGGCAGGGCCATTTGGTTCTATGATAATATATTGCTTGGCTTCACTCAACCTAGAGTTTGTACATTGAGGAGACCAGAATGCAGCACAGCAGCCTAATCCTCTCTCTCCCACATCTTGTAGGAATTTTGTTCCTCTATAGCTGACATTAACAGGGTTTGATGTGCGAGAGACCTTGATACAGGATTGGATCATTCTATTTTATCCATCGCATATCCTCAAACGATACCGATTACATATTTTTTCAGACTTGTTCATTGCTTGATGCATACTCATTGCTTAATTACTGCAATAGGATTTGATGGTTTGTTTGTGTGAATCAGCAGAAGCACAACCTCCCTTCCCCCCAATCACTTTACACCACCTCAAATGTTCAGTGAGGTCACTTTAAATATTCAGTTTCTAATAAGTGAGCATATAGTAAGCAATAGTAGATAATCTAATTGATGTATGAATCAATCTTTGTAATACGCACAACCAGTGCTTTTTTTTTCCTGGGGGGACGCATGCCCCTAAACATTTTGTGAATCTAAGTTTGGCCTCATTGAGGGGCAGTATTTCAATATGAGTAGCAAAATGAGAGTACCCCCAAACATTTTTTTTAAGGAAAAAAAAGCACTGCGCACAACATATTGGAATATGCTGTTTTACCTAATCCTGTAGCTTACTGTGCCACTTCAGTCAGCATTATTTGGGAATTCAGTTTCGTAGTTTTGCTAATGTGCTCCAAATTTATGAACATGAGGTGTTTTAAGCAATATAGATTCGGATTTATGACACCTCAATATGAAACTGCTTTTTAGAATGTTGGTAAATATATGAAACCCCAGCTGGCACATTTGGCTTTCTGATGACCGTACTGCAGACATACTGCCTTTTTGCTCCTCGTAGAAAAGGAGAGACAGGGCTTAGCTTCTTCCTAATATATTAAGTTTGTAGTATCACGGTTAGAGGGTGGCAGTTAATGAGGCCAAAAGGACCATCTTTGTCATTACATGTGGGAAGGTTAAACCACATATTTTCTGGAGTTAAAAAGCAACAACAATCCATTAAACTGTAGAACCCTGGAGCAAGGCTAAACTCAAGACTAGTGGTTTTGGTCGGCTTTCCTTCAAAAAAAAAGTGGGCTGCAGAACAGACAGACGGAACAATTAGCACCTCCAAATTATTGGGAATCCTAATAAGGCTGGAATGCCGTTAACACGAAGTGTGGGAGCATGGGATGCCAAGGCCCCTTTCCATGTTTCGTCAAGCCCTGAAGAAACCACTCTCTTCATGAGGATGTCTCCTTTATGGACTGCTTGCTTTTAAGTTAATTACAAGGTATAGTTCTACCCTGCTGGCTCTTCTGAAGCAGAAAATGTGTCGCCCTTTTACTTCACTGTTATGAAAGGAAAGCAGGCGGGGAATGACACCATGTTGCATGTTACTTTCAAAGGCAGATGGAAGGGTGAAGCATGCGGCAAAATAAACTTAACTTGCCAATCTGGTAAGTGGCTGAAGTGAAGATCCTCCTTTGGGGGGGGGGGGGAAGCTCAGCACTGACGGAAGTGGAGAGACCTCTCTGCCCCTCTGTTGATAAACAGCTCTCTATTTGCATACAGTTGCTCCCTCCTTTTACTTCCCCCTTTCCCAGAATTTTTTTTCTAAAAAAAGAGAAATACTGTTTCATTTCTTCTTGTTATGAGAAGGGGAGGCAGTGGCTGAGAATCTAAAAAGAGATTTAGTCCTAATTAAATCTATGCTGCCTAGAGAGATATGTCAAAATCCATGCCACTGGGTTTCAAAGGGGGATGGAGTTGATCTGATTAACAAACCACTTAACATGTAAACATAGGGCTTTAAGTTCCACAATCGGTAGTTGATACTTCAGAACTGCAGGGAAAGGCCTTCTTTTGTTTTTGTCTTGTGATACAAGGGGCAGAAAATCCAAAAAGAGAGAGAAAGAAAAGTGCATGTGGAAAAACAACAACCCCAATGTATGTGCATGTTTAAAAGGCAGGGAGGGGGGAAACCCCTCAACGTAACAATTTTGTCTTCCCCGCAGAAAGGCCCCTTGTATAAATAATACCAAAATGTCCTATTCAAAAACTACTTAGAAGTTGCTTTGGAATACATTGATGTTCTAACTCTTTCCCTCTTCTCCTAATAAAGGACTGCATCCAATTTGTATGTTATTCTGATGAAATGGTTTAAGCAAGAGAAAATGAGGAGTTTGAAAAATAAAGGAACGTTCCAGAGAAGAAATGAAGTGCTATCACTGAAATCTTTATTTATGTGAAAAGAAAGGGCTAAAACATTACCTCAGAATTCAAGATTACAACATCAGTGGGACATAATGTAAATCCATTCTAGTGGCTAAACATCAGAAGCCATAATCCTTTTTCAAAGACCTTTTGTTATTTTAATGTCTGACAAATTATGCTTTTTAAAAAAAATAAAAAAGGAGCGAGAAGGTAGAAAAACACTTACATTTAAGAGGTTTCTTTTACTTCAGCAAAAATAGTTTCCCTGTTTAAAAAGTTTTAATTTTCCACAACCAGTAGTGTATCTACCAGGCTGGCTAAGTATTAACACAAGAGCAGCATAGTTATGTAGTTTCAATAGGTTTCAGTACAAAGTTAACCACCAAAGATTTTTTTTGCATCAAGTTGTTATGGCAACTCCACTTCTAAAAAGCACTTAAAATTTAGCAAAGCCTTTTGTTTTGCAAATGATAATTCGGTAACTGGCCCTTCATATTTAAATTGCTATTATTAAAATATATTTACAAGCTTACAATTTCAATATTTACATCTGGGGAAACCAGACATAATGTTGAAAACAACCACAATTGTGCAGTATGAAATAGCAGGTTCCTCCCACACACTGCGAAGTAAGTTCATCTTGGCTACTCTCTCATTAAACCTGGAGCAACTGTGGTATGTGCTATTGCGGTTGAAGAGGTCTGCTCAAGCTATCTTTATGGCAAGCAAAATGGAAATGAGTGGGATCCATTCACATTTCTAGTCAGCGTTTGCCAGTGATCTATGAGGAAAGTAATACTTTCGCAGACTTCACTGCTGGATATATTAAGTGCTTCCAACTTCACCAAGAATTACGAAGTCCAACAGCAACACTAAAAGGTCTTCAACTTCCTTTTGAGAGAGTGCCAGGAATTTACAGGGTATTTGTAACATCTGTTTATTTGCAAATATTTAAGTAGAGCACAACGGAAGTCCAAAAACTATATAGTATGCTATAGAGCAGGGATGTCCAAAAATTTTTCCAAGAGGGCCAGATCTGATGAAGTGAACATGCGTGAGGGCCAACCAAAATTGTTGACCTTTTTTTTTTAAGGATTGAAGTTGAGCTTTTTTGAGGATTGAAGTTGTTGAGCTTCTTTTAGGATTAAACCGGCCAAGCTATTGGGTCTGCATCAGAAACACAGACAGAAACACCATGGAAATCTACAGTCACTGAAACTCACACACCAGCTGCTTCCAGGCTACCTAATTCCAAACAGCAAGATGGCGGAAGTAGGGAGATGGGACCCCTTTCCATTCATAGTTGTCAACTTTTCCCTTTTCTTGCAAGGAATCCTATTTGGAATAAGGGAATTTCCCTTAAAAAAAGAGAAAAGTTTACAGCTATGTTTTCATTTCTACCACCACACCCGGTTCCTTCTTCTGAGATGCTCCCTCCTCCTCCTCCTCTTCTCCCCACAGCTTGCAGAGAGGTCTATTCACACCTGTTTTTATAGGGCAGAAGTGCCAACTGCACAGCATTCTGGAATGATCCGATCATTATGTAATACTCTTATTCTGTGCCTCTGCTTATCTGCTCTGTATCTGGTGGCAGTCAACCTAGCTTCCATATCACACAGTATTTTTGGCAGGTCCTCATCCATAGATCTTAACTGTTGCCTCTGTGGGCTTCAAAACCAGCTGACACCAACTTAGCAGAGCAGACAGCAGCTTAAAAGCAGTGAGTAAATATACACACCATGGGCAGCAATAGCTCTACGACTCCATCTTCCCTTTTTATTACTGTCTGCTTCCAACCTGAGAGCCCCTCCAGACACTCTGCCTTACTGTGCATTCATGATGATTTGTGTTTCTGAGGCTATCGGGACGATCACATGTGATCTCATTTCAGTACTACTTCATTTCCAGTCAGTGCATAATCTGTAACTCCCTTCTAAAATCCCTTAACTTCTTATACCACAAATATTCTGGTTTACTTTTCTTCTACTACTTTTGTTATGCTATAGCACCTCTGGGCAGTAATAGAACTGGGGGGCATCGCAGAACAAACTGACGCAGAATCAACCTGCCACTAGCGTACTATTATTGTGTAAAAACTCACTACAAAATACACGTACAATAAAACAACAGTCTGGAGAGAACCTAAATTATCTTTAGAGAGCCAGTGTGGTGTAGTGGTTAAGAGCAGTAGACTCGTAATCTGGGGAACTGGGTTCGCGTCCCCGCTCCTCCACATGCAGCTGCTGGGTGATCTTGGGCTAGTCACACTTCTTTGAAGTCTCTCAGCCCCACTCACCTCACAGAGTGTTTGCTGTGGGGGAGGAAGGGAAAGGAGAATGTTAGCCGCTTTGAGACTCCTTTGGGTAGTGATAAAGCAGGATATCAAATCCAAACTCCTCCTCCTCCTCCTCCTCCTTCTATCTTGATAGGTTTTCTTATTTTTTTCCAAATGGCCTTGGATAATTTTTGGACAAGTAATCTGTATTGTTGTGGCTGGCATCTGTCTCAGCAAGGCCAAGAGGGGTCTCTTGTCATCTGGGCGAACCAGGACTTCCATACACACTGCCCAGGCTTGTGCCCCGGGGAGCAATCTATATAGATCCTCTTAATTTGCATAACCAGGAGACTAGGATAATGGGGTTTGTTTTTGTTTACTATATACTAGTTAAGGATATCGATGGATTCATGTTAGAGAGGAGGATATTGTGCCCCTCCTTGTGTTGTTGGACTGCAGCTCCCATAATCTCTGACCATTGGCCATTCTAGCTGGGGCTAGTAGAGTCCAGCAACAATATCTCTGATCTGTGGGCATCAAATCCTTCCTAACAGGCTTCTTTTTGGAGTGTTATTGTCGATATTCTCGGGGATGAAGATAATATCCCTTGTATCCAACTTAAGCATGCCGACATGGTAAAATAAAGTAGGCTGAGCCAATAAGAGCGGTTCTCTTTCTCTCATGTAATTTATTGCCTAACGCTCAGCAGCCTGAGATTTAGAAGACACTCCAGAACTGTCTACATGTTTCCCCTTGTGGCAGATAATAGATAACCGTTAATAGACTTGCTTCTAAAGTTTATTTAAAGGGAGAACTTAACTGTATTATTTTTTTTCATGGAGGTGTGAACATTGCTAAGCTCCTTAAGTCTCTGTGTATAAGTATTATCAGATAGGTTCCTTAGGATGCTAATATGCATTAATATGAAACTAAGAAACTAGCTCGTGCTGGTATTATGTAGATAGGGCTATTCTGTAAATAATGGCCTCTTCAGATATTGCAAGACTTCTGGGATTTTGGAATGTGGTGTTCCTTCCAGCTATAACCAACACTAACACACAGTACATTCTAGGTATTGTTCTTAGCTGCTTTTTCATAAAATCACCAACAGATCCATCTCAAACTTTGCTCAGATTATTGCTAAAGAAGAGCTGAAACAAATACACTTTCGTGTAACAGTGTTTCTGAGCTCAATCAATAATTCCCATAGTTTTAACATAAAATATATAACTTTTGTATCTCAATAATACGAGTCTTGTCACACTGTACGTTATTATTTGGTTTGTTTGTTTGTTTTAGTGGTTGTACATTTGTATTTTTTATTTGTATTTATGATTTTCAGGTTTATACATTTCACTAATTTTACAATCATTTTAACTTTTCAAAACTTGACTTCCTTCCCCCTCTTTCTGCGGTTCCTTAAATTTATTTTTAATATCTTCTGCATATCCAAATTAACTTAATTTGCTCTTTTATTCATCTACTTTAAATATATACTCTTATGAAACTGCAGGTCATTATGCTTTGCATAAAAGACATTAAAACGACTCATAAAACACACTTGCTAAACATTCTCACTCAAGAATGAGATAAAAGTAGAACAAAACACAAGGCCTAAAAACAGTAAAACCATATCAACAAATTCTACAAGAACAATGAAACCATTTCTGCAGATGTGCACTTTGTTGTTGTTGTTGTTCAGTCGTTCAGTCATGTCCAACTCTTCGTGACCCCATGGACCAGAGCACGCCAGGCACCCCTATCCTCCACTGCCTCCCGCAGTTTGGCCAAACTCATACCAGTCGCTTCGAGAACACTGTCCAACCATCTCATCCTCTGTCGTCCCCTTCTCCTTGTGCTCTCCATCTTTCCCAACATCAGGGTCTTTTCCAGGGAGTCTTCTCTTCTCATGAGGTGCCCAAAGTACTGGAGCCTCAACTTCAGGATCTGCCCTGATGTGCACTTAACATGTCATAAATAGCTCGGACAATCGCAGCTGGTAATTCATTCCAGAGGGCTGGAGCTACAACACTAAAACCTGGCTTCTAGCACAAGTTAGGCACACCTAAGAAGCATGTGGCACTCTCAGCAATGCCCTATCTGAGCAGTGTAGTTTCTGGGCAGGGATATATGGGCCAAGCTAAGTCCCTTGGGTAACCTGCTCCCATGTTTCCTGTGTACAATACTTGGAAAAGCAGGAAAGTTCCATGATATCTTACTGAACTCTGGCTGGAAGCTGCTGCGCCACCCCAGAAAATGAGGCTTTGAGCCACCCCTGGGGTTAGGTAGAGTTCCCTGGGAAGAGATATGGATTGTTAAATTGTAGTTTATTGTTATTATGATTTCTATACCACCCTTTACCTGTAGATCTCAGGGCAGTTCACAACATAAACTCACAATATAAAAAAGCACAAAATAGAGCGGAACAGGGGTCTCCTAACAACTCTCAGTGCCCTTAACAAACTAGGGCCTACAGCTCCCAGGATTTTGGGGGAGCATGAGTGGAGGAAACCCTGACTGTTTAAAGTGATATGATACTGCTTTAAATGTATAGACCAAATGGAGCCCAAAAGTGTTGTATTACTGAACTATAGAATCAGAACAGACATCTGGGAATATATTTATCATAACACTTTTTTAATCCCTTTATTCTACTGGTTTTATTTATTTTTGGTGACACAGTGGATGTTACTGTTGTTAATACAATCCTCTTGCTTTCCAGATGAATGCCTGTAAGTCCCTCCTTGATCTGACTATCATCAACTGCCTATGAAGCGTGGTCCTTGAGTGACATTTCTGTGCTCTTGCACTCTTCAATCGGAGATAAATGAACCAAATACAATATGCTGCTTGTTATCTAAAAGGATTCAGGTAAAAGTATCATGCTACAATCACTTGGAGGGGGAAAAAAACTGTTTCTTCATACTAAAAACACTTTACCCAGATTTTTGGATTGCCCACAGAGGAAGTGCAGAGTCTCGGGGGAGGAGGGAAAAAATCTGCAGTCACAGAAATGTTTGAACATTCATACAGGATTAATTACTTTGTTGTGTTTTACTTTAATTCTAAGCGATTGTACTTCTCATGGAAGTGAAGGATGAAAGGCTCTGATACGAGCCAGTCTTAGCATAAATGGGTGTCAAGCCAGCATCCAACCATTGAGGAATTTCAAAATCAGAGAATCAGGGACAGCCCAAGACATTTTGCTGCCTGAGGCAAAGGACAAGATGGCTTCCCTCCTCCACATTCCATTTACAGAAGCCAACCGGACTGGCTCAATCTTGCTTCAGCACTGCCAACAGGATAGCATTCTCCATCATCCCCGAGGGCACTTTTATATCTACCCATATAAAAGTGGTTACCATGTGGCCTGAACCATCATCTCCAGCCATTGGCCATGCAAGTGGGGACTTCTTGGGGTCATTGTTCAACAACATCTGGAGGGTTTGCCACCCCTGCTTTGAGAGTGTGGCAGATTGCATTGTAGCTGTCTTTAGGCATGATGAAACTTAGCATGAAAGTGATTCATTGAAATGCTAAGACGGAGGATAGTGTCCCTCCAGAACCACTTGCTTCCACACGACTCTACCCAGATTTCAATATCATCTTCAGAGGACTTTACCAGCTTCAGCTTTTTTTTTAGTTTTGACATCTGCCATCATTGCTTGTGCTATGTTGTTTTGCATTTTAATGTGATGATTCTTTAAAAATGGTTGGCTTTATTGTTAGCTGCTCTGGAAAACATTTTAGGGATTTAAGACCTGTAATAAATAATAAAATAAAATAAAATAAAATAAAATAAAATAAAATAAAATAAAATAAAATAAAATAAAATAAAATGTAAGATTGCTGGCATTAACTTTTTGGAACACAACCGCAGAAACCAGCAGTGAAGGATTCAACCCAGCCCTGTCCTGTTATTTCCATCAACAATCCGTTTGCCAATATCAAGTTCTTTTGCAAAATTGCACTGGAGGACAGGGTAACATTTCAAACTGCAAGTGCAGCTTCATAATTATTCTGCTCCTAATTTGCATACATTTGCCTGTATTCAATGGCTTTAACATGTCTTCTTATTAATTGGCCTCAGTGTCAAAAGGTAACTTTAGCCCTCAATGTAAATAATGAGTTGCATATCTGGTGTTTCCAACAAAGGCTCCAGTCCGAGTTTTATAAATACCTAAAGAGTGGCGTGTTTAATGGCTTCTTGCTTACTGTATAAAGCAGAACAGCAATCCATCAAATGACAAATCTACATGTTAAACAGTGTGAGGTCATTGGTCTCATTAACTGTTGACCATTTGAAGTCACTGCACAGTAATTCATCAAGGACGGATCAAAATGTATAGGAAGTTGGCTGAAAGGGCAGAATTGCGAGGAATGTGAATAACAGTGCAGATAAGTACAGACCTAATGGTTTATCACAAAGTGAAATAACATCACACAGATGCCCTCCATGCTGTCACGCAGGGAACAAAACACCATTGCCATCAGGATTCCAATAATTATTGCCACAAAAAAACGAGCAGGGCTTTTAAGGAAAGAAATTCAGAGAAAGGTAGAATGACTACCCCGCGAAACCCACAATATATTTCTAATACCCATATTTCTTCCAATAAAAGCCTCTTCTTTTCCTATTCTTTACCAGTCCAATAAGAAAAATGAAATAAAGAGAACAACGCAAAGCCTTTTCTTTATCACTATCATGGAAGGTAAATGACAAATACTAAAAGAGTTCAGGCAAATTCTCCTGATAATCAAGCAGAAGAACACAAGCAGATTGATTTCATTTGATTGCCACTGCTCCCCGTTACTGCCACAACATAAAATTCTACTACAGTCCTACTTTTTATTGCTGGTGCAGGAATACAAACCAGCAAACCTTTTTTAAAGCCATGGCTGTTGTCCTCATAACATAGGCTTGTTCAAATGACACTAGCATGCCCACGTAATGCATACTTGCCTTGGTCCAGTACCACCCCTCATAGCCGAGGGATTGCCTTATTCCCTATATTCCCGCACAGTGACTACACTCCTTTTAAGACTTACTCCTTGTAAGACTGCATGCACCAGAAGTTTGTTCTATGGCTCAGTGGACTAGGACCTTTAGTATAGTAGCATCAGAGCTGTGGAACTCAATACCCATAGAAATTAGACAGTGAGCATAAGCCTTCTTTTAAACAGTTTTTATTTTGTTTTGTTTTTTTAAATTCTGCAGCCTTTCCCAAAGAGACGAGTCTGCTCACTGGCAGCCTTTTATGGGAACTACATTGCATGTGTTTCATTGCATTCGGATTTAATCTTGTACACCACTATGGTCATGTTAAATGTTTAGCAGTCTATAAACATTCCTGAAAATAAACAAAGGTGAATTGCATGCAAGTCTTAAGATACCTTAGTGTAACCTCACTCAACCTTGGGTCCCCAGATGTTGTTGGATTCCCATCAGCCCTAGCTAGCAGGACCAGCAGTCAAGGATGATAGCAGTTGTAGACCAACAACATCTAGGGTTGAGAAAGGCTGCCCTCCAAAGTAGATTGCATAGCACAGCAGCACAAACCTTTCCCCTGATTGTTTCCTTGCTCACTTGGTCAATGATCATGGGGGAAACCCATGCAACTGGATTGGTACACATGATTCTGGCATTCAGATTCATACCACTGCGTTGGGGGAGCACACCACAGCAAAACAGCTCCAGAACCACTAGTGATATGTGTAAATGGTCCTCATGTGATAATGATATAGGCAAGTGAGTAGCAAATGTCGATTGATGGAAGACAATGCTTTCACCATCATTTCTTTTTAGGCATCCAAGAAAGAGAATAGTTTGTGACTTGGAGAACAAGATGTTAACAATACATCTGGGTACATTTTCAGTGATTCGCTTGACAGACCTTACGACGAGGAGGAATTCTTTCCTGCGACTTGTCTTGCAGTAAGTATTTGTGATTTGCATGCACGGTACAGAAATGAAGAAATACGTTTGATGACTGATATTTAAAAACATTCACTGCAAGCCTCCCTTTAAAGTACTCTATGCTGTCAAAATATTGATTGATTATAGTTGAAGTCAAGGCTTCAGAAATTACTTCCTATAATCAGCATAAAGTGTTGGGAAAGCATTGCGGAGGAGAGAAAATTGACAATTTAGAATGCTGTTGTGCCTGTTTAACCACAACCGCTACAGAAATAATTGTCAAGAATGTTGGAGGCCTATGAATCACACCAGTCATTTGGGATTTTTCCTCCCTGTGAAAGGTTCAATTACCCATTAAGGAGGAGATAGAGATCAAGTCAAGTCATGGCAGCTTGTATTGTATGGTCAAAGCCATTTCAGTATTACCCATTCAGACCACCAAATCCACCACACTCAATCAAGGGCATTTATCAGTAATAAAAATAGTGTGGCCTATACCAGTTCATTGGCAAAGAGCCATAGCTCAGTGGCAGAGCACAGGCTGTGCATGCAAGATGTTCCATGCTCAATCCACATCATATCCAGGTAGGGCCAGGAATATCCCTTGGCTGAAACCCTGGAAAACCACTGCCAGTCTGTGTAGACAATACTGATCTGAATTGATCGATTGGTCTAAATCGGTGTAAGGCAGGTTCCTATGTTGTTGTTATTATTTATTAAATTTCTACACTGTCCTTCATCTGAAAATCACAAGGTGGTTGAAATTACAAGAACACAAAAACACATGTCACAGTAACAAATAAGACCACCCCACATTTGCTGGGATGGCTAACAAAAGGGACCAAAAAACAATGACAACTGCAAGGCAGCTGTAACACAGTGAAGTAATATGGAGTGTCTTCAACAAATCCTATGCTGCCTTGGATGTTTGGAGCATTACTTGGCACAATGCTTGTCCCCACTTGTCTCCATAGATAGGAGGGGAAATGAAACAAGAGCTCTAAAAATAAGCAGAATGAAACAAACTGCAGTACAGAGCCAACTAAAAACAGCAGCCTGAAAAGACACATTAGTACAGAAGAACTGAAAACAGTGAGAATATCTAAAAAGATGGGAGAAAGTGGCAGGTGAGCCTCCCTGGGGAGGGCTTTCCACAATAGGGCCAGCACTATGGGGAAAGGCCCTATCTAGGTTGCCCTATCTCTTTTCTTCTTCTACAAGGCAGTGGAGATTTAGGATCAGAGTTTTCCCTCTCCTAGATGGGCTACCTTCCCAGGTTGATGGGCCCCACCTTCCCTTCACTTGCCTCTACAGCACATGCAGAAACCGCCTTCTTGACTTTTGGACTCACTGTTGATCTCATCTGCTCAATCCATCACAGCCTGCCTTCACATGCAGGGGAAGTCCCTAACTCACTGGGGGTTTGAGACTCATTGGCTACCCTCACCTAGTTTAGCTGGCCAGTCAAAGGCATTTTCCAGGGTGTGGCCATGTTGACAGCTTCTAGGAGCCACAGGTGAGAGCTGAATGCAGGGTGGGGACCAAGGGTGGGAAAACTACCTCAGAAGGAGCACGACATGGCTCCCACCGGAGGTACAACCCCTCACCTAAGACCCCATACATACTGTCCTGGTATGATGAGAACAGCCAGTCCCAATTTGTAATCTTGCTGCCTTGTTTTGGACCAGCTAAAGCCTCTAGGCCATTTTCAAAGACCCACATATAATCCATTACAGTGATACATCGGGTTACAGACGCTTCAGGTTACAGACTCCGCTAACCCAGAAATAGTACCTCGGGTTAAGAACTTTGTTTCAGGATGAGAACAGAAATTGCGTGGCAGCTGCGCGGCAGCCCCATTAGCTAAAGTGGTACCTCAGGTTAAGAACAGTTTCAGGTTAAGAACAGACCTCCAGAATGAATTAAGTTCTTAACCAGAGGTACCACTGTATAGTAATCTAAATGGGAAGTGACCAAAGAATGAATAGCCTGTCCACATAGCCTCACAGTTGTTATATCCGATTAAACTGATAAAAGGCACCCTGTGCCACTGAGACCAGCTGTGTCACCAGCAACAATGGTGGATCTTACACCCTCCAACTGTGAACCTGAGCCTTTAGAAAGAATATAATGGACCTAGCTACAACAACTCAACTGGGCAAACAAACCACCCACTAACAACTCATCCAAGTTATCCGCCTCTCCCCATAGAACTAACCTGGACGGACCCTGTGAGCAAAATCAGAAGCTCTTCTTCATTTGCCTCCTCTGCAAGAGGTCTGGAGGGCAGCAACATCAGAGCAGGCCTTTTCTGCAGTGGCTCCCCGCTTGTGGAATGCTCTTTCTAGGGAAGCTCTCCTGGCACCTTTGTTACATATCTTCATGCACCAAGCAAAACAATTTCTCTTCTCCTAGCCTTTGGCTAATCATCATCATCATCGTCAAGGCTGAGTCTCAAGTTGTTGATTTTCAGCCATTCCATTAGCATTCTCTGGCACTGATTCAGAACATCCACCACCAACCCAGGTGGAAAAGATAGAGCTGTGCATCATCCATGCATTGGTGACATTTCAGGCAGTATCTCTGGGTGAACACTCCCATGTAAATGTTGCACCGCACCAGGGAGAAAATGGGGTCATCCCCAAGATGACCCCGCCCCGCAGCATAGCTGCCAATAGGTAAAAGAGTAATTTTGGAGTGCCACCTTCTGGAATGCAGGATCATGCAGCTGCAGTTCCACTCTAATGCTCTGCTTCCAGCACCCAACTGAGACCATCTATCCAGAAAGAGACTATGGTCTGTGGAATCAAAAGCTTCTTGGATCAAAAGCTCCAAGAGAATTGGCAGGGTTGCACTCCCTCCTTCAGGGCAACCAAGACAGCCTAAAGACCAGTTGAAATGGATCTAGAAAATAGGTTTCATCCAAGAGTGCAACAACTCACTTGAACACAATGCCCAGGTTTGCAATGGGGCTACAGTTGTTCAGATCTTCAGGAGTGGTCTTATTGCTGTCTGATTTAAAAAGTCTGGGACCATTTCATCACTTGATGCTAGATCCTCTTGTAGTATGTCTAGTTTTAAACAGGACCTTTACCCATAGATGGTCTTGTTCCAAGATGAACTCCTCTGAAAAGCAACATCTGCTTAATTGTTTGTGAATCTGAGCCAACCAAGAATTGTTATACAAAAGGTCATGAAAGTCCAGTTCCTTTAAGTGTAATTTGGAAACCCTAGAATTGTCTATGAATTGTGACTGCAGCCAGTAATTCAACACCGGAAACTTTATTCTAGTTGACATAGAACATGTATGAGTTTTCAAATGAAGCCCAGTTGCAGAAGCATTGGCTGCCTCTAGGTGATCTCTGAAATGTATTTTGAACTGTTCCAATAGCCAACAAATTACATCTGCCCCTGAATACCACATGATAACTGGGTAGTGTTATGTGTTTTAAAAAACTTTTACTATAGCACAGGTCAAACTTCTATCTATTTCTAGAAACACAAATAGTTGCTTTAGGCCTGATATCAGTCTTAAGCCAAACATATTTTCCTATGCTTTTCTATTTCTTTTGGGAGAAAAAAAAAAGAAAGACAACATAAGTATGACAATTATAGCACAGTGACAGTTATGCCACACATTGGTTTTATTACAAACTCAGGAGCATTATTTCAGTAATTCAAATGCATTAAAAAGATGCCAGGCACTAGAGCAGGCTTCCTCAACCTCAGCCCTCCAGATGTTTTGAGACTACAATTCCCATCATCCCTGACCACTGGTCTTGCTAGCTAAGGATCATGGGAGTTGTAGGCCAAAAACATCTGGAGGGCCGAGGTTGAGGAAGCCTGCACTAGAGCTCATAAAGCAGAATAAAATGTGCAGATCAGCATTGTCATCTACAACTGAGGCTAAATTCAGAGCAGAGAAATGGGTATACAGAAAAACTGTGGAGACTCCAGCAAGGTATGACCAACAGTGAGCAGTACAAGGTACGCATATGAGTGGGACCTCTTCCTCTATGGATACTGATTGGTGGAGACTCTGTGCCCAACTCTTACCTGAGCCAGGACAACTTCTATTCCTTTAGTTTTTTTGGTGATGCATTTGACCACAATCAATATACTGGTTTCAGCATATTGTTTTGACCTTTCCACAACCCTTGCTACTGGTACATCAGCTTGGGACTTAAAAATGGGGTAAAGTCACTTGATGGGACTTTTGCATGTTTAAAAGCCAGCTACTTTGCAATCTGTGAATAGGGAGCCAAAGTTGGATGGGATGGGGGAGAGAAAGTATTTTGGCTCTGCACTATGTTATTGCCACTGACCATCCAGTGCCTATCATTTATGTCTTCAGTGTGGAATTCACTTTTCTATGCAGCTTGACAGCCTTTTGAAGTACAATGTGGCACCTTATTTCATTTGGCTAGCAGCTAACCATGGCAAGCTATGCTTTGTTACTGCAGTTTCTTTTTAGTCTGATAAAAAGAATGAATCCCTTTCTCAAATATCATTTTCTGCAAGTTAAATGGCAAAGACATTCAGATAATCTCACCCTTGCACCTGTTTCAGATTCCAGAGGGAACTATCCCCATTTTGTCCTATATCATCCATAGTCCTTAAATGTGCATGCTGTCAACAGCACATATCCTCCCAAGTCTAAGAAATTATTCTTTTTATTTATTTCACGATTCAGATCTGTCATCTTTGCTATCATCTTTATTACCACCTGTGCCTGATCTCAATAAAGGCACTTTTTTTTTTTTTGAAATCTTATCCTCTGTAGCCAATGATAGCTAGAGGTGCTTTAGCATGGGGGATAGATGCAAACTGTAGTCCTATAAGTAAACTGATCTCTCATGTCAAATGCAGGATCCATCATATAAACACACGAAGTGAGCACAGCATGGCTGCTTCTGCTCCAGGCTCAGTGCCACAAGACCTTAGTAGCTCTCGCCAAGTTTTTGGGGAGGGGAGGGAGGGCTGTTGATGTGTGTTAAGGTCTGCCACTTGACTTTAAGGGATAATTCTAATCTTGCCCGCTGCTGCTACTACTAGGCTGACCCACCTATACCCACAATTGCCTCATATGGTCTAGTACTTGACTTCCCTTTTCAGTATCTTGCTCATGTTCCTAGATTCAGGTAGGTAGTCGTGTTGGTCTGATGCAGTCGAAATAAATAAATAAATAATAAAAATTGTCCAGTAGCACCTTAGAGACCAACTAAGTTTGTTCTGGGTATAAGCTTCTGTGTATCTGAAGAAGTGTGCATGCACATGAAAGCTTACACCCTCATGCTCATGCTCCTTAGTCTTATACGTGCATGTCCTTCTCTACATGCATACAGGTATGCAATCTTTGCAGGACTGCACCTTAGAGAACCAGAAGACAAAAGGATGGCTTGGAAATACTAAAAAAGCAAGCCCTCATTCGTTGGCAATATTATAAATAGTGTCTGTGGTATGCCTAAGTACTGTATGTGCTGTCTTATTAACATTTATTTGGGCAATGCATTATCAGTCCATACGGGACAGTTAAGAGGCCCACTTTGTTTGATAGCAAAATTTGTAGAGTCTTTAAGAGTCTCGACAATACTCGCTTCCTCTCTTTGCTAAACAAAAACCCCTCCAAAAACAGTCCCCGAGTACAGAATAAAGACTTTGCTGATTTATGGGGTTTTGTGGTACAAACCTGTTGGGCCAGTGATTTACAGGCATTGCTGCACATTTAACTGTCAATATAACTAATTACAGTTGACTTTAGCTTACTGTACTGAAAACGCTCATTTTGTGAAATATAGTGTTCCATGTGAAAGAGGGAAAATCAAACATCCTCAGGGCTACCAAACAAGAAAGAACTACTCCATATTAGGACTGAAAACTTTGGACTTGTCATAAACCTTCAAATTGTTATTTCTTGGCACCATGTTTTAGCCCAAAGTACTCAAAATATTATAAATCACCATTAAGTTAATATTTCAATCTTGCTTAATAGTAAATGAAATTTACCAGTTTAACTCTCATACAGGTGACTGACATTTGAAGAAACGTGGTGGGGGTGGGAGTTATTGCTAATTTGCTTGCGGTTTTGTTTTGAGGGAATATTATCATTGCCTGGTCTCATTATTATGTAAAAACAAGGCTTTCCAAACATGGTGTTTTGTTGTAAATAAAGATTGTTTTTGATGTTAATAAATAACTGAAAAAATTCAGACAGATTTCCTCCCCTAGACTGTATTTTAATAGTTACTTGGCAAACAAGAGATTTAAATCTTTAGAATATTTGAAAGGAAATAAATTGGATATGTTTCCAGGGCGAAACAGAGTATATTCGAGACATACCAGAGATACTTAAAAGTATGGAATGCAAGCCTAAATTACTCAACAGTGATTCCCCCAGCTGCACAACTAATGGAAATAAAACCCAATGAAAAACATAATTTATGTATCTTCAATATTAACAAACACTTCCCCTCAGATTTAAATGTCACCCCCACCCCTTCCAAGACACAACTAACTACATGTATCCCATGTTGCTTTTCGTTTCCCATCTTTTCTTGGCTTCAAACCTGAAAAAAACAAAAAATAAACGTATGTCAGTATCTACCAAAGTACACTTTAGGGAGTTTTCAATCAAATTTCATTTACCAGCAATGGCTATATTGGAACTAGATTTTTAATACTCTAGCAATCACAAAAGGGAAAGTATAAACATTTGAATAATGTATCAGCTGTAGTAAAGACTCTACATTAAGCAGATGCACTACTCAAGGAAAAAGCCAAGGTCAAATTAAGCAAACAAGGATTAGTAGAAGCCAATCTGAAGGCAGAAAACATTTTACTCAGAATCTCTATTAGTCTTAAATATAGAAGGCCAATGACCCACCCCCATGCAAGCTTCTTTTTCTTCCGGGCTTCTTGAGAAGCTTCTGCATCTTGCTTTGTTTTCACAAAATTTCGACAAGCAACAGCTTTGGAAATTTTCACACCAAGCTAAGGAGAGAAGAACATAAGCAAGTGAGTTCACAGGAGAAATTAAAGAGAGACAAAAAGAACACCCCTTTAAAGCAGCTTTGTCTGAGACATTTTTAGCATTTGTACCTGACTCAACTGTCCTGCATCTACTATGGAACATTTCTGGGTACATTATATTCAGCAACAGGTGGAAGGAAGGTGAAGTCTGTTTTGATTTTCAGTGAAAGAAAAGTTCATGATTTGCCTAGCAGCCAACCACCGTAATGTAAATCATGGGAAATCAAATTAGTTTGGGTACAGTTTGAAAATGAGGTGGGATAATCATGTAAAAAAAAAATGCTATTCTATTAGAGTCAAAGTTGCTGTGAAGTTTCATTTCAGCACATGTTCTCTAGAAGTTGAGCAGGAATGGATATACTGTTTTGACTATTCATGCCTTCTTTATACTTTTTAAATTGAGTGCTTAGGAGACACCACTAAGTCTTTCCAGGCCTTGCATAGGCATAGGGAAAAGGATCCCCTCAATTTTCTTGGGTTTTTAGATGGTTCCTCCCACCATTTCAGATATTTGCTTTCCACAAAACATTTACACTTTGCTTTTCCACCATTAGAGGCAACAAGGTAGCTACAACCAAATTATATTTTTGATCAGTCTCAGTAACAACAAGACCTCAGCAACAACAAAAAGTTGGGTTTCCCCAGCCGCTCTGAATAGCAGAAATATTAAATTCAAATAAAGTTTATCTCAGTATTCTGATTCTCTCAGTAAATGTGTTCAGTGTGAAGAGGACAATAGATAACAAATCCATGGCAGGCTAGCTTTTTCTTGTAGTTTTAAGCTGTGAGTTAAACCTACACTAAACAAATCCAAGGACCACTCATTCAGGGTTATCAGAGAACCAGTCTCTGACGGAATACATACAATGGCTGGGATCCAACTGATCCGCACAGAGAGGCTCTATATGTGTTGAGGGACAATGATTCAGCCAAGTTTCTAACCAAACTCAGGAATAACCTAAATAGTCACC